>NC_135290.1:3434937-4034937 GCF_051311805.1 Agelaius phoeniceus | reverse complement strand
GTGGAATGCAAGAGGTGGGTCTGTGATTGGTCTCATGTGGATGTTTGTAATTAATGGCCAATCACAGCCCAGCTGGCTCAGACCCTCTGTCCGAGACACAAACCTTTGTTATCATTCCTTTTCTATTCTTAGCTTAGCCAGCCTTCTGATGAAACCTTTTCTTCTATTCTTCTAGTATAGTTTTAATGTAATATATATCATAAAATAATAAATCAAGCCTTCTGTAACATGGAGTCAGATCTCCGTCTCTTCCCTCATTCAAAAACCCCAGTGAACACCATCACACCAAAGGCCATTGCCCTTGGCAGCACTGGGGTATTCTCAGCACTGACAGTGAGTTTTGAAAAAGTGGGGAGGATTTTGTGCATCCCCCAGGTCAGGGTGCAGCCAAAATGCATCATGGGGTGAGGAGAGGGGAGAAAGAGAGTGATGTCCCAAGAGCCAACATATCCCTGAGGTGGTGAGAGCAGAGGCACCTGAGCCCACAGGATTTGTTGGGTGATCAAGAGGTTTTTGATAGGACAGTGCTCTCCTTCCACAAGGTTGGGGTGCCCCAGAGATGGCAGTGAGAAGAGACAATTCTGCCAAATAAACCAGGAGAAGTCTTCCCTGAAGGAGAAGATTTCCTTGGGCAAAGCCATTTGAAACCAGCACCAAACCTCCCAGAGAGGCAATGCCCAGTGAAAAAGGGATGCTTAGCAGCTCCCTCACAGGTCAGGGATTCTTGCAGGATTGACAATGTGTTTTGAAAAAGTGTCCTGTGCTTGTGTGTACTGCAGATTATGGTACAAAACATGCAGGAAATTGCCAACAGACGCCTCTGACAGAGAGGACAGTGAGCCCCAACCCTAAAGAAGAACTTCTTCAGGAATCACAGGATTAGGGAGGACAACAACCTCCTTCCACAAGCCTGTGGACAGCACAGGCTGGGTCCCCCCAGAGATGGCAATGAGAGGAGACAACTGTGCCAAATCAACCAGGAGATGTCTTCCCTGAAGGAGAAGATTTCCTTGGGCAAAGCCATTTGAAACCAGCAATGCACCAAACCTGCCCAGAGAGGCAATGCCCAGTGAGCTGTGGCCTGAGCAGGGAGGCAGCAGAAGGGACAGGGATGCAGCACGCCCACACTGAGGGAAGACTTCAGGTGCTCCGGAGGGGATTGTTTGGTGGGAAGGAACGACCATGTTTCCACACAGGAGTTTGTAAAAACACTCCCCACATATTTGCCCACAGCCACAGCCCTCTGGAGCACGTGGGGGCACATCTTCTGCCTGTACTGACGTGATGGTGCTCGGGAAAGCCTCAGGCCTCTCATGCCAACACTTCAAAAGATCCTCTGTGGCCTAATGGCCATGTCAGCAATGGGGAAATGAAATGGCAGCGTTGACAGAAACCAAAGCACAACCTGGGGCATTTGGGAGGACAGTCTGCTTTGGAGATGAGTGTGTAGGAAAATTACTGCCCCTGTGCAGTGCCTGTGGGCCTGGGGCGGTGCAGGAGCAGTATAAAAGCAGCATCTTCTCCTCACTCTCCCATCCACTCCTTCAGCTCCATCTTGTTGGGAACAAGGTGAGTTTTGAGCCCTTTCTTGTCTTCCTCTGGGTTCTCCTTGTGCTCTTTCTCCTTCCTTTTCTCTTCCCCCATTGTAATTCTCTGGGATTTCTGATCAGATATGTCTGTCCTTGTTCTCTGCTGTGTCTTGAGGCTGCTTGGGAGAGGGGAGATGTGTCGTGGAGAAAGTCTGGATATAGACTGAGGTGTCTCCTGAGCTGTGGGTTGGGAGGGGTTGTCCCTGGCTTTGGCCTTCATGGTGGTGCTCACAGGGGCTGAGAGAAAGGATCTCCCTCCCGGTGTGGTGAGGCTGCTCTTAAAACTCCCCTCACGGTCTGCTCCTCTCTTCTCTCTCTCTCAGGTGCACCTGCAGCCCCAAGCCATGTCCTGCTACACCCGGTGCCAGCCCTGCCAGCCCTGTGGCCCCACCCCGCTGGGCAGCAGCTGCAATGAGCCCTGTGTCAGGCAGTGCCAGGACTCCACCGTCTTCATCCAGCCCTCGCCCGTGGTGGTGACCCTGCCTGGGCCCATCCTCAGCTCCTTCCCCCAGAACACCGCCGTGGGATCCTCCACCTCTGCTGCTGTGGGCAGCATCCTCAGCTCTCAGGGAGTGCCCATCAGCTCTGGGGGCTTTGGCCTCTCTGGCCTGGGCAGTGGCCTCTGTGGCACGAGGAGCCTCCCCTGCTGAAGCTGCTCCCTGCACTGTGGCCTCCACCTGGATCCCCCTCTCCTCCCTCTTTTGACATTAAATTCTGCTGCATCCCAGCCTGTGCGTCTGTGTCATCCTTTGCCCAAGGCAGAGATGTTGCCCCAGGGGTGTTTTTGGGGGTGTTGTTGGGGCTGGTTTTGCACTGGCTGTCAACACAGGCTGGCATTGGGAGTGCTCAGTGTGCACTGTGGTACCCTCTGGGTTCTGAGTTTCTCTGCCTCTTTGGATGAGGATAGAATTTCTCTACATTTTCCGGAGGTAAACATCCACTTTGTTTGCGCTTCTTTTCCTTTCTCAGCTCAACACCGTGACACAAATACTCAGCAGTGAATGTGTTACTGCCCAGACAGAAGTACTGGATTCCCATCAGACTCCAGCAGATCCCATGGATCTGAAAGGTTTCTGAAAGAGAGGGACAGAGGGCATTTGGCTGCCTTCTCCCAAACCCCTGTTATCATGGGAGCACAGAATGGGTCTGGGTGGAAGAGACCATTAAGGTTTATGTAGTCCAATTCTTTTGCCATGACACAAACATCCTTCACTGTGTCACATAAGGTTGGAGCAAACCTGACCTTGAACCCTTCCCCAGATGGGACACCCCATCATTCTCTAGGCAACATTTCCCAGTCTCTTATCACACTTATCACAGTAAAATTCTTCCTTATGTCCCTTCTGTATTTATCCTATTTCAATTTAAAACTCTTGCTTTTTGTCCAATAACTACAGGCCTTGAGTAAACATCTCTCTCCAACTTCTTCATTCATCCCCTTTACATATCAAAGGGTGTCCCCAGAGCCTGCTCTTCTCCTGCCTGAAAAAACTCAAGTCCCTCAGCCTTTCTCCATGGTAGGGGCAATGCATCTGTTGTGATCATTTCTGCAGTCCTTGTCTGGAGCTGCTCTAAGAGGTCCATGCCTACTTTGAATTAAGGACTCAGGACTGGATTCAGAGTTCCAGGTGGGGTTTAAGAAGAGCAGATAAAGAGGAGAATCTCCTCCTTTTACCTGCTGGCCGTGTTTCTGTTTGTGCAGCCCTGAACCTGATGGAATTTCTGATCTGCAAACACACATTGCTGACTCATGTCCACTTTTCAATCTCCAGTGTCCCCATGCCTTCCTTAAAGGTCTGCTCTCAGTCCTTTCTTCTCCCAGGCTGTTCTGATATTGTGGATTTCCAGAATGCAACTTTCCTGGGAGAGTTTCTGGGGACAGGGAGGCAGGGAGAGGCATCAGGTGTGGGCTGAGGGTCTCCAAGGGCTGTGCAGGGGCAGCTGAGGGAGGGGAATGGCTGAACTGCTGCAGGATGCAGGTGGGCACGGTGACACACACCCTCAGAGAGTCCAGATTTAAAGTTGTTGCTGTCGAGATGGTCACAACACACAGGAGAACACCATGCACTTCAGAAGGCTTCTCACTGTTTATTTGAACAGCTTCCTGTCTTTTATACCTTCTCACAAAGTTTATACCTATTAATTGGCTCCAATAAATCAACAGAATGTTCATTGGTGCAGGGAGATATCTCCACCACTGTTTTCCACCAATATCCAACTGCAAGGCTGCCCTGTTTATCTTTTCTTCTCCTTGATTTCCATGTCAATGACCTTGCTAGAATTCCTTTCAGGGGCAGAGGTGACTCTTACCAGCTCCTCTTCTTCAGCTAACTAACTCTCTCTGGCTAACAGACCAGCTGTCAGCCCCTTCCACATGAAGTTGTCTTTGTAGCAGCCAACCTGGCACATGGCTCAGTGTGGAAGATCAGACAGCTACAGAAGCTGAGCTGGGCAGTGCCACCAACCTTTTGGCCCTGGTACAGTGAAAACTGAGGGGGACATAAACTCAAGGCAAGAACAGAAGGGAAGACATCATGTCTGGTCACTCTGACCCTCTGACACTGACCACTCTGATGAGGGAAGATTAACAAGGGCTTTGCTGGTGAAAGAGGTAACAAGGACATTACTAGTGTGAGAATGATAATCAAGAAGATTGTGTTTCTAAAGGGACTGGGACAAAGGGGTCTGAGTGGAAGATTTTGTACGAATGAAGTTACCTACAAATAGTGGTGAGCTTGTGTAATTAGCTGGCTTTCCTCTGCTGGCATCAGTTCATGTCTGTGAATCCCCACACTTCAGTCTCTGAAAAGGATGAGGTGCTTTTGTGGTAACACCATCAAAACAGGTGGAACTTCCAGGAGTGTTCCTGGACACCTAGGATTGTTATCAACATCCTGGGCTATTGGAGCACAACTGTGAACAGGACATTAATGGGAGCAAAGATCCCACTCTGCTCAGCACTCCACAGATGGCATCAAGCATGCTGTGCTGCCTACTGCACTGTAACTCAAAAAGATCTCCAGCAGGAGAAGTGAAATACATGAAGATTCACCAGGGTGGTGAGAGAAGTGGGACATTTACTTGTCGATGAGAGGCTGAGGACACAGGCTTGCTGACAACAGGAGAAAACTTGAAAGCTTTGTTGGGAGAACTAAAAGTATTTTTGGAGTACTGGTGGTCATTGAACTGTGTGGGGTAATTCTTGTAGATAGAGAAAGGCAGAGTAAATTAGAAAGGTGACACTAAATATGAGTAATCAATCCTGCGTTAACATAACGAATGTGATGTTGACAACCATGGCAGCACCACTTCCAACAACACCCTCCCAGAACCACACAGCAACACCTCTCTTGCTGGACATGTTGGGTGAGCATGTGCAGGGGAAAGGATGACACAGAGGCACAGGCTGGGATGCAGCAGAGCTTTAATGAGTCAAAAGGTGAGAAAGAAGTCACTCTGAATGGTAGATAGAGCACTGATGCTCTATCCCTGGGCTGGTTCCATCCTGGCAGTCCCTGGATTCCTTCCCCAGGGAAGGAAGCTACCAGCTTCCAGCAGTTTCAGCAGGGGAGGCCACAGAGGCCACTGCCCAGGCCAGAGAGGCCAAAGCCCCCAGAGCTGATGGGCACTCCCTGAGAGCTGAGGATGCTGCCCACAGCAGCAGAGCTGGAGGATCCCACGGCGGTGTTCTGGGGGAAGGAGCTGAGGATGGGCCCAGGCAGGGTCACCACCACGGGCGAGGGCTGGATGGCCACGGTGGAGTCCTGGCACTGCCTGACACAGGGCTCATTGCAGCTGCTGCCCAGCGGGGTGGGGCCACAGGGCTGGCACCGGGTGTAGCAGGACATGGCTGTGGGCTGCAGATGCACCTGGGAGAGAGGGAAGGGGGAAGCAGAGCAAGGGCTGAGTGAGGGGACTCTGTTCATCCATCATCTGGAGAAAAGCCAGAAGCGCAAAACTGCGCGATGTTGTTCAGAGACACCCAACAGCCTCACTTCCTACTCAGTTCTAAGGAGTCCCCCTAAGAATGACCAAGCCTGGGCTCCTCCACAGCTCAAGTGACAGTTCAGTCAAAACCCAACCTCTTTCCATGAACCACTTCTGCCCCTTCCCTCTCCCATAACAAGCAGCTCTCAGCAACCCACATGGATTTAAAGCACAGAATGTGATCAGAAAGCCCAAAGGAGGAAGAAAAGCAAGGGCTTCAGACTCACCTAGATCCCAAGGAGATGGAGGTGAGAGGAGTGAATGAGAGAGCAAGGAGAAGGTCCCCCTTTTATACAGCTCCTGCACTGCCCCATTCCCCCAGGCACTGCACTAGGACAGTAATTTTCCAACACATTCACCTCCAAAGCAAAATATCCGCCCTAACGCCACACGCTGTGGTTTGATTTCCATCCAGGCTGCCATTTCATTTCCTCATTTCTGACATGCTTGCTCTGTGCTGCAGCTCCTTCCACGTGTGCCAGGCCAGGCCTGAGCACCCCCGGGATCAGAGGTGTCCCTGCAGGCACAGGAGGTGCCCCCAGGCCGGAGGGTCCCTGCAGGCAGGGGATGCTGGCTCAGGGCAGTGCCTTGCCCCTGGTGGCAGCTGCCTCTGCAGGGACAGCCCTACTGCCACATTTCTCTTCACAGAGAAAAGCAAGGCACAATTCTTCCCAAGGGTTTCTGAGATTCACATTCTCTGAACCTCAGAGAAAGGGAAAACACAATTCTTACCACTTGCTGTGCCTGTGTTTGTGCCAAAGTAGAATGCAATGTGTAGATTGTTTACCCACAGTGATGGTGATTTGTTTCCTTGGCCTGTCAGGGCCAGGTGTGTGTTTGTGTGTCAGGACTGTCACTGACAGTCACGAGATTCTTTGCAGTGTGTGCAGAGTGAGTGCTTGGCAGATTCAGTTTAGATGAAATGAATATAGTATAGTATAATAAAGTCATTAATTAGCCTTCTGATATCAATGGAATCAGATGCATCATTTTCTCTCCCCTTTGTTGGAGTTGCCTTTGATTTACACCCAGTCAGGCATCTGGCAGGATGGAGGCACCTGTCAAGAGTAAAAGAAGTTAGAAAAGCTGGCAGCAGCTTAGGCATCCTGTGGGCAAGGATTAAGAAAGGTCCAAGAAAATCACAGGAAGCCAAGAGGAGCTCTGAGCATACGGGATGTGCTCAAGAGGTACAAAACCAGGCCACATCAATGAGTGCTGCACTTCCCTGCCCTGCAGGCATGGAGGCAGCTGGGATGCATCCCAGAGGGCAAGGGAATGCCTTCAGTAGGCAAATTTCCAGGGAGGGACTCTCTCTACCTGTGGCGAGTCATGCTCTAATTTTGGGTTGGTTGTGTGTCAGCCTTTTGGTGAAAGGCCAAGCCAAGGAGGGTTTGATGTCTGCAGGTTTTGTTCCAGGCCAGGATGAGTTCCCCTCCAGCAAGGGCAGCTCCTTCTGTGCTAAGAGAAAACATCTCCAATACTGGGCTGCAGCCATGCCCAGAGCTCCAAACAGCCACACTCACACCTTGCCCTCAGCAGCACCTCACTGTCTGCCAAAGAAGGTGGAAATCACCATTTTCCCCTGGTCCCATGATCCCTTCCTTCCAGAGATACCTCCAGCACATCTTCTGCCTGTGCTGATCTATCCCTGCCTGGGAAATCCTTCAGTCTTTCATCTCAATACTTGAAAGGAATCCTTGGATGCCTAATGATCACGTCAGGAATGAGGCAAACAAATGGCAGTGTTGATGGAAATAAAAGCACAGCCTGTGGTGTTAGGGAAGATATTTTGCTTTGGAGGTGAGTCTGTAGGAAAATTACTACCTTTGTGCAGTGACTGTGGGCCTGGGGCAGTGCAGGGGCAATATAAGAGAGAGCTCATCCTCACTCTCTCATCCACTCCTCTTGCCTCAGTCCGTTTGGGATCAAGTGAGTTGGGTCACTTTTCTCCTCTCCTTCCTCCTCCTCCTCCTCCTGTTTTCCAGTGCATACCTGTCACTTGGTCCTTTGCTGCATCATGGGGCTGCTCTGTGAGAGGTGGAATGTGAGAGAGGGTTGCATGGAGGGAGGCTGGGGCTTTGCTGAAGTGAGTGATAGTCTGGGCAGGAACATTCTGAGATTGGTTGCTCTTGGCAGGGACCTGTGGGCTAAACCTTATCACTCTCTAAAATTTCCTGAAGGGTAGCTCTGCTCAGGTGGGGTTGGGCTCTTTCTCCAGGCAGCACTGAAGAATGAGAGGTCACAGTCTCAAGGTTCATCAAGGGAAATATAGGTTGGATATTAGGAAAAGTTTTTCACACAAAAGTGAAAACCCTTTATCACAAAGGGTGATAAAGTTCTGGAATAGTCTGCCTGGGGAGGTGGTGGAGTCACCATCCCTGGATGCGTTTAACAAAGCCTCGATGTTGGACTGGGTGCCAGGGTTTAGTTGAGGTATTGGGGCTGGGTTGGATTCAATGATCTTGAAGGTCTCTTCCAACCTGCTGATTCTGTGAATTCTGTGAAATGTGAGGAAAAACCTGTGGGCATCCCTGCATCTCCAGCTTGGATGGATCCACTGTGTGGTGAGGCTGCACTTCAAACACCTCTCATGCTCTGCTTCCCTCTTCCCTCTCTCCCAGGTGCATCTGCAGCCCCAAGCCATGTCCTGCTACACCCGGTGCCAGCCCTGTGGCCCCACCCCGCTGGGCAGCAGCTGCAATGAGCCCTGTGTCAGGCAGTGCCAGGACTCCACCGTGGCCATCCAGCCCTCGCCCGTGGTGGTGACCCTGCCTGGGCCCATCCTCAGCTCCTTCCCCCAGAACACCGCCGTGGGATCCTCCAGCTCTGCTGCTGTGGGCAGCATCCTCAGCTCTCAGGGAGTGCCCATCAGCTCTGGGGGCTTTGGCCTCTCTGGCCTGGGCAGTGGCCTCTGTGGCAGGAGATGCTTCCCCTGCTAAAGGTGCTGGTGATGATTCCAGGGTGTGAACCTAAGGACTCAGCAGGATGGTTCTTCACTGGGGATGGAGCATCAGCTTGTTGCTTCCTGAGGGGCTGAGCAAGCCCAGCAGCCCTTGCAGAAGGACTCTTGGCAAGCACAGCCCAGCCCTGCCTCTGTCCCCTGCCACTCTCTCCTTTCCCTCCTGTGTCCTTGTTCCCTTGTGCTCCCTGGAGCTGTGAGTCCCACTCAGCCATCCTGGGGAGCACCTGCTGGCCCTGCTCCCTCTCTGGATCAGGCAGGTGGAACCTGATGGGGCACAGATTCCCTTCTGTCCCTCATGCTCTCTGCACTGGGACCTCCAGAGGGACCAAGCTTGTTTCTGTGTTTTGTCTCATTAAATTTCTGCTGCATCCCAGCCCATGTGTCATTTTTTCCTCTGCAGGTTCTTTCCCAGTCTGTGTCATTTTTTCCTCTGCAGGTTCTTTCTCAATATGCCCAGGGGAAAATATGTTTTTAAGAGCTGTTTTTGTGGGGGTTTGCTTTGGATGAATATGCAGTGATGGATAATTGTGACCGTGTTCACAGGGGTCTTAGGATAAGGGAAGAGACAAGGATCTGACTCCATGTTTCAGAAGGCTGATTTATTATTTTATGGTATAAATTATATTAAAACTATACTAAAAGAATAGAAGAAAGGTTTTCATCAGAAGGTTAGCTAAGAATAGAAAAAGAAAGAATAATAACAAAGGCTTGTGGCTCAGACAGAGAGTCCGAGCCAGGTGACTGTGATTGTCCATTAATTAGAAACAACCACATGAGCCCAATCCCAGATGCACCTGTTGCATTCCACAGCAGCAGATAATCAATGTTTTCATTTTGTTCCTGAGGCCTCTCAGCTTCTCAGGAGAAAAAATCCTAAGGAAAGGATTTTTCATGAAATATCATGGCTACACATAATAGCATTGTGTAGGTTTTACACAAGATGGAGTTCAATTTCACCAAATTAACCCTGCTATGAATTCTTTGCAGTTGGAGCTAGAATGGTGCTGATAACACAGAAATATTTTGGGTTTTTCTGGGCAGCGCTTGCCCAGCATCAACCCTGTCTCTCCACCCTCCTCTGCAAAAGGTCATGGAGGTGGATGTGGTCAAGAGGCTGGGAGAGGACATAGCCAGGCTGCCTGACCCATGCTGACCAAAGGGATTTTTGATACCATGAGACATCATGGTCAGCAAAAAATGCTGAGAGAAAGGAGGGGGCTGGCAGGGGAGCATTTATTAATGGATTGTTTGTCAAGGAAGAAACTGCTAAGTGTACTGAGTCCCTGCTTCCCAGGAGAGGCTGGACATTGACAGCTGATGGAAGATGATAATAAAACTATTTTTTTTCCTGTGTTTTTGCAGTGTTTCCTTGCTTTTCTTCATTAAACTACCTTTATCTCCATACACAGTATATTAATTTTATCTTCTCCCACCATACTCTTTGAGGAGAGGGAGTGATTGAATATTTTGATGGGCACCTGAGGGCCAGGAAAGATGAGACTGTGCAGGGGATGAGCAATTAAACCTCTCCATTCTCATCCATGAGTGATGCAGGTTGTTTTGTTGTGTGGGCTCACAAAGTCCTTTTTCATCTTAGTGTGAGGTGTTGACAAATACTAATTAACTCTATTGACTTAATGTGGTGTTTGAGGTGTCAGGGTGGTGTAAAAAGAGAGAATTTTTTGCTGTGGCAACAGTGAAATTTATCCTGAGGTGGCTGGTGACAGCTTTTAACACAACTCTGGAGCTTGACCAGTACTATCAGAGGACAGGGGTCCAAATCACTTCTGAGAATGTCACCATGCATCTGAACTACATTTAAGAACGCAGCAGTGGAGGCAGACACCCAAATCACACATGAGAACACCAGGGCTGAGGTAGGGACCCAAACAAAACCTATTGTAATTGTCCCAGTACTGGAAAAAAATTGTGGACAAGGAGGTGAATGGGACCATGGCACTGGTGAATGAGTGAAGGGGAGAAAAGAGAAAAAACCCACGAGTTGTACAAATGCAATCAGCCCTCACCTTGCACCATGCTCTCTACTTTGGAGAGACTTGCCTACAGTTTTTGGCTGAGCATGGCACAGCCCTTTCATCAATTCAGCTGAACCAGTGGGAGGATTTTCCCACTTGATTCTTCTTCCCTGGCACACTGGCAATCCTCGAACCGTAACCTGTCACGATTTTATGTTATTCAGAGTATTATTCCATTAACTGTCAGTGTCAGTCCTTCAGCGGTGTTTGCAGTCTCTGGCAGCAGGGAACATACTTGAATACAGTGGAAAATCCACTTAGGGGTCAAAAAGTGGGAAGATCTGCCAAGGGGTCTCCCTGAGGCTGATGGTGTTTCCCTGAGTGAGTCAGTAGAGCTGCCCTCTGATCCAGCTCAGTGCAGGGTCCCCCTAACTGGACACTGGTTCAGTGGCTGTTGGAATTCAGGACATCCCTCTGGCTCTCCTGGATTGCCCAAACCCCTGCCAGGGGGTTGAGAGACCTTGGCACAGAGCCCAAGACACCTGTGACTTTGATTGTGACCCATGGAAAAAATTACCAACCTTATATGAGGATCTGCAAGCCACTAAAGTCTAAGTAGAATAATAGTTAGTTTGTCATGGGGTGGAAAATAGATTTTTTAGGGTTTTTAGAATGGGGGCTCAGGAGGCAAGATGGGGAATCTGGGCGTGTCCAGCCTTTCTCCTTCTTCTTCTTCTTGGCCTCCATCTTCTGCTGTGATGGTGGCACTTTTGGATTGGTTTAAGGTAGAAGCTCACTGTCTAACATAGGTGATAGGTATTGGAAAGTGATGGTAAATAATGTACACATAGTTTTTAGTATAAAAAGATAACACCAGTGTGCCTCTGTCTGACCTGCTGAATGGACCTCGGCAGGCCAGAGAAAGAATTTTATAGATAAGAAACAATAAACAACCTTGAGAATGAGCACTGAAGAGTTCTGACTCCTTCTTTGACTGCCAGGCTGGGAAAAGAGACTTTCTAACACATCTCGGGGTCACTGTGACCAGCAGAAGTCCCGAGAGTTGGCTGGCACAAGGGTCTCAGCTTTTCTGGGGCACTGACAGACAAATTAAACATTAAGGGTTGAGGAAATCTCCCCTTTTCCCATGACAGCATCTCTGATGGAGCTCTAGCCAATGAACTGTGTTGAATCATTCCATCCAGCCCTAGATAGGTAGAGAAGTTTGAAAAACAGAGGATCACCCTCTGAGCATAGTCAAAGCTATCCTGTGATAATGGTCCCCATACAAGCATACCCAATAACCCTCCCCATGTCATTTTGTGAGGGCATGTGCAGGGGAAATGATGACAAATGGCAATGGCTCAAATGCAGTAGAACTTTAATGAGTCAAAAGATGAAAACTACATAATTATGAGTTAAAGGAGCACCAGAGGCAGACAGGAGTCTGCACCAAATAACTGTGGTGGAGATCTCAGAAGATGTCCATCTGATCCAGAGAGGGAGCAGAGCCAGCAGGTGCTCCCCTGGCTGGATGTGTGGGGCTCACAGCCCCGGGGAGCACAAGGGAACAAGGACACAGGAGGGAGACAACAGAGGGGAACAGGGCAGAGGCAGGGCTGGGCTGTGCTTGCCAAGAGTCCTTCTGCAAGGGCTGCTGGGCTTGCTCAGCCCCTCAGGAAGCAACAAGCTGATGCTCCATCCCCAGTGAAGAACCATCCTGCTGAGTCCTTAGGTTCACACCCTGGAATCATCACCAGCACCTTTAGCAGGGGAAGCATCTCCTGCCACAGAGGCCACTGCCCAGACCAGAGAGGCCAAAGCCCCCAGAGCTGATGGGCACTCCCTGAGAGCTGAGGATGCTGCCCACAGCAGCAGAGGTGGAGGATCCCACGGCGGTGTTCTGGGGGAAGGAGCTGAGGATGGGCCCAGGCAGGGTCACCACCACGGGCGAGGGCTGGATGGCCACGGTGGAGTCCTGGCACTGCCTGACACAGGGCTCATTGCAGCTGCTGCCCAGCGGGGTGGGGCCACAGGGCTGGCAGGGCTGGCACCGGGTGTAGCAGGACATGGCTGTGGGCTGCAGGTGCACCTGAGACAGAGAAATGAGAAGCAGAACAGAAACTGTGGATGAAGAGCAGTCTTGCACTCCACTAAGAGTGAGATAAGTCACAAGTTGGAGAAAAGAGCTGGGAACTTTGCAGTGAGATCCACATGTATCCCATTCCTTTCTGCCCAAAAGAACTCCCTGGACAGCAACCAAGCCCAAAGAGGTTCCTTCCTAGCCCATTGCCATGAGACACAACCAAGTTTCAGCCTCTGAAGATGACAGAACTTCCTCCCCTTCCCTCTCCCATGACAGCAGTTCAGAACCCCATGTAGGACTGGGGCAGGTATGAGCTGAGGTGCATTGGAGGAATAGGAAGAGAAAGAGGAGAAAAAGCTTCAGACTCACCTTGTACTGAAGGAGATGGAGGTGAGAGGAGTGGATGAGAGAGTGAGGAGAAGGACCTGCTTTTATAGTGCTCTTGCACTGCCCCAGGCCCACAGACATTGCATGACAGCAGTAATTTTCCAACAGACTCACCTCAAAACCAAAATGTTCTACCTAGTGGCGCAGGTTGTGTTTTGGTTTCTGTCAACCTGTGCTGCCATTTAATTTCCTCATTTTCAACATTCCTGCTCTGCTTTCATGTGCTGAGATGAGGCACCCAAGGATATCCTTGGTGATGCTGTGTCAGTGAAGTCAGAAGATGTATTTGAAGTTTGGTGGGGTCCCATGAACACAGGGGATGTTGGCTTGGAGTGAATTGCAATGGTATACAGCTCCCCTTGTAGCAAGAATTTTCAGCTCTCTTCCTATTATTGAGCTTTTTTTCTGGAGAGAATGTTTGCCAGTTTGTCTGAGTATGCAGGACTAGGGACAACCAAGGCCTGGCTGGGTTTGAACCAGGCAAAATACATGAGGGGCACAAGAAATTCTTCCAGGTAGATGAGAACTCCAAAGGCTGACTGGAGCAGCTTCATTGAGGACGAGGGTTACAGGAAAGGTGGAGGTACTCAAGGGATTCTTGGCCTTGGTTTTTACTGGCAGGAATTGCTGTCAAGAGATTGTGCTCCTTGGAAAGTCACCAGCAGGAAAGGTTTACCTGCACAAGGTCCTACTGGGGGAAGAAAAATCTCCTTCCCACTACAGGCTGGAGATGATTGGATGCCAAAGAGCTTCACAGCAGAGGACAGGGGTTCTGGAGGGCACCATGGGACAGCCCTGGGCCCTTGAGGAAATGGCATCTGACAATATCCTGGGCTGCTCAGGAAGGGGGTGTCTTTCAGATGATGGAAGTGTAGAGAAAGAGGAGACAATGCCTCTCTCAGTCTTCACCTACAAGATCTCCCAGGCTGCTGCATCCCCTAAAAGAGTTCTGAGAAGGTGGGAGAGCCTTCCCAGCAGTGAATGGGTGTCAACAAAAAGACTGTTTGACAAGAGTCAACCAGCGAAAGCTTGCTAATGCATTCTGGGTCATGGCTTCTGTAAAGTGAGTTATTGACTGTCTGGAGAACTGGGCCACAGGGGCCCTCTAGCATTCAAGAAGAACAAACAGCAAGATCTGCACTTGGAAATGAAAAACCTCTTCCAGCAGTATGGGCTGGAGACTGAACTGTGCTACAGTCCTAGAGCCTCGGCTCTCTTTTCTCTTGTGAGAGATGCCTTGGGGAGAGGCTTGGAGGGTGCAGTGGATGCACAAGCCTCATCCTCCTGGCCAAGGAGACCATGTTGTGTTGAGGAGCTCTCCTGAATGCTCTGTGGAGGGTTTGGAGGGGTTGCAGAAAAAAATATCCTCACTGGCTGGGACTCATCAATGGTCCCATGTGTAGGAATGTGCCCACTGTTGATGGAGGGACAAAACTATCTTTTAGTCCCTTAAAAAGGAAAGAAGCCCAGAAGTTTCTCTTCTCAATTGGGTAAAAAGACATTTTATAGGCCTAGGGGACTTCACCTCAAACTTCAGGATAGCCAATTGGACAGGAGCCAAAAAGTCCCACCTAAGCAATTCACTAGAAAAAGAAGAGCACAAAGAAACTTATGGCTTTTGTGAGGTGTTTTACCAGGAGCAAGAACCTCTTGCACATGAATCGGTTTTTCTCTCTAAGGAGTTTGTTATTTTGCCTTTTATTAAAACCTTTTTGTTTCCAACACTGCAACAGAAGCCACGCTGCTGATTTTATGTCTCCAAAGGTAGCTGAGCTATCCTGGGTGAGTAATAGACCTCCAAGAGGTTATGAGACCTGGCTTGAGGAGGCAACTATTACTCCTGTGCATTGAGAATTCTCTTGGCATCTGTGCTTCAGCACACCTTGTTTACCATGCCCAAAAAGACTTGCTTGGAGAGCAACCCAGCAGCCCTTGGGGAAGCAGGAACTTGTCCAGCTCCCTAATAAATGAGAGCTGTCAGTGACAACCCCTGCAGTGCCATGCACCTCAGAACACTGAGGGAGGGGATGTGCTCAGAAAAGCCCTGGCTACAAAACCTGCTCTCAAACCACATCAAGGACTGATGCACTTCCCTGCCCTGCAGACATGGAGGCAGCTGGGATGCATCCCAGAGGGCAAGGGAATGCCTTCAGTAGGCAAATTTCCAGGGAGAGACTCTCCCTACCAGTGGCAAGTCACGCTCTAATTTTGGGTTGGTTGTGTGTCAGCCTTTTGGTGTGAGGCCAAGGCAGGAGGGTGTGATGTCTGCAGACCCATGTCCCTTGCAGGGACACGACTGCCCTCCAGCAAGGGCAGATCCATCCATAACCCAGGAAAGGTGGTGCAGGCACTGGGCTGTACCCAAGTCCAGAGCTTCAGGCAGCCACGACAGCCATTGCTGACAGCATGAGCTTCTTGCCAACACTCCCACTGCTTCAGGGGCTCACAGGACAGTCAACATGTTTTGCAAAAGTCTCTCGTGCTGCTCAGGGTTTAAGGCATGCTGCCAAAGCTCATGGCACTGTGAGGAGAATGGGACAAACAAGGTGCTGTGCCAAGCCCCAACACACCCCGCATGTAGTGAGGAGAGACTCTACCAGAACTGTAATCATGGTCCTTAGGAAGGGTGACATTTGCTTTCTTCATGGTGACTGAAGGCAGTGATTTGAGACCCCCAGAAACTGCCATGAGAGGGGGTGACTCTTCCAAGTAAATCTGTAAAGGATGGAGGGAGAAGGATAAGTCATGTCATTAGGCACAGGAGCCTTTGGGTACCCAGGACAGACTCCTGCACTGGCAGGGGGAGAGTCAAACCTTTCTGTAATGGGGTTTGAAAGGAACATCACCAGATTCCCCAGTTCCATGTCCTACATCTGCACAGACCCCTCCTGCACCTGAGGGTACATCTGGTGACAGGGGCATGATCCATCTTGGGAAATCATTGGAGCTGTCATCCTGGAACTTGAAAGGAGCCTACATAGCATAATGGGCACGTCAGAAACGAGGAAATGCACTGGCAATGGTGATGGAAAACAAAACACAACCTGGGGCATTAGGTGGGATGTTTTGCTTTGAAGATGAGTCTGTTGGAAAATTACTGTCCTCATGCAGTGACTGGGGGCCTGGGGCAGCACAGGAGCAGTATAAAAGCTGTTCCATCTCCCCACTGTCTCATCCACTCCTCTCCAGTCTCCTTGGGAACAAGGTAAGTCTGAAGCTCTTTATTCTTCTTTTATTCATTCTCACCATCGTGCTTCCATGGGATTTTTCAGCACAAAGCTATCTCTTTGTCCTATACCTGATTCTGGGGTCCTTGCTTTCTATACCATTCCCTTGCTTTCTATGGGACAGGGAAAGATGCAAAAAGGGTGACATGGAGAGACCCTGGAGCTCAGTTAGGTGTCTCCTGTGGTGTGGGCTGGAAAGGGATCTCCCAGAGCTTGGTTGTGTTTTGCAGGTCTATTTTGGGCTTTGGAGAACTGTAGAAACCCAAGGCACCCAGGCAATATTTCTCTGCCTGCTCTGGGGTGCCCTGGTCCCCAGGGGAGCTCTGACTTTGACCCTCATTCATGGAGAAAACTAAACTTCAAGATAGACTGGAATCCACAAAAGTGTGGAATAGATTATAGAGAGCAGTGTAGGTGTATCACTTGGTGAGAAATTGTGTTTTTGGGATTTTTAGTGTGTTGTGGATGGAAGCAAGATGGAGGGCACAGGGTGTCATCCTGGGTTTTTTCTTCATGCTTCTTCTTCCTTCTTCTTCATGGGTTTGGGTGGCATTTTGTAATTGGGCAGAAGAGTCCACATTGGGGGCTCTTTGGGGTCAGTTATTGGGTTAAAAGGGAAAATAATCTGGGTGTCTGTCACTCGTGCACCAGGACTGGGGCAGGAACAGGCGAGAGGCAGGATGGTAGAAAAGGCAAAGAAGGTTTTATTCAAAAGAACCGCGCGGTTTTTATAGAGTGGTACAATAGATTCTATTCTATTGGCTAACTAACAGAAACATCTTTCTCACACACTGTCCTTGAAAGGAACAGAAAAATAAAGTAGAACACCACCTGCAAATTGTTTATAGTCAACAAGTTATCACATCTTTCTAGCTCCCTAAAACTTCTCACAAGCCGCTGTGAGAAACGCTCGCCATTTCTCTCTCTCTGTCCCATGGCATCCACAGGTGTCAGTTCTTAATTGGATAATTTAGTCTTAAAAGACCTTGTAACAAGAGATTGTTGGCCATTTTGTGCCTTCTAATGAAAAGCTGCCCAAATCACAGCAGTGAGACTGTTTTACTGATAAGAAATAATAAACTCTTTAGTCTGAACATGAATTACTGTCCCGAGTGCGTTCAGTCCAGACTCAGAAAAATGGATGACTGGGACCCCCACAGAGGCCTCCCTATGGTCCTTCCAGCTCTTTGTGTGAGCTGTCTTCTCTCCCTTGTGATGGTGTTACAGGCTTCTACTCACTTGTGCTTTTCTACCACCCTTCTCTCTCTCTCAGGTGCACCTGCAGCCCCAAGCCATGTCCTGCTACACCCGGTGCCAGCCCTGCCAGCCCTGTGGCCCCACCCCGCTGGGCAGCAGCTGCAATGAGCCCTGTGTCAGGCAGTGCCAGGACTCCACCGTGGCCATCCAGCCCTCACCCGTGGTGGTGACCCTGCCTGGGCCCATCCTCAGCTCCTTCCCCCAGAACACCGCCGTGGGATCCTCCACCTCTGCTGCTGTGGGCAGCATCCTCAGCTCTCAGGGAGTGCCCATCAGCTCTGGGGGCTTTGGCCTCTCTGGCCTGGGCAGTGGCCTCTGTGGCAGGAGATGCTTCCCCTGCTAAAGGTGCTGGTGATGATTCCAGGGTGTGAACCTAAGGACTCAGCAGGATGGTTCTTCACTGGGGATGCAGCATCAGCTTGTTGCTTCCTGAGGGGCTGAGCAAGCCCAGCAGCCCTTGCAGAAGGACTCTTGGCAAGCACAGCCCAGCCCTGCCTCTGTCCCCTGCCACTCTCTCCTTTCCCTCCTGTGTCCTTGTTCCCTTGTGCTCCCCGGGGCTGTGAGCCCCCCACATCCAGCCAGGGGAGCACCTGCTGGCCCTGCTCCCTCTGTAGGGCAGGCAGATGGACTTCTAGAGGGTTCTCAGCCACAGCCATGGGGCACAATCTCTTATCTGTCCCTCGTGCTCACTTCACCATGACCATCGCTTGAAATGACCTAGTTTCCCTCTCTTGACTCATTAAAGTTATGCTGCATTTGAGCCATTGCCTCTGTGTCATTTTTCCTGCAGATGCTCTCCCAAGACAACCAGGGAAAGAGATGTTGCTCAGTCTTTGTTCTGGGAGGTGTTTGGGGATGGCTCTGAAGTGACTGGTAACACAGGCTTGCATCAAGTTTGCTTAGTCAGACACTGGATTAATTTCTGCTTTCTAAATCTTGCAAAACTTGCAGGATGATGACATTGCAGATGCCAAAGGGATTTTATTGCTAATGGCATCCAGGGCCAGCTTTAATCTTTATGGATGGAAAGTTCATATGGAGCACCACTCTTTCTCTAGTGCACCAGGATAACTTGGTCCATATCTGCCAATCCTTTCTATGCCATGAAATTTCCATTTCTTTGTCACTACACACAAAAACTGCATGCCAGAATCCCTTTACTTATGCTTAAACACTCCACCTGGCAGCAATCCCTCCTTTTTTTTTTTTTGTGGGATAAAAATCTCTGCAAAGACAAAAAAGTTTTTGTCACTGAATTGTTGGACTTAGTGGAGTCTTTAACAGTTTCTTTCAGCCCTTGGAACAGAGCAGTGAGACCAGGTCAATGTAGGCTAGTAGAATCTACAAGGATGTGTGGTCTTGGGACATGGAGAGATAAAATTTCCACTACAGAATCTTTTCACCCCTTTGTCCATCCTCTGAAGAGTGGCTGCTGTCAGAACAAGGTTCATTGACTGGACGTGTCTGGCTGTGGAGGTGAAATAGCAGCTTCACCCAGAGCTCAGCCTTCATTGAGTCACTGAATACCCTTGTGGCATTGTGAGGTCCCTAGGATGAGGTGAGAGGTGAGAATTTGACTCCATGTTTCTAGGCTGATTTATTATTCTATGATATGATATGATATGATATGATATTATAAGAAATAGATCTACTAAACTATACTAAAGAAAGAGAAAGGAGACATCAGAAGGCTAAACAAGAATAGATAATAAAAACCCGTGACTGATGAGGAGAGTCCGACACAGCTGGCTGTGACTGGCCATTAATTAAAAACAATTCACATGTTTGGATAAACAATCTCCAGACCACATTCCAGAGGAGCAAAACATGGAGAAGCTGGGGCTTCTCATCTTCCCAGGAGAAGAAATCCTGGCAAAGGGATTTTTTAGAAAATATCACAGTGACATACCCTGAGCTGGAAGGCACCCACAAGGATCACTGAGTCCAAATCCTGGCCCTGCACAGACACCACAGCCATCCCACCCTGTGCCCGGGAGCATTGTCCAAATGTTCCTTGAGCTCTGGCAGCCTTGGACTGTGACCATTCCCTGGGGAGCCTGTTCCATATCTGACCACTTTCTAGGGAAAGACTCTTTTCCTGATTTCCAAACTAAATCTCCTGCTGAGAAATAGAAGACCCACGCCCACCTTTCTCTCTGGCAGCTGGGGAGAGTCAAGGACCACACAGAGGCACAGGCTGGGATGCAGCAAAACTTTAATTAAGAAGAAAAGCAAGCCCTCTGAGTGGGCAACATAGTGCAGGGAGCACCAGGGAGATGTGGAATACTTGGCCATGAGTCCCTTGGTGCAGTCACAGCTTGGATGGGGCTTAGCCAGTGATCACAGCCCAGCGGAGGACATGAGAGCAAAGACAAAAAAAGAACAGGAGGGAAACAGGCAAGTTAGACAAAAGGCCATGGTTTGAGAGGCCAGGCACAGCTCTTCCCAAATGCCATGGATGCTGAGTGCCTCTAAATGACCATATTCAGTCCATTTCCATCTTCTGGGTTCCAGGGGGTCCTTCTGTGGGGCAGCTTCAGCAGACCCTGTTCCAGGGGCGCCTGGTGATGCAGGAGAGGTCAAATCCCCTGGAGCTGATGGGCACTCCCTGAGAGTTGAGGATGCTGCCCACAGCAGCAGAGCTGGAGGATCCCACAGTGGTGTTCTGGGGGAAGGAGCTGAGGATGGGGCCAGGCAGGGTCACCACAACAGGGGAGGGCTGGATGAAGATGGTGGAGTCCTGGCACTGCCTGACACAGGGCTCATTGCAGCTGCTGCCCAGGGGAGTGGGGCCACAGGGCTGGAAACAGGGGCTGCAGGGCTGGAAACAGGGGCTGCAGGGCCAGTAGCAAGGGGTGCAGGGCTGGTAGCAGGACATGGCTCGGAGTCACACGTGCACCTGGGGGAGAAGAAAGAGACAAGACGGGGATGATTGAGGAGCCACCTTTCCACCCACCACAAGGGAGCCAAGACACAGCCTGGCCTGGGAGATGCAGCCTGTGCAGGGAGGTGTTTTGCTGAGATAACCCAAAATTCCACAACTTTGTGAAAGTTGTAAAGCTGGTATGTTTATTACAGTGCTGGACCATGTGGAGATTACTCTCCTTAAAAGACATGCTACCTCTGGGAACTTCAGGTCCCTTTTTATCCCCCTCTCAAATACATATGAATACAATTTCACAATAGGTTCATACATATTCATTTTTACGAATTTCACGAGACATTTGCCGCTAGTTCTTCTTTATCAGAAAGAATTCCTAGGTCAGGTTGGCCTGCTCTCACAGCAGTCTCTGTCTCTCTTTATGATCCTCTGTCTCCACCCCCCCACCCCCTTCCCCCCCTTCCCCCTTATCTCTGTCCTTCACTGAAGCAGTTTCTCTGAGCCTAGGCTTTTGTAGTCAGGCTGCATAGCCATGTTTTCTAACCACAGACTCAAAGATGTACATTTCACCTAAATCAAAATGGATTTCTACTCTGGAGAATTTCTACTCTGTCTCAGAGGACCACACGATTCTTTGCCTACTCCCCACCACTGGGCAAGGACAGACAGGCCCACAAAAGCACTTTCTTAGTCAAGAGAACAAGAGTTCCCCCAGCCCAGACACAGCCCCTCTCCACACCAAACCCTCTCTCCACCTCCCCTCCCCAAACAGGCAGCCTCAAGCCCAGTATAGGACAGAGCCTCCAACTCACTTGCTTCCAAAGGAGAAGAAGAGCAGTGGAGTGGATGAGAGAGTGAAAAGCTGGGATGCCTTTTATACTGGTCCTGCACTGCCCCAGGCCCAGAGGAAGTCTCTCTGGAAACAATAATTTTCTGAGAAGCTCATTTCAAGTGCAAAACACTCCAATTACCGATATGAGCTGTGTTTTGTTTTCCTGCATGGCTGCGTTTCCATTGCCTTCTTTGGCCACACACCTTTCTCCCTGAAGGCTCCATTTTAGGGCTGATCATGGAAGCCCATGGACCTGTGGGACAGCAGCTCATTGGTGCCAGCAGAAGATGAGTCTTGAGTGCCAGAGGCACCGCCTGCAGTCTGGGGACATTGGCTTGGGGCACTCCCATGGGCAGGAAGGGCCCTGCAGCTCCAAGCCCTGGAATGCTTGCTCAGATGCTGAAGGGTTAGTGAACGTGCTGATGGGCCACATCCCTTCCTCCCACCCTCCAAAATCTCTGGTTGACACTGGCCATTGCCTTTGCTGTCCCAGCTGTCCCTTCCCTAGTTCTTGTGCCCCACTAACTGGTGGGGCAGTGTGAGAACCAGAAGAGGCCTTGATGTGGCGAAAACACCACTGACCAAAGAGCCTCCACCTGAGCAGCTTTGGGCTTGTGTGGCAAAGGAGACTCAGAGAAACCGCTTGGGTGGGCAGGGCTGGACCATCCTGGGAGAGGACACCATGAGGTTGTTTGTGTTTGTGGGGAACTATCAGAGAGATTCCATGGAGTGTATGAGGACATGATGAGGTTGTTTGTGTTTGTAGGGGACTATCAGAGAGATTCCATGGAGTGTATGAGGACATGATGAGGTTGTTTGTGTTTGTAGGGAACTATCAGAGAGATTCCATGGAGTGTATGAGGACATGATGAGGTTGTTTGTGTTTGTGGGGGACTGTCAGAGAGATTCCATAGGGTGGATGAGGCACAACAAGTGCACCAAGGACTCCTAACGAGCAACATTTAGAGGAAGAGAGACAAGAGAGCAGTGCTGATGACCAACCTGCTAAGGCATGGCCAGTGTCAACCAGAGATTTTGGAGGGTGGGAGGAAGGGATGTGGCCCATCAACACGTTCACTAACCCTTCAGCATCTGAGCAAGCATTCCAGGGCTTGGAGCTTCAGGGCCCTTCCTGCCCATGGGAGTGCCCCAAGCCAATGTCCCCAGACTGCAGGCGGTGCCTCTGGCACTCAAGACTCATCTTCTGCTGGCACCAATGAGCTGCTGTCCCACAGGTCCATGGGCTTCCATGATCAGCCCTAAAATGGAGCCTTCAGGGAGAAAGGTGTGTGGCCAAAGAAGGCAATGGAAACACAGCCATGCAGGAAAACAAAACACAGCTCATATCAGTAATTGGAGTGTTTTGCACTTGAAATGAGCTTCTCAGAAAATTATTGTTTCCAGAGAGACTTCCTCTGGGCCTGGGGCAGTGCAGGACCAGTATAAAAGGCATCCCAGCTTTTCACTCTCTCATCCTCTCCACTGCTCTTCTTCTCCTTTGGAAGCAAGTGAGTTGGAGGCTCTGTCCTATACTGGGCTTGAGGCTGCCTGTTTGGGGAGGGGAGGTGGAGAGAGGGTTTGGTGTGGAGAGGGGCTGTGTCTGGGCTGGGGGAACTCTTGTTCTCTTGACTAAGAAAGTGCTTTTGTGGGCCTGTCTGTCCTTGCTCAGTGGTGGGGAGCAGGCAAAGAATCGTGTGGTCCTCCCTGCACTGGCTGCATCTCCCAGGCCAGGCTGTGTCCTGACTCCCTTGTGGTGGGTGGAAAGGTGGCTCCTCAACCATCCCCGTCTTGTCTCTTTCTTCTCTCTCAGGTGCATCTGTCACTCCGAGCCATGTCCTGCTACCAGCCCTGCACCCCTTGGTGCCAGCCCTGTGGCCCCACCCCGCTGGGCAGCAGCTGCAATGAGCCCTGTGTCAGGCAGTGCCAGGACTCCACCATCATCATCGAACCCTCCCCTGTTGTGGTGACCCTGCCTGGGCCCATCCTCAGCTCCTTCCCCCAGAACACCACCGTGGGATCCTCCAGCTCTGCTGCTGTTGGCAGCATCCTCAGCTCTGAGGGAGTGCCCATCAGCTCTGGGGGCTTTGACCTTTCCTGCATCACCAGGCGCCCCTGGAACAGGGTCTGCTGAAGCTGCTGGTGACTGCCTCACAGAAGAACCCCCGAACCCAGAAGATGGAAATGGACTGAGTGTGGAGATCCTGACCATTGCTTTCAGAGGCACTGAACATCCATGACTCCACCTGCACTGGAGGTGGGGTGTCTGGGCTTTCTGAAACCTTGACTAAATTTCCTGTTTCTCCCACTCTTCTTTCTCTCTTTTTCTTCTCTGTGATCACTGGCTAAGCCTCATCCAAGGTGTGAACTGCACTGTGGCCAAGGGAAAGAGTCTCCTTCATCCCTCTGGTGCTCCCTGCACTATGGTGCCAACTCAGGCGGCTTCCCTTCCCTCTTCCAACTCATTAAAGTTTTGCTGCATCCCAGCCTGTGCCTCTGTGTGGTCCTTCTCTCTCCCTGTGTTGTCTCCAGCTGCCAGACAGAAAGGTCTTGCTCTGGAGGTGTGTAGCAGGCACAGATGAGAGCCCTGGGTCTTCCTGGAGTGATGGAAGGGTGAGACACTATAGCAGGATATTCTGCCCTGTAATGTGGTCAAGTAACTTGGAGACTCTCTGTCTGGCTCACCAAACCCCAGTCAACATCCTTACATTGCTGCAATGATAGACACGTGACTGAGAGTCAATCCCTCTGTACTATAGATGTCCAGTCCAATTTTGGACAATAGGTTATTCTAACATTTTCTTGTTTGGATGTGTGTATGAACTTTCCTGCCTTGGAGTGGAAATGACTTCAAGACTGCTCTTTATGTCAAGTAAAAGAGACCTGCCCATGAGCATTGGTATGCTGAGTTGCACCAATATCTATTTCAACAGTTCTTTATTTTTGCTGGCTTTGATGTAATTGCTTTAATATAATTGCGTTGATATAGTGCAGTATCCTATTCTACACAGTACTAATAGTTTTAGGTTTTATACTGTGTAGTAAATAATTCTGATTAATATATTTTGTCTAATAACTTGTCATAGTAATTTATTATATATATTTTATATACATGTACTATATATATATATATGTATATTTATGTATCTAAAATTTTCCATTATTAATCCTGTGGGACAAAGTGATTTAAACCACTCACAGTCTAGGGCTAAGATTGGATGCAACCTAACCCAGACTCCTCTTTGAGGAGGAATTTAGAAAGCCAGGGTGTCCTCTCTGCACCTCTCAACTCAGCAGGACTTCTCTAAAAAACTCTGTCTGAAGCTCCCTCTCCACCAGAGACAATTTGGGTTGGCAGGATGGCAAATTTTGAGAAACAGACAAACCAGAATATTTACGGAGGCACAATATAGTCAAGAAAATGTGGGACATGGAATAGAAAAGGAAAAACACACTGCCATTTTGGTGAGAAAAGTACATTTCCAAGCAATGAAATCCAAGGCATTTAGTCTTTGTTTTACTTAACTAAAGCTTTGCAAATTAGAAGTTGAACACCTTGGAGAGAAGGCTGAAAGGGAATTGAATGCTAAAAAGAGCTTGGCTGAAAACTTGAAGAACCAGCTGTATGACTTCCTCCAAAGAGAAAGAGAATTAAATTTGCGAACTCCCTGTCTCAGTGGGGAGCTGGAGAATTAGGAGGAATTTTCCAGCCCTGCTAATGAGGTAGACTGGGAGGCAGACTGCATTTAATATGACCTCCCCATCCTCTGTTCATTGTCAGAAAAGTTTGATGCAGTAAAGCCTCACCCTAAACTCTGCCAATTTGTAAAAACTGAATTAATATATGAGGTAGAGCCCACTGCAACAACTACAGATAAACCTTGCACTGTGATGCGGTTGGCTAAACTGCAAGAGTGATGTAGCAAAGATTCCAAAAAAACCAAACTGGGCCAGCACCTCTAACAGAACACACAGACATGCCCAGCAGTGGGATGGCACACAGGGCTCTTATATAAGACCCATTTATGTAGGATGGCAAATATAATCCTTGCCTTCAGGTCCCAAGCACTCTGCAAATAACAGCCCATGAACATTCTGTCGAGCCCAGAGCATTGGATCCATTCACACAAATCCACACCCTGGTGGAAGAGAACAGGAGCTCCATCTCATCCGTTGCAGAATGGAGGTAAGGGGAGTAAAAAATATCCTGGTTTGAAAGATGTCTGCCAAGGAAGGTGAGAACCTCCCTTGGAATGGAAAATGTGAGCCCCTTCCCTCCAAATTATTGTAGCTTTGAAATTATGGGGCTTTCAGGCAAAGAGATGGGAAAAAGAATAACAGTCCACTGAGGAATGGCTTCATCCTCTGGGAATAACAGAAGGAAAAGGTCCTGCAGACTCGCATTGTTTTTAAGGAGAAAAAGGAGAGTGAAGTGGATGAGAGACCAAGGACCTGCATTGGCTTTTATGCTGCCCCAGGCTCGGGAGGTTGCCCAAGCAGACAGAAAAAATTTTTGACATGTTCTTCTGAAATGTAAGGCATCCCAGATGATACAGGCTGTGTTCCAGGTTCCTGGTGCCTTTCACTTCCTTGTTTACACTAGGATATTTCCCTCCTGGATATTTGTTTTGAGGTTAAAATGAGATTTCCTAAAATTTCTGGGACAGGAGCATATAATTGTGGGCAGAACACTCACACCAATTGCTGGAAAAGTTCTCTACAGACCAGGACCAGTGGCCTGGGATAGTCCTGGGATGGTGTTTTCAATCACACTGACAAAAGGCCAAGCTCCTCTCAGCCCTGCAATCTTTGTCTAGACACCAAATGGATCCCATTTGTGAGGACACATCATGTCCTTTTCCCTCTCTCCCTCCCAGCACCTGATTGCAACTTTCTTTCTCTTCCAGGCAGCTGAACTACACTGCTGAGCTTCAATATTTTTCCTTCATTCACCAGCCTTGGAAGAGATTTCCCAGGTTGTTTGGCTTCCTCCACTCTTCACGCCATGACTGGGCATCCTCAGCCAATCCATCTTTGGTCCATGAGGTGCCTTGGTGTGCTCCAGCCCAGCCAGGGTTGTGCCTGTTGAACCCACAGTGGTCACATAAGGGCATTTTTGCTTGATGGATGCACTTAGGTGGATGATAAATTCCTTTCAATGCATGGCATGGACAAATTTGCATGCAGTGCTGTGCAGATGAGCTCAAATGAGTTTGTACATTTCTGGCACTCATCACAACAGGATGTGATGGCCATCCCCACAGCCTGGCCCTGCAGGCTGGGCTGCCTCTTGCATTCTCCATGTTAAAAAGCGTCAAAGAGCATTAGGAGAAATGCCAAGAAATCCTGCCCAGCTTGTGCATGAAAGCCCTGAGTGGACCTGTTTCCAGTGCCTGTCCCATGGAGCCAAGAGCTTCAGCTGCACACAGCAAGCAAGGCAGGGCAGATGGGGACCAGGACCAACCAGGTCAGGGGGAGGAAGGCTGGAAACTGAGTTTTGACAATAGAAAAAAGGCTTCTGCTCCCCTGTGGACTTTAACTTCAGAGCAGGTGCTGTCACCTGCAAACCGGTGAGGACAAAAAGACACATTTGGGAATTTGCCAGAGGGACCTGTGCTCAAACAATTTTTCCTCCTTGAAGGAGAAAATACCTGTGACATCTTCAGGACTCTCCCTCTCTTAGGAATCTTAAGCAGCAGTCTCCTAGCCTGACCTGATGTCTCGAGAGGTTTCTTGTTGCAGAAGAAGGCTGCTGAGCTTGCCCTGCCTTTGGAGCAACACCATTTGCTGCTCTTTGATGTGGGCTCCAGGGATAATGTCCAAAAGTGTTTCTAGAGTGACTACAGAGCTCTGGGATGAAGTAAGGGTGTGAGAGCCCAAGCTGGAAAAACTGGGAAGAAAAGAACTCATCCTGTGTGTGAAAACCTGATTGCAGGCTTTGTGTTGCAGGTGGAGATTTGGTTTTGATTGCCAGGGAAATGTTTGTGATGAATGAGGGGTACTGAGCAAGGACGGGAAATATTTGACAAAGTCATGCAAATAATCTTTAAATCTCATAAGAAATCAACAACATCCTTTACCTACCTCTTTATTAATCCATCCCTTAGGTGTTATATGAGTATTGAATCTGTGCTGTTCACTGCAATCCTGAGTAGATATTACACAGAAATGAATACCCTTGGCATGGATGGGTCCATCTAGAGATCCCAGAGGAACAATTTTTGTACAGTAGCATCAGACTCAGAGCTCTTGCTGCCTGGGTTGCCTGCAATGGTTTTAAAACCTGTGACCCCCCTAAAGGCATCACATGGCCCTGCCCCTAATGAAGTGTGGAATGTTTCTCACCACTCATTAAGAACTGGAAAGTAAATCCTTCCCTTGTGGTTAATTAGGGAGCTTTTCTAGTTTTGTTGCCTTGTTTGTTTTTACTGGCACAGGAGATGGTAAACAGGAGGACTTTAATCAACTCTCAAGACAGTGGCATTTATTTCTGTATTCTTTTGTCTGAGCCTTTGTCCTTTGTTTCTGGTAAAATCAAGATATGCTGGTGATGCAAATTTAGTGGATCAAGGTGCCTGTGTGGGAGATGCAGTATTTAGCTATGGCGAGAATCCTCTGATCCCGGACATCTGGTGGAATTTTCAGCCACCTTAAACTCCATTTCTCCAGCTTGTATCTCCCCAGTTTGGCTATAAGGATTATTTCAGAGGGCAGAAGGATTTGGTAATGGAGCCATGTGGAAGGGTTGCCTGTGGGTGGTCACACACAGAGCGAAATGAACTGGAGATGGTTTGGTTCTGGCAACTGAGACCAGTGCTTGGGCAGCAGGTCTCATAGGAGCAGGTGAAGCCTTGGTTTTGGGACAGAGCAAGGTGTGCCAGTATCCCATCAGATGGAGATCCAGGCAGGAGGAGCACAGGAGGAAGGTTTCATACATCACAGAGACCTGTGAACCCGAGCTGGTATTTGGGCCCAGCAGAACCTTCAGGAGTTCATTTTCTGCACCCAAGAGGACATGAATACCCAGGGAATGGTATTTGGACCATTGCCTGGAGCTAAAGGCCAAGGATTAACCATAAATTTTCAAGTAGACCTGAAAACATTCCTAAATGTTGGCATTAGTAGTGAAGCCACAAGTCATTTGGACAGGGAATACAGACACCTGGAACAAAATATTAGATCCTTTTGGAGGTGTTGGATTCACATTGATGGAGACTCCACTGCACAGATTGTGTTACCAGTCCTTACCAATCCCCTTAGCTCTGCATGTCTGGGCAGCAGCTGGGCCCTGCCGAGTGCTGAGGGACTGTGTGAGGTTTGGATCTCATCTCCTTGTTCCCAGGAGTGCTGGCCACAGGCCCTAGGCCAGGCAATGAAGGAAGGATAGGAAGAGATCAGCTGTGGGCTGTCCCCCGGTGTTGTTGTTTCCCATTCCCACTCCTATGGAGCCAAAGTCTCCATGATGGCCTTTGGCTGCCAAGCAGCCAGGGATGTTCTTCATCAGCTCCAAAGGAAAAGGGCACAAAATAAAATCCACTGCAGCGAGCCCCAAACATTGCATCCTCCATCTTTTTCCTGAGTAGACTGGAGGAGTTGCCCCAGAAAAACAGACAACTCAGAGACCAAGGCTTGAATGCAACACAGTTTTAATAAGTTGAAAGAAGTAAAGGAGATGGCTCACAGAGAGCACCAGGAGCAACCACTAAGATGGAGCTCCCATGTGGTGTTCTTTGCACTGCACTGCAAAGGTAGGAAGGACGGCAGGTCCACAGTGGGTATGTCCCAAGCCTTGGGGTGTGAGGGACAGAAAAGGAGAGGAGAGTAGAACAAGGAAGCGATGGTCCAACATTCGAACTACAATGTCCAGAACCTCAATCTTTGGCCCAGAACAAGGTTCAGAGGTCTTGGATGTTCTTGCCAGCAGATTTAGCAGGGACGGCACCTGCTGCCACCATAGCAGTTGGTGATGCAGGAGATGTCAAAGCCCCCAGAGCTGATGGGCACTCCGCCACAGCTGAGGATGTTGCCAACAGCAGCAGAGGTGGAGGATCCCACGGCGGTGTTCTGGGGGAAGGAGCTGAGGATGGGCCCAGGCAGGGTCACCAGCACAGGGGAGGGTTCAATGACAACGTGGGAGCTCTGGCACTGCCTGACACAGCACTCATTGCAGCTGCTGGCCAGCGGGCAGGGCCCACAGGGCTGGCAGCAAGGGTCACAGGGCTTGCAGCAGGACATGGCTGGGGATCACAGGTGCACCTAGAATAGAAGACAAGCAGAGGGACAAAGTGAGGACACATGAGAAGCAGCACTGCACCCAAACAAGCTGAAAGCATGATAACTCCTGGCCCCCACTGCAGTGCCCAGCTCAAAGCCCAGGAGCCACCTCAGCCAAGTCCCAGCCTCGCTCTGTCTGCACAAGACCTTCTCTGCCCTGCCCTCTCCCAGCACAAGCAGTTCCCAGCCCTGGGCTCTTGTAGCCCCTCTCAGCTGAGACCTCCAGCCAGGCAAGAGCTGCTCTTGAAGCTGCAGCAGCTGCAGGAGGAGGAGGAGAAGAGGCTTCCCACTCACCTGATTCCTGAAGAGGAGAAGGAGGTGAGAGAAGTGGATGGGAAAGCAGAGACTTGGGCTGCCTTTTATAGCAGTCCTGACCTGCCTCAGGCCAACAGGCTCCTTTGTGGAAGTCATAATTTTCTGACCAGTACATGCCAAATATGCACCATCCCAGTTAATGGTAGGGGCTGTGTCCTGATTTCCTGTACTGCTGCCTTTTCATTTCCTGGTAATTTCGTTTGCTTTCCTATATGAAAGGCTACTTCTGTAAGTGCCGACAGGATAAACCCAAGGATTTCCGGGGCAGAAAGACGTCAGCACAGGCAGAAGTCTCTGATCAAGTGCCAGCAGCATCCTTTGTAGGCAGGTGATGTTCTCTTGTGTAATTTCTGAGTAGTTAATTTGTGGCAAAATTGTCAGGAAAGGGGTTCTGGTCTTGTTTTTCTTGGTCACATGCCCAAGAACTGCAGCGTGAGGGGACATGACAGAAGTTTGGCATGTTGTTTCCTTCTTCCACTCATCTCCTTCTTTCCACCTGCTGTCTATGTCTCTCCAGGCCACCCTAGATGGGATGTGTTGCCCTCTCTCCCTCAGCATGAGAGGCAGATGGACACCCCGCAGGAGCTCCACTGCATCTTAGCAGCTTATCCTGGTTCCTTCTGTGAGCCACCTCCTTTTCTTCCTTAGACTCACCAAATTATTTGTGCATCCCTAACTGGGACTCTTTTTCATCCTTTTTGTTTTGTGGCAACACTTCCAATCTGCTCAGGAAAAAAGGTGGAGAAGCTCTAAGTGGGATTTCCCTGTAGCAGATTTTACTTTGTGTCTTTTCCCTTGCAGCTGATGAAGACATCTCTGGCTACTCTGCAGCCAATGGCCATCAGGGAGATCCTGGATGCAAAGAGTGGCAGCAGTGAATATGAGAAACAATCTTCACTTTGGGGATAACAGCCCACAGCCTCATCCCTTCCTTCTCCTCCTCTCCATTACCTGGTCCATTGTGGATGCCATGGGACACAGAAACGGCAAGCATTTTTCCCAGCGGCTTGTGAGAAGTTTTAGGGAGCAAGCTAAGGATAACTTGTTGACTATAAACAATTTGCAGGTGGTGTTTTTCTACTTTATTTTTCTGTTCCTCTCAAGGACAGTGCATGAGAAAGATGTTTCTGTTAGTTAGCCAATAGAATAGAATCTATTGTACCACTCTGTAAAAACCGCGTGGTTCTTTTGAACAAAGCCTTCTTTGCCTTTTCTACCATCCCGCCTCTCGCCCGTTCCTGCCCCGACCCTGGCGCACGAGTGACAGTCCATGAGCAGCACATGTGATCAAAGACATGACACCCTTATGACATCTGTACTATCCTTCAGTACTGGCAGGGCCCAGCTGCTGTCCAGACATGCAGGGCTTGAGGTGATTCACAAGCTGGGATCAGTGTCTGCCACAATCAGGCTGTGCAGAGAAAAGCAATGAGTAACATTTGTGAATGACACCCTTCCCTCCGACTTATGTTAACTTTGAAAGTAAGGGGATTTCAGACAAAGATGTAGGAAAAGGAATAACAGTCATTTACTGGGGTAAATAGGTATGATTCGTGCTGACAAAATTGAAACAGTAATCAATATTGATACAGTAATTAATATTTGGAAATAATAAAACAGTTAAAAGGTGTAATGCTAAGAAAGAAAGGGAGAGGAGGAGTTCCATCCCCCCCCCCCGCCTTTTCCTGCAGATGTTCAAGGCAGGAAAAAGCAAGAGATAACAGTTACTAAAAATTAATAGAAAGAAAGGAAAATCTGGTTGGGTCCCAGGAAAAATGCCAGTTATAAGAGATTTATTGCTTTGATGCTTAAATATAATATTATGTTAGTTTTGGCTTACATTGTACTAGCTTGGTGTGCATGTGTAACCCAAGGGTGAGTTGAAGGACATCAAGGAAGAGGAGAGCCTTCATCAGGGACGACCCCCAAAAAGTGGTGCGACCACCAAAACAAGTGGTGGAGCATGCGCAGTAAAGGTGGTGATGAGGGCGGAGGTAGAAGTGTGATGAATCAAAAATGGGAGGAGGTGGCATTGACACAGGGCATATGAGGGGGAATTTTCACTTGGCAAGCTCGTACGTGAGTTGGCAAGGGACCAGAGCCCTGCACTCCATACCCTGCACGGTTATCTTTTGCTTATGCGCTGTTATTGGAACCAAATTATCCCTTATTTTTTTTAACCAAATTATATTGTCAATATTTCAAGTGTATCCTATTTTATACATTTTCTAAGCTATTCAATTAAAATCGCTGCTACCTCTAATATTGTTTGGTTTTTTTGATGATGGGAAAATTGGGCAAATATAACATTTACTAATAAATACATGTATAACAACTCAAACAAAAGAAACAGCACCAAACAGACCCAGACACCCAGGCCCGGCCTCTCTCGGCCGCAGGCGCTTTCCCCTTCGGTGCAGTTCCGGGCACAGCCAGCAGGGGCGCTGCTGGCTGCCGGCCGGGCAGGGCGGGTGCGGTGATTCCCCCGCTCCAGCAGGGGGCGCTGTGGCGCGAGCTCAGCTCCCTCACATGGTAATGGTGGATGGGCTGGATGGGGAAATGGGCTGCAGCAGGAACCTTGGAATGGGGCTGGATGGGGAAATGGGCTGCAGCAGAAACCTCGGAACGGGGCTGGATGGGGAAATGGGCTGCAGCAGGAACCTCGGAATGGCGGCTGGAATGGCAGGGCGGGCTCAACCAGGGAAGCAAGTGAGACACAGCAGAAACTCAGCAGCAGCAGCCCAGCTCCTAAACACAGCCAGGAGAGGCTTTCCTGGAGGGGGAAAGGGCCCAGGAAAGGGCCTGGGATCAAGTTTTACCTGAGGCACATGAGCAGATGGTGAAAAGGGTCTCCCTCTAGTGAGATGGAGGTCCCAGTGCAATGGCCACCCCCACAAGCAAAGCTTCAGTCATGGTAGGAGAAGCCAGCAGGACATGGAGCCTCACCATTCTGGTGAACTCCCCACACAGCAATCATAGCCTGCTTTCCTCTCAATGCCAGGAGAGTAAGAGAGTTAGGAGCTGCACCCAGCTCCCTTTGACCAAGCCAAAATCTCGCCATATCTCTGCCCCTCCAAGAGAAACTCCCCAGCTGAGAGAGTAGCCAGCTGCACCCTTCCCGTGGCAATTTCTTTTGTCTCTCTCAAGTATCAGTATTTATGGTTTCTTGGCAACAGATGGGAGAAAATTCTGTGAGAGATAGAAGCGTAAGGAAAAATCCTAAACCCCAACATGAGAACGAGGATTGTGTGTCAGAGTGAAGAATGATAAGAGAAGTAGATTATGACCTGACCACATATTTGGGATACTCTCAAAAAGAAAAGATTCATCAGAAGATTTGGAATCATATCCAAAAAAGTCCATGGACGTAATTAAAATATGCACATTATTAAAAAAAAAGGATGAATATGTATTGGTTTTTGGAATACAACCCGGTCTGTTAGGTTAGTGGGCATACTTAGAGGAGACATCCCCATGCATCCAAGCTCTCTAATAAAGTAACGTCAGCTTTCTGATGCAGGATTGGACTGACCCTAATGGTGCCACTGTTCCTCTCTTATGTGTCTCTGCTGCCTTGCAGTGCCTTAGGACCCTTGAGTTAATGAGATAATGAAATAAATCTACTCTTTGCATTTCAGCTGTGGTTTCGTGACTTGGATGTATCAATTCACACACCCACCCACTCCTGCTACCCTTTGGAGCCAATGGCTGTTCCTGATGGCCATTGACTGTGCAGTACCCAGGTACGTTTTCCTCAGCTCCAAGATTAAAGGGCAGAAAGGAAAATCAACTGCTGGGGACTCCCACCCTCTGCTTCTCCACGTTTACCCTGAGCAGACTGGAAGAGTTGCCATGGAAAGAAAGAGAAATTGGAGGACAAATCTTGGATGCAAAACAACTTTATTGAGTTGAAAGAAGAGAAGGAGGTGGCTCACAGAGAGCACCAGGAGCAGCCACTAAGGAGCAGTGGAGCTTCTGCAGAGTGTGCACCTGCCCACCCTGCAGGGCAACATGTCCCCACTAGACTGGTCTGGGGAGACACAGACAGCAGAGGAGAAAGAAAAGTAGAAGGGAATAATGGCTTGAAGAGGTAAATACAATGTCCCAAAGCTCTATCTTCAGCCCAGAACTAGGTTCTGAGGTCTTGGAGGTTCTTGCCCAAGGATGTTGCCAGTAGATTTAGCAGGGACGACAGCATCTGCTGCCACCATAGCAGTTGGTGATGCAGGAGATGTCAAAGCCCCCAGAGCTGATGGGCACTCCGCCACAGCTGAGGATGTTGCCCACAGCAGCAGAGGTGGAGGATCCCACGGCGGTGTTCTGGGGGAAGGAGCTGAGGATGGGCCCAGGCAGGGTCACCAGCACAGCAGGCGGCTGGATGGCCACATGGGAGTCCTGGCACTGCCTGACACAGCACTCATTGCAGCTGCTGGCCAGCGGGCAGGGCCCACAGGGCTGGCAGCAAGGGTCACAGGGCTTGCAGCAGGACATGGCTTGGGACCACAGGTGCACCTAGAATGGAAGACAAGGAGAGGGACAAAGTGAGGACCCGTGAGAAGCAGCACTGCACCCAAACACCCTGAAAACTCCTGGCCCCCACTGCAGTGCCCAGCTCAAAGCCCAGGAGCCACCTCAGCCAAGTCCCAGCCTCTCTCTGTCTGCACAAGACCTTCTCTCCCCTGCCCTCTCCCAGCACAAGCAGCTCCCAGCCCTGGGCTCTTGTAGCCCCTCTCAGCTGAGACCTCCAGGCAGGCAAGAGCTGCTCTTGAAGCAGCAGCAGCAGGAGGAGGAGGAGAAGAGGCTTCCCACTCACCTGATTCCTGAAGAGGAGAAGGAGGTGAGAGAAGTGGATGGGAGAGCAGAGACTTGGGCTGCCTTTTATAGCAGTCCTGCCCTGCCTCAGGCCCACAGGCACCTTAGTGGAAGCCATAATTTTCTGACCAGCTCATGTCAAATATGAACCATCCCAGTTAATGGTGGTGGATGTGTCCTGCTTTCCTACAATGCCTCATTTTCATTTCCTGGCACATGCCACGTGCTTTCCTATGTGAATTCTTCTGTAAGTGCTGAGATGAGAGGCCCAAGAATTCCGGGATCATAAAAACAGGCAGAATGCCCAAGTCCTGGGCTGGTGGCATCCCATGCAGGCACTTGTAAAGTTGTGTAATTTCCATGGGTTTGTTCATACAAAAATATGGCAAAGCTGTAGTTGCAAAGTAGAGTTCTCCTGTATTGGCATCCATGCCAACCTTGAAGGACTGCAGCCTACAGGGACAGCTCATCCTGGAACAGAGAAAAATGTGTGGAGGCAGAAAAGAACAGTTGTGCACTGACCAAAACTCCTCCATTCCACAGCCCACAGTGCCATGGAGGGCTGGAGCAAATAGAAGATTCATTAATGAAGGATGGAAGTTGAACCTTTAAGAAAGTGGTGTGGATGAACTGAATCATGCAATCAAAGAATTATAGAATGTTAAGGGTGGGGAGGGACCTTAGAGATCACCTAGTCCAAACCCCCCCTGCCATGGGCAAGGACACTGAACTTAATTCAAGGGCTGTTTCAGGGGAGAAGGGGTTGCTTTTTTTTCTTTTCTGCTGTTTCTCAATATCCTGTTTTAATTTTTCATTGTCAGTGTCTTAAACAAATGTTCCCCAACTCAACTCTATTATTTCCTTTTCCCAACCATCTATCCTTCACTGACCCTCTCTTCTGGCCAGTCCACTCTGTATGTTTTCCAGACAGGCTTTTGAGAAGATGTCAACTGTCTTTTGTGGTCCCAGATTTCTGAGGTTTGAGCACTGAAGGGTGTTCCCTATGAGCTCCATGCTTCAGGAGAGGTGGGAGAGAGGGATAGACACAAAGTAGAATTCTCCTGTGTTGGCATCCAGGTAGGAGGACCCCGCACACTTCGGTGGAAGGCTGAGCTCTGCAGGAAGGGGCCTCAGATCTCCCCTGGCATCCCAATTTTCCCCATGCAGCCAGAGATGGGAAAAAGATCTTCTTGCTGTGAGGGGCTGGGATTATTGCCTCAAGAAAAAGGAAATGGTGGAGGAAAGAGCTTCTGCCATGGAACTGTCCCATGATGGGATTGCAATTGCAGTGAGAGAGCAAGGGTGTTCTGACTGGTGCTCTCTTTCCAGGACCATGGCAGGAACTGGTGGTGGCTCGTCTGTGCCACCTTGCCAGCCCATGTGAATAACCTTTCCTCTCCCAGAGGTGCTCTGTGTGATGAGAGTTGTGAATGTGCTGTCTGCAAGATGCCTCAGCTCTGAAAATGTGTGCAATGAACATCTGGAGCTGCACAGGGCACTGCAAGGCTGTGCTGGAAGACCAGTATCTGACTTATCCGAGAGAAAGAGGTATTTCCCTCTCAGAAAAAAAGTAAGGAGAAAATGTTGTGGGTTGAGATAAAGACAGAGGGATTTCTTATCAGTCACCAAGAGAAAAAAACAAGGCTTGATTTGGGGAACATTCATAGTACACTTTACAAACAAAACAAAGCAAGACTGTGCAAAAAACCACTAAAATAACTTCACTCCATCTCCAACTCTTTTACAGTGATGCAACTGCTCTTCTTCATCCCTGGTTCTCTTCTATTTCCTTCATGTTTAAGCAGCACAGCAGGATAGAGAATGAGGGGTTGCAATCAGAACACAAGTTATTTTTTGGGGAAAGATTGACTTCAACAGAACTGATCATGAAAAAGAAGCAGGATTTTGGGAGTTAGCCTAAAAAAAAAAATCACACCTTCCTACCCTTCCAGACACAGTTGCTAGACATGCAATTTTTGGGGGGGTATGGAAGTCCTGGTCCTTGAACGTGAAAGGAGTTTGACTCAAAGATGTTTGACTTCCCCTGTACGACACAAGAGAGTCTGTTCTACATCTCACAGCAGAGCACAACCCAGGTCCCAGTCCATTCCGTTCAACACCCATTTGCTGTGAGATGCAACCACTTCCTCACTCAGCATCAGGGAGATGGGCTGTACAAGTGCATCCAGCATAGGTCTGGAGGGAGGTACCTGTGTCCCATCCCAGTCACCAGAAACACTCCAGCATAAGAAGATCCATTCAGGGACTTCAGTTCAGTGCTCTGCCTGGAACAACTCAAAATTATGTGTGTTCATATGAGGACAGGAAGAAGTCAGTACCTGGGGTCTCTGTTGACACAACATGTCCCCGCACATGGAAGTCCTTGGGCAAGAAGCACTAAAGTGGTACCCATTTCCTGCCAACTTTGACACAAACAAACCCACAAGAATGACACAGGTTCCTATCAGCTGAATGCATGGAATGCCAACAGCCCCTTGATCTGAGCATTCGACAGGTGTGGATGTGTTTACCTCCCGGAAATCCTTGGGCTCATCCTCCTGGCACTTACAAAAGCCCTCAAGGGGGAAAGAATATGGCATGTGCCAGGAAATGAAAAGGATGCAGTGCAGGAAACCAGGACACAGCCTCTACCATTAACTGGGATGCTGCATATTTGAAATGAGCTGGTCACAAAATTATGGCTTCCACTAAGGTGCCTGTGGGCCTGAGGCAGGGCAGGACTGCTATAAAAGGCAGCCCAAGTCTCTGCTCTCTCATCCACTTCTCTCACCTCCTTCTCCTCTTCAGGAATCAGGTGAGTGGGAAGCCTCTTCACCTCCTCCTGCTGCTGCTGCTGCTGCTTCAAGAGCAGCTCTTGCCTGGCTGGAGGTCTCAGCTGAGAGGGGCTACAAGAGCCCAGGGCTGGGAGCTGCTTGTGCTGGGAGAGGGCAGGGCAGAGAAGGTCTTGTGCAGACAGAGAGAGGCTGGGACTTGGCTGCGGTGGCTCCTGGGCTTTGAGCTGGGCACTGTAATGTGGGCCAGGAGTTATCATGCTTTCAGCGTGTTTGGGTGCAGTGCTGCTTCACTTTGTGCCTTTCCTGTCTTCCATTCTAGGTGCACCTCTGAGCCCCAGCCATGTCCTGCTGCAAGCCCTGTGACCCTTGCTGCCAGCCCTGTGGGCCCTGCCCGCTGGCCAGCAGCTGCAATGAGTGCTGTGTCAGGCAGTGCCAGAGCTCCCACGTTGTCATTGAACCCTCCCCTGTGCTGGTGACCCTGCCTGGGCCCATCCTCAGCTCCTTCCCCCAGAACACCGCCGTGGGATCCTCCACCTCTGCTGCTGTTGGCAACATCCTCAGCTGTGGCGGAGTGCCCATCAGCTCTGGGGGCTTTGACATCTCCTGCATCACCAACTGCTATGGTGGCAGCAGATGCTGTCGTCCCTGCTAAATCTACTGGCAACATCCTTGGGCAAGAACCTCCAAGACCTCAGAACCTAGTTCTGGGCTGAAGATAGAGCTTTGGGACATTGTATTTACCTCTTCAAGCCATTATTCCCTTCTACTTTTCTTTCTCCTCTGTTTGCTGTCTGTGTCTCCCCAGACCAGTCTAAAGGGGACATGTTGCCCTGCTGTCCTCGGCAGGGCAGGCAGGTGCACACTCTGCATGAGCTCCGCTGCATCTTAGTGGCTGCTCCTCTTGGCCTCTGTGAGCCACCTCCTTTCCCACTTCACGCTCAATAAAGTTGTTTTGCATCCAAGCCGTGGCCTCCAAATCTTCTTTTTTTCCTATGGAAACTGTTCCAGTCTGCTCAGGGTAAAAGGTGGATGGGCAGAGCGTTGGACTCCCTGTAGTGGATTTTCCTTTCTGCCTTTTCCATTGGAGTTGATGAAAAAAAACCCCTGGCTACTCCACAGCCAATGTCAAACAGGGAAAAGATGGCTCCAAAGGGTGGCAGGAATGGGGAAGGGAAACAGCAATGTCTGGGACCAGCCCACAGCCTCATCTCTTCCTTCTCCTCCCCTGCATTACCCAGTCTAGGGCCCATGAGCAGCACATGTGGTCAAAGGCAGATGAGACAGGTACCTCATAGAGTCCTTCAGCACCTGGCAGGACCCAGATGCTGTCCAGACATGCAGGGCTGAGGTGATGCAGAATTTGGGATCAGCATCTGCCAATCAAGTTGAGCACACTTGGGGTGGCACCTTGCCTTCATTAACGAGAGGGCGATACTCAGGGTTCTAAAATGCTCAAGGTCAAAAACAGTGAAGGAATTGGCCTAGGGACTGAGTTCAGATGTGGGCAGTGGCCTTTCCAGGAATGTAAGCCTCTGGGGAAAGGAAAGCTGTAGGTTGCCTGGGAACACTGATAGCAAACAGCTGAACTTGGCAGGAGTCAGAGCAGGGAGCTGCAGCTTCTGCAGATGAAAGGCTGCATCTGCCAAAGGCCAAACCACTTTGCCAGGAAGCTTGCTTTTAATGAAAACCCTTCAAGAGGAGAGACAGTGGGTGGTTTCCCTGTAGGGTGATGCCAGCTAATGCTGGCGTTCCCCGCTACTCCCTGAGGCCATGAGGCCCTGAAATCAAGGCCAAATGTTTGAATGCCTGATAAGAACAGCAGAACAGAACAGCATTTTGCTCTTACCAATTTAATGGAATAATGTAGCCTTGGAGAATTAGGTGTGTTATAAATAACTGGAGAGTTGTTGGCTTTTGCTGTTATGTATTAGCTTTTGAAGATTACAATCTGCAATCACTTTTTACTGGTTTTGGATATAGTATAATTTGTCATTGTGGCCAATGCTCTGGCCATGTGTAGTTTATATATATTAATGTTATAAATATATTATAGTTTTGGCTTTTGCAAAATATTAAAATAGAGACTTTGTAATATTAACTCTTGCAGAACGTTTTCATCTTTGTAATTAGCTGACAATAGTGAGAAAACTCAGATAAGTTTATGGAAATAGCTAAAACTGTCTGTATGATTCGATAACATAGAAGGAACCACATAGATAACATTGAAAGAAGGGATGTGAAAAGACTCCTGCCAATGACCCTGTGGTGATCAATAATTTCCTGTTTGTCATTGTGAGGATATGGCATACATATTGTGAGAAAATGGCATATACATTGAGAGGAAATGATATACATGACTCGCAGAAATCAAATCTACACTATTGCATGACAGATCAAGAGTCGAACAAAGCTAAACAGTTCCCAGAACATGTAAAAGAACTCACAGGAATGGTTGAATATGTATAATCATCATGAATATGTATGTAATTAATTAAATGAAAAAGTATATATGAAAATTGTTTTAAGCTAACAGTGTGCTTCTGGCAGCTTGCCAGGCACTCTAGTGCTGGATATTGTCCCTTTTATCCCTTAATTTTCAATTAAGGAATGAAAATCTGCAGAGGTGGGAAGACATTCTTGGCCTTTTTGCCTGAACATAGAGCAAGAAATGGAGGATGAAGGAGGCGGAGGATGAAGGAGGCAGAGGCTGCATTTCAGTTCTGTGGGTACTTCTCTGCAAGCCCCATTCAGTTGTAGATTGGCTTCTTCTGGCAATGATACCTGGCTACTCTGTGGTGCTGAAGGACACACCAAGGGCAGGGCTGACTGAGGGAATCTTCATGTGCCCTCACGATGAAGGTCACGCACATACAAATGCACACACACGCACGCACACACTGACTGACTCGTGTGTGCTCATGCATGGCTGCATGGAGCTAAGCAAAACTCTATATATTCATAAAAGGCCATAAAAATACCAGCCACTCAGAACTCTGCTGAGGACATGTTGGGAGCAACTCTGGGGGAGAGGACTCGGAAAGACCGGGTCACAGACACACTGCTGGTGTTCACAGGTGACCAACAGAGACTGCACAGTAAGAGGATGAGGCAAATGAGACCAGCTGAATTTTCCTGTGAGCAATGTTTGTGCAGCAATGGAGTCAGTGCAGCAATGACTGACTGTCAGAATCAGGGAGAAAAACAGAAAAGGATGCTTAATGTACCCTCACATGTCAGTCCTGAGCATGCAGGAATGAGAGCAATGTACATTCCTGACAATTCTAGTACAAAAACCCACACAGAGTTTTTGGCACAGGTTCACATCAACTGACCACATGGAATGCCACCATCTGAGCCTTCTTGCTGAGCTGACATGTCTGTATCCTGGAAATATTTGGGCCTCTTATCCCAGCACTTACAGAAGTCTTCAGATAGGAATTCAGATGGAATTAGACAGGAAATGAAAAGGCATCAATGCAGGAAATCGGAACACAGCCCCTACCATTAACTGGGATGGTGCACATTTGACATGACGTGGTCAGAAAATTATGACTTCCACTAAGGTGCCTGTGGGCCTGAGGCAGGGCAGGACTGCTATAAAAGGCAGCCCAAGTCTCTGCTCTCTCATCCACTTCTCTCACCTCCTTCTCCTCTTCAGGAATCAGGTGAGTGGGAAGCCTCTTCTCCTCCTCCTGCTGCTGCTGCTGCTGCTTCAAGAGCAGCTCTTGCCTGGCTGGAGGTCTCAGCTGAGAGGGGCTACAAGAGCCCAGAGCTGGGAGCTGCTTGTGCTGGGAGAGGGCAGGGGAGAGAAGGTCTTGTGCAGACAGAGAGAGGCTGGGACTTGGCTGAGGTGGCTCCTGGGCTTTGTGCTGGGCACTGCAATGTGAGCCAGGCGGTGCCTGGGCTGCAGGGTGTTTGGGTGCAGTGCTGCTTCTCACGTGTCCTCACTTTGTGCTTCTCCCTGCCCTCTGTGCCAGGTGCACCTGTGATCCCGAGCCATGTCCTGCTGCCCGCCCTGCAACCCCTGTGGCCAGTCCTGTGGGCCCTGCCCGCTGGCGAGCAGCTGCAATGAGTGCTGTGTCAGGCAGTGCCAGAGCTCCCACGTTGTCATTCAGCCGCCTGCTGTGCTGGTGACCCTGCCTGGGCCCATCCTCAGCTCCTCCCCACAGAACACCGCCGTGGGATCCTCCACCTCTGCTGCTGTTGGCAGCATCCTCAGCTCTGAGGGAGTGCCCATCAGCTCTGGCAGCTTTGACATCTCCTGCATCACCAACTGCTATGGCAACAGTTGTTGTCGTCCCTGCTAAAGATGGTGCTCCCAACGTCCTCGGCCAACAACGTCCAAGACCTCAGAACATGGTGCTGGAATGAAGACAGAATTTTGGAACTTTGAATTTAGACTTTTTTGCTATTAATTCCATCTTCTCCTCTCTCCTCCCTTCCTTTCCGTTCCCTTTCTTTCACCACCATCCAATGCCAGCCTAGTGGAACTGTCCTCCCCCCTCCCTTCCTCCCTCTGTCTGCTGGCCAGGCCTCTGGACACCCCCATTGCATCTTTGTGGTTGCTCCTGGTTCTGTCCCCTACGTACCTGCTTTTCTTCTTTAGTCTCAATAAAGTTTTTTGCATTCAAACCTTGGCCTCTGATTTCTCCTTCATTTTGTAACAGCTCTTCCAGTGTCCTAAGGAGTACAGTGAAAAAGCAGAGACTGGGACTCACTCTTATGGATTTTCCTTGTGCCTTTTCCCTTTGAGCTGACAAAGACATCTGTGCACAGTGAGGGTGATGAGGCATTGGAACAAGTTGCCTGGAGAAATTGCAGGTTTCTCATTCCTGGAAATGTTCAATGCATGCTTGCTCAGGACTTTGAGCCACTTGGTTTGTTGAATGCAGTCAATGCCTCTTTTGTGGGTTTGCCGTGGATTTGAAAATGAAATTAAATGTTATTGAGGTTCCCTTGAATTGACACAGTTGCGCAGAACGAGCACCCAAAAACCATGATGGAAAGGCAAAGAGTAAATTTATTTCCATACCACACCTCATCGAGGAGGTCGAAAAAATGCTTGGGCAGAGAACATCGTCCCCCGTAGGCTCAGTCCTTCCTGGCAAGGCTCCTCTTTGATCAGCGCTCAAGTATGTCTGTGAGAGGGCCTCCATGTCTTTCTAAACACCAGCGTGGTTTCTACACAGATTCTGCTTTTTCAAACTGAGGATAAAACAGCAGAAGGTATCATTTATGAGGGATTTTTTTGACACAGTTTGAGCTGACTGTCAGACGTGGAAGGAACTACTGGAATGTTGTCCCAGAGCCCATTCCTGCGGCCTTCTTCCCCAGCTGCCAAACTTTGCCACTTCAGCACAAGAGAGAAGATCCATTACAGTGTGAAAAACAATTGGATGAATAAAATTTCTAACAGCCGCACAGTGGTCCAGGCTTAAGAAATGGATGAATGTAACTTTCCATAACCTAAAGAAAAAAAATATAAGTGGTTCTGCAGCAAAGAGGGAATTTTCCTGACCTCCCCCTAAAAGAGAAGCTGTGTTTTTGGCCTTTTGGTCCTGAATAGCATCACTGCTATCCTGGACATAGATGCTGGGAACACCATTTTTGGGAGATATGGACATCCTGGTGCTTGAACACTAAAGAGAGTTCACAGCTCTTTGACTGTCCCTGTGCCACCCAGAACATCTATGCTACATCTCAGAGCAAGACAGTATCTGTACTCTGATCGCTCCCATTCCATCCGCACATTTGTTGTAAGGTCTTGGCACCCACTTCACCAGTCTGAGTGGTAGCATTGGGCCTAGACACGATGAGACTCTGTCCCATCCCAGTGGACAAGTCTAGGACATAAGGACTGATGTGTATGTCTCAAACACGAAGAGCTGGATGCCCCTGGGGCCAGCCAAGGCTTGTGGGTGTGTTGAGTTTGTTCATGTTCCCCACAGCAGCCCTGGCAGGGCTGTGCTGTGCACTGGGTGTTACAAAGGTGCTGGTAACACTCCAGTCCTTTGGCTCCTGCTGAGCCCTGCTCAAACAGCACCAGCACTGTCTCTCCAACATTCCCTTCCCCATCAGGAGCTGGGGGGTGGCAAGATCCTGGGAGTGGACAAAACTCAGACACTTGACCCAAACTGAGTCAAAGGGATATTCTGTGCCATATGACATGAGCTCAGACACAAGAGCTAAGGAAAGGAGACACAAGGGTGGGCAATTGTAATTTGCAATGTTTACCTTCAAGTCACACCATTACATGTGCTCAAGCCCTGCTTCCTGGGAAGGGGCCAGATAGAACTTTCTGATTGGAAGTAGAGCATAAAAAGTGGGTGTAGAGAGCTTTTTGGATAATTGGCTAGCTGAGAAAGGCCACTTCGATGTGATACCGTTGGAGAAAGATAGGGGAAACAAGCTGAAGATTATGTAACCAGTGTCCAATCACTGACAAAGGTCATAGTGACCTTCGCTGAAACAGGAAGATGGGGGAGAAAATCGCTTGCCAGAAAATGTAGATATCCTAGGTAGAGAAGCTAGAAGAATGCAAACATAGAAACAAAATAATCATTAGAGCATAGAAGTAAGTGTGGTTGATCTAAGTGTGCTTTAGCCAATAATGAGCTCAGCTTTTGCAATATGTATAAGCTTCATTAACACCAATATAAATATGTGTGAGCTTTCAATAAACTTTGAGATTTGCAATTCACGCATATTGTGTGAAGCATTTCTTCCGCCGTTCACGACAAGTGGGGTTTTCTTCCAGTTTACTACTGCATGCACAATCTTTTGAGTTTGTTTTGGCAAACATTAAAATCTTAATATTCAAGTTGATTTCCTACTTATTTTGCCATCTCTGTTCACCTCAGAATGGAGAATCATAGAGTGGCTGCAGGACACTTGCTGTCCAGCCAAGGTCAACCCAGCACAGCTGGTAATAACACCTAAGGATCGTTGGTAAGAACATGTGGTGAGAAAGACCAGCATGTGGCTGGAGAAGAGACCCTAGGGAGGCAGGGCAGCACTTTTCTGGGAGAAGTGTCCTTACTGTGGCTACTGGAAAGGAACAAAATACAGCACAAGAAAAGAGCAGGAACGAGGTGGAGAAATGAGCATGGATTGTTGACCAATTAGGCTGACCTACTGGAGAGGAATCAAAATGCAACACGTGCCTGCATGGAATGCCATCAGACCATGATCCAAGCATTCTGCCCACTCTGACGTGTTTATACCCCAGAAATTCTTGGGCCTCCCATCCTGGCCCTAACAGAAAACTTCAGATAGGAAGGCACACGGCAGAAGCCAGGAAATGAAAAGGCAGAAATGCAGGAAAGCAGGATACAGCCCCTACCATTAACTGGACGGTGCACATTTGAAATGAGCTGGTCACAAAATTATGGCTTCCACTAAGGTGCCTCTGGGCCTGAGGCAGGGCAGGTCTGCTATAAAAGGCAGCCCAAGTCTCTGCTCTCTCATCCACTTCTCTCACCTCCTTCTCCTCTTCAGGAATCAGGTGAGTGGGAAGCCTCTTCTCCTCCTCCTGCTGCTGCTGCTGCTGCTTCAAGAGCCGCTCTTGCCTGGCTGGAGGTCTCAGCTGAGAGGGGCTGTCTTAGCACAGGGCTGGGAGCTGCTTGTGCTGGGAGAGGGCAGGGGAGAGAAGGTCTTGTGCAGACAGAGAGAGGCTGGGACTTGGCTGAGGTGGCTCCTGGGCTTTGAGCTGGGCACTGTAATGTGGGCCAGGAGGAGCCTTGGCTGCAGGGTGTTTGGGTGCAGTGCTGCTACTCACGTGTCCTCACTTTGTGCTTCTCCCTGCCCTCTGTGCCAGGTGCACCTGTGAGCCCCAGCCATGTCCTGCTGCCCGCCCTGCAACCCCTGTGGCCAGTCCTGTGGGCCCTGCCCGCTGGCCAGCAGCTGCAATGAGTGCTGTGTCAGGCAGTGCCAGAGCTCCCACGTTGTCATTCAGCCGCCTGCTGTGCTGGTGACCCTGCCTGGGCCCATCCTCAGCTCCTCCCCCCAGAACACCGCCGTGGGATCCTCCACCTCTGCTGCTGTTGGCAACATCCTCAGCTCTGGCGGAGTGCCCATCAGCTCTGGGGGCTTTGACATCTCCTGCATCACCAACTGCTATGGCAACAGTTGTTGTCGTCCCTGCTAAATCTGCTGGTGACATCCTTAAGGAAGAACCTCCAAGATCTCAGAACATGGTGCTGGAATGAAGATGGAAGTTTTGGAATGTTAAATTTATGCTTTACCTTATTGTAGCCTTCTACAACTCTCTTCCCTTTCTTTTGCATCCCTTTCCTGTCACCACCATGCAATGTCAGCTTAGTGGGACCTGTTGGCTTCTCTCCCTCCCTATCTCTGGAGGCCAGGCAGATGGACACCCCCACTGCACCTTAGTGGCTGCTCCAGATGCCTTCTGTGAGCCGCCTCCTTTTCTTATTTAGTCTCAATAAAGTTGTTTTGCATCCAAGCCTTGGCCTCTGATTTTCTTTTCATCTGTGGCATGATCTTCCAGGGAGCTCAGGAGAAAACGTTGAGAAGTAGAGGGTGGGACTCCCTACAGTCGATTTGACTTTTTTCCCTTTACGTGGTAGCTATCAAACACATCCATGGCTACTCAACTTGAATGACTCTCAGGGTGAAGATGGCAGGGAATGGAAACCAGGGGGGCCTGGGGAAGTCCCACAACCTCTTTTCTTCCAACGGTCCTCACATTTAATGTTAATCCCAGCTTCTGTCCAGACAGGCAGGACCGAGGGGTTTCATGATTAGCATTCCATCAGCCACACAAAAGAGCTGATTGGGAACAGGTTTTCTCTGGGGTCCTTTGCTGGTTCATCCAGGAACCACCAATCTTCCTCCAATGTCACAGAATGCAACCAAGGGGGGATTTTTTTACCGTGCCCCTTTTAGATTGTCTCCTACTTATCTCCAAATAGGTTCTGGTTTGATACTGCCCAAATGCCAGGCACCAAAATTCATTGGCTCACCCTCTTCTGCTATAGTTGGGCAGAGGAGAGGGGAAAAAAATTAACAAAGGGCTCATGAGTTAGGTAAGGACTGGGAGAAAAACACTCCAAGGACAAAACAGGTTCAAATTTCAAGTTTTAAAATAAATTTATTATTAACCGAGTCAGAGGAGGGTAATGAGAAGTAAGTCTTTAAACCACCTTTTGTTCACTCCCAGCCTCTCCCTCTTATTCACTGATAGTGAATGGAGGCAGAGCATGTGGGTCAGTTCCTAACTCAAGATCTTCTGTTTGCTCAGGGACAGGAGTCTTTTCTCTGCTATGCCATGGGGTCCCTCCCACGGGCAAACAGTCTTCCCCAAACTGCTGTGGCACGGGTCACTCATCCATGGGGTGCAGTTTTCTAAGGATAGGCTGTTCTAGTTTGGAAGCAAGGGCTCTCTCCCTCTCTCTCTGGAAGCAGGAACCCTCTTGCTGTATTTGGGTCTCCCACTGGATCACAGCTTTCTCTGGCATCCACCCGCTCCAGCGTGAGGCCTTTTCCCATGAGCACCAGTGGATCTCTGCATCCACCGTGGACTTCATGGATTACAGGGGGACAGTTTGTTTCACCATGGTCCTTGCCATGGCTTGCAGAAGAATCTTGGCTCCAATGCTTGAAGCACTTCCTCCCCCTCTTTTTTCCACTGACCTTGGTGCCACCATGTTGCTTTCCCTTACATGTCCTCACTTCCTCCTCTTCTCTCACTAGAAGAAGAACTGCTGCTTTTAGGTACCATTGCCAAAAAGTTCCAGCAATTCAAAGATTCCTAGAGGAGTGCTGAGAAGTTGATTCATCTACGATCTGCATGGGCAAGTTCCTCACCTTGTTTTTGCCACCAGCCATGCAGCCCTGCCAACATGCTCTGAGTGCACCAGGCATTCAGTTAAAGAGATGGTTTTTTATCATATGCACTGATTACATATCCATTAGCTAGCCCAACACACTTGACTTATTTGACATAGTTGCCATCCTTCTCACATGTCCTTCTATACTCTTGGGAGTCTGTCCTGATGCCTGATGTCCTTCTTAGGTAGCTGATCCTCCACTGTCACATTTTAGTGAGGCCAATATTGTTGTTTAGCAGAACTTCAGCTTTGTCAGACTTCAAGGGCTAAACTGCCCCCCGACATGCCATTTGCAGGGCTTCTGTTTGCCTAAGTTACATCCTTAAGGTATTTCTCTGTTCTTGGATACTGTTCTTATCAGAATGAAATGCTGTTCTTTATGACGGTCCTTTTCAACCTCCCTACTTACACCACCCAGACATGGTTAAACTCATTTCCCCACATGCCTCATTGTCTTTGACAGAAACATTTTTCCTGAGCTGCTGGGTCAGGACAAAGGCCAGTGTGGCCACAGATTCTGGAAACACCAAGCAGGGCAGAAGCTCAGGCAGCAGTGCTACAGGGGTCTCAAGGATTGTGCAGGATGATGAGGAGAGCAAAGAGATTTCAATGAGGGTGCAGGGCACGTAGTCAGGCGAGGCATTGGATGCAGAGACAGAGACTGGAGTGCTGGGGGCAGATGGGACCCATCCAGTCAGCAAGGATTACAAAAATCTGACAGCATTACAAAACCCCAGCAGAGTGCCCCAGGCTGGTATCACCTGCCTCCTTGAGATCTCTTCTGCCCATAGTTCATGCCTTCTGTCCTTACTGACACATCCTTGCCCCCAGGACACATGGAATCTCACATACCATGACTCAGAAGAAGTGTCCGTGAGGGAATGGGAATGATATAGGCCTGGTAATGCAAAGTCATGGTAGAGGGAAGCAGCAACTCATGCCATAACCTCCTGGGGCATGTTTCCGTTCATCGAGATCATGAAAGAAAATTGTCACTTATGCAGCATAGACTGCTGCATGGCCCCTGAGGCACTGTGGAGCCAGGATAAAAGGCAGCCCAACTGGGGGCTCTCTCCACCTCTCCTGTCACCTCCTGCTCCTTGGGAACCAGGTGAGTTGGAAGCCCCTTTCTCCTGCACCCTGTGCATGGCAGCATTGACCTTTGTGGCCCTTGTTGCTGCTCCTTGTCCTTCTGGGGCTGTTCTGCAATGGTGCTGGTGTGGGCAGAGGGGAGAGCGTGTGTTCTGTGCAGAGGCTGGGGCTGGGCTGAGGTGCTGATTTTGCTCCAGGTTAGGCAGGAGCAGAGCTGGGCCTGGCTGAGCTGGGAAGGAGCGTGCGGGGCTGAGGCAAAGGATGCCCAGGTTGGGGCTGGCCAGGCTGGAGCTGTGCAGGCAGCAGGGGCCTTGTGCTGCTGGGGGTGCCTTGCGGGCTGTGTCTGAGGTGTGCGTGTGCTCTGCTTCCTCCCTGCCCTCTGTGCCAGGTGCAGTGCCAGGCTCCAGACATGTCCTGCTCTGAGAAGTGCCAGCAGTGCCGGCCCTGTGAGCCTTGCTGCCAGTCCTGTGGGCCCTGCCCGCTGGCCAGCAGCTGCAATGAGTGCTGTGTCAGGCAGTGCCAGAGCTCCCACGTTGTCATTCAGCCGCCTGCTGTGCTGGTGACCCTGCCTGGGCCCATCCTCAGCTCCTTCCCCCAGAACACCGCCGTGGGATCCTCCACCTCTGCTGCTGTTGGCAGCATCCTCAGCTCTGAGGGAGTGCCCATCAGCTCTGGCAGCTTTGACATCTCCTGCATCACCAACTGCTATGGTGGCAGCAGATGCTGTCGTCCCTGCTAAAGATGGTGCCCCCAACGTCCTCAGGCAAGAACCTCCAAGAACTCGGATCATGGTGATGGAATGAAGACAATATTTTGGAACTTTGAATTTAGACTTTTTAGCTATTAGTTCCTTCTTCTGCTATCTTTTCTTTCTTCCCTTTCTTTTATGTTGACACAAGCCAATGCCATCTTAGTGGCCCCCTCCCTTCTCCCCCTCTATCTGCTGGCCAGGCCTCTGGAGCCCCCCCCCCACTTCATCTTAGCAGCTGCTCCTGGTGCTGTCTCTGTCATACCCATTTTTTTCTTTATACTCAATAAAGTTTTTTGCATTCAAACCTTGGCCTCTGCTTTCTCCTTCTGTGTGTGGGAACTCTTCCAGTCCCCTCAGAAGTAAAGTGGTAAAGCAGAGAGCTGGACTCACTGCTATGGGTTTTCCTTGTACCCTTTCCCCTGAAGCTGACAAAGATACCCTGACAGAGAAGGTGATCAGGCACTGGAACAAGTTGCCCAGAGAAATTGTAGATTTCTCATTCCTGGACATCTTCAAGGCATGGTTGCTCAGGACTTTGAGCCACTTGGCTTGGTGGGGGCTATTCTTGCCGTCTTGCCGATGTTTTGTCGGCTGGGTGGAGTGTTGCAAACAAAGAAATGTTTAAGTTCCCTTCTATTCCAAGTGTTTCAGTCAACACAGTTGAGCAGATAGAACAGCCACAAACCATGGTGGAAAGGCAAAGAGTAAATTTATTGCTTTACCTCACTCTGCAGAGGAGGTCCGATCAGCACTCAGGCAGGGATGTACATCTGGGAATATTGTCCTGCTTCAGATCAGTCCTTGCTGGCAGGACTCCTCTTTACACCAATGCTGTGATCTCCCTGTGCTTTTTGTGATCTCTGAGTTTTGATTTTTCTCTCCCAAAACAGGGAGCTCAAGCATGTCTATGAGAGGGCCTCCAAGTCTCTCCGAACACTGGCACTGTGTCTACATAGACATTCTGCTTCTCCAAACATAGAATGAAACAGCAGAAGGCATCCTTTATGGTTTTTCCCACGTTGATATCCTCCAGGCTTTGGCATCCTCAGCTGCAAAGTCATTTCAGCAAACCTACATTCATCCTCCTTACTCTTCTGCTTTTAGCCCTTTTCTCCCAACCCAAACCATTTCTAGTGAAACCTGCTTTAACAGAGGTATTATCAGTGTGATAAATGTGCTCAGTGTTGGGTAGTGCTGAGCCCCTTTTGGACACAGCTGGAGCTGGCTCAGGCACATGTGGTGGGAGACACTGGACTCTTGTCCCAGAGCCCATTCCAACATTTTTCTGCCCCAGCTACTAAACCTTACCACTTTTACTTAAGGGAGAGTGTCCTACACAGTGTAAAGCACAATCAGAAGAATAAAAATTTCAACAGAAGGTTGTTATGGACACTTTTGCTTTAGCCAACTGCCTCAAGCCTCAAGTTGTTTCCCATCTTATTTTCTCTTCCCTGTCCACCTTGGCCTGGCCTTTGCCTTGGCCTTGCCCTTCTCTATTCCTATTCCTATTCCTATTCCTATTCCTATTCCTATTCCTATTCCTATTCCTATTCCTATTCCTATTCCTATTCCACTTTCTATTCCTTTTCCTGTTCCTATTTCTGTTCCTATTCCATTTCAATGCCAAGTGTGCAATTTATGAATAAAATATGAAATCTTCTGTGGACTCTCTGACTTTGTTCTTTCCTCTCAACCACCAGCATGTACAAATCCTGGTTGTTCCCTTCCCCTTACGAGTGGGACATGACATCCACTCACCAGCAACACTCCAGCAGAGGGGGATCCATTTGGGATGAAGGCCTGCAGAGGCTGGCAGAATTTCTGGGTTTTCTCCTTGAACATAAAGCAAGAAGTGGAGCGTGGAGGAGGCAGAATTTGCATTTCAGTTCTCCAGACACTTCTCTGCAAGGTCAAAGCAGCACTGTTCAGCTGTACATTGGCTCTGCCTCTCCAGGGCAGCCAGTGCCTCTGTGGGACTAAAGGACACGCCACAGGGGGACTGACAATGAGAACCTTCATGTGCCCTCATGTTTTATTTTCTCCTTGAGCCAGGTCTTATGAGTTCTTAGAGAAATATAACACACTTCAGATAGCTTAGCTACTTTGATGGTATAAAATTAGTAGGATGGCTTTTGAGGTAGTGCTGGAAATAGAAAAGTTTTAATAAAAGGCGAAATAAAAAAGGTCTTTACAGAGAAAAACTGAGTTAGGGGTAAGAGGTTCTTGCTCCTGGTAAAAACACCCTACAAAAGTGATTACTTTTGTTTTCTTCTTTTTCTAGCGAATTGTTTAGGTGGGAATTTTTGGCTTCTGTCCAATTGGGTATCCTTAGGTTTAAGGTGAGGTCTTCAAGGTCTTATGAGCTGTCTTTTTTACCAAATTGAGGAGAGAAACTTCTGGGCTTTTTTCCTTTTTAAGAAGACAAAGGATAATTTGTTCATGCATCAACAGGGGGCACATTCCTACATCCTCATGATGCACACATGCACAGACTGACACATGTGCACTTAGGAAGGCACCTCCTTGGACCTTGGAATCTGAATGTTCATAAAATAAAACCATCAAAAAGTGAGCACTCTGTTGAGGTGTTGGGGACAACTCTGAGAGAAGAGAACTCAAGCACCTATGAAGGAACCTGGCTACAGAAATGGTTTTGTCTTCCCAAAGGACCCCCAGAGAGTGTACAGAAATAGGGTGAGGTCAATGAGACCAGCACAATTTCCCTGAGATACGGGAAATATGGCAAGAAGAAAAAGCCCAGCAAGCAGAAGCCCACGTAAGGGAAACAAAGCCAGAGAGAGATGGTGCGGAAGGAGAAAAGGATGTTTCCTCTTATCTCACATGGCTGGCCTTGTGCATGTCTACAAGAAGAGAAAGGCTGATGCACTGAAAATTTTGTTACAAAGAAACCTACAGGGATGACACAGGGGAACATCATGTGCCTGTGTGGAGTGTCACCAGACCATGATCCAAGCATTCTGACTGTGCTGACCTGTTTACATCCTGGAAATTCTTGGGCCTCTCATCCTGGCCCTAACATGACTCTTCAGATAGGAAATGGGAATGCACACGGCAGAAGCCAGGAAATGAAAAGGCAGAAATGCAGGAAAGCAGGATACAGCCCCTACCATTAGCTGGGATAGTTTGCATTTGACATGAGCTGGTCACAAAATTATGACTTCCACTGAGGTGCCTGTTGGCCTGAGGCAGGGCAGGACTGCTATAAAAGGCAGCCCAAGTCTCTGCTCTCCCATCCACTTCTCTCACCTCCTTCTCCTCTTCAGGAATCAGGTGAGTGGGAAGCCTCTTCTCCTCCTGCTGCTGCTGCTTCAAGAGCAGCTCTTGTCTGGCTGGAGGTCTCAGCTGAGAGGGGCTACAAGAGCCCAGGGCTGGGAGCTGCTTGTGCTGGGAGAGGGCAGGGGAGAGAAGGTCTTGTGCAGACAGAGAGAGGCTGGGACTTGTCTGAGGTAGCTCCTGGGCTTTGAGCTGGGCACTGCAATGTGGGCCAGGAGGTGCCTTGGCTGCAGGGTGTTTGGGTGCAGTGCTGCTTCTCACGTGTCCTCATTTTGTGCTTCTCCCTGCCCTCTGTGCCAGGTGCACCTGTGATCCCGAGCCATGTCCTGCTGCCCGCCCTGCAACCCCTGTGGCCAGTCCTGTGGGCCCTGCCCGCTGGCCAGCAGCTGCAATGAGTGCTGTGTCAGGCAGTGCCAGAGCTCCCACGTTGTCATTCAGCCGCCTGCTGTGCTGGTGACCCTGCCTGGGCCCATCCTCAGCTCCTTCCCCCAGAACACTGCCGTGGGATCCTCCACCTCTGCTGCTGTTGGCAGCATCCTCAGCTCTGGCGGAGTGCCCATCAGCTCTGGGGGCTTTGACATCTCCTGCATCACCAACTGCTATGGCAGCAGTTGTTGTCGTCCCTGCTAAATCTGCTGGTGACATCCTTGGGGAAGAACCTCCAAGAACTTGGAGCTGAAATGAAGACAGAACTTTGGGACTGTATGTAGGGCCTCTGACTTTTGTTTCCTTTTTCTCCTCTCTTCTCTCTCTTGCATTCCTTTCTAGTCAATTGTGTTCAATGCCAGCCTAGTGGGACCTGTCGACTTCTCTCCCTCCCTATCTCTGGAGGCCAGGCAGATGGACACCCCCACTGCACCTTAATGGCTGCTCCTGGTGCTCTCTGGAACCACCTCCTTTTTCTTTCTTAGAATCAATAAAGTTGTTTTGCATCCAAGACTTGGCCTCTGATTCTCTTCTCATCTGTGTCAACTTCTCTTGTGAGCTCAGGGCAAAAGGTGGAGCAAGCGGAGCTTGGGATTCCCTAGAGTGGATTTTACTTTGTGCCTTTTCTCATGGAGCTCACAAACACATCCCTCAGTACTCCACTAAAACTACCAGGAGAGGAAGATGGCTGCCAAACTTGACAGAAATGGGGGGTGAAAGGGAGAGAGTGGGAATCAGCAATGCTTGATTTCAGCCCAGAACCTCACGAATATTTCTTCTTAGTGCTGTTATGCGAGATTCCATGTTTCCTGGGGCAAATATGTGTCAGTGTAGTCATAAGACACAAACTAAGCACACAATGGATCCAAAGGATGGCAGGTGATGCCAGCCCGGGGCACTCTGCTGGAGTTTTGTAATGCTGCCAGATTTTTGTAATCCCTGCTGCCTGGAGGGGCCTCCTCTGCACTCAGCCCGCATTTCTTTTGCTCATGAAACAATCAACCCCATCACATGATTTCTCTACTTAATGAAACCTCTTTGCTCCCCTCATCATCTTGCAAAATCCTAGAGCATCCTGTAGCAGTGCTGCCTGAGCTTCTGCCCTGCTTGGTGTTGCCAGAATCTGCTCTGGCTGGGAGCTCCCCAGCATCTCCTCAGTCCCATCCCTTCCTCAGGCCTCTGCCCCATGTGCTCCCCCACAATCATGTGTGTGGCAGTGTGGCTGTGGCCCCAGTGTGTGCCAGTGTCTGCACATGCCTGTGCTTGTGCCCTGCTGGGAACAGCCCCTGAGAGCCTCTGGCCTGCACGGGGATGGTTGGGCACAGGGCAGGGCCCTTGTGTGCAGGCCCCTGGCCGTGTGCCTGTGCCCGTGCTGGGCTCTGGGCTCTGGGCTCATCTCTGAGCACACCTGGCCAGGCTGGCAGTGTGTCAGTGCCCTGGCTGTGTGTGCAAGCTGGGCCTGAGCTGAGCTCTCAGCCCAGCCATTGCACGGCCTGTAGGGCCTTCCCTGCCCAGCAGTGCCAGCCACTGACACACACTCAGCCCCCAGTTCCTTCTCTGCAGGAGCCTGGACAGGGCCACAGCACCCACATCTCTCATGGGCAATCCCAATCCTGGTGTCTTGGTTCAGGGTAAATTTGGGAGACAATTGCCAAAGGGCTTCCTCTAAAAAAGCAGATTTGTTTGGCTCCTCCCCCAACTGGTTTGGGTGAAAATACCTCCTTAGAGAAAAGTGAAAAAAGTGTTTATTAAACAATAAAACCTAAACAATATTAAAAAATAAAGCCCCTTGTTGCTACCAAATAGATGAGAAACTCAGAAAGTCCCCTCCCCCGGCTGCAGTTCAGCTCACTCAGGCTCTTTTCAGTCCCTCCGGTGCTGGAAACGTCGCAGGCCAGGCCCAGCCCGGTGGGCCACAGGTGGAGCTGCCGGTGCTCTGCTGGGTGTTCAGTCCAGAGCAGGTTTGAACAGGTCCAAAGAAAAGGGAAGAAGGAATAAACCACCATCCAGGGAACTTTGCCTCAGCTAGCAAACACTAACTAAAACAAAGGAGAGCTCTGTCCCGCTGTCTGTCCGTCCGCAGACAACTCAGTCCAGGAGCAGGAATGTGGAGGAGTGAGTGCAGTGTCTGAAAGCAAACTGCTCGCTTCTTCTCTCCCCCCTTCACTCCCAGAAAAAGTCTTAAAGGTGCAAAACTTATTCACCATAAACAGAACAAGACAACTGGGGATAAAAGCATCATATAGTCAACCTAAGACACCAGGCCATGCCACCTCCAGGGCCTTGCAGCCCTCAGCTCTTTCCCAGGGTCATTGTTCCTGCCTCATGTGAAGGCTATGAGGTGACAGGGTTCTTTTGTCTCTGTGGAGATGGGGGAGTCCTCTGGCCACAGTGGCCTGTGTCCTGAGCCAGGAGCTGTGGGAAAATGATGCTGTCAAAAAAGAATGAGTCAAGTGCAGAAAAACATTTGAACATGTCTGGGAAGTTGAGGCCAGAAAGATGAGGGAGTTTCTCCTCTCCCATATCCAGAAGGGGAAACACTGGCAGACGCCAGCATGGTGGGAGGATGGTTTTGGTTTTGGTTCTGTCCCCATACAGAGTTGATCCTGTGGAACACACAGCCCTTCCTGTCTGGTTACAAACAGGGCAGAAGGCAAATGTGAGGGAGGTGTTTGAACAGAGGAGGTTGTGGAATATCCTCAGGCACTACTATTTCCCATTCCTACTCCTGTGACCATTTGACAACATCTTCTCCTGATGATCACTCTTTCGGAGAAGCTAGGGATGTGTTTCGGAGCTCCAATAAAAAAGGCAAGAATTAAAACAACTCCAACAGGGAGTGTCCACCCTTGGCTTCCTCCAGCTTTTGCCGTGAGCTGAATGGAAAAATTTCCACACAAAGAGGGAGAGAGCTGAGAGCCAGCATTGGATGCAAATCAACTTTATTGAGTCAAAGGAAGAGAAGGAGGTAGCTGAAAGAGGACAAGAGGGGCAGACATGGGGGCACAGTAGGGGCGTCCATTTGCCTGTCCTGCAGAGGGATGAGGGAGGCAAACAGGCCCCACTGGGCTGGCATTGGGTGGTGCAGACAGGAAAGGCAGGGAAGAGAGTGCAAGAAAACAGGAGTAAATCAAGGGGACAAATCCATTGTTCCAAAGATCCATCTTCACTGCAGCTCCATGTTCTGAGGTTGTGGAGGTTCTTGCCTGAGGATGTTTGCAGCAGCTTTAGCAGGGGCGACAACAACTGCTGCCATAGCAGTTGGTGATGCAGGAGATGTCAAAGCCCCCAGAGCTGATGGGCACTCCGCCACAGCTGAGGATGTTGCCAACAGCAGCAGAGGTGGAGGATCCCACGGCGGTGTTCTGGGGGAAGGAGCTGAGGATGGGCCCAGGCAGGGTCACCAGCACAGGGGAGGGTTCAATGACAACGTGGGAGCTCTGGCACTGCCTGACACAGCACTCATTGCAGCTGCTGGCCAGCGGGCAGGGCCCACAGGGCTGGCAGCAAGGGTCACAGGGCCTGCAGCAGGACATGGCTGGGGCTCACAGGTGCACCTGGCACAGAGGGCAGGGAGAAGCACAAAGTGAGGACACGTGAGAAGCAGCACTGCACCCAAACCCCCTGCAGCCAAGGCACCTCCTGGCTCACATTGCAGTGCCCAGCTCAAAGCCCAGGAGCCACCTCAGCCAAGTCCCAGCCTCTCTCTGTCTGCACAAGACCTTCTCTGCCCTGCCCTCTCCCAGCACAAGCAGCTCCCAGCCCTGGGCTCTTGTAGCCCCTCTCAGCTGAGACCTCCAGGCAGGCAAGAGCTGCTCTTGAAGCAGCAGCAGCAGCAGCAGGAGGAGGAGAAGAGGCTTCCCACTCACCTGATTCCTGAAGAGGAGAAGGAGGTGAGAGAAGTGGATGAGAGAGCAGAGACTTGGGCTGCCTTTTATAGCAGTCCTGCCCTGCCTCAGGCCCAGAGGCACCTTAGTGGAAGCCGTAATTTTGTGACCAGCTCATGTCAAATGTGCACCATCCCAGTTAATGGTAGGGGCTGTGTCCTGATTTCCTGCACTGCAGCCTCTATTTCCTGGCTTCTGCCCTGTGCGTTCCTATCTAAAGAATCCTTTAAGGGCCAGGAAATTAGAGATCCAAGAACTTCCAGGATATAAACACGTCAGAATAGGCAGAATGCTTGCATCATGGTCTGGTGGCATTCCATGCAGGCTCATGACCTGAACCTGTGTCATTCCTGTGGGTTTCTTTCTGGCAAAGCTCTCAGGGCATCACTCTCATTCTTCCTCTATCCCTGCCCATCTCTCCCGAATCCCTTTGTGACATCCCATGAGTTTTCGCATGCAGCCTGTTTTCCTGGCCCATTTTGGGAATGGATAGAGGACAGAAGGTGTTCTTTGTGGTCTTGTTTCCTCTCTATTGCATCTCCCTTTGGTCAGCACTCCATGGCTGCTTCTGCAGCTCATTCCTGCTCTTGCCCTGGGCTGGACTCCGAGCTGTGCTTGGTGGCCCTTGGCTGGATGGATAGTGCCCAGCAAGCTGCTCTGTCAATCCTCTTTCTCAGGCAGAAAGACAAGAGAAAACCAAACTGATATCTACTTGAAGTTTGAGAGAAGGCAGTTTTCCAAAGCTAAAATGAAAGATTATGCAAGCACAAGTACACTGGGAAAGAAAATCAGGGAATGGCCTCCTTCCCTTGAGAACTGAGCACTGGCAATTTCCCAGGAAGCAGGGCTTCCTCCTGTGTCATGGTTGCTCATGATGGCTCACTTTGTACCTAAGGCTGCAGGAATGGGCTCTGTGAGAAGAGTCCAGTGGCTCCAGCCAGCTGTGACTGAGTCAGCTCCAGCTGTGTCCAAAGGGGACTCAGCGCTGCCCAGCACTGAGCACATTTGTCCCACTGCTGATGCCTCTGAGAAAGCAGATTTCATTGGCAATGGTTTGGGCTGGAAAGCAACTTCAAGACCATTTCTTTCCACTCCTCCCTTCCTCAACAGGTGGGCACTCACTAAACCAGCTTGCTCCAAGCTGTGTCCATCCTGGTCAGGCACACTTCCAGGGTTGAGGAATCTAAAACCCTTCCTGGCCAGTTTATTACAATGCCTCAACAGCCTCACATAGAGGAACATCTTTGTCAGCTCCAAGGGAAAAGGAACAAATAAAATGGCACTGCAGGGATTGCAATGCTGTGCTTCCTCCACCCATTTCCAAGTGAGCAAACTGGAAGAGTTGTCACAGAAAGAAGGAGGAATCAGAGGCCGAGGTTTGAATGCAACAGGAACTTTATTGAGTCAAAAGTAGAGAAGGAGAAGGCTCAAAGAAAGCAACTGAGGGAAGCCACTACGATGAAGTGAGGATGTCTGATGTTCTGGGCTGCCAATGGAAGGAGGCCAACAGGTCCCACTAGGCTGGCATTGAGTGGTGGTGACAGGGAAGGAAGGGAAGAGAAAAAAAAAAAGGAGAAGAAAAGGAGACAATAGTCCAAAGCCTTAAATCCAATATTCCAGAATTCCTTTCTCATTACAGCTCCATGTTCCAAGCTCTTGGAGGTTCTTGCCTGACGACGTTGGCGGCACCATCTTTAGCAGGGACGACAGCATCTGCTGCCACCATAGCAGCTGGTGATGCAGGAGATGTCAAAGCCCCCAGAGCTGATGGGCACTCCCTCAGAGCTGAGGATGCTGCCAACAGCAGCAGAGGTGGAGGATCCCACGGCGGTGTTCTGGGGGAAGGAGCTGAGGATGGGCCCAGGCAGGGTCACCAGCACAGCAGGCGGCTCAATGACAACGTGGGAGCTCTGGCACTGCCTGACACAGCACTCATTGCAGCTGCTGGCCAGCGGGCAGGGCCCACAGGACTGGCAGCAAGGCTCACAGGGCCGGCACTGCTGGCACTTCTCAGAGCAGGACATGTCTGGAGCCTGGCGCTGCACCTGGCACAGAGGGCAGGGAGGAAGCAGAGCACACGCACGCCTCAGACACAGCCCGCAAGGCACCCCCAGCAGCACAAGGCCCCTGCTGCCTGCACAGCTCCAGCCTGGCCAGCCCCAACCTGGGCATCCTTTGCCTCAGCCCAGCACGCTCCTTCCCAGCTCAGCCAGGCCCAGCTCTGCTCCTGCCTAACCTGGAGGAAAATCAGCACCTCAGCCCAGCCCCAGCCTCTGCACAGAACACACGCTCTCCCCTCTGCCCACACCAGCACCATTGCAGAACAGCCCCAGAGGGACAAGGAGCAGCAACAAGGGCCACAAAGGTCAATGCTGCCATGCACAGGGTGCAGGAGAAAGGGGTTTCCAACTCACCTGGTTCCCAAGGAGCAGGAGGTGACAGGAGAGGTGGAGCGAGCCCCCAGTTGGGCTGCCTTTTATCCTGGCCCCACAGTGCCTCAGGGCCCACAGTTTGTGCTGTGTAGGTGACGATATTCCTGCATGATCCCAAATGAATGGAAAGATCTCTGGGAATGGAATGGCATGAGTTGGATTTTCCCTCTACCATGACTTTGCATTTCCTGGCTTACCTCATTCCCAATCCCTCACGGATACTTCCTCTGAGTGCTGGTATGCAAGATTCCATGATTCCTGGGGCCAAGGATGTGTCCGTGTGGGTAAGAGACATGAACTAGGTGCAGAAAGGATCACAAGGAGGCAGGTGATGGCTGCCTGAGGCATTCTTTTGGACATTTCATGTTCCTTCGGAGTGGAAGTGCCTCATCTTCTCCCAGCCCTCCAGGCTTTGGCTCATCAGCCAACCGCTGTCCTTCATGCCTTGCCTTTGAGGTAAAACCTCTTTGCCTTCCTCCTCATCCTTCACAGTGCATGAGACTCCTGTAGCAGTGCTGCCTGAGCTTCTGCCCTGCTTGGTGTTGCCAGAATCTGCTCTGGCTGGGAGCTCCCCAGCATCTCCTCAGTCCCATCCCTTCCTCAGGCCTCTGCCCCATGTGCTCCCCCACAATCATGTGTGTGGCAGTGTGGCTGTGGCCCCAGTGTGTGCCAGTGTCTGCACATGCCTGTGCTTGTGCCCTGCTGGGAACAGCCCCTGAGAGCCTCTGGCCTGCACGGGGATGGTTGGGCACAGGGCAGGGCCCTTGTGTGCAGGCCCCTGGCCGTGTGCCTGTGCCCGTGTGCTGGGCTCTGTGCTCTGGGCTCATCTCTGAGCACACCTGGCCAGGCTGGCAGTGTGTCAGTGCCCTGGCTGTGTGTGCAAGCTGGGCCTGAGCTGAGCTCTCAGCCCAGCCATTGCACGGCCTCTAGGGCCTTCCCTGCCCAGCAGTGCCAGCCACTGACACACACTCAGCCCCCAGTTCCTTCTCTGCAGGAGCCTGGACAGGGCCACAGCACCCACATCTCTCAAGGGCAATCCCAATCCCAGGCCATGCCTGTGATGCCACCTCCAGGCAGCCTTGGGGCCCTCAGCTGTTGCCCAGGTTCCTTGTTCCCGACTCATGGAGAAGGGTTGATATGACAGGGTTCGAGTGGCTCTGTGGTGATGGGGGAGTCCCCTGACCACAGAGGCCTTTGCCCCATATTCCAGGAGCTGTGGGAAAATGATGCTGTCAATGAAATTGAGGGATGTGGAGAGAAACTGTTATCCGTGTCTGGGAGGTGAATGCCGGAATATGGGCGAGTTTGTGCTCTCTCAAATCCAGAAGAGGAAACAGTGGCAGCCTTCAACATGGTGCGAGGATACTTTTGCTTTTGGTTCCATTGTCGTGCTCACTTGATCCTGTGAAACCTTATTCAGCTCTGCCTGTGAACGTAGAAGCTGAGCAAAAGACTAATGTGAGGGAGGTGTTTGAAGAGAGGAAGTTGTGGAATATCCCCAGGCACTGCTGGTTCCCATTCTCTGCCACCATTTGACATCAACTTTTTGTGATGATCATTACTGGGGATTTGTATGGAAGCTACAATAGAAAAGCCACAAAGCAAAGGCCACCACGGAGCATCCACCCTCGTCTTCCTCCAGCTTTAGCCGTGAGCTGAATGGAAGAGTTCCCACACACAGAAGGAGAAAGCAGAGGGCCAGGTTTGGATGCAAAAGAACTTTATTGAGTCAAAGGAAGAGAAGGAGGTAGCTCAAAGAGGACACCAGGAGTAGACACAGGGGGACAGTGGGGGTGTCCATTTGCCTGGCCTGCAGAGGGATGGAGGGAGGCAAACAGGCCCCACTGGGCTGGCATTGGTGGTGCAGACAGGCAAGGCAGGGAAGGGAAGAGAGTGGAAGGAAACAGCATTAATGAAGGGCACAAAGATCCATCTTCACTGCAGCTCCACGTTCTGAGGTTGTGGAGGTTCTTCCTTAAGGATGTTCTTGCCAGCAGATTTAGCAGGGACGACAACAACTGCTGCCAAAGCAGTTGGTGATGCAGGAGATGTCAAAGCCCCCAGAGCTGATGGGCACTCCGCCACAGCTGAGGATGTTGCCAACAGCAGCAGAGGTGGAGGATCCCACGGCGGTGTTCTGGGGGAAGGAGCTGAGGATGGGCCCAGGCAGGGTCACCAGCACAGGGGAGGGTTCAATGACAACGTGGGAGCTCTGGCACTGCCTGACACAGCACTCATTGCAGCTGCTGGCCAGAGGGCAGGGCCCACAGGGCTGGCAGCAAGGGTCACAGGGCTTGCAGCAGGACATGGCTCAGGGTCACAGGTGCACCTGGCACAGAGGGCAGGGAGAAGCACAAAGTGAGGACACGTGAGAAACAGCACTGCACCCAAACCCCCTGCAGCCAAGGCACCTCCTGGCCCACATTGCAGTGCGCAGCGCAAAGCCCAGGAGCCACCTCAGCCAAGTCCCAGCCTCTCTCTGTCTGCACAAGACCTTCTCTGCCCTGCCCTCTCCCAGCACAAGCAGCTCCCAGCCCTGGGCTCTTGTAGCCCCTCTCAGCTGAGACCTCCAGCCAGGCAAGAGCTGCTCTTGAAGCAGCAGCAGCAGCAGCAGGAGGAGGAGAAGAGGCTTCCCACTCACCTGATTCCTGAGAGGAGAAGGAGGTGAGAGAAGTGGATGAGAGAGCAGAGACTTGGGCTGCCTTTTATAGCAGTCCTGCCCTGCCTCAGGCCCAGAGGCACCTTAGTGGAAGCCATAATTTTGTGACCAGCTCATGTCAAATGTGCACCATCCCAGTTAATGGTAGGGGCTGTGGCCTGATTTCCTGCACTGCAGCCTCTATTTCCTGCCTTCTGCCCTGTGCGTTCCTATCTAAAGAATCCTTTAAGGGCCAGGAAATTAGAGATCCGAGAACTTCCAGGATATAAACACGTCAGAGGAGGCAGCACCATGGTCTGGTGGCATTCCATGCAGGCTCATGACCTGAACCTGTGTCATTCCTGTGGGTTTCTTTGTGGCAAAGCTCTCAGAGCATCACTCTCATTCTTCCTCTATCCCTGCCCATCTCTCCCGAATCCCTTTGTGACATCCCATGAGTTTTCACATGCAGCCTGTTTTCCTGGCCCATTTTGGGAATGGATAGAGGACAGAAGGTGTTCTTTGTGGTCTTGTTCCCTCTCTATTGCATCTCCCTTTGGTCAGCACTCCATGGCTGCCTCTGCAGCTCATTCCTGCTCTTGCCCTGGGCTGGACTCCGAGCTGTGCTTGGTGGCCCTTGGCTGGATGGATAGTGCCCAGCAAGCTGCTCTGTCAATCCCCTTTCTCAGGCAGAAAGACAAGAGAAAACCAAACTGATATCTACTTGAAGTTTGAGAGAAGGCATTTTTCCAAAGCTAAAATGAAAGATTATGCAAGCACAAGTACACTGGGAAAGAAAATCAGGGAATGGCCTCCTTCCCTTGAGAACTGAGCGCTGGCAATTTCCCAGGAAGCAGGGCTTCCTCCTGTGTCATGGTTGCTCATGATGGCTCACTTTGTACCTAAGGCTGCAGGAATGGGCTCTGTGAGAAGAGTCCAGTGGCTCCAGCCAGCTGTGACTGAGTCAGCTCCAGCTGTGTCCAAAGGGGACTCAGCGCTGCCCAGCACTGAGCACATTTGTCCCACTGCTGATGCCTCTGAGAAAGCAGATTTCATTGGCAATGGTTTGGGCTGGAAAGCAACTTCAAGGCCATTTCTTTCCCATTCCCCTTTCCTCAACAGGTGGGCACTCACTAAACCAGTTGTGTTTAAACCACCCACTTGCTCCAAGTTGTGTCCAGACTGGTGTTGCACCCATGCAGGGCTAAGGAATCTAAAGCCTTCCTGGACATGTTGTTTCTATGCTACACCTATCTCACAGAGCAAGGATATCTTTGCCAGTTTCAAGGCAAAGGTAACAAATAAAATTGCCCAGCAGGAGTTGTAACACTGTGCTTCCTCCACCCTTTTTCCAGTAAGCAAACTGGCGGAGTTGTCCGATAAAGAAGGAGGAATCAGAGGCCGAGGTTTGAATGCAAAAGGAACTTTATTGAGTCAAAAGAAGTGGAGCAGAAGGCTCAGAGAGGGCACCCAAGGGCGGCCATGAATATGCAGCAGGGCTGTCTGATGTCATGGGCTGCCAAGGGAAGGAAGCCAGCAGGTCCCACTAGGCTGGCATTGAGTAGTGGTGACAGGAAAGGAAGGGAAGAGAAAAAAGAGAAGAGGAGCAGAAGGAAGCAATTCTCTGATGGTCTAAACCCAATGTGTTAAGTTCTGCCATCATTCCATCACCATGATCCGAGTTCTTGGAGGTTCTTGTCTGAGGACGTTGGGGGCACCATCTTTAGCAGGGACGACAGCATCTGCTGCCACCATAGCAGTTGGTGATGCAGGAGATGTCAAAGCCGCCAGAGCTGATGGGCACTCCCTCAGAGCTGAGGATGCTGCCAACAGCAGCAGAGGTGGAGGATCCCACGGCGGTGTTCTGGGGGAAGGAGCTGAGGATGGGCCCAGGCAGGGTCACCAGCACAGCAGGCGGCTGAATGACAACGTGGGAGCTCTGGCACTGCCTGACACAGCACTCATTGCAGCTGCTGGCCAGCGGGCAGGGCCCACAGGACTGGCAGCAAGGCTCACAGGGCCGGCACTGCTGGCACTTCTCAGAGCAGGACATGTCTGGAGCCTGGCGCTGCACCTGGCACAGAGGGCAGGGAGGAAGCAGAGCACACGCACGCCTCAGACACAGCCCGCAAGGCACCCCCAGCAGCACAAGGCCCCTGCTGCCTGCACAGCTCCAGCCTGGCCAGCCCCAACCTGGGCATCCTTTGCCTCAGCCCAGCACGCTCCTTTCCAGCTCAGCCAGGCCCAGCTCTGCTCCTGCCTAACCTGGAGGAAAATCAGCACCTCAGCCCAGCCCCAGCCTCTGCACAGAACACACGCTCTCCCCTCTGCCCACACCAGCACCATTGCAGAACAGCCCCAGAAGGACAAGGAGCAGCAACAAGGGCCACAAAGGTCAATGCTGCCATGCACAGGGTGCAGGAGAAAGGGGCTTCCAACTCACCTGGTTCCCAAGGAGCAGGAGGTGACAGGAGAGGTGGAGAGAGCCCCCAGTTGGGCTGCCTTTTATCCTGGCCCCACAGTGCCTCAGGGCCCACAGTTTGTGCTGTGTAGGTGACGATATTCCTGCATGATCCCAAATGAATGGAAAGATCTCTAGGAATAGTATGGCATGAGTTGGATTTTCCCCTGACTTTGCATTTCCTGGCTTACCTCATTCCCACTCCCTCTCAGATACTTCTTCTGTATGCTGGTATGAGAGATTCAAGATTTCCTGGGGGCAAGGATGTGTCAGACTGGGCAATAGACATGCACTTAGTGCAGAAGAGATCCCGGGGATGGAGGTGATGCCAACATGGGGCACTCTTTTGGAATTTTTATGTTTCTGATGCCTGCAGGGGCCCCTCCTTTCCCAGCCCTTCTGTCTTTGGCTCATCACCCTAGGCCTCCCTTGATTTTGATCCTTTTTCTTCTCTTAAAATCTCTTTGGATTCCTTCTCTGACTGCACAGTCTCTGAGGCACCTGTTGCACTACTGCCTGAACCACAGTGTGTGTGTGTGTGTCTGCACATCCTTGTGATTCTGCACTTGTGTGAACACACCCCTGCGTGCTGCAATCCTACATTGGGAGTGTTCTGCATAGGGGAGAGCACTTGTCTGCAACCATACACTAGGGAATTCCATTTAAGCATTGCTGCACTGTGAGTGATGTCTAGAGCCAACAATATCCTGGATTAGAACAAGGAAAGTAGAAGTGTTGGCCAGTGCTTCCTACTCCAAGTTTTGACTGCAGTCCAGAGCCTCAGGGGCCACCAAGGTGGTGCTGGAGCTGGGCTTGGGACACTGGGCTTTCATGGAGGCTCTGGCAGTCCTGGGGATTAATGTCTACACATCAGTGATTGGCAGCCCAATTTCAGACCTCGCTCCTTTGTCTGTATTAGCAGGAGGTTTGGGGATTAGAGCAGGAGGAAGCTGAATGCCAGGATCTTGATTCTTTGAGTCCCTGCTGAAGGGAAGATGGGGTGAACACATTCAATCAAGGGAGCCTGGAGACAACTCTCTTCATTGCTGGTACTCAGTAGAGCGGGGTTTGGCCTCTATGGAACAGGGGTTTGAGCTTTACATGGCCACATCTTCTTATTCAGAGCACCTGTCCTCCTGGAGGAACTGAAGGGCCATGCCTGGTCTCTGCTCCACGGGGAGAGTCAATTGGTCTCTGTATGGGATGGGAAGGAAGGCCATTCCCAGCATCTTTCTCTACTTCTTTAGAAAGGGGTCAGAGTCTTTTGCCTAAAGAAGCATCTTTCGTGCTCTCTGTAAAGGTGAGCCAGCCTTGTCTCAGGAATGTGTCAATCCCCAAATTGACAGATCTCCATCCAATCTCATGTCAGGCTGTAGAGATGCCTGGCTCAGTAGGTGTCCCACCATAGCTTTTGCTCTTTGGCAGCTCTCACCCAGCGTTCTCTCCTTTTCCAAATCACCTCTGATTAAATGTCTCCATTATGGAGGGAATTAGATTTGTTTGGCTTACCACTACTGTCTACCACTATCTGTAAGATTTACTGAAGAATATATCAATCTCTGCCACAACCTGGAAGGAGGTAGTGTGGAAATTGGTGTTGGCTTCTTCCACCAAGGAACTAAAGTTCTTGACTCTCCCTGTGCCACCCAGAACATCTATGCTACATTTCAGAGCAAGACAGTATCTGTACCCTCATCCCTTCAATTCCGTTCATGCATTTGTTGTAAGGCCTTGGTGCCCACCTCACTCAGCACCAGTCTGAGTGGTAGAATTGGCCTAGACAGGATAAGACTGTGTCCCATCCCAGTGGAAAAGTCTAGGACATAAGGACTGATGTGTGTCTCAAACACGAAGAGCTGGATGCCCCTGGGGCCAGCCAAGGCTTGTGGGTGTGTTGAGTTTGTTCATGTTCCCCACAGCAGCCCTGGCAGGGCTGTGCTGTGCACTGGGTGTTACAAAGGTGCTGGTAACACTCCAGTCCTTTGGCTCCTGCTGAGCCCTGCTCAAACAGCACCAGCACTGTCTCTCCAACATTCCCTTCCCCATCAGGAGCTGGGGGGTGGCAAGATCCTGGGAGTGGACAAAACTCAGACACTTGACCCAAACTGAGTCAAAGAGATATTCTGTGCCATATGACATGAGCTCAGACACAAGAGCTAAGGAAAGGAGACACAAGGGTGGGCAATTGTAATTTGCAATGTTTACCTTCAAGTCACACCACTACATGTGCTCAACCCTGCTTCCTGGGAAGGGGCCAGATAGAACTTTCTGGTTGGAAGTAGAGCATAAATAGTGGGGTTTTCTTCCAGTTTACTGCTGCATGCACAATCTTTTGAGTATGTTTTGGCAAACATTCAAATCTTAATATTCAAGTTGATTTCCTACTTATTTTGCCATCTCTGTTCACCTCAGAATGGAGAATCATAGAGTGGCTGCAGGACACTTGCTGTCCAGCCAAGGTCAACCCAGCACAGCTGGTAATAACACCCAAGGATCGTTGGTAAGAACATGTGGTGAGAAAGACCAGCATGTGGCTGGAGAAGAGACCCTAGGGAGGCAGGGCAGCACTTTTCTGGGAGAAGTGTCCTTACTGTGGCTACTGGAAAGGAACAAAATCCAGCACAAGAAAAGAGCAGGAACGAGGTGGAGAAACGAGCATGGATTGTTGACCAATTAGGCTGACCTACTGGAGAGGAATCAAAATGCAACACGTGCCTGCATGGAATGCCACCAGACCATGATCCAAGCATTCTGTCCACTCTGATGTGTTTATACCCCAGAAATTCTTGTGCCTCCCATCCCGACCCTAACAGAAAACTTCAGATAGGAACACATATGGCAGAAGCCAGGAAATGAAAAGGCAGAAATGCAGGAAAGCAGGATACAGCCCCTACCATTAACTGGACGGTGCACATTTGAAATGAGCTGGTCACAAAATTATGGCTTCCACTAAGGTGCCTGTGGGCCTGAGGCAGGGCAGGACTGCTATAAAAGGCAGCCCAAGTCTCTGCTCTCCCATCCACTTCTCTCACCTCCTTCTCTTCAGGAATCAGGTGAGTGGGAAGCCTCTTCTCCTGTTGCTGCTTCAAGAGCAGCTCTTGCCTGGCTGGAGTTCTCAGCTGAGAGGGGCTGTCTTAGCACAGGGCTGGGAGCTGCTTGTGCTGCGAGAGGGCAGGGCAGAGAAGGTCTTGTGCAGACAGAGAGAGGCTGGGACTTGGCTGAGGTGGCTCCTGGGCTTTGTGCTGGGCACTGCAATGTGGGCCAGGAAGAGCCTTGGCTGCAGGGTGTTTGGGTGCACTGCTGCTTCTCACATGTCCTCACTTTGTGCTTCTCCCTGCCCTCTGTGCCAGGTGCACCTGTGATCCCCAGCCATGTCCTGCTGCCCGCCCTGCAACCCCTGTGGCCAGTCCTGTGGGCCCTGCCCGCTGGCCAGCAGCTGCAATGAGTGCTGTGTCAGGCAGTGCCAGAGCTCCCACGTTGTCATTCAGCCGCCTGCTGTGCTGGTGACCCTGCCTGGGCCCATCCTCAGCTCCTCCCCACAGAACACCGCCGTGGGATCCTCCACCTCTGCTGCTGTTGGCAACATCCTCAGCTGTGGCGGAGTGCCCATCAGCTCTGGGGGCTTTGACATCTCCTGCATCACCAACTGCTATGGCAGCAGTTGTTGTCGTCCCTGCTAAATCTGCTGGTGACATCCTTAAGGAAGAACCTCCAAGACCTCAGAACATGGTGTTGGAATGAAGATGGAAGTTTTGGAATGTTAAATTTATGCTTTATCTTATTGTAGCCTTCTACAACTCTCTTCCCTTTCTTTTGCATCCCTTTCCTGTCACCACCATGCAATGTCAGCTTAGTGGGACCTGTTGGCTTCTCTCCCTCCCTATCTCTGGAGGCCAGGCAGATGGACACCCCCACTGCACCTTAGTGGCTGCTCCAGATGCCTTCTGTGAGCCTCCTCCTTTTCTTATTTAGTCTCAATAAAGTTGTTTTGCATCCAAGCCTTGGCCTCTGATTTTCTTTTCATCTGTGGCATGATCTTCCAGGGAGCTCAGGAGAAAACGTTGAGAAGTAGAGGGTGGGACTCCCTACAGTCGATTTGACTTTTTTCCCTTTACGTGGTAGCTATCAAACACATCCATGGCTACTCAACTTGAATGACTCTCAGGGTGAAGATGGCAGGGAATGGAAACCAGGGGGGCCTGGAGAAGTCCCACAACCTCTTTTCTTCCAACTGTCCTCACATTTAATGTTAATCCCAGCTTCTGTCCAGACAGGCAGGACCGAGGGGTTTCATGATTAGCATTCTATCAGCCACACAAAATAGCTGATTTGGAACAGGTTTTCTCTGGGGTCCTTTGCTGGTTCATCCAGGAACCACCAATCTTCCTCCAATGTTGCAAAATGCAACCAAGGGGGGATTTTTTTACCATGCCCCTTTTAGATTGTCTCCTACTTATCTCCAAATAGGTTCTGGTTTGATACTGCCCAAATGCCAGGCACCAAAATTCATTGGCTCACCCTCTTCTGCTATAGTTGGGCAGAGGAGAGGGGAAAAAAATTAACAAAGGGCTCATGAGTTAGGTAAGGACTGGGAGAAAAACACTCCAAGGACAAAACAGATTCAAATTTCAAGTTTTAAAATAAATTTATTATTAACCGAGTCAGAGGAGGGTAATGAGAAGTAAGTCTTTAAACCACCTTTTTTTCACTCCCAGCCTCTCCCTCTTATTCACTGATAGTGAATGGAGGCAGAGCATGTGGGTTTTGGTCAGCTCCTAACTCAAGATCTTCTGTTTGCTCAGGGACAGGAGTCTTTTCTCTGCTATGCCATGGGGTCCCTCCCACGGGCAAACAGTCTTCCCCAAACTGCTGTGGCATGGGTCACTCATCCATGGGGTGCAGTTTTCTAAGGATAGGCTGTTCTAGTTTGGAAGCAAGGGCTCTCTCCCTCTCTCTCTGGAAGCAGGAGCCCTCTTGCTGTATTTGGGTCTCCCACTGGATCACAGCTTTCTCTGGCATCCACCCGCTCCAGCGTGAGCCCTTTTCCCATGAGCTCCAGTGGATCTCTGCATCCACCGTGGACTTCATGGATTACAGGGGGACAGTTTGTTTCACCATGGTCCTTGCCATGGCTTGCAGAAGAATCTTGGCTCCAATGCTTGAAGCACTTCCTCCCCCTCTTTTTTCCACTGACCTTGGTGCCACCATGTTGCTTTCCCTTACATGTCCTCACTTCCTCCTCTTCTCTCACTAGAAGAAGAACTGCTGCTTTTAGGTACTATTGCCAAAAAGTTCCAGCAATTGAAAGATTCCTAGAGGAGTGCTGAGAAGTCGATTCATCTACCATCTGCATGGGCAAGTTCCTCACCATGTTTTTGCCACCAGCCATGCAGCCCTGCCAACATGCTCTGAGTGCACCAGGCATTCAGTTAAAGAGATATTTTTTTATCATATGCACTGATTATATATCCATTAGAAAGCCCAAGACACTTGACTTATTTGACATAGTTGCCATCCTTTTCATATGTCCTTCTATACTTCTTGGGAGTCTGTCCTGAAGCCTGATGTCCTTCTTAGGTAGCTGGTGCTCCCCTGCTACATTTTAGTGAGGCCAATATTGTTGTTTAGCAGAACTTCTGCTTTGTCTGTCTTGCAGAACTGAGCTGCCCCCCTACATGCCATTTGCAGGACTTCTGTTTGCCTAATTTACATCCTTAAGGTATTTCTCCTAGACTGTGTTGTTTGTGGATACTCTTCTTATCAGAATTAAATGCTGTTCTTCATGACGGTCCTTTTCAACTTCCCTACCTCCACCCCCAGACATGGCTAAACTCTTTTCCTCAAATGCCTCATTCTCTTTAACAGAAACATTTTCCCATAGCTCCTGGCTGAGGACAAAGGCCAGTGTGGCCACAGCACTCCTCCCACTTTGAGGAGACACCAGAAGCCTGTCACCTCAAAATTTCTTCATGATTCTGGAGCAATGACCGTGGGAAACAGCACAGGGCCCCAAGGCTGCCTGGAGGTGGCATCACAGGCATGGCCTGGGATTGGGATTGCCCTTGAGAGATGTGGGTGCTGTGGCCCTGTCCAGGCTCCTGCAGAGAAGGAACTGGGGGCTGAGTGTGTGTCAGTGGCTGGCACTGCTGGGCAGGGAAGGCCCTACAGGCCGTGCAATGGCTGCCCTGAGAGCTCAGCTCAGGCCCAGCTTGCACACACAGCCAGGGCACTGACACACTGCCAGCCTGGCCAGGTGTGCTCAGAGATGAGCCCAGAGCCCAGAGCCCAGCACGGGCACAGGCACACGGCCAGGGGCCTGCACACAAGGGCCCTGCCCTGTGCCCAACCATCCCCGTGCAGGCCAGAGGCTCTCAGGGGCTGTTCCCAGCAGAGCACAAGCACAGGCATGTGCAGACACTTTCACACACTGGGGCCACAGCCACACTGCCACACACATGATTGTGGGGGAGCACGTGGGGCAGAGGCCTGAGGAAGGGATGGGACTGAGGAGATGCTGGGGAGCTCCCAGCCAGAGCAGATTCTGGCAACACCAAGCAGGACAGAAGCTCAGGCAGCACTGCTACAGGAGTCTCATGCACTGTGAAGGACGAGGAGGAAGGCAAAGAGGTTTTACCTCAAAGGCAAGGCATGAAGGACAGCGGTTGGCTGATGAGCCAAAGCCTGGAGGGCTGGGAGAAGATGAGCCACTTCCAGTCAGCAGTAACATGAAATGTCCAAAAGAATGCCTCAGGCAGCCATCACCTGCCTCCTTGTGATCCTTTCTGCACCTAGTTCATGTCTCTTACCCACACGGACACATCCTTGGCCCCAAGAATCATGGAATCTTGCATACCAGCACTCAGAAGAAGTGTCCCTGAGGGATTGGGAATGAGGTAAGCCAGGAAATGCAAAGTCATGGTAGAGGGAAAATCCAACTCATGCCATTCCATTCCCAGAGATCTTTCCATTCATTTGGGATCATGCAGGAATATCGTCACCTACACAGCACAAACTGTGGGCCCTGAGGCACTGTGGGGCCAGGATAAAAGGCAGCCCAACTGGGGGCTCTCTCCACCTCTCCTGTCACCTCCTGCTCCTTGGGAACCAGGTGAGTTGGAAGCCCCTTTCTCCTGCACCCTGTGCATGGCAGCATTGACCTTTGTGGCCCTTGTTGCTGCTCCTTGTCCTTCTGGGGCTGTTCTGCAATGGTGCTGGTGTGGGCAGAGGGGAGAGCGTGTGTTCTGTGCAGAGGCTGGGGCTGGGCTGAGGTGCTGATTTTGCTCCAGGTTAGGCAGGAGCAGAGCTGGGCCTGGCTGAGCTGGGAAGGAGCGTGCTGGGCTGAGGCAAAGGATGCCCAGGTTGGGGCTGGCCAGGCTGGAGCTGTGCAGGCAGCAGGGGCCTTGTGCTGCTGGGGGTGCCTTGCGGGCTGTGTCTGAGGTGTGCGTGTGCTCTGCTTCCTCCCTGCCCTCTGTGCCAGGTGCAGCACCAGGCTCCAGACATGTCCTGCTCTGAGAAGTGCCAGCAGTGCCGGCCCTGTGAGCCTTGCTGCCAGTCCTGTGGGCCCTGCCCGCTGGCCAGCAGCTGCAATGAGTGCTGTGTCAGGCAGTGCCAGAGCTCCCACGTTGTCATTGAACCCTCCCCTGTGCTGGTGACCCTGCCTGGGCCCATCCTCAGCTCCTTCCCCCAGAACACCGCCGTGGGATCCTCCACCTCTGCTGCTGTTGGCAGCATCCTCAGCTCTGAGGGAGTGCCCATCAGCTCTGGGGGCTTTGACATCTCCTGCATCACCAACTGCTATGGTGGCAGCAGATGCTGTCGTCCCTGCTAAAGATGGTGCCGCCAACGTCCTCAGGCAAGAACCTCCAAGAACTCGGATCATGGTGATGGAATGAGAAAGGAATTCTGGAATATTGGATTTAAGGCTTTGGACTATTGTCTCCTTTTCTTCTCCTTTTTTTTTTTCTCTTCCCTTCCTTTCCTGTCACCACCACTCAATGCCAGCCTAGTGGGACCTTTTGGCCTCCTTCCATTGGCAGCCCAGAACATCAGACATCCTCACTTCATCGTAGTGGCTTCCCTCAGTTGCTTTCTTTGAGCCTTCTCCTTCTCTACTTTTGACTCAATAAAGTTCCTGTTGCATTCAAACCTCGGCCTCTGATTCCTCCTTCTTTCTGTGACAACTCTTCCAATTTGCTCACTTGGAAATGGGTGGAGGAAGCACAGCTTTGCAATCCCTGCAGTGCCATTTTATTTGTTCCTTTTCCCTTGGAGCTGACAAAGATGTTCCTCTATGTGAGGCTGTTGAGGCATTGTAATAAACTACCCAGGAAGGGTTTTAGATTCCTCAACCCTGGAAGTGTGCCTGACCAGGATGGACACAGCTTGGAGCAAGCTGGTTTAGTGAGTGCCCACCTGTTGAGGAAGGGAGGAGTGGAAAGAAATGGTCTTGAAGTTGCCTTCCAGCCCAAACCATTTTTAAGGAAATCTGCTTTCTCAGAGGCATCAGCAGTGGGACAAATGTGCTCAGTGCTGGGCAGTGCTGAGTCCCCTTTGGACACAGCTGGAGCTGACTCAGTCACAGCTGGCTGGAGCCACTGGACTCTTCTCACAGAGCCCATTCCTGCAGCCTTAGGTACAAAGTGAGCCATCATGAGCAACCATGACACAGGAGGAAGCCCTGCTTCCTGGGAAATTGCCAGCGCTCACTTCTCAAGGGAAGGAGGCCAATCCCTGATTTTCTTTCCCAGTGTACTTGTGCTTGCATAATCTTTTATTTTAGCTTTGGAAAACTGCCTTCTCTCAAACTTCAAGTTGGTATCAGTTTGGTTTTCTCTTGTCTTTCTGCCTGAGAAAGGGGATTGACAGAGCAGCTTGCTGGGCACCATCCATCCAGCCAAGGGCCACCAAGCACAGCTCAGAGTCCAGCCCAGGGCAAGAGGGGGAATGAGCTGCAGAAGCAGCCATGGAGTGCTGACCAAAGGGAGATGCAATAGAAAGGAAATAAGACCACAAAGAACACCTTCTGTCCTCTATCCATTCCCAAAATGAGCCAGGAAAACAGGCTGCATGTGAAAACTCATGAGATGTCACAAAGGGATGCAGGAGAGATGGGCAGGGATAGAGGAAGAATGAGAGTGATGCCCTGAGAGCTTTGCCACAAAGAAACCCACAGGAATGACACAAGTTCAGGTCATGAGCCTGCATGGAATGCCACCAGACCATGATGCAAATATTCTGCCTCCTCTGACGTGTTTATATCCTGGAAGTTCTTGGATCTCTCATTGCTGGCACTAGAAGGATTCTTTAGATAGGAACGCACAGGGCAGAAGCCAGGAAATAGAGGCTGCAGTGCAGGAAATCAGGCCACAGCCCCTACCATTAACTGGGATGGTGCACATTTGACATGAGCTGGTCACAAAATTATGGCTTCCACTAAGGTGCCTGTGGGCCTGAGGCAGGGCAGGTCTGCTATAAAAGGCAGCACAAGTCTCTGCTCTCTCATCCACTTCTCTCACCTCCTTCTCCTCTTCAGGAATCAGGTGAGTGGGAAGCCCCTTCTCCTTCTCCTGCTGCAGCTTCAAGAGCAGCTCTTGCCTGGCTGGAGGTCTCAGCTGAGAGAGGCTACAAGAGCCCAGGGCTGGGAGCTGCTTGTGCTGCGAGAGGGCAGGGGAGAGAAGGTCTTGTGCAGACAGAGAGAGGCTGGGACTTGGCTGAGGTGTCTCCTGGGCTTTGCGCTGGGCACTGCAATGTGGGCCAGGAGGTGCCTTGGCTGCAGGGGGTTTGGGTGCACTGCTGCTTCTCACATGTCCTCACTTTGTGCTTCTCCCTGCCCTCTGTGCACGGTGCACCTGTGAGCCCCAGCCATGTCCTGCTGCAAGCCCTGTGACCCTTGCTGCCAGCCCTGTGGGCCCTGCCCGCTGGCCAGCAGCTGCAATGAGTGCTGTGTCAGGCAGTGCCAGAGCTCCCACGTTGTCATTGAACCCTCCCCTGTGCTGGTGACCCTGCCTGGGCCCATCCTCAGCTCCTTCCCCCAGAACACCGCCGTGGGATCCTCCACCTCTGCTGCTGTTGGCAGCATCCTCAGCTCTGGCGGAGTGCCCATCAGCTCTGGGGGCTTTGACATCTCCTGCATCACCAACTGTTATGGCAGCAGTTGTTGTCGCCCCTGCTAAAGCTGCTGCAGACATCCTCAGGCAAGAACCTCCACAACCTCAGAACATGGAGCTGCACTGAAGATGGATCTTTGTGCCCTTCATTAATGCTGTTTCCTTCCACTCTCTTCCCTTCCCTGCCTTTCCTATCTGCACCACCAATGCCTGCCCAGTGGGGCCTGTTTGCCTCCCTCCATCCCTCTGCAGGCCAGGCAAATGGACACCCCCACTGTCCCCCTGTGTCTACTCCTGGTGTCCTCTTTGTGCTACCTCCTTCTCTTCCTTTGACTCAATAAAGTTCTTTTGCATCCAAACCTGGCCCTCTGCTTTCTCCTTCCGTGTTTGGGAACTCTTCCATTCAGCTCACGGCTAAAGCTGGAGGAAGACGAGGGTGGATGCTCCGTGGTGGCCTTTGCTTTGTGGCTTTTCTATTGTAGCTCCCAAACAAATCCCTGGCTTCCACAAAATAATGATCATCACAAAAAGTTGATGTCAAATGGTGACAGAGAATGGGAACCAGCAGTGCCTGGGGATATTCCACAACCTCCTCTCGCCAAACACCTCCCTCACATTAGTCTTTTGCTCAGCTTCTAAGTTCACAGGCAGAGCTGAATGGTTGCACAGGATCAAGTGAGCACGACAATGGAACCAAAACCAAAAGTATCCTCACACCATGTTGAAGGCTGCCACTGTTTCCTCTTCTGGATTTGAGAGTGGAAAAACTCCCCCATATTCCAGCATTCACCTCCCAGACATGGATAACAGTTTCTCTCCACATCCCTCAATTTCATTGACAGCATCATTTTCCCACAGTTCCTGGAATATGGGGCAAAGGCCTCTGTGGTCAGGGGACTCCCCCATCCCCACAGACCCCCAGAACTCTGCCACATCAATTCTTCTCCATGAGTCGGGAACAAGGACCCTGGGCAACAGCTGAGGGCTCCACGGCTGCCTGGAGGCAACACCAAAGGAATGCCCTGGGATTGGGATTGCCCTTGAGAGATGTGGGTGCTGTGGCCCTGTCCAGGCTCCTCCAGAGAAGGAACTGGGGGCTGAGTGTGTGTCAGTGGCTGGCACTGCTGGGCAGGGAAGGCCCTACAGGCCGTGCAATGGCTGGGCTGAGAGCTCAGCTCAGGCCCAGCTTGCACACACAGCCAGGGCACTGACACACTGCCAGCCTGGCCAGGTGTGCTCAGAGATGAGCCCAGAGCACAGAGCCCAGCACACGGGCACAGGCACACGGCCAGGGGCCTGCACACAAGGGCCCTGCCCTGTGCCCAACCATCCCCGTGCAGGCCAGAGGCTCTCAGGGGCTGTTCCCAGCAGAGCACAAGCACAGGCATGTGCAGACACTGGCACACACTGGGGCCACAGCCACACTGCCACACACATGATTGTGGGGGAGCACGTGGGGCAGAGGCCTGAGGAAGGGATGGGACTGAGGAGATGCTGGGGAGCTCCCAGCCAGAGCAGATTCTGGCAACACCAAGCAGGGCAGAAGCTCAGGCAGCACTGCTACAGGAGTCTCATGCACTGTGAAGGACGAGGAGGAAGGCAAAGAGGTTTTACCTCAAAGGCAAGGCATGAAGGACAGCGGTTGGCTGATGAGTCAAAGCCTGGAGGGCTGGGAGAAGATGAGGCACTTCCAGTCAGCAGGAACATGAAATGTCCCAAAGAATGCCTCAGGCAGCCATCACCTGCCTCCCTGTGATCCTTTCTGCACCTAGTTCATGTCTCTTACCCACACGGACACATCCTTGGCCCCAGGAATCATGGAATCTTGCATACCAGCACTCAGAAGAAGTGTCCCTGAGGGATTGGGAATGAGGTAAGCCAGGAAATGCAAAGTCATGGTAGAGGGAAAATCCAACTCATGCCATTCCATTCCCAGAGATCTTTCCATTCATTTGGGATCATGCAGGACTATCGTCACCTACACAGCACAAACTGTGGGCCCTGAGGCACTGTGGGGCCAGGATAAAAGGCAGCCCAACTGGGGGCTCTCTCCACCTCTCCTGTCACCTCCTGCTCCTTGGGAACCAGGTGAGTTGGAAGCCCCTTTCTCCTGCACCCTGTGCATGGCAGCATTGACCTTTGTGGCCCTTGTTGCTGCTCCTTGTCCTTCTGGGGCTGTTCTGCAATGGTGCTGGTGTGGGCAGAGGGGAGAGCGTGTGTTCTGTGCAGAGGCTGAGGCTGGGCTGAGGTGCTGATTTTGCTCCAGGTTAGGCAGGAGCAGAGCTGGGCCTGGCTGAGCTGGGAAGGAGCGTGCTGGGCTGAGGCAAAGGATGCCCAGGTTGGGGCTGGCCAGGCTGGAGCTGTGCAGGCAGCAGGGGCCTTGTGCTGCTGGGGGTGCCTTGCGGGCTGTGTCTGAGGCGTGCGTGTGCTCTGCTTCCTCCCTGCCCTCTGTGCCAGGTGCAGCGCCAGGCTCCAGACATGTCCTGCTCTGAGAAGTGCCAGCAGTGCCGGCCCTGTGAGCCTTGCTGCCAATCCTGTGGGCCCTGCCCGCTGGCCAGCAGCTGCAATGAGTGCTGTGTCAGGCAGTGCCAGAGCTCCCACGTTGTCATTCAGCCGCCTGCTGTGCTGGTGACCCTGCCTGGGCCCATCCTCAGCTCCTTCCCCCAGAACACCGCCGTGGGATCCTCCACCTCTGCTGCTGTTGGCAGCATCCTCAGCTCTGAGGGAGTGCCCATCAGCTCTGGCGGCTTTGACATCTCCTGCATCTCCAACTGCTATGGTGGCAGCAGATGCTGTCGTCCCTGCTAAAGATGGTGCCGCCAACCTCCTCAGGCCAGAACCTCCAAGAACTCGGATCATGGTGATGGAATGATGGCAGAACTTAACACATTGGGTTCAGACCATCAGAGAATTGCTTCCTTCTTCTCCTCTTCTCTTTTTCCTCTTCCCTTCCTTTCCTGTCACCACTACTCAATGCCAGCCTAGTTGGACCTGCTGGCTTCCTTCCCTTGGCAGCCCAGGACATCAGACAGCCCTGCTGCATATTCATGGCTGCCCTTGGGGGCCCTCTCTGAGCCTTCTGCTCCACTTCTTTTGACTCAATAAAGTTCCTGTTGCATTCAAACCTCGGCCTCTGATTCCTCCTTCTTTATCGGACAACTCCGCCAGTTTGCTTACTGGAAAAAGGGTGGAGGAAGCACAGTGTTGCAACTCCTGCAGTGCCATTTTCTTTGTTACCTTTGCCTTGAAAGTGGCAAAGATATCCTCTCTCTGTGAGATCGGTGAGGCATAGAAACAACATGTCCAGGAAGGCTTTAGATTCCTCAGCCCTGCAAGTGTGCAACATCAGTCTGGACACAGCTTGGAGCAAGTGGGTGGTTTAAACACAACTGGCTTAGTGAGTGCCCACCTGTTGAGGAAAGGAGAATGGGAAAGAAATGGTTTTGAAGTTGCTTTCCAGCCCAAGCCATTGCCAATGAAATCTGCTTTCTCAGAGGCATCAGCAGTGGGACAAATGTGCTCAGTGCTGGGCAGTGCTGAGTCCCCTTTGGACACAGCTGGAGCTGACTCAGTCACAGCTGGCTGGAGCCACTGGACTCTTCTCACAGAGCCCATTCCTGCAGCCTTAGGTACAAAGTGAGCCATCATGAGCAACCATGACACAGGAGGAAGCCCTGCTTCCTGGGAAATTGCCAGCGCTCAGTTCTCAAGGGAAGGAGGCCATTCCCTGATTTTCTTTCCCAGTGTACTTGTGCTTGCATAAACTTTCATTTTAGCTTTGGAAAACTGCCTTCTCTCAAACTTCAAGTAGATATCAGTTTGGTTTTCTCTTGTCTTTCTGCCTGAGAAAGGGGATTGACAGAGCAGCTTGCTGGGCACCATCCATCCAGCCAAGGGCCACCAAGCACAGCTCAGAGTCCAGCCCAGGGCAAGAGCAGGAACGAGCTGCAGAAGCAGCCATGGAGTGCTGACCAAAGGGAGATGCAATAGAGAGGGAACAAGACCACAAAGAACACCTTCTGTCCTCTATCCATTCCCAAAATGGGCCAGGAAAACAGGCTGCATGTGAAAACTCATGGGATGTCACAAAGGGATGCGGGAGAGATGGGCCGGGATAGAGGAAGAATGAGAGTGATGCCCTGAGAGCTTTGCCACAAAGAAACCCACAGGAATGACACAGGTTCAGGTCATGAGCCTGCATGGAATGCCACCAGACCATGGTGCTGCCTCCTCTGACGTGTTTATATCCTGGAAGTTCTTGGATCTCTCATTGCTGGCACTAGAAGGATTCTTTAGATAGGAACGCACAGGGCAGAAGCCAGGAAATAGAGGCTGCAGTACAGGAAATCAGGCCACAGCCCCTACCATTAACTGGGATGGTGCACATTTGACATGAGCTGGTCACAAAATTATGGCTTCCACTAAGGTGCCTGTGGGCCTGAGGCAGGGCAGGACTGCTATAAAAGGCAGCCCAAGTCTCTGTTCTCTCATCCACTTCTCTCACCTCCTTCTCCTCTTCAGGAATCAGGTGAGTGGGAAGCCTCTTCTCCTCCTCCTGCTGCTGCTGCTTCAAGAGCAGCTCTTGCCTGCCTGGAGGTCTCAGCTGAGAGGGGCTACAAGAGCCCAGGGCTGGGAGCTGCTTGTGCTGGGAGAGGGCAGGGGAGAGAAGGTCTTGTGCAGACAGAGAGAGGCTGGGACTTGTCTGAGGTGGCTCCTGGGCTTTGAGCTGGGCACTGCAATGTGGGCCAGGAGGTGCCTGGGCTGCAGGGTGTTTGGGTGCACTGCTGCTTCTCAAGAAATGTCCTTACTTTTTTCTTCTCCCTGCCCTCTGTGCCAGGTGCACCTGTGAGCCCCAGCCATGTCCTGCTGCAAGCCCTGTGACCCTTGCTGCCAGCCCTGTGGGCCCTGCCCGCTGGCCAGCAGCTGCAATGAGTGCTGTGTCAGGCAGTGCCAGAGCTCCCACGTTGTCATTGAACCCTCCCCTGTGCTGGTGACCCTGCCTGGGCCCATCCTCAGCTCCTTCCCCCAGAACACCGCCGTGGGATCCTCCACCTCTGCTGCTGTTGGCAACATCCTCAGCTGTGGCGGAGTGCCCATCAGCTCTGGGGGCTTTGACATCTCCTGCATCACCAACTGCTATGGCAGCAGTTGTTGTCGCCCCTGCTAAAGCTGCTGCAGACATCCTCAGGCAAGAACCTCCACAACCTCAGAACATGGAGCTGCACTGAAGATGGATCTTTGGAACAATGGATTTGTGCCCTTCATTTACTCCTGTTTCCTTCCACTCTCTTCCCTTCCCTGCCTTTCCTGTCTGCACCACCCAATGCCAGCCCAGTGGGGCCTGTTTGCCTCCCTCCATCCCTCTGCAGGCCAGGCAAATGGACACCCCCACTGTCCCCCTGTATCTACTCCTGGTGTCCTCTTTGAGCTGCCTCCTTCTCTTCCTTTGACTCAATAAAATTCTTTTGCATCCAAACCTGGCCCTCTACTTTCTCCTTCCGTGTTTGGGAACTCTTCCATTCAGCTCACGGCTAAAGCTGGAGGAACCCAAGGGTGGATGCTCCGTGGTGGCCTTTGCTTTGTGGCTTTTCTATTGTAGCTCCCAAACAAATCCCTGGCTTCCCCAAAATAGTGATTATCAGGAGAAGATGATGTCAAATGGTGACAGAGAATGGGAACCAGCAGTGCCTGGGGATATTCCACAACCTCCTCTCGCCAAACACCTCCCTCACATTAGTCTTGTGCTCAGCTTCTAAGTTCACAGGCAGAGCTGAATAAGGTTTCACAGGATCAAGTGAGCACGACAATGGAACCAAAACCAAAAGTATCCTCACACCATGTTGAAGGCTGCCACTGTTTCCTCTTTTGCATTTGAGAGAGCACAAACTCGCCCATATTCCGGCATTCACCTCCCAGACATGGATAACAGTTTCTCTCCACATCCCTCAATTTTATTGACAGCATCATTTTCCCACAGCTCCTGGAATATGGGGCAAAGGCCTCTGTGGTCAGGGGACTCCCCCATCCCCACAGTGCCACTCGAACCCTGTCATATCACCCCTTCTCCATGAGTCGGGAACAAGGAACCTGGGCAACAGCTGAGGGCCCCAAGGCTGCATGGAGGCACCACCAAAGGAATGCCCTGGGATTGGGATTGCCCTTGAGAGATGTGGGTGCTGTGGCCCTGTCCAGGCTCCTGCAGAGAAGGAACTGGGGGCTGAGTGTGTGTCAGTGGCTGGCACTGCTGGGCAGGGAAGGCCCTACAGGCCGTGCAATGGCTGCCCTGAGAGCTCAGCTCAGGCCCAGCTTGCACACACAGCCAGGGCACTGACACACTGCCAGCCTGGCCAGGTGTGCTCAGAGATGAGCCCAGAGCACAGAGCCCAGCACACGGGCACAGGCACACGGCCAGGGGGCTGCACACAAGGGCCCTGCCCTGTGCCCAACCATCCCCGTGCAGGCCAGAGGCTCTCAGGGGCTGTTCCCAGCAGAGCACAAGCACAGGCATGTGCAGACACTGGCACACACTGGGGCCACAGCCACACTGCCACACACATGATTGTGGGGGAGCACGTGGGGCAGAGGCCTGAGGAAGGGATGGGACTGAGGAGATGCTGGGGAGCTCCCAGCCAGAGCAGATTCTGGCAACACCAAGCAGGACAGAAGCTCAGGCAGCACTGCTACAGGAGTCTCATGCACTGTGGAGGACGAGGAGGAAGGCAAAGAGGTTTTACCTCAAAGGCAAGGCATGAAGGACAGCGGTTGGCTGATGAGCCAAAGCCTGGAGGGCTGGGAGAAGATGAGGCACTTCCAGTCAGCAGGAACATGAAATGTCCAAAAGAATGCCTCAGGCACCCATCACCTGCCTCCCTGTGATCCTTTCTGCACCTAGTTCATGTCTCTTACCCACACGGACACATCCTTGGCCCCAGGAATCATGGAATCTTGCATACCAGCACTCAGAAGAAGTGTCCCTGAGGGATTGGGAATGAGGTAAGCCAGGAAATGCAAAGTCATGGTAGAGGGAAAATCCAACTCATGCCATTCCATTCCCAGAGATCTTTCCATTCATTTGGGATCATGCAGGAATATCGTCACCTACACAGCACAAACTGTGGGCCCTGAGGCACTGTGGGGCCAGGATAAAAGGCAGCCCAACTGGGGGCTCTCTCCACCACTCCTGTCACCTCCTGCTCCTTGGGAACCAGGTGAGTTGGAAGCCCCTTTCTCCTGCACCCTGTGCATGGCAGCATTGACCTTTGTGGCCCTTGTTGCTGCTCCTTGTCCTTCTGGGGCTGTTCTGCAATGGTGCTGGTGTGGGCAGAGGGGAGAGCGTGTGTTCTGTGCAGAGGCTGAGGCTGGGCTGAGGTGCTGATTTTGCTCCAGGTTAGGCAGGAGCAGAGCTGGGCCTGGCTGAGCTGGGAAGGAGCGTGCTGGGCTGAGGCAAAGGATGCCCAGGTTGGGGCTGGCCAGGCTGGAGCTGTGCAGGCAGCAGGGGCCTTGTGCTGCTGGGGGTGCCTTGCGGGCTGTGTCTGAGGTGTGCGTGTGCTCTGCTTCCTCCCTGCCCTCTGTGCCAGGTGCAGCGCCAGGCTCCAGACATGTCCTGCTCTGAGAAGTGCCAGCAGTGCCGGCCCTGTGAGCCTTGCTGCCAGTCCTGTGGGCCCTGCCCGCTGGCCAGCAGCTGCAATGAGTGCTGTGTCAGGCAGTGCCAGAGCTCCCACGTTGTCATTCAGCCGCCTGCTGTGCTGGTGACCCTGCCTGGGCCCATCCTCAGCTCCTTCCCCCAGAACACCGCCGTGGGATCCTCCACCTCTGCTGCTGTTGGCAGCATCCTCAGCTCTGAGGGAGTGCCCATCAGCTCTGGCGGCTTTGACATCTCCTGCATCACCAACTGCTATGGTGGCAGCAGATGCTGTCGTCCCTGCTAAAGATGGTGCCGCCAACCTCCTCAGGCCAGAACCTCCAAGAGCTCGGATCATGGTGATGGAATGATGGCAGAACTTAACACATTGGGTTTAGGCCATCAGAGAATTGCTTCCTTCTTCTCCTCTTCTCTTTTTTCTCTTCCCTTCCTTTCCTGTCACCACTACTCAATGCCAGCCTAGTGGGACCTGCTGGCTTCCTTCCCTTGGCAGCCCATGACATCAGACATCCCCGCTGCATATTCATGGCCGCCCTTGGGCGCCCTCTCTGAGCCTTCTGCTCCCCTTCTTTTGACTCAATAAAGTTCCTTTTGCATTCAAACCACAGCCTCTGATTCCTCCTTCTTTATCGGACAACTCCGCCAGTTTGCTTACTGGAAAAAGGGTGGAGGAAGCACAGTGTTGCAACTCCTGCAGTGCGATTTTCTTTATTACCTTTGCCTTGAAAGTGGCAAAGATATCCTCTCTCTGTGAGATCGGTGAGGCATAGAAACAACATGTCCAGGATGGCTTTAGATTCCTCAGCCCTGCAAGTGTGCAACATCAGTCTGGACACAGCTTGGAGCAAGTGGGTGGTTTAAACACAACTGGTTTAGTGAGTGCCCACCTGTTGAGGAAAGGAGTATGGGAAAGAAATGGTTTTGAAGTTGCTTTCCAGCCCAAGCCATTGCCAATGAAATCTGCTTTCTCAGAGGCATCAGCAGTGGGACAAATGTGCTCAGTGCTGGGCAGCGCTGAGTCCCCTTTGGACACAGCTGGAGCTGACTCAGTCACAGCTGGCTGGAGCCACTGGACTCTTCTCACAGAGCCCATTCCTGCAGCCTTAGGTACAAAGTGAGCCATCATGAGCAACCATGACACAGGAGGAAGCCCTGCTTCCTGGGAAATTGCCAGCGCTCAGTTCTCAAGGGAAGGAGGCCATTCCCTGATTTTCTTTCCCAGTGTACTTGTGCTTGCATAAACTTTCATTTTAGCTTTGGAAAACTGCCTTCTCTCAAACTTCAAGTAGTTATCAGTTTGGTTTTCTCTTGTCTTTCTGCCTGAGAAAGGGGATTGACAGAGCAGCTTGCTGGGCACTATCCATCCAGCCAAGAGCCACCAAGCACAGCTCGGAGTCCAGCCCAGGGCAAGAGCAGGAACGAGCTGCAGAGGCAGCCATGGAGTGCTGACCAAAGGGAGATGCAATAGAGAGGAAACAAGACCACAAAGAACACCTTCTGTCCTCTATCCATTCCCAAAATGGGCCAGGAAAACAGGCTGCATGTGAAAACTCATGGGATGTCACAAAGGGATGCGGGAGAGATGGGCAGGGATAGAGGAAGAATGAGAGTGATGCCCTGAGAGCTTTGCCACAAAGAAACCCACAGGAATGACACAAGTTCAGGTCATGAGCCTGCATGGAATGCCACCAGACCATGATGCAAGCATTCTCCCTATTCTAACGTGTTTATATCCTGGAAGTTCTTGGATCTCTCATTGCTGGCACTAGAAGGATTCTTTAGATAGGAACGCACAGGGCAGAAGCCAGGAAATAGAGGCTGCAGTGCAGGAAATCAGGCCACAGCCCCTACCATTAACTGGGATGGTGCACATTTGACATGAGCTGGTCACAAAATTATGGCTTCCACTAAGGTGCCTGTGAGCCTGAGGCAGGGCAGGACTGCTATAAAAGGCAGCCCAAGTCTCTGCTCTCTCGTCCACTTCTCTCACCTCCTTCTCCTCTTCAGGAATCAGGTGAGTGGGAAGCCTCTTCTCCTCCTCCTGCTGCTGCTTCAAGAGCAGCTCTTGCCTGGCTGGAGGTCTCAGCTGAGAGGGGCTACAAGAGCCCAGGGCTGGGAGCTGCTTGTGCTGGGAGAGGGCAGGGCAGAGAAGGTCTTGTGCAGACAGAGAGAGGCTGGGACATGGCTGAGGTGGCTCCTGGGCTTTGAGCTGGGCACTGCAATGTGGGCCAGGAGGTGCCTTGGCTGCAGGGTGTTTGGGTGCAGTGCTGCTTCTCACATGTCCTCACTTTGTGCTTCTCCCTGCCCTCTGTGCCAGGTGCACCTGTGATCCCAAGCCATGTCCTGCTGCAAGCCCTGTGACCCTTGCTGCCAGCCCTGTGGGCCCTGCCCGCTGGCCAGCAGCTGCAATGAGTGCTGTGTCAGGCAGTGCCAGAGCTCCCACGTTGTCATTGAACCCTCCCCTGTGCTGGTGACCCTGCCTGGGCCCATCCTCAGCTCCTTCCCCCAGAACACCGCCGTGGGATCCTCCACCTCTGCTGCTGTTGGCAACATCCTCAGCTCTGGCGGAGTGCCCATCAGCTCTGGGGGCTTTGACATCTCCTGCATCACCAACTGCTATGGCAGCAGTTGTTGTCGCCCCTGCTAAAGCTGCTGCAGACATCCTCAGGCAAGAACCTCCACAACCTCAGAACATGGAGCTGCACTGAAGATGGATCTTTGGAACAATGGATTTGTGCCCTTCATTAATGCTGTTTTCTTGCACTCTCTTCCCTTCCCTGCCTTTCCTATCTGCACCACCCAATGCCAGCCTAGTGGGGCCTGTTTGCCTCCCTCCATCCCTCTGCAGGCCAGGCAGATGGACACCCCCACTGTCCCCCTGTATCTACTCCTGGTGTCCTCTTTGTGCTACCTCCTTCTCTTCCTTTGACTCAATAAAGTTCTTTTGCATCCAAACCTGGCCCTCTACTTTCTCCTTCCGTGTTTGGGAACTCTTCCATTCAGCTCACGGCTAAAGCTGGAGGAAGACGAGGGTGGATGCTCCGTGGTGGCCTTTGCTTTGTGGCTTTTCTATTGTAGCTCCCAAACAAATCCCTGGCTTCCCCAAAATAGTGATCATCAGGAGAAGATGATGTCAAATGGTGACAGAGAATGGGAACCAGCAGTGCCTGGGGATATTCCACAACCTCCTCTCTTCAAACACCTCCCTCACATTAGTCTTGTGCTCAGCTTCTAAGTTCACAGGCTTAGCTGAATAAGGTTTCACAGGATCAAGTGAGCACGACAATGGAACCAAAAGCAAAAGTATCCTCACACCATGTTGAAGGCTGCCACTGTTTCCTCTTTTGCATTTGAGAGAGCACAAACTCGCCCATATTCCGGCATTCACCTCCCAGACACGGATAACAGTTTCTCTCCACATCCCTCAATTTCATTGACAGCATCATTTTCCCACAGCTCCTGGAATATGGGGCAAAGGCCTCTGTGGTCAGGGGACTCCCCCATCCCCACAGAGCCACTCGAACCCTGTCATATCAACCCTTCTCCATGAGTCGGGAACAAGGAACCTGGGCAACAGCTGAGGGCCCCAAGGCTGCCTGGAGGCACCACCAAAGGAATGGCCTGGGTTTAGGATTGTCTTTGAGAGATGTGGGTGCTGTGGCCCTGTCCAGGCTCCTGCAGAGAAGGAACTGGGGGCTGAGTGTGTGTCAGTGGCTGGCACTGCTGGGCAGGGAAGGCCCTAGAGGCCGTGCAATGGCTGGGCTGAGAGCTCAGCTCAGGCCCAGCTTGCACACACAGCCAGGGCACTGACACACTGCCAGCCTGGCCAGGTGTGCTCAGAGATGAGCCCAGAGCACAGAGCCCAGCACACGGGCACAGGCACACGGCCAGGGGGCTGCACACAAGGGCCCTGCCCTGTGCCCAACCATCCCCGTGCAGGCCAGAGGCTCTCAGGGGCTGTTCCCAGCAGAGCACAAGCACAGGCATGTGCAGACACTGGCACACACTGGGGCCACAGCCACACTGCCACACACATGATTGTGGGGGAGCACGTGGGGCAGAGGCCTGAGGAAGGGATGGGACTGAGGAGATGCTGGGGAGCTCCCAGCCAGAGCAGATTCTGGCAACACCAAGCAGGGCAGAAGCTCAGGCAGCACTTCTACAGGAGTCTCATGCACTGTGGAGGACGAGGAGGAAGGCAAAGAGGTTTTACCTCAAAGGCAAGGCATGAAGGACAGCGGTTGGCTGATGAGCCAAAGCCTGGAGGGCTGGGAGAAGATGAGGCACTTCCACTCAGCAGGAACATGAAATGTCCAAAAGAATGCCTCAGGCACCCATCACCTGCCTCCTTGCGATCCTTTCTGCACCTAGTTCATGTCTCTTACCCACACGGACACATCCTTGGCCCCAGGAATCATGGAATCTTGCATACCAGCACTCAGAAGAAGTGTCCCTGAGGGATTGGGAATGAGGTAAGCCAGGAAATGCAAAGTCATGGTAGAGGGAAAATCCAACTCATGCCATTCCATTCCCAGAGATCTTTCCATTCATTTGGGATCATGCAGGAATATCGTCACCTACACAGCACAAACTGTGGGCCCTGAGGCACTGTGGGGCCAGGATAAAAGGCAGCCCAACTGGGGGCTCTCTCCACCTCTCCTGTCACCTCCTGCTCCTTGGGAACCAGGTGAGTTGGAAGCCCCTTTCTCCTGCACCCTGTGCATGGCAGCATTGACCTTTGTGGCCCTTGTTGCTGCTCCTTGTCCTTCTGGGGCTGTTCTGCAATGGTGCTGGTGTGGGCAGAGGGGAGAGCGTGTGTTCTGTGCAGAGGCTGGGGCTGGGCTGAGGTGCTGATTTTCCTCCAGGTTAGGCAGGAGCAGAGCTGGGCCTGGCTGAGCTGGGAAGGAGCGTGCTGGGCTGAGGCAAAGGATGCCCAGGTTGGGGCTGGCCAGGCTGGAGCTGTGCAGGCAGCAGGGGCCTTGTGCTGCTGGGGGTGCCTTGCGGGCTGTGTCTGAGGTGTGCGTGTGCTCTGCTTCCTCCCTGCCCTCTGTGCCAGGTGCAGCGCCAGGCTCCAGACATGTCCTGCTCTGAGAAGTGCCAGCAGTGCCGGCCCTGTGAGCCTTGCTGCCAGTCCTGTGGGCCCTGCCCGCTGGCCAGCAGCTGCAATGAGTGCTGTGTCAGGCAGTGCCAGAGCTCCCACGTTGTCATTCAGCCGCCTGCTGTGCTGGTGACCCTGCCTGGGCCCATCCTCAGCTCCTTCCCCCAGAACACCGCCGTGGGATCCTCCACCTCTGCTGCTGTTGGCAGCATCCTCAGCTCTGAGGGAGTGCCCATCAGCTCTGGCGGCTTTGACATCTCCTGCATCACCAACTGCTATGGTGGCAGCAGATGCTGTCGTCCCTGCTAAAGATGGTGCCGCCAACCTCCTCAGGCCAGAACCTCCAAGAGCTCGGATCATGGTGATGGAATGATGGCAGAACTTAACACATTGGGTTCAGACCATCAGAGAATTGCTTCCTTCTTCTCCTCTTCTCTTTTTTCTCTTCCCTTCCTTTCCTGTCACCACTACTCAATGCCAGCCTAGTGGGACCTGCTGGCTTCCTTCCCTTGGCAGCCCATGACATCAGACATCCCCGCTGCATATTCATGGCCGCCCTTGGGCGCCCTCTCTGAGCCTTCTGCTCCACTTCTTTTCACTCAATAAAGTTCCTTTTGCATTCAAACCACAGCCTCTGATTCCTCCTTCTTTATCGGACAACTCCGCCAGTTTGCTTACTGGAAAAAGGGTGGAGGAAGCACAGTGTTGCAACTCCTGCAGTGCGATTTTCTTTATTACCTTTGCCTTGAAAATGGCAAAGATATCCTCTCTCTGTGAGATCGGTGAGGCATAGAAACAACATGTCCAGGAAGGCTTTAGATTCCTCAGCCCTGCAAGTGTGCAACATCAGTCTGGACACAGCTTGGAGCAAGTGGGTGGTTTAAACACAACTGGTTTAGTGAGTGCCCACCTGTTGAGGAAAGGAGTATGGGAAAGAAATGGTTTTGAAGTTGCTTTCCAGCCCAAGCCATTGCCAATGAAATCTGCTTTCTCAGAGGCATCAGCAGTGGGACAAATGTGCTCAGTGCTGGGCAGCGCTGAGTCCCCTTTGGACACAGCTGGAGCTGACTCAGTCACAGCTGGCTGGAGCCACTGGACTCTTCTCACAGAGCCCATTCCTGCAGCCTTAGGTACAAAGTGAGCCATCATGAGCAACCATGACACAGGAGGAAGCCCTGCTTCCTGGGAAATTGCCAGCGCTCAGTTCTCAAGGGAAGGAGGCCATTCCCTGATTTTCTTTCCCAGTGTACTTGTGCTTGCATAAACTTTCATTTTAGCTTTGGAAAACTGCCTTCTCTCAAACTTCAAGTAGTTATCAGTTTGGTTTTCTCTTGTCTTTCTGCCTGAGAAAGGGGATTGACAGAGCAGCTTGCTGGGCACTATCCATCCAGCCAAGAGCCACCAAGCACAGCTCAGAGTCCAGCCCAGGGCAAGAGCAGGAACGAGCTGCAGAGGCAGCCATGGAGTGCTGACCAAAGGGAGATGCAATAGAGAGGAAACAAGACCACAAAGAACACCTTCTGTCCTCTATCCATTCCCAAAATGGGCCAGGAAAACAGGCTGCATGTGAAAACTCATGGGATGTCACAAAGGGATGCGGGAGAGATGGGCAGGGATAGAGGAAGAATGAGAGTGATGCCCTGAGAGCTTTGCCACAAAGAAACCCACAGGAATGACACAAGTTCAGGTCATGAGCCTGCATGGAATGCCACCAGACCATGATGCAAGCATTCTCCCTATTCTAACGTGTTTATATCCTGGAAGTTCTTGGATCTCTCATTGCTGGCACTAGAAGGATTCTTTAGATAGGAACGCACAGGGCAGAAGCCAGGAAATAGAGGCTGCAGTGCAGGAAATCAGGCCACAGCCCCTACCATTAACTGGGATGGTGCACATTTGACATGAGCTGGTCACAAAATTATGGCTTCCACTAAGGTGCCTGTGAGCCTGAGGCAGGGCAGGACTGCTATAAAAGGCAGCCCAAGTCTCTGCTCTCTCGTCCACTTCTCTCACCTCCTTCTCCTCTTCAGGAATCAGGTGAGTGGGAAGCCTCTTCTCCTCCTCCTGCTGCTGCTTCAAGAGCAGCTCTTGCCTGGCTGGAGGTCTCAGCTGAGAGGGGCTACAAGAGCCCAGGGCTGGGAGCTGCTTGTGCTGGGAGAGGGCAGGGCAGAGAAGGTCTTGTGCAGACAGAGAGAGGCTGGGACATGGCTGAGGTGGCTCCTGGGCTTTGAGCTGGGCACTGCAATGTGGGCCAGGAGGTGCCTTGGCTGCAGGGTGTTTGGGTGCAGTGCTGCTTCTCACATGTCCTCACTTTGTGCTTCTCCCTGCCCTCTGTGCCAGGTGCACCTGTGATCCCAAGCCATGTCCTGCTGCAAGCCCTGTGACCCTTGCTGCCAGCCCTGTGGGCCCTGCCCGCTGGCCAGCAGCTGCAATGAGTGCTGTGTCAGGCAGTGCCAGAGCTCCCACGTTGTCATTGAACCCTCCCCTGTGCTGGTGACCCTGCCTGGGCCCATCCTCAGCTCCTTCCCCCAGAACACCGCCGTGGGATCCTCCACCTCTGCTGCTGTTGGCAACATCCTCAGCTCTGGCGGAGTGCCCATCAGCTCTGGGGGCTTTGACATCTCCTGCATCACCAACTGCTATGGCAGCAGTTGTTGTCGCCCCTGCTAAAGCTGCTGCAGACATCCTCAGGCAAGAACCTCCACAACCTCAGAACATGGAGCTGCACTGAAGATGGATCTTTGGAACAATGGATTTGTGCCCTTCATTAATGCTGTTTTCTTGCACTCTCTTCCCTTCCCTGCCTTTCCTATCTGCACCACCCAATGCCAGCCTAGTGGGGCCTGTTTGCCTCCCTCCATCCCTCTGCAGGCCAGGCAGATGGACACCCCCACTGTCCCCCTGTATCTACTCCTGGTGTCCTCTTTGTGCTACCTCCTTCTCTTCCTTTGACTCAATAAAGTTCTTTTGCATCCAAACCTGGCCCTCTACTTTCTCCTTCCGTGTTTGGGAACTCTTCCATTCAGCTCACGGCTAAAGCTGGAGGAAGACGAGGGTGGATGCTCCGTGGTGGCCTTTGCTTTGTGGCTTTTCTATTGTAGCTCCCAAACAAATCCCTGGCTTCCCCAAAATAGTGATCATCAGGAGAAGATGATGTCAAATGGTGACAGAGAATGGGAACCAGCAGTGCCTGGGGATATTCCACAACCTCCTCTCTTCAAACACCTCCCTCACATTAGTCTTGTGCTCAGCTTCTAAGTTCACAGGCTTAGCTGAATAAGGTTTCACAGGATCAAGTGAGCACGACAATGGAACCAAAAGCAAAAGTATCCTCACACCATGTTGAAGGCTGCCACTGTTTCCTCTTTTGCATTTGAGAGAGCACAAATTCGCCCATATTCCGGCATTCACCTCCCAGACACGGATAACAGTTTCTCTCCACATCCCTCAATTTCATTGACAGCATCATTTTCCCACAGCTCCTGGAATATGGGGCAAAGGCCTCTGTGGTCAGGGGACTCCCCCATCCCCACAGAGCCACTCGAACCCTGTCATATCAACCCTTCTCCATGAGTCGGGAACAAGGAACCTGGGCAACAGCTGAGGGCCCCAAGGCTGCCTGGAGGCACCACCAAAGGAATGGCCTGGGTTTAGGATTGTCTTTGAGAGATGTGGGTGCTGTGGCCCTGTCCAGGCTCCTGCAGAGAAGGAACTGGGGGCTGAGTGTGTGTCAGTGGCTGGCACTGCTGGGCAGGGAAGGCCCTAGAGGCCGTGCAATGGCTGGGCTGAGAGCTCAGCTCAGGCCCAGCTTGCACACACAGCCAGGGCACTGACACACTGCCAGCCTGGCCAGGTGTGCTCAGAGATGAGCCCAGAGCACAGAGCCCAGCACACGGGCACAGGCACACGGCCAGGGGGCTGCACACAAGGGCCCTGCCCTGTGCCCAACCATCCCCGTGCAGGCCAGAGGCTCTCAGGGGCTGTTCCCAGCAGAGCACAAGCACAGGCATGTGCAGACACTGGCACACACTGGGGCCACAGCCACACTGCCACACACATGATTGTGGGGGAGCACGTGGGGCAGAGGCCTGAGGAAGGGATGGGACTGAGGAGATGCTGGGGAGCTCCCAGCCAGAGCAGATTCTGGCAACACCAAGCAGGGCAGAAGCTCAGGCAGCACTTCTACAGGAGTCTCATGCACTGTGGAGGACGAGGAGGAAGGCAAAGAGGTTTTACCTCAAAGGCAAGGCATGAAGGACAGCGGTTGGCTGATGAGCCAAAGCCTGGAGGGCTGGGAGAAGATGAGGCACTTCCACTCAGCAGGAACATGAAATGTCCAAAAGAATGCCTCAGGCACCCATCACCTGCCTCCTTGCGATCCTTTCTGCACCTAGTTCATGTCTCTTACCCACACGGACACATCCTTGGCCCCAGGAATCATGGAATCTTGCATACCAGCACTCAGAAGAAGTGTCCCTGAGGGATTGGGAATGAGGTAAGCCAGGAAATGCAAAGTCATGGTAGAGGGAAAATCCAACTCATGCCATTCCATTCCCAGAGATCTTTCCATTCATTTGGGATCATGCAGGACTATCGTCACCTACACAGCACAAACTGTGGGCCCTGAGGCACTGTGGGGCCAGGATAAAAGGCAGCCCAACTGGGGGCTCTCTCCACCTCTCCTGTCACCTCCTGCTCCTTGGGAACCAGGTGAGTTGGAAGCCCCTTTCTCCTGCACCCTGTGCATGGCAGCATTGACCTTTGTGGCCCTTGTTGCTGCTCCTTGTCCTTCTGGGGCTGTTCTGCAATGGTGCTGGTGTGGGCAGAGGGGAGAGCGTGTGTTCTGTGCAGAGGCTGGGGCTGGGCTGAGGTGCTGATTTTGCTCCAGGTTAGGCAGGAGCAGAGCTGGGCCTGGCTGAGCTGGGAAGGAGCGTGCTGGGCTGAGGCAAAGGATGCCCAGGTTGGGGCTGGCCAGGCTGGAGCTGTGCAGGCAGCAGGGGCCTTGTGCTGCTGGGGGTGCCTTGCGGGCTGTGTCTGAGGTGTGCGTGTGCTCTGCTTCCTCCCTGCCCTCTGTGCCAGGTGCAGCGCCAGGCTCCAGACATGTCCTGCTCTGAGAAGTGCCAGCAGTGCCGGCCCTGTGAGCCTTGCTGCCAGTCCTGTGGGCCCTGCCCGCTGGCCAGCAGCTGCAATGAGTGCTGTGTCAGGCAGTGCCAGAGCTCCCACGTTGTCATTCAGCCGCCTGCTGTGCTGGTGACCCTGCCTGGGCCCATCCTCAGCTCCTTCCCCCAGAACACCGCCGTGGGATCCTCCACCTCTGCTGCTGTTGGCAGCATCCTCAGCTCTGAGGGAGTGCCCATCAGCTCTGGCGGCTTTGACATCTCCTGCATCACCAACTGCTATGGTGGCAGCAGATGCTGTCGTCCCTGCTAAAGATGGTGCCGCCAACCTCCTCAGGCCAGAACCTCCAAGAACTCGGATCATGGTGATGGAATGATGGCAGAACTTAACACATTGGGTTCAGACCATCAGAGAATTGCTTCCTTCTTCTCCTCTTCTCTTTTTTCTCTTCCCTTCCTTTCCTGTCACCACTACTCAATGCCAGCCTAGTGGGACCTGCTGGCTTCCTTCCCTTGGCAGCCCATGACATCAGACATCCCCGCTGCATATTCATGGCCGCCCTTGGGCGCCCTCTCTGAGCCTTCTGCTCCACTTCTTTTCACTCAATAAAGTTCCTTTTGCATTCAAACCACAGCCTCTGATTCCTCCTTCTTTATCGGACAACTCCGCCAGTTTGCTTACTGGAAAAAGGGTGGAGGAAGCACAGTGTTGCAACTCCTGCAGTGCGATTTTCTTTATTACCTTTGCCTTGAAAATGGCAAAGATATCCTCTCTCTGTGAGATCGGTGAGGCATAGAAACAACATGTCCAGGAAGGCTTTAGATTCCTCAGCCCTGCAAGTGTGCAACATCAGTCTGGACACAGCTTGGAGCAAGTGGGTGGTTTAAACACAACTGGCTTAGTGAGTGCCCACCTGTTGAGGAAAGGAGAATGGGAAAGAAATGGTTTTGAAGTTGCTTTCCAGCCCAAGCCATTGCCAATGAAATCTGCTTTCTCAGAGGCATCAGCAGTGGGACAAATGTGCTCAGTGCTGGGCAGCGCTGAGTCCCCTTTGGACACAGCTGGAGCTGACTCAGTCACAGCTGGCTGGAGCCACTGGACTCTTCTCACAGAGCCCATTCCTGCAGCCTTAGGTACAAAGTGAGCCATCATGAGCAACCATGACACAGGAGGAAGCCCTGCTTCCTGGGAAATTGCCAGCGCTCAGTTCTCAAGGGAAGGAGGCCATTCCCTGATTTTCTTTCCCAGTGTACTTGTGCTTGCATAAACTTTCATTTTAGCTTTGGAAAACTGCCTTCTCTCAAACTTCAAGTAGTTATCAGTTTGGTTTTCTCTTGTCTTTCTGCCTGAGAAAGGGGATTGACAGAGCAGCTTGCTGGGCACTATCCATCCAGCCAAGAGCCACCAAGCACAGCTCAGAGTCCAGCCCAGGGCAAGAGCAGGAACGAGCTGCAGAGGCAGCCATGGAGTGCTGACCAAAGGGAGATGCAATAGAGAGGAAACAAGACCACAAAGAACACCTTCTGTCCCCTATCCATTCCCAAAATGGGCCAGGAAAACAGGCTGCATGTGAAAACTCATGGGATGTCTCAAAGGGATGCGGGAGAGATGGGCCGGGATAGAGAAAGAATGAGAGTGATGCCCTGAGAGCTTTGCCACAAAGAAACCCACAGGAATGACACAAGTTCAGGTAATGAGCCTGCATGGAATGCCACCAGACCATGATGCAAGCATTCTCCCTATTCTAACGTGTTTATATCCTGGAAGTTCTTGGATCTCTCATTGCTGGCACTAGAAGGATTCTTTAGATAGGAACGCACAGGGCAGAAGCCAGGAAATAGAGGCTGCAGTGCAGGAAATCAGGCCACAGCCCCTACCATTAACTGGGATGGTGCACATTTGACATGAGCTGGTCACAAAATTATGGCTTCCACTAAGGTGCCTGTGAGCCTGAGGCAGGGCAGGACTGCTATAAAAGGCAGCCCAAGTCTCTGCTCTCTCGTCCACTTCTCTCACCTCCTTCTCCTCTTCAGGAATCAGGTGAGTGGGAAGCCTCTTCTCCTCCTCCTGCTGCTGCTTCAAGAGCAGCTCTTGCCTGGCTGGAGGTCTCAGCTGAGAGGGGCTACAAGAGCCCAGGGCTGGGAGCTGCTTGTGCTGGGAGAGGGCAGGGCAGAGAAGGTCTTGTGCAGACAGAGAGAGGCTGGGACATGGCTGAGGTGGCTCCTGGGCTTTGAGCTGGGCACTGCAATGTGGGCCAGGAGGTGCCTTGGCTGCAGGGTGTTTGGGTGCAGTGCTGCTTCTCACATGTCCTCACTTTGTGCTTCTCCCTGCCCTCTGTGCCAGGTGCACCTGTGATCCCAAGCCATGTCCTGCTGCAAGCCCTGTGACCCTTGCTGCCAGCCCTGTGGGCCCTGCCCGCTGGCCAGCAGCTGCAATGAGTGCTGTGTCAGGCAGTGCCAGAGCTCCCACGTTGTCATTGAACCCTCCCCTGTGCTGGTGACCCTGCCTGGGCCCATCCTCAGCTCCTTCCCCCAGAACACCGCCGTGGGATCCTCCACCTCTGCTGCTGTTGGCAACATCCTCAGCTCTGGCGGAGTGCCCATCAGCTCTGGGGGCTTTGACATCTCCTGCATCACCAACTGCTATGGCAGCAGTTGTTGTCGCCCCTGCTAAAGCTGCTGCAGACATCCTCAGGCAAGAACCTCCACAACCTCAGAACATGGAGCTGCACTGAAGATGGATCTTTGGAACAATGGATTTGTGCCCTTCATTAATGCTGTTTTCTTGCACTCTCTTCCCTTCCCTGCCTTTCCTATCTGCACCACCCAATGCCAGCCTAGTGGGGCCTGTTTGCCGCCCTCCATCCCTCTGCAGGCCAGGCAGATGGACACCCCCACTGTCCCCCTGTATCTACTCCTGGTGTCCTCTTTGAGCTGCCTCCTTCTCTTCCTTTGACTCAATAAAGTTCTTTTGCATCCAAACCTGGCCCTCTACTTTCTCCTTCCGTGTTTGGGAACTCTTCCATTCAGCTCACGGCTAAAGCTGGAGGAACCCAAGGGTGGATGCTCCGTGGTGGCCTTTGCTTTGTGGCTTTTCTATTGTAGCTCCCAAACAAATCCCTGGCTTCCCCAAAATAGTGATCATCAGGAGAAGATGATGTCAAATGGTGACAGAGAATGGGAACCAGCAGTGCCTGGGGATATTTCACAACCTCCTCTCTTAAAACACCTCCCTCACATTAGTCTTGTGCTCAGCTTCTAAGTTCACAGGCAGAGCTGAATAAGGTTTCACAGGATCAAGTGAGCACGACAATGGAACCAAAAGCAAAAGTATCCTCGCACCATGTTGAAGGCTGCCACTGTTTCCTCTTCTGGATTTGAGAGAGCACAAACTCGCCCATATTCCGGCATTCACCTCCCAGACATGGATAACAGTTTCTCTCCACATCCCTCAATTTCATTGACAGCATCATTTTCCCACAGCTCCTGGAATATGGGGCAAAGGCCTCTATGGTCAGGGGACTCCCCCATCCCCACAGTGCCACTCGAACCCTGTCATATCACCCCTTCTCCATGAGTCAGGAGAAAGGAACCTGGGCAACAGCTGAGGGCCCCAAGGCTGCCTGGAGGCACCACCAAAGGAATGGCCTGGGTTTAGGATTGTCTTTGAGAGATGTGGGTGCTGTGGCCCTGTCCAGGCTCCTGCAGAGAAGGAACTGGGGGCTGAGTGTGTGTCAGTGGCTGGCACTGCTGGGCAGGGAAGGCCCTAGAGGCCGTGCAATGGCTGGGCTGAGAGCTCAGCTCAGGCCCAGCTTGCACACACAGCCAGGGCACTGACACACTGCCAGCCTGGCCAGGTGTGCTCAGAGATGAGCCCAGAGCACAGAGCCCAGCACACGGGCACAGGCACACGGCCAGGGGGCTGCACACAAGGGCCCTGCCCTGTGCCCAACCATCCCCGTGCAGGCCAGAGGCTCTCAGGGGCTGTTCCCAGCAGGGCACAAGCACAGGCATGTGCAGACACTGGCACACACTGGGGCCACAGCCACACTGCCACACACATGATTGTGGGGGAGCACATGGGGCAGAGGCCTGAGGAAGGGATGGGACTGAGGAGATGCTGGGGAGCTCCCAGCCAGAGCAGATTCTGGCAACACCAAGCAGGACAGAAGCTCAGGCAGCACTGCTACAGGAGTCTCATGCACTGTGAAGGACGAGGAGGAAGGCAAAGAGGTTTTACCTCAAAGGCAAGGCATGAAGGACAGCGGTTGGCTGATGAGCCAAAGCCTGGAGGGCTGGGAGAAGATGAGGCACTTCCAGTCAGCAGGAACATGAAATGTCCAAAAGAATGCCTCAGGCACCCATCACCTGCCTCCCTGTGATCCTTTCTGCACCTAGTTCATGTCTCTTACCCACACGGACACATCCTTGGCCCCAGGAATCATGGAATCTTGCATACCAGCACTCAGAAGAAGTGTCCCTGAGGGATTGGGAATGAGGTAAGCCAGGAAATGCAAAGTCATGGTAGAGGGAAAATCCAACTCATGCCATTCCATTCCCAGAGATCTTTCCATTCATTTGGGATCATGCAGGAATATCGTCACCTACACAGCACAAACTGTGGGCCCTGAGGCACTGTGGGGCCAGGATAAAAGGCAGCCCAACTGGGGGCTCTCTCCACCTCTCCTGTCACCTCCTGCTCCTTGGGAACCAGGTGAGTTGGAAGCCCCTTTCTCCTGCACCCTGTGCATGGCAGCATTGACCTTTGTGGCCCTTGTTGCTGCTCCTTGTCCTTCTGGGGCTGTTCTGCAATGGTGCTGGTGTGGGCAGAGGGGAGAGCGTGTGTTCTGTGCAGAGGCTGGGGCTGGGCTGAGGTGCTGATTTTCCTCCAGGTTAGGCAGGAGCAGAGCTGGGCCTGGCTGAGCTGGGAAGGAGCGTGCTGGGCTGAGGCAAAGGATGCCCAGGTTGGGGCTGGCCAGGCTGGAGCTGTGCAGGCAGCAGGGGCCTTGTGCTGCTGGGGGTGCCTTGCGGGCTGTGTCTGAGGTGTGCGTGTGCTCTGCTTCCTCCCTGCCCTCTGTGCCAGGTGCAGCGCCAGGCTCCAGACATGTCCTGCTCTGAGAAGTGCCAGCAGTGCCGGCCCTGTGAGCCTTGCTGCCAGTCCTGTGGGCCCTGCCCGCTGGCCAGCAGCTGCAATGAGTGCTGTGTCAGGCAGTGCCAGAGCTCCCACGTTGTCATTCAGCCGCCTGCTGTGCTGGTGACCCTGCCTGGGCCCATCCTCAGCTCCTTCCCCCAGAACACCGCCGTGGGATCCTCCACCTCTGCTGCTGTTGGCAGCATCCTCAGCTCTGAGGGAGTGCCCATCAGCTCTGGCGGCTTTGACATCTCCTGCATCACCAACTGCTATGGTGGCAGCAGATGCTGTCGTCCCTGCTAAAGATGGTGCCGCCAACGCCCTCAGGCAAGAACCTCCAAGAACTCGGATCATGGTGATGGAATGATGGCAGAACTTAACACATTGGGTTCAGACCATCAGAGAATTGCTTCCTTCTTCTCCTCTTCTCTTTTTTCTCTTCCCTTCCTTTCCTGTCACCACTACTCAATGCCAGCCTAGTGGGACCTGCTGGCTTCCTTCCCTTGGCAGCCCATGACATCAGACATCCCCGCTGCATATTCATGGCCGCCCTTGGGCGCCCTCTCTGAGCCTTCTGCTCCACTTCTTTTCACTCAATAAAGTTCCTTTTGCATTCAAACCTCGGCCTCTGATTCCTCCTTCTTTATCGGACAACTCCGCCAGTTTGCTTACTGGAAAAAGGGTGGAGGAAGCACAGTGTTGCAACTCCTGCAGTGCGATTTTCTTTGTTACCTTTGCCTTGAAAGTGGCAAAGATATCCTCTCTCTGTGAGATCGGTGAGGCATAGAAACAACATGTCCAGGAAGGCTTTAGATTCCTCAGCCCTGCAAGTGTGCAACATCAGTCTGGACACAGCTTGGAGCAAGTGGGTGGTTTAAACACAACTGGTTTAGTGAGTGCCCAACTGTTGAGGAAAGGAGTATGGGAAAGAAATGGTTTTGAAGTTGCTTTCCAGCCCAAGCCATTGCCAATGAAATCTGCTTTCTCAGAGGCATCAGCAGTGGGACAAATGTGCTCAGTGCTGGGCAGCGCTGAGTCCCCTTTGGACACAGCTGGAGCTGACTCAGTCACAGCTGACTGGAGCCACTGGACTCTTCTCACAGAGCCCATTCCTGCAGCCTTAGGTACATAGTGAGCCATCATGAGCAACCATGACACAGGAGGAAGCCCTGCTTCCTGGGAAATTGCCAGCGCTCAGTTCTCAAGGGAAGGAGGCCATTCCCTGATTTTCTTTCCCAGTGTACTTGTGCTTGCATAATCTTTCATTTTAGCTTTGGAAAACTGCCTTCTCTCAAACTTCAAGTAGTTATCAATTTGGTTTTCTCTTGTCTTTCTGCCTGAGAAAGGGGATTGACAGAGCAGCTTGCTGGGCACTATCCATCCAGCCAAGGGCCACCAAGCACAGCTCGGAGTCCAGCCCAGGGCAAGAGCAGGAACGAGCTGCAGAGGCAGCCATGGAGTGCTGACCAAAGGGAGATGCAATAGAGAGGGAACAAGACCACAAAGAACACCTTCTGTCCTCTATCCATTCCCAAAATGGGCCAGGAAAACAGGCTGCATGTGAAAACTCATGGGATGTCACAAAGGGATGCGGGAGAGATGGGCAGGGATAGAGGAAGAATGAGAGTGATGCCCTGAGAGCTTTGCCACAAAGAAACCCACAGGAATGACACAAGTTCAGGTCATGAGCCTGCATGGAATGCCACCAGACCATGATGCAAATATTCTGCCTCCTCTGACGTGTTTATATCCTGGAAGTTCTTGGATCTCTCATTGCTGGCACTAGAAGGATTCTTTAGATAGGAACGCACAGGGCAGAAGCCAGGAAATAGAGGCTGCAGTGCAGGAAATCAGGCCACAGACCCTACCATTACCTGGGATGGTGCACATTTGACATGAGCTGGTCACAAAATTATGGCTTCCACTAAGGTGCCTGTGAGCCTGAGGCAGGGCAGGTCTGCTATAAAAGGCAGCCCAAGTCTCTGCTCTCTCAGCCACTTCTCTCACCTCCTTCTCCTCTTCAGGAATCAGGTGAGTGGGAAGCCTCTTCTCCTCCTCCTGCTGCTGCTTCAAGAGCAGCTCTTGCCTGGCTGGAGGTCTCAGCTGAGAGGGGCTACAAGAGCCCAGGGCTGGGAGCTGCTTGTGCTGGGAGAGGGCAGGGCAGAGAAGGTCTTGTGCAGACAGAGAGAGGCTGGGACTTGGCTGAGGTGGCTCCTGGGCTTTGCGCTGGGCACTGCAGTGGGTGCCAGGAGTTATCATGCTTTCAGCGTGTTTGGGTGCAGTGCCGCTTCTCACGTGTCCTCACTTTGTCCCTCTCCTTGTCTTTCATTCTAGGTGCACCTGTGAGCCCCAGCCATGTCCTGCTGCAAGCCCTGTGACCCTTGCTGCCAGCCCTGTGGGCCCTGCCCGCTGGCCAGCAGCTGCAATGAGTGCTGTGTCAGGCAGTGCCAGAGCTCCCACGTTGTCATTGAACCCTCCCCTGTGCTGGTGACCCTGCCTGGGCCCATCCTCAGCTCTTTCCCCCAGAACACCGCCGTGGGATCCTCCACCTCTGCTGCTGTTGGCAACATCCTCAGCTGTGGCGGAGTGCCCATCAGCTCTGGGGGCTTTGACATCTCCTGCATCACCAACTGCTATGGCAGCAGTTGTTGTCGCCCCTGCTAAAGCTGCTGCAGACATCCTCAGGCAAGAACCTCCACAACCTCAGAACATGGAGCTGCACTGAAGATGGATCTTTGGAACAATGGATTTGTGCCCTTCATTTACTCCTGTTTCCTTCCACTCTCTTCCCTTCCCTGCCTTTCCTGTCTGCACCACCAATGCCAGCCTAATGGGGCCTGTTTGCCTCCCTCCATTCCTCTGCAGGCCAGGCAAATGGACACCCCCACTGTCCCCCTGTATCTATTCCTGGTGTCCTCTTTGAGCTGCCTCCTTCTCTTCCTTTAACTCAATAAAGTTCTTTTGCATCCAAACCTGGCCCTCTACTTTCTTCTTCCGTGTTTGGGAACTCTTCCATTCAGCTCACGGCTAAAGCTGGAGGAACCCAAGGGTGGATGCTCCGTGGTGGCCTTTGCTTTGTGGCTTTTCTATTGTAGCTCCCAAACAAATCCCTGGCTTCCCCAAAATAGTGATTATCAGGAGAAGATGATGTCAAATGGTGACAGAGAATGGGAACCAGCAGTGCCTGGGGATATTCCACAACCTCCTCTCTTAAAACACCTCCCTCACATTAGTCTTGTGCTCAGCTTCTAAGTTCACAGGCAGAGCTGAATAAGGTTTCACAGGATCAAGTGAGCACGACAATGGAACCAAAAGCAAAAGTATCCTCGCACCATGTTGAAGGCTGCCACTGTTTCCTCTTCTGGATTTGAGAGAGCACAAACTCGCCCATATTCCGGCATTCACCTCCCAGACATGGATAACAGTTTCTCTCCACATCCCTCAATTTTATTGACAGCATCATTTTCCCACAGCTCCTGGAATATGGGGCAAAGGCCTCTATGGTCAGGGGACTCCCCCATCCCCACAGTGCCACTCGAACCCTGTCATATCACCCCTTCTCCATGAGTCGGGAACAAGGAACCTGGGCAACAGCTGAGGGCCCCAAGGCTGCCTGGAGGCGGCAACAAAGGCATGGCCTTGAATTGGGATTGCCCTTGAGAGATGTGGGTGCTGTGGCCCTGTCCAGGCTCCTGCAGAGAAGGAACTGGGGGCTGAGTGTGTGTCAGTGGCTGGCACTGCTGGGCAGGGAAGGCCCTACAGGCCGTGCAATGGCTGGGCTGAGAGCTCAGCTCAGGCCCAGCTTGCACACACAGCCAGGGCACTGACACACTGCCAGCCTGGCCAGGTGTGCTCAGAGATGAGCCCAGAGCACAGAGCCCAGCACACGGGCACAGGCACACGGCCAGGGGCCTGCACACAAGGGCCCTGCCCTGTGCCCAACCATCCCCGTGCAGGCCAGAGGCTCTCAGGGGCTGTTCCCAGCAGGGCACAAGCACAGGCATGTGCAGACACTGGCACACACTGGGGCCACAGCCACACTGCCACACACATGATTGTGGGGGAGCACGTGGGGCAGAGGCCTGAGGAAGGGATGGGACTGAGGAGATGCTGGGGAGCTCCCAGCCAGAGCAGATTCTGGCAACACCAAGCAGGGCAGAAGCTCAGGCAGCACTGCTACAGGAGTCTCATGCACTGTGAAGGACGAGGAGGAAGGCAAAGAGGTTTTACCTCAAAGGCAAGGCATGAAGGACAGCGGTTGGCTGATGAGCCAAAGCCTGGAGGGCTGGGAGAAGATGAGGCACTTCCAGTCAGCAGGAACATGAAATATCCCAACGAATGCCTCAGGCAGCCATCACCTGCCTCCTTGTGATCCTTTCTGCACCTAGTTCATGTCTCTTACCCACACGGACACATCCTTGGCCCCAGGAATCATGGAATCTTGCATACCAGCACTCAGAAGAAGTGTCCCTGAGGGATTGGGAATGAGGTAAGCCAGGAAATGCAAAGTCATGGTAGAGGAAAAATCCAACTCATGCCATTCCATTCCCAGAGATCTTTCCATTCATTTGGGATCATGCAGGAATATCGTCACCTACACAGCACAAACTGTGGGCCCTGAGGCACTGTGGGGCCAGGATAAAAGGCAGCCCAACTGGGGGCTCTCTCCACCTCTCCTGTCACCTCCTGCTCCTTGGGAACCAGGTGAGTTGGAAGCCCCTTTCTCCTGCACCCTGTGCATGGCAGCATTGACCTTTGTGGCCCTTGTTGCTGCTCCTTGTCCTTCTGGGGCTGTTCTGCAATGGTGCTGGTGTGGGCAGAGGGGAGAGCGTGTGTTCTGTGCAGAGGCTGGGGCTGGGCTGAGGTGCTGATTTTGCTCCAGGTTAGGCAGGAGCAGAGCTGGGCCTGGCTGAGCTGGGAAGGAGCGTGCTGGGCTGAGGCAAAGGATGCCCAGGTTGGGGCTGGCCAGGCTGGAGCTGTGCAGGCAGCAGGGGCCTTGTGCTGCTGGGGGTGCCTTGCGGGCTGTGTCTGAGGTGTGCGTGTGCTCTGCTTCCTCCCTGCCCTCTGTGCCAGGTGCAGCGCCAGGCTCCAGACATGTCCTGCTCTGAGAAGTGCCAGCAGTGCCGGCCCTGTGAGCCTTGCTGCCAGTCCTGTGGGCCCTGCCCGCTGGCCAGCAGCTGCAATGAGTGCTGTGTCAGGCAGTGCCAGAGCTCCCACGTTGTCATCCAGCCGCCTGCTGTGCTGGTGACCCTGCCTGGGCCCATCCTCAGCTCCTTCCCCCAGAACACCGCCGTGGGATCCTCCACCTCTGCTGCTGTTGGCAGCATCCTCAGCTCTGAGGGAGTGCCCATCAGCTCTGGCGGCTTTGACATCTCCTGCATCACCAACTGCTATGGTGGCAGCAGATGCTGTCGTCCCTGCTAAAGATGGTGCCCCCAACGTCCTCAGGCCAGAACCTCCAAGAGCTCGGATCATGGTGATGGAATGATGGCAGAACTTAACACATTGGGTTTAGACCATCAGAGAATTTCTTCCTTCTTCTCCTCTTCTCTTTTTTCTCTTCCCTTCCTTTCCTGTCACCACTACTCAATGCCAGCCTAGTGGGACCTGCTGGCTTCCTTCCCTTGGCAGCCCATGACATCAGACATCCCCGCTGCATATTCATGGCCGCCCTTGGGGGCCCTCTCTGAGCCTTCTGCTCCACTTCTTTTGACTCAATAAAGTTCCTTTTGCATTCAAAGCTCGGCCTCTGATTCCTCCTTCTTTATCGGACAACTCCGCCAGTTTGCTTACTGGAAAAAGGGTGGAGGAAGCACAGTGTTGCAACTCCTGCAGTGCAATTTTCTTTGTTACCTTTGCCTTGAAACTGGCAAAGATATCCTCTCTCTGTGAGATCGGTGAGGCATAGAAACAACATGTCCAGGAAGGCTTTAGATTCCTTAGCCCTGCATGGGTGCAACACCAGTCTGGACACAACTTGGAGCAAGTGGGTGGTTTAAACACAACTGGTTTAGTGAGTGCCCAACTGTTGAGGAAAGGAGAATGGGAAAGAAATGGTCTTAAAGTTGCTTTCCAGCCCAAACCATTGCCAATGAAATCTGCTTTCTCAGAGGCATCAGCAGTGGGACAAATGTGCTCAGTGCTGGGCAGTGCTGAGTCCCCTTTGGACACAGCTGGAGCTGACTCAGTCACAGCTGGCTGGAGCCACTGGACTCTTCTCACAGAGCCCATTCCTGCAGCCTTAGGTACAAAGTGAGCCATCATGAGCAACCATGACACAGGAGGAAGCCCTGCTTCCTGGGAAATTGCCAGTGCTCAGTTCTCAAGGGAAGGAGGCCATTCCCTGATTTTCTTTCTCAGTGTACTTGTGCATGCATAACCTTTCCCTTTTGTTTTAGCAAACTGCCTTCTCTCAAGATTCAAGTTGTTATCAGTTTGGTTTTCTCTTGTCTTTCTGCCTGAGAAAGGGGATTGACAGAGCAGCTTGCTGGGCACCATCCATCCAGCCAAGGGCCACCAAGCACAGCTCAGAGTCCAGCCCAGGGCAAGAGCAGGAACGAGCTGCAGAAGCAGCCATGGAGTGCTGACCAAAGGGAGATGCAATAGAGAGGGAACAAGACCACAAAGAACACCTTCTGTCCCCTATCCATTCCCAAAATGGGCCAGGAAAACAGTCTGCACGTGAAAACTCATGGGATGTCACAAAGGGATGCGGGAGAGATGGGCAGGGATAGAGGAAGAATGAGAGTGATGCCCTGAGAGCTTTGCCAGAAAGAAACCCACAGGAATGACACAGGTTCAGGTCATGAGCCTGCATGGAATGCCACCAGACCATGATGCAAATATTCTGCCTCCTCTGACGTGTTTATATCCTGGAAGTTCTTGGATCTCTCATTGCTGGCACTAGAAGGATTCTTTAGATAGGCACGCACAGGGCAAAAGCCAGGAAATAGAGGCTGAAATGCAGGAAATCAGGCCACAGCCCCTACCATTAACTGGGATGGTGCACATTTGACATGAGCTGGTCACAAAATTATGGCTTCCACTAAGGTGCCTGTGGGCCTGAGGCAGGGCAGGACTGCTATAAAAGGCAGCCCAAGTCTCTGCTCTCTCAGCCACTTCTCTCACCTCCTTCTCCTCTTCAGGAATCAGGTGAGTGGGAAGCCTCTTCTCCTCCTGCTGCTGCTGCTGCTTCAAGAGCAGCTCTTTCCTGGCTGGAGGTCTCAGCTGAGAGGGGCTACAAGAGCCCAGGGCTGGGAGCTGCTTGGGCTGGGAGAGGGCAGGGCAGAGAAGGTCTTGTGCAGACAGAGAGAGGCTGGGACTTGGCTGAGGTGGCTCCTGGGCTTTGAGCTGGGCACTGCAATGTGGGCCAGGAGGAGCCTTGGCTGCAGGGTGTTTGGGTGCAGTGCTGCTTCTCACGTGTCCTCACTTTGTGCTTCTCCCTGCCCTCTGTGCCAGGTGCACCTGTGAGCCCGAGCCATGTCCTGCTGCAGGCCCTGTGACCCTTGCTGCCAGCCCTGTGGGCCCTGCCCGCTGGCCAGCAGCTGCAATGAGTGCTGTGTCAGGCAGTGCCAGAGCTCCCACGTTGTCATTGAACCCTCCCCTGTGCTGGTGACCCTGCCTGGGCCCATCCTCAGCTCCTTCCCCCAGAACACCGCCGTGGGATCCTCCACCTCTGCTGCTGTTGGCAACATCCTCAGCTCTGGCGGAGTGCCCATCAGCTCTGGGGGCTTTGACATCTCCTGCATCACCAACTGCTATGGCAACAGTTGTTGTCGCCCCTGCTAAAGCTGCTGCAGACATCCTCAGGCAAGAACCTCCACAACTTCAGAACATGGAGCTGCACTGAAGATGGATCTTTGGAACAATGGATTTGTGCCCTTCATTTACTGCTGTTTCCTTCCACTCTCTTCCCTTCCCTGCCTTTCCTGTCTGCACCACCCAATGCCAGCCTAATGGGGCCTGTTTGCCTCCCTCCATCCCTCTGCAGGCCAGGCAAATGGACACCCCCACTGTCCCCCTGTGTCTACTCCTGGTGTCCTCTTTGAGCTACCTCCTTCTCTTCCTTTGACTCAATAAAGTTCTTTTGCATCCAAACCTGGCCCTCTACTTTCTCCTTCCATGTGTGGATACTCTTCCTTTCAGCTCTGAGCAAAAGCTGGAGGAAGCCGAGGGTGGATATTCCCTGGTGGAGTCACTTTACTTTGTGGCTTTTCTATTGTAGCTCCCAAACACATCCCTGGCTTCCACAAAATAATGATCATCACAAAAAGTTGATGTCAAATGGTGACAGAGAATGGGAAAGACCAGTGCCTGGGGATATTCCACAACCTCCTCTCGCCAAACACCTCCCTCACATTAGTCTTTTGCTCAGCTTCTAAGTTCACAGGCAGAGCTGAATGGTTACACAGGATCATGTGAGCACGACAATGGAACCAAAACCAAAAGTATCCTCACACCATGTTGAAGGCTGCCACTGTTTCGTCTTCTGGATTTGAAAGAGGAAAACTCCCCCATATTCCGGCATTCACCTCCCAGACACGGATAACAGTTTCTCTCCACATCCCTCAATTTCATTGACAGCATCATTTTCCCACAGTTCCTGGAATGTGGGGCAAAGGCCTCTGTGGTCAGGGGACTCCCCCATCCCCACAGACCCCCAGAACTCTGCCACATCAATTCTTCTCCATGAGTCGGGAACAAGGACCCTGGGCAACAGCTGAGGGCTCCAAGGCTGCCTGGAGGCACCACCAAAGAGATGGCCTGGGTTTGGGATTGTCCTTGAGAGATGTGGGTGCTGTGGCCCTGTCCAGGCTCCTGCAGAGAAGGAACTGGGGGCTGAGTGTGTGTCAGTGCCTGTGCACCGGCTGGATCCTCCACCTCTGCTGCTTTTGGCAGCATCCTCAGCTCTGAAAGGGTTCCCATCAACCCAGGGAGCTTTTACATCTCCTGCATCACCAGCTGCCACGATTGCAGCCAGAGATGCCCGTCTTACTAAAGACTCCAGTGAAAGACCAGACAAGGAGCTGAGATGATGATTCCAGACTCCAAACAAGGACATTGTGGGGCCATGGCTGAACATGTGCCTCCTGTTCTTCAAAGGGAAAGTTCTTCAGAATAGTCCTGCCTAGACACTCTGAAAACATGGTCCATGCTTCTAATTCCTTTCCACTGCTTTCTCCTTTCCCACTTTTTCCTTTTTTATTTATTTTCAGCTTTGATCCTTATCCTTGATCCTTGACTAGCCTAGGGCAGATTTCCCTCACTTCTCCCTCTGTTGGGACCTGACCTTGGGTTTTCCATGCTGAGTTTTTTCACTCTTGCCTCCTCTCCAAAATTTATATTTCTCTTTAGACTCTTTAAAATCTCCTGCATTCCAGCTTCTGGCTGTGTGTGTGTTTTGGGCTGGTTTTACTATGCTTAGTCTATTCCCTTATCATCTGCTCCATGCCCCAGAAGTGGTTGCTTCATCTCAAAGGTGGGTGCCAGGGGAGGGAGGAGCATTCAGTCCTTTGGCAGGCTTTTTCAAGCCTCACTCCCCAAGTGTCAGGAGTGCTGGGCAGTCTGATTTTTTCCCTTGGTCTGCTTGTTTTTCTGTTAGTTTAGGCAAGAAGGTTTTTTTTCCCTTCCTGCTTCATCTGCTGTGGAGGACCAAACCCAGGGATTCACCAGGTTCCCATCTGTTTCCCCAAGAAGCTGCATGAAGCTTCGGAATTTTTTTCCCCCGAGACAGGAGCCATTGCCATCTTTCTCCTCACCACGTGGCAGGCTGTTGTGTTTTTTTTTTCTTTGCCTGGCATTTTGGGGTTTTTTCCTGGTGGGGAGAGGGGAAGGGATGGGAGGAGCAAGGTCTGACAGTTGAATATCTAACATTTATTTACTTTTTCCCATGCTGTGTGGGCACTCTGTCAATAAATGGTTGGGGTTTTCTTCACTTTCATTCACTAGCATTCATTTCTCATTTGTGTCATTTGCGTCATTTGTGTCATTTGCGGAAAATGATTGTTGGAACTATTTTTTTAGACTAAATACTCATTCCAGAGTGTTTTTCACCTAAACTTGCCTCTAAACTGAGACAGTGTGGTCCTTTCCTGTCTGGATCCTCATTAAACATGTCCTGCAAGAAAGGGTGCACCACAAGCACAAAAGCCAAATGACAGCATTGCCCACTGTCCTCTGAGAGGAACAGTGGGAGAAAGAGATTTGCTTCTGCTGGCACACACAGAAATCGGAAAAATGCTGCGTAAATGAAAAATACTAAAGACACTTCTCATTACCATAATTGTTACCGAACAACAGAGACCTTAACTAGCTTTCAGACGCACCCAGCTGCTGTCTCACTCTCCATCCTTTATGGGTCATGGGAAAGTAACTTGAAAAAGGTTGTGAGTTAAGGTAAAAACAGTGGGATTACTCATCATCACCAGCAGAGGAAAAAACAGGCTTGACTTGGAGAACATTCACCCTATTGTGAGAAACAGGGGAAAAAAAGCACTAAAACGCCTTTACTCCATCCCCACCTCTTTTTCTTTCTTTTCCTCTTCTTTGTTCCTGGTTCTTCTATTTCCACCACCCTTAAGGAGCACAGTGGGATGCAGAATGGAGGGTTACAGTTGGAATGCAACAGTTTCTTTCTGTGCAATACTGCCGGACCTGCATAAGAAAATGAAGCAGAAATTCATCAGTTTGTCCCAAGTCACATTTTCCTGTCCCAAGGCATGATTGCTAGGCCCTGAGATTCAGTTTTTTGCAGGGGCGGATATAGAAAACCTGGGCTAGAAAACCCAAGGAGTTTGACTCAAATCTGTTGACTCCTCCAGAGAAACTCTCCTTCATCTCACAGTGGAGCAATACATGAACATGGTGCCTCCAGTTGAAGACATACTTGTAGGAAGATCTCAACCAGGTTGCTGAGCTGTAGAAGTGCATCTTGCATTGGCCCTGACATGAGGAGGCTGTGTCCCATCTTGGTCACCAGCAACACTGCACCAGAAAGGATTGATTCAGGGATAACAGCCTGCTGAGGCCAGAACAATTTATTGGCCTTTCTCCCTGAATATAAAGCAAGAAAGGAAGGGTGCAGGAGGTGCCGGCTGTGTTTCAGTTCCCTGGACACTTCTCTGTAAGGCCAAAGGCTGCACCATTCAGCTGTAAATTGGCTCATTCTACAAGTGCAACAGGCAGCACTGTGGGGCTCAAGGGCTCACCAGGGGAGAGTCCTCTGGCCATGACCTGCACATGCTCCCAGGATGAGGGTTCCCGAGCTCAGACAGACACATGAGGGCTTACAGATATTTGCATGGAGCCAAACAATAATCTGCATGCTCAAATAAGGCCAAGAAGCATCACCAGCTAGGAAATCTGCTGTGGACATACAGCATGTCCCCTCACATGGGAGTCCTTGGGCACGTGGAAGTGAAGCACAAGAGTGATGCCCATTTCCTGACAACTTGGACAAAAATAAACACACAGGAATGACATGAGTGAACATTACCTGACTATATGGGATGCCACTGGCCCTTGATCAGAGTCTTCTGCCTGTGCTGACATCTTTCTGCCCTAGAAATTATAGAACCTCTCACCCCAACACTTAGAGAAGTAGCAATTCATATAGGAAAGCATGAGGAATTAGCCAGGAAATGAAAAGGCAGCAGTACAGGAAAACAGGACACAGCCCATACAATTACCTGGACTGGTGCATATTTGACATGACGTGGTCAGAAAATTATTAGTTCTACTAAGTGTCTCAGGCAGGAGGCAGTGCAGGACTGCTATAAAAGGCAGCCCAAGTCTCTGCTCTCCCATCCACTTCTCTCACCTCCTTCTCCTCTTCAGGAATCAGGTGAGTGGGAAGAGTCTTCTCCTCCTCCTGCTTCAAGAGCAGCTCTTGCCTGGCTGGAGGTCTCAGCTGAGAGGGGCTACAAGAGCCCAGGGCTGGGAGCTGCTTGTGCTGGGAGAGGGCAGGGCAGAGAAGGTCTTGTGCAGACAGAGAGAGGCTGGGACTTGGCTGAGGTGGCTCCTGGGCTTTGAGCTGGGCAGTGCAATGTGGGCCAGGAGGTGCCTTGGCTGCAGGGTGTTTGGGTGCAGTGCTGTTTCTCACGTGTCCTCACTTTGTGCTTCTCCCTGCCCTCTGTGCCAGGTGCACCTGTGAGCCCCAGCCATGTCCTGCTGCAGGCCCTGTGACCCTTGCTGCCAGCCCTGTGGGCCCTGCCCGCTGGCCAGCAGCTGCAATGAGTGCTGTGTCAGGCAGTGCCAGAGCTCCCACGTTGTCATTGAACCCTCCCCTGTGCTGGTGACCCTGCCTGGGCCCATCCTCAGCTCCTTCCCCCAGAACACCGCCGTGGGATCCTCCACCTCGGCTGCTGTTGGCAACATCCTCAGCTCTGGCGGAGTGCCCATCAGCTCTGGGGGCTTTGACATCTCCTGCATCACCAACTGCTATGGTGGCAGCAGGTGCCGTCCCTGCTAAAGCTGCTGGCAATGTCTTCTGGCAACAACGCCCAAGATTTCAAAGCATTGTTTTGGGCAGGAAATAGAGCTTCTGGATATTGTATTTAGAGCTTTGGGCCATCACTTCCTTGTTCTATTCTCCTCTCCATTTCTGTCCTGCAATGCCCAGGGCAGTCTAGTGTGGACCTGCCATCCTTCCTAGCTCTTCAGAGCAGTGCAAAGAACACCACATGGGAGCTCCACCTTAGTGGCTGCTCCTGGTGCTCTCTGTGAGCCATCTCCTTTTCTTCTTTCAACTTATTAAAACTGTGTTGCATTCAAGCCTTGGTCTCTGTGTCATCTGTTGTTCTGGGGCAACTCCTCCAGGTGGCCCAAAAAAAGCCGGGGAGAAATCAATGTTTGGTGCTCGCTGCAGCAGATTCTCTTTGGTTCCCTTTTCTCTTGGAGCTAATGAAGAACATCCCTGGCTACTCGGCAGCCAAAGGCCATTATGGGGACTTTGGCTCCAAAGGAGTGGGAATGGGAATCAACAACAATTGGGGACAGCCCACAACTCATCTGTATCTATCCTTCCTTCATTGCCTGGCCTAGGGCCTTCGGCCAGCGCTCCTGGGAACAAGGAGATGAGATCCAAACCTCACACAGTCCCTCAGCACCCGGCAGGGCCCAGCTGCTGCCCAGACACACAGGGCTGGGCGGACCGCACCTCCGGGCACAGCCAGCAGGGGCGCTGCTGGCTCCGGGCCAGGCAGGGCGCGTGCGATGATTCCCCCATGGCAGCAGAGGGCGCCGTGGTGCGAGCTCAGGGGTCAAGTGGTAATGGCGGCTTGAACAAGATGGGAAGGGATGGAAGAAAGGCTTGGCTTTGCAAAGCCCGAGGGGCAGATGATCCAAATGCCCCATCTGGACCCCCAGGAGCAGCAAGATGGAATGGCAGGAATGAGTAATAGTTCCTGGGTGATGGATGAGCTCTATCAGAAGCTCTGCAGCGTTATCTGGAACTGCGGGATGTCTCGCCAGGCTGGGGCTGCAGGGCTACAGTGCAGCAAAACTCAGAGCATTGCTGAAGAAGTAGCAGCGCTCCAGCAGTGGAATCCTGGCTCCAGGCAGTGCAAGGAAAGGCTGGGTGGAGATACCAAACACCTGAACATATGGCGAAAAGTCCCTCTTTAACTGATGTAGAGTGTTAACAAGGTCCCAGTACAAAGCCTGCACTTACATGCAGAGCTCCATGCACTGTAGAAGAAAGGCAGCAGGAGATGGAACCCCGCAGTGGTGACAAATTCTCCCCACAGCGCTGCAGTCTCTTTACCATCCGAAAGCTGAGAGAGAGTGAGTGAGCCAGGGTCTGCACCCAACCCCATATTCCCTGTCCTAATGTCTTGGCATCTCTGTCCTCCAGTTGGAAACCCGCAGACAGACGAAGTGCAGCCAAATTCCCTCCTCCCCTGAGCTTGGGCACTTCTTTTCTCTTTCTTAAGTACGCAGTCATTAATGGTTCCTAGCAAATTATGGGACAAAATTCTCGGAGAAAAAAGAATGAAACAAAAAGATTCTAACCCTCCACTGCTTCTAGAGGAAAGGGAAGAGCACTCAGCTGTGCTATGTATTTAGAATCAACTGTCCTATAGCTCACAGAAGTGCAACAGCTGAATATGGGTGGTTTTGGTCGAAGAACCATTTGCTGGGAGGTTTCAGCCCTGCTCAGTCACCAACAGGCTGCTGAGATGTGGAAAATCATCTGCCATTGGCCTGGACAGGAGGAGCCTGTGTCCCAACCTGGCCACCAGAAACGTTCCACCAGAAGGGGATCCACTGAATGATAACAACCTGCAGAAGTGGGCAGACCGCCTTGGTGTTTCTCCCTCTCCATAAAACAAGAAATGGAGAGTGCAGGAGGCAGAAACTGATTTCAGTGCTAGTTCTCTGCCACCTTCAAGCCACAACCATTCAGTGTTAGATTCCATACAAAGTGCCATTCCTGATGGCAAAGGAAATATCTTTCTCTCTGAGATCATGACCACTCCAGGGAAGAGGCCTGCTGCTCTGACCTGCACATACCCACAGGAGGGTCACCCAAGCTCAGAATGATGCACGTGTGCTCAAACACTCCTTCATGGAATAATGCAAAGATCTGTATGGGCCCCGAGAGTCAGCAAAGAGTCAGGGACAGTCAGAAAAGATGTGCAGTTCTGGGAACTCTGCTTGGGAGATATCGGGGACGAGTGTGGCAGACAATTACTCAGGTATCCTGGAAGAGGATCTGGCCCCAGAGAACTCCTGGTATTCCCAGAGGACCCACAGAGAGTGCACAGAAAGACCATGAGCCAAATGAGGCCAACACAATTTTTCTCTGAGCACTGTTTGAGTAGCAACAGGGTCCAACCCCCCCAGCAGATGCAGACCTGTGTGCAACGGTGAGTGACCATCATGGAGTGATGGGATAAAACAACAGAAAATGATGTGTCATGATACCTCACATGGCAGTCCGTGGGCAAGAAGCATGAGACTGACGCCCATTTCCTGACAACTTGGACAAAACCAAACCCACAAGAATGACACAGGGGAACATATCTGTCCACAGGGGATGCTGCCAGCTGATGATCTGAGCAACTTAAATGCACCCAGCATTGGTTTTGCACAGGAAACCCCTGAATCTCTCATTTCAGCACTTAGAAAAATGACTCTTCATGTAGGAAAGAACAGAGAATTAGCCGGGAAATGAAAAGGCAGCAATACAGGAAACCATGACAGAATCCCTACCATTAACTGGGATGGTGCACATTTGCCATGTACTGGTCAGAAAATTATGACTTCCACTACAGTGCCTGTGGGCCTGAGGCAGGGCAGGACTGCTATAAAAGGCAGCCCAAGTCTCTGCTCTCTCAGCCACTTCTCTCACCTCCTTCTCCTCTTCAGGAAGCAGGTGAGTGGGAAGCCTCTTCTCCTCCTCCTGCAGCTGCTGCTGCTTCAAGAGCAGCTCTTGCCTGGCTGGAGGTCTCAGCTGAGAGGGGCTACAAGAGCCCAGGGCTGGGAGCTGCTTGTGCTGGGAGAGGGCAGGGCAGAGAAGGTCTTGTGCAGACAGAGAGAGGCTGGGACTTGTCTGAGGTGGCTCCTGGGCTTTGAGCTGGGCACTGCAATGTGGGCCAGGAGGTGCCTTGGCTGCAGGGTGTTTGGGTGCAGTGCTGCTTCTCACGTGTCCTCACATTCTGCTTCTCCCTGCCCTCTGTGCCAGGTGCACCTGTGAGCCCCAGCCATGTCCTGCTGCAAGCCCTGTGACCCTTGCTGCCAGCCCTGTGGGCCCTGCCCGCTGGCCAGCAGCTGCAATGAGTGCTGTGTCAGGCAGTGCCAGAGCTCCCACGTTGTCATTCAGCCGCCTGCTGTGCTGGTGACCCTGCCTGGCCCCATCCTCAGCTCCTCCCCACAGAACACCGCCGTGGGATCCTCCACCTCGGCTGCTGTTGGCAACATCCTCAGCTGTGGCGGAGTGCCCATCAGCTCTGGGGGCTTTGACATCTCCTGCATCACCAACTGCTATGGTGGCAGCAGGTGCCGTCCCTGCTAAAGCTGCTGGCAATGTCTTCTGGCAACAACGCCCAAGCCTTCAAAGCATGGTTTTGAGCAGGAAATAGAGCTTCAGAAAATTGTATTTAGAGCTTTGGACCATCGCTCCCTTGTTCTATTCTCCTCTCCTTTTCTCCCCATGGCAGTCTTATGTGGGCATGCCATCCTTCCCCCCTCTGCAGAGCAGTGCAAAGAACACCACATGGGAGCTCCATCTTAGTGGTTGCTCCTGGTGCTCTCTGTGAGCCATCTCCTTTTCTTCTTTAAACCTATTAAAATTGTGTTGCATTCAAGCCTTGGTCTCCATGTTGTCTGTTGTTGTGCGGGAACTTCTCCAGTCTCTTCTGGAAAAAGTTTGAGAAAACAATGTGAGGGTCTTGCTGCAGAGGATTTTATTTTTCCCCTTTTCCCTTTGGAGCTAATGAAAAAAATCCCTGCCTACTCGGCAGCCAAAGGCCATCATAGACACTTTGGCTCCAAAGCAGTGAAGTTGGGAACTAACAATACCTGGGGAGAGCCCACAACTCATCTCTTCCCATCCTTCCTTCATTGCCTGGCCTGGCGTCTGTGGCCAGCACACTTATGAACAAGGAGATGAGATCCAATCCTCACACAGTCCCTCAGCACCCGGTAGGGCCCAGCCGCTGCCCAGACACACAGGGCTGGGCGGACCGCACCTCCGGACACAGCCAGCAGGGGCGCTGCTGGCTCCCAGCCGGGCAGGGCGCGTGCGATGATTCCCCCATGGCAGCAGAGGGCGCCGTGGCACAAGCTCAGGGGTCATGCAGTAATGGCGGCTTGACTGAGATGGGAAGGGATGGGAGAAAGGCTTGGCTTTACAAATCCCGAGGGGCAGATGATCCAGTGCCACAGCAGAACTCTCGGGAGCAGCAAGATGGAATGGCAGGAATGAGTAAAAATCCCAGAGTAGTGGACAAGATCTATCCGCAGCTCTGCAGCTATAGATGGAACTGCGGGATGTCTCAGCAGGCAGGGGTTCCAGGGCTATGGTGCAGCAAAACCCACAGCATTACTGAAGGAGCAGCAGGGGTCCAGCAGTGGCAGCCCGGCTCCAAGCAGTACAACGTAAGGCAGGGTGGGGATACCAATCACCTGAATATATGATGAAAAGTCCCTCTTTTAATGAGGTACTGTTTTAGCAATGTTCCAGTGCAATGGCTGCTCTTACGAGCTGAGCTGCACTCACAGGAAAAGAAAGGCAGAAAAAGAAAGAAGCCTGCAGTGGTGATGAATTCTCCCCACAGCACTGCAGGCTCTCTCCTCTCCTAAAGCAGAGAGTAAAAGAGTGCCCGAGGCTGCACCCAATGCCATTTTCACCACTCCAAATGTCTAAGCATGTCTGGCCTCGAGGAGAAACCATCAGATAAGAGAAGTGCAGCCCTCCTCCCCTGAGCTTGGGCACTTCTTCTTGCTTTCTTAAGTACCCAGTCGTTAATGCTTCTGAGCAAATTATGGGAAAAAATTCCTTGAGGAAGTTGAATCAAAAGGAAAGATTCTAACCATCAGCAGCTTATAAAGGGAAGGAAGCAGCATGCAGCTATGCTATGTGGGTAGATCCAACTGTCCTATATTTCATTGCAGAGAACACCTCAATATGGGTTCCTTTGGTCCAAGAACCATTTCCTAGGGGGTGATGGAGCCCTGCTCAGTCAGCAAAAGGATGCTGAGAAGCAGAAGGTTATCTGGCAATGGCCTGGACAGGAGGAGCCTGTGTCCCAACCTGGCCACCAGAAAGGTTCCAGCAGAAGGGGATCCACTGAATGATAACAACCTGCAGAAGTGGGCAGACCGCCTTGGTGTTTCTCCCTCTCCATAAAACAAGAAATGGAGAGTGCAGGAGGCAGAAACTGATTTCAGTGCTAGTTCTCTGCCACCTTCAAGCCACAACCATTCAGTGTTAGATTCCATACAAAGTGCCATTCCTGATGGCAAAGGAAATATCTTTCTCTCTGAGATCATGACCACTCCAGGGAAGAGGCCTGCTGCTCTGACCTGCACATACCCTCAGGAGGGTCACCCAAGCTCAGAATGATGCACGTGTGCTCAAACACTCCTTCATGGAATAATGCAAAGATCTGTATGGGCCCCGAGAGTCAGCAAAGAGTCAGGGACAGTCAGAAAAGATGTGCAGTTCTGGGAACTCTGATGAGGAGATAATGGGCACAAGTGTGGCAGAAAATTACTCAGGTATCCTGGAAGAGGATCTGGCCCCAGAGAACTCCTGGTATTCCCAGAGGACCCACAGAGAGTGCACAGAAAGACCATGAGCCAAATGAGGCCAACACAATTTTTCTCTGAGCACTGTTTGAGTAGCAACAGGGTCCAACCCCCCCAGCAGATGCAGACCTGTGTGCAACGGTGAGTGACCATCATGGAGTGATGGGATAAAACAACAGAAAATGATGTGTCATGATACCTCACATGGCAGTCCGTGGGCAAGAAGCATGAGACTGACGCCCATTTCCTGACAACTTGGACAAAACCAAACCCACAAGAATGACACAGGGGAACATATCTGTCCACAGGGGATGCTGCCAGCTGATGATCTGAGCAACTTAAATGCACCCAGCATTGGTTTTGCACAGGAAACCCCTGAATCTCTCATTTCAGCACTTAGAAAAATGACTCTTCATGTAGGAAAGAACAGAGAATTAGCCGGGAAATGAAAAGGCAGCAATACAGGAAACCATGACAGAATCCCTACCATTAACTGGGATGGTGCACATTTGCCATGTACTGGTCAGAAAATTATGACTTCCACTACAGTGCCTGTGGGCCTGAGGCAGGGCAGGACTGCTATAAAAGGCAGCCCAAGTCTCTGCTCTCTCATCCACTTCTCTCACCTCCTTCTCCTCTTCAGGAATCAGGTGAGTGGGAAGCCTCTTCTCCTCCTCCTGCAGCTGCTGCTGCTTCAAGAGCAGCTCTTGCCTGCCTGGAGGTCTCAGCTGAGAGGGGCTACAAGAGCCCAGGGCTGGGAGCTGCTTGTGCTGGGAGAGGGCAGGGCAGAGAAGGTCTTGTGCAGACAGAGAGAGGCTGGGACTTGGCTGAGGTGGCTCCTGGGCTTTGAGCTGGGCACTGCAATGTGGGCCAGGAGGTGCCTGGGCTGCAGGGTGTTTGGGTGCAGTGCTGCTTCTCACGTGTCCTCACTTTGTGCTTCTCCCTGCCCTCTGTGCCAGGTGCACCTGTGAGCCCCAGCCATGTCCTGCTGCAGGCCCTGTGACCCTTGCTGCCAGCCCTGTGGGCCCTGCCCGCTGGCCAGCAGCTGCAATGAGTGCTGTGTCAGGCAGTGCCAGAGCTCCCACGTTGTCATTCAGCCGCCTGCTGTGCTGGTGACCCTGCCTGGGCCCATCCTCAGCTCCTCCCCACAGAACACCGCCGTGGGATCCTCCACCTCGGCTGCTGTTGGCAACATCCTCAGCTCTGGCGGAGTGCCCATCAGCTCTGGGGGCTTTGACATCTCCTGCATCACCAACTGCTATGGTGGCAGCAGGTGCCGTCCCTGCTAAAGCTGCTGGCAATGTCTTCTGGCAACAACGCCCAAGCCTTCAAAGCATGGTTTTGAGCAGGAAATAGAGCTTCAGAAAATTGTATTTAGAGCTTTGGACCATCGCTCCCTTGTTCTATTCTCCTCTCCTTTTCTCCCCATGGCAGTCTTATGTGGGCATGCCATCCTTCCCCCCTCTGCAGAGCAGTGCAAAGAACACCACATGGGAGCTCCATCTTAGTGGTTGCTCCTAGTGCTCTCTGTGAGCCATCTCCTTTTCTTCTTTAAACCTATTAAAATTGTGTTGCATTCAAGCCTTGGTCTCCATGTTGTCTGTTGTTGTGCGGGAACTTCTCCAGTCTCTTCTGGAAAAAGTTTGAGAAAACAATGTGAGGGTCTTGCTGCAGAGGATTTTATTTTTCCCCTTTTCCCTTTGGAGCTAATGAAAAAAATCCCTGCCTACTCGGCAGCCAAAGGCCATCATAGACACTTTGGCTCCAAAGCAGTGAAGTTGGGAACTAACAATACCTGGGGAGAGCCCACAACTCATCTCTTCCCATCCTTCCTTCATTGCCTGGCCTGGCGTCTGTGGCCAGCACACTTATGAACAAGGAGATGAGATCCAATCCTCACACAGTCCCTCAGCACCCGGTAGGGCCCAGCCGCTGCCCAGACACACAGGGCTGGGCGGACCGCACCTCCGGGCACAGCCAGCAGGGGCGCTGCTGGCTCCCAGCCGGGCAGGGCGCGTGCGATGATTCCCCCATGGCAGCAGAGGGCGCCGTGGCACAAGCTCAGGGGTCATGCAGTAATGGCGGCTTGACTGAGATGGGAAGGGATGGGAGAAAGGCTTGGCTTTACAAATCCCGAGGGGCAGATGATCCCGTGCCACAGCAGAACTCTCGGGAGCAGCAAGATGGAATGGCAGGAATGAATAAAAATCCCAGAGTAGTGGACAAGATCTATCCGCAGCTCTGCAGCTATAGATGGAACTGTGGGATGTCTCAGCAGGCAGGGGTTCCAGGGCTATGGTGCAGCAAAACCCACAGCATTACTGAAGGAGCAGCAGGGGTCCAGCAGTGGCAGCCCGGCTCCAAGCAGTACAACGTAAGGCAGGGTGGGGATACCAATCACCTGAATATATGGTGAAAAGTCCCTCTTTTAATGAGGTACTGTTTTAACAATGTCCCAGTGCAATGGCTGCTCTTACGAGCTGAGCTGCACTCACAGGAAAAGAAAGGCAGAAAAAGAAAGAAGCCTGCAGTGGTGATGAATTCTCCCCACAGCACTGCAGGCTCTCTCCTCTCCTAAAGCAGAGAGTAAAAGAGTGCCCGAGGCTGCACCCAATGCCATTTTCACCACTCCAAATGTCTAAGCATGTCTGGCCTCGAGGAGAAACCATCAGATAAGAGAAGTGCAGCCCTCCTCCCCTGAGCTTGGGCACTTCTTCTTGCTTTCTTAAGTACCCAGTCGTTAATGCTTCTGAGCAAATTATGGGAAAAAATTCCATGAGGAAGTTGAATCAAAAGGAAAGATTCTAACCATCAGCAGCTTATAAAGGGAAGGAAGCAGCATGCAGCTATGCTATGTGGGTAGATCCAACTGTCCTATATTTCATTGCAGAGAACACCTCAATATGGGTTCCTTTGGTCCAAGAACCATTTCCTAGGGGGTGATGGAGCCCTGCTCAGTCAGCAAAAGGATGCTGAGAAGCAGAAGGTTATCTGGCAATGGCCTGGACAGGAGGAGCCTGTGTCCCAACCTGGCCACCAGAAAGGTTCCAGCAGAAGGGGATCCACTGAATGATAACAACCTGCAGAAGTGGGCAGACCGCCTTGGTGTTTCTCCCTCTCCATAAAACAAGAAATGGAGAGTGCAGGAGGCAGAAACTGATTTCAGTGCTAGTTCTCTGCCACCTTCAAGCCACAACCATTCAGTGTTAGATTCCATACAAAGTGCCATTCCTGATGGCAAAGGAAATATCTTTCTCTCTGAGATCATGACCACTCCAGGGAAGAGGCCTGCTGCTCTGACCTGCACATACCCTCAGGAGGGTCACCCAAGCTCAGAATGATGCACGTGTGCTCAAACACTCCTTCATGGAATAATGCAAAGATCTGTATGGGCCCCGAGAGTCAGCAAAGAGTCAGGGACAGTCAGAAAAGATGTGCAGTTCTGGGAACTCTGATGAGGAGATAATGGGCACAAGTGTGGCAGAAAATTACTCAGGTATCCTGGAAGAGGATCTGGCCCCAGAGAACTCCTGGTATTCCCAGAGGACCCACAGAGAGTGCACAGAAAGACCATGAGCCAAATGAGGCCAACACAATTTTTCTCTGAGCACTGTTTGAGTAGCAACAGGGTCCAACCCTCCCAGCAGATGCAGACCTGTGTGCAACAGTGAGTGAACATCATGGAGTGATGGGATAAAACAACAGAAAATGATGTGTCATGATACCTCACATGGCAGTCCGTGGGCAAGAAGCACGAGACTGACACCCATTTCCTGACAACTTGGACAAAACCAAACCCACAGGAATGACACAGGGGAATATATCTGTCCACAGGGGATGCTGCCAGCTGATGATCTGAGCAACTTAAATGCACCCAGCATTGGTTTTGCACAGGAAACCCCTGAATCTCTCATTTCAGCACTTAGAAAAACGACTCTTCATGTAGGAAAGAACAGAGAATTAGCCGGGAAATGAAAAGGCAGCAATACAGGAAACCATGACAGAATCCCTACCATTAACTGGGATGGTGCACATTTGCCATGTACTGGTCAGAAAATTATGACTTCCACTACAGTGCCTGTGGGCCTGAGGCAGGGCAGGACTGCTATAAAAGGCAGCCCAAGTCTCTGCTCTCTCAGCCACTTCTCTCACCTCCTTCTCCTCTTCAGGAAGCAGGTGAGTGGGAAGCCTCTTCTCCTCCTCCTGCAGCTGCTGCTGCTTCAAGAGCAGCTCTTGCCTGCCTGGAGGTCTCAGCTGAGAGGGGCTACAAGAGCCCAGGGCTGGGAGCTGCTTGTGCTGGGAGAGGGCAGGGCAGAGAAGGTCTTGTGCAGACAGAGAGAGGCTGGGACTTGGCTGAGGTGGCTCCTGGGCTTTGAGCTGGGCACTGCAATGTGGGCCAGGAGGTGCCTTGGCTGCAGGGTGTTTGGGTGCAGTGCTGCTTCTCACGTGTCCTCACTTTGTGCTTCTCCCTGCCCTCTGTGCCAGGTGCACCTGTGATCCCAAGCCATGTCCTGCTGCAGGCCCTGTGACCCTTGCTGCCAGCCCTGTGGGCCCTGCCCGCTGGCCAGCAGCTGCAATGAGTGCTGTGTCAGGCAGTGCCAGAGCTCCCACGTTGTCATTGAGCCGCCTGCTGTGCTGGTGACCCTGCCTGGCCCCATCCTCAGCTCCTCCCCACAGAACACCGCTGTGGGATCCTCCACCTCTGCTGCTGTTGGCAACATCCTCAGCTCTGGCGGAGTGCCCATCAGCTCTGGGGGCTTTGACATCTCCTGCATCACCAACTGCTATGGTGGCAGCAGGTGCCGTCCCTGCTAAAGCTGCTGGCAATGTCTTCTGGCAACAACGCCCAAGCCTTCAAAGCATGGTTTTGGGCAGGAAATAGAGCTTCAGAAAATTGTATTTAGAGCTTTGGACCATCTCTTCCTTGTCCTATTCTCCTCTCCTTTTCTCCCCATGGCAGTCTTATGTGGACATGCCATCCTTCCTAGCTCTTCAGAGCAGTGCAAAGAACACCACATGGGAGCTCCACCTTAGTGGTTGCTCCAGGTACTCTCTGTGAGCCATCTCCTTTTCTTCTTTAAACCTATTAAAACCTTCTTGCATTCAAGCCTTGGTCTCTGTGTCGTCTGTTGTCCTGGGGCAACTCCTCCAGGTGGCCCTAAAAAGCGGGGGAGAAATCAATGTTTGGTGCTCTCTGCAGCAGATTCTCTTTGGTGCCCTTTTCTCTTGGAGCTAATGAAGAACATCCCTGGCTACTCGGCAGCCAAAGGCCATTATGGGGACTTTGGCTCCAAAGGAGTGGGAATGGGAATCAACAACAATTGGGGATAGCCCACAACTCATCTGTATCTATCCTTCCTTCATTGCCTGGCCTAGGGCCTTTGGCCAGCCCTCCTGGGAACAAGGAGATGAGATCCAAACCTCACACAGTCCCTCAGCACTCGGCAGGGTCCAGCTGCTGCCCAGACACACAGGGCTGAGGGGACCGCACCTCCGGGCACAGCCAGCTGGGGCGCTGCTGGCTCCCGGCCGGGCAGGGCGCGTGTGATGATTCCCCCATGGCAGCAGAGGGCGCCGTGGTGCGAGCTCAGGGGTCAAGAGGTAATGGCGGCTCTACAGATAGGGGAAGGGATTGAAGAACGGCTTGGCTTTACAAAGACTGAGCGGAGATGATTCTGTTGTCCCAGCTGGACTCTTGGGAACAGCAAGCTGGAATGGCAAGAATAAGTTAATAACCCGGGATGGTGGATGAGACATATTGTAAGCTCTGCAGCTGAAGTGTGGCTGCAGGAGGTCTCCCCAGGCAGGGGAATATGGTCCAGCAAAACCCAGCGCATTGCTGAAGAAGAAGAAGAAGCAGGATTCCATCAGGGGCAGCCCTGCTCCAAACAGTGCAGGGAAAAGGCAGGGTGGGGATTCCGAGCACCCGAACATATGGTGAATAGTCCCTCTTTTACTGAGGTAGAGTGTTAACAAGGTCTCAGTGCAATGGCTGCTCTTACGAGCCTATTTCCACTCGCAGGAGAAGAAAGGCGGCAGGAGATGGGAACCCGTAGTGGTGACAAATTCTCCCTACAGCATTGCAGTCTCTCTCCGCTCTGAAAGCTGAGAAAGTGAGCCAGGGGCTGCACCCCATGCCATTTTCCCACTCCTAATGTCTCAGCATGTCTGGCCTTCAGGAGAACCCACAGATAAGAGAAGTGCAGCCAGATAAGCACCTCCCCTGAGACTGGCCACTTCTTTTTTCATTCTCAAGTACCCAGCCATCAATGTTTCATAACAAATTATGGGAAAAAATTCCTTGAGGAAAAAGCACTGAAATGAAAAGATTCTGCCCCTCGACAGCCTCTAAAGGGAAGGGAGTAGCACTCAGCTATGCTATGTGGGGAGATCCAACTGTCCAATATCTCACAGTAGAGCAACACCTCAGTAGGGGTTCCTTTGGTCCAAGACCCATTTGCTGGGAGGTTTCAGCCCTGCTCAGTCAGCTCCAGGCTGCTGAGATGTAGAAATGCACCTACCATTGGCCTGGACAGCAGGAGCCTCTGTCCCACCCTGGCTACCAGCAACGTTACGAGAAGGGGACACATTGAATGATAACTACGGGCAGAAGTGGGCAGGCAGCCATGGTGTTTCTCCCTCTCCATAAAACAAGAAAGGGAAAGTGCAGGAGGCAGAAACTGATTTCAGTGCTAGTTCTCTGCCACCTTCAAGCCACGATCATTCAGCGGTAGATTCCATACAAAGTGCCATTACTGATGGCAAAGGAAACATCTTTCTCTCTGAGATCATGACCACTCCAGGGAAGAGCCCTGCTGCTCTGACCTGCACACACCCTCAGGAGGGTCATCCAAGCACAGAATGATACACGTGTGCTCAAACACACCAGCATGGTACAATGCAAAGATCTGTATGGTCCCAGAGAGCCAGCAAAGAGTCAGGAACAGACAGAAAAAGGGTGCAGTCCTGGGAACTCTGATGAGGAGATACTAGGGGCAATTATGCCCAAAAATCACTCAGGTATCCTGGACAAGGATCAGGCCCCAGACAACTCCTGGTACTCCCCGAGGACCACAGGGAGTGCACAGAAAAACAATGAGCCAAATGAGGCCAACACAATTTTTCTCTGAGCACTGTTTGAGTAGCAACAGGGTCCAACCCTCCCAGCAGATGCAGACCTGTGTGCAACAGTGAGTGAGCATCATGGAGAGATGGGAAAAGCAACAGAAAATGATGTGTCATGAGCCCTCACATGGCAGTCCTTGGGCATGTGGGCAAGGAGCACGAGACTGACACCCATTTCCTGACAACTTGAATAAAACCAAACCCACAGGAATGACACAGGTGAACATATTTTTCTGCAGAGGATGCTGCCAGCCGATGGTGTGAGATTCCAAATGCACCCAGCATTGGTTTTGCACAGGAAATCCTTGAATCTCTCATCCCAGCATTTAGAGAAATGACCCTTCATGTAGGAAAGCACAGAGAATTAGTCGGGAAATGAAAAGGCACCAGTGCAGGAAACCAGGACACAGCTCCTACCATTAGCTGAGATGGTGCACATTTGACATGCGCTGGTCACAAAATTATGACTTCCACTACAGTGCCTGTTGGCCTGAGGCAGGGCAGGACTGCTATAAAAGGCAGCCCAAGTCTCTGCTCTCTCAGCCACTTCTCTCACCTCCTCCTCTTCAGGAATCAGGTGAGTGGGAAAACTCATCTTGTCCTCCGTCTGCTGCTGCTTCTTCAAGAGCAGCTCTTGCCTGCCTGGAGATCTCAGCTGAGAGGAGCTGTTGTAGTGCAGGGCTGGGAGCTGCTTGTGCTGGGAGAGGGCAGGGGAGAGAAGGTCTTGTGCAGACAGAGAGAGAGGCTGGAACTTTGCTGAGGTGACTCCTGGGCTTTGAGCTGGGCACTGCAATGTGGGCCAGGAGGTGCCTTGGCTGCAGGGTGTTTGGGTGCAGTGCTGCTTCTCACGTGTCCTCACATTCTGCTTCTCCCTGCCCTCTGTGCCAGGTGCACCTGTGAGCCCCAGCCATGTCCTGCTGCAAGCCCTGTGACCCTTGCTGCCAGCCCTGTGGGCCCTGCCCGCTGGCCAGCAGCTGCAATGAGTGCTGTGTCAGGCAGTGCCAGAGCTCCCACGTTGTCATTCAGCCGCCTGCTGTGCTGGTGACCCTGCCTGGCCCCATCCTCAGCTCCTCCCCACAGAACACCGCCGTGGGATCCTCCACCTCTGCTGCTGTTGGCAGCATCCTCAGCTCTGGCGGAGTGCCCATCAGCTCTGGGGGCTTTGACATCTCCTGCATCACCAACTGCTATGGTGGCAGCAGGTGCCGTCCCTGCTAAAGCTGCTGGCAATGTCTTCTGGCAACAACGCCCAAGCCTTCAAAGCATGGTTTTGGGCAGGAAATAGAGCTTCAGAAAATTGTATTTAGAGCTTTGGACCATCGCTCCCTTGTTCTATTCTCCTCTCCTTTTCTGTCCCTCATTTCCCTAGGCAGTCTAGCGTGGACCTGCTGTCCTTCCTCCCTCTGCATAGCAGTGCAAAGAGCACCACATGGGAGCTCCATCTTAGTCACTGCTTCTGGTACTCTCTGTGTGCCATCTCCTTTTCTTCTTTCAACTTATTAAAGCTGTGTTGCATTCAAGCCTTGGTCTCTTTGTGTCATCTGTTGTTTTGGGGGAACTCCTACAGACTACCCAAGAAAAAGGTGGAGAAATCAATGTTTGGGGCTCGCTGTAACATATTTTACTTTGTGCCCATTTCCCTTGGAGCTGTGAAGAACATCTCTGGCTACTCAGCAGCCAAAGGCCATCATGGAGACTTTGGCTCCATAGGAGTGGGGCTGTGAAACAACAAGGATTGGGAACAGCCCTCAACTCATCTCTTCCTATCCCTCCTTCATTGCCTGGCCTAGCGAGTGTGGGCAGCAATCCTGGAAACAAGGAGATGAAATCCAAACCTCACACAGTCCCTCAGCACTCAGCAGGGACCAGCTGCTGCCCATACATGCAGGGCTGAGGGGACCGCACCTCCGGGCACAGCCAGCAGGGGCGCTGCTGGCTCCCGGCCTGGCAGGGCGCATGCGATGATTCCCCCGTGGCAGCAGAGGGCGCTGTGGCGAGTGCTTGGGTGTCATGCTGTAGTGGCGGCTTGACTGAGATGGGAAGGGATGGAAGAAAGGCTTAGCTTTGCAAAGCCCGAGGGGCAGCTGATCCAGTGCCCCAGATGCACTCTCTGAAGAAACCAGCGGGAATGGCAGGATCAAGGAAGAACTCCCGGGGTGGTGGACGAGATCGATCAGAAGCTCTGCAGCTGCAGCTGGAATTGCGGGATGTCTCAGCAGGCTGGAGCTGCGGGGCTACAGTGCAGCAAAACACAGAGCAGTGCTGAAGAGGCAGCAGGGGCCCTGCAGTGGAATCCTGACTCTAACATTGCAAGGAAAGGCGGGTGCGGATTCCGAGCACTTGGACATATTAACATATGGTGAAAAGTCCCTCTTTTAGTGAGGTAGAATGTTAACAAGGTTCCAAATCAATGCCTGCTCTTACGAGCAGAGCTCCACACACAGTAAAATAAAGTCAGCCGGAGACGGAACCCAGCAGTGGTGATGAATTCTCCCCACAGCTCTGCATTGTCTCTCCCCTACGATAGCTGAGAGACAAAGAGAGCCAGGGGCTGCAACTAAGCCCGTCATCCTTGTCCAAATGTCTCAGCATCACTGGCCTACAGGAGAAACCCTCAGAGAAGAAATGTTCATCCTGATGCCCTTCTCACCTGAGCTTGGCCACTTCTTTCTCTTTCTTTACTACCCAGTCGTTAAGGTTTCCTAGCAAATTATGGGATAAAATTCCCTGAGGAAAAAGAATCAAATGAAAAGATTCTGACCCTCAACAGCCACGAAAGCGGAGGGAGCAGGATTCAGCTATCTTATGTGGTTATATCTCACAGCGGAGCAATACCTGAATATGGGTTCCTTTGGTCCAAGAACCATTTCCTGGGGGGTCTTGGAACCCTTCTCAGTCAGCTCCCGGATGCCGAGATGTAGCAGTGCATGTGGCATTGGCCTGGACAGGAGGAGCCTGTGTACCACTCAGGTCACCAGCAACATTCCACCAGAAGGGGATCCACTGAATGATAACAACCTGCAGAAGTGGGCAAGCTTGCCTTGGTGTTTCTCCCTCTCCATAAAACAAGAAAGGGAGAGTGCAGGAGGCAGAAACTGATTTCAGTTTCAGAAGCTAGTTCTCGACCCGCTTGAAGCCACGACCATTCAGCGGTGGATTCCATACAAAGAGCCATTCCTGATGGCAAAGGAAACATCTTTCTCTCTGAGATCATGACCACTCCAGGGAAGAATCCTGCTGCTCTGACCTGCACATACCCTCAGGAGGGTCACCCAAGCACAGAATGAGGCAAAAGTGCTCAAAAAAACCTGCATGGAATAATGCAATGATCGGAATGATCCCAGAGAGTCAGCAAAGAGTCAGGAACAGACAGAAAAGATGTTCAGTTATGGGAACTGTGCTGATGAGATAATGGGGACAAGAGTGGCAGAAAATTACTCAGGTATCCTGGACAAGGATCAGGTCCCAGATAACTCTTGGTATTCCCAGAGGACCACAGGGAGTGCACAGAAAAACAATGAGCCAAATGAGGCCAACACAATTTTTCTCTGAGCACTGTTTGAGTAGCAACAGGGTCCAACCCTCCCAGCAGATGCAGACCTGTGTGCAACAGTGAGTGAGCATCATGGAGAGATGGGAAAAGCAACAGAAAATGATGTGTCATGAGCCCTCACATGGGCATGGGCATGTGGGCAAGGAGCACGAGACTGACGCCCATTTCCTGACAACTTGGACAAAACCAAAGCCACAGGAATGACACAGGTGAACATATTTTTCTGCAGAGGATGCTGCCAGCCGATGGTGTGAGATTCCAAATGCACCCAGCATTGGTTTTGCACAGGAAATCCTTGAATCTCTCATCCCAGCATTTAGAAAAATGACCCTTCATGTAGGAAAGCACAGAGAATTAGCCGGGAAATGAAAAGGCAGCAGTGCAGGAAACCAGGAATGAAACCCCTACTATTAACTGGGATGGTGCACATTTGCCATGTACTGGTCACAAAATTATGACTTCCACTGAGGTGCCTGTTGGCCTGAGGCAGGTCAGGACTGCTATAAAAGGCAGCCCAAGTCTCTGCTCTCTCATCCACTTCTCTCACCTCCTTCTCCTCTTCAGGAATCAGGTGAGTGGGAAGCCTCTTCTCCTCCTCCTGCTGCTGCTGTTTCATACCAAGCTCTTGCCTGGCTGGAGGTCTCAGCTGAGAGGGGCTACAAGAGCCCAGGGCTGGGAGCTGCTTGTGCTGGGAGAGGGCAGGGGAGAGAAGGTCTTGTGCAGACAGAGAGAGGCTGGGACTGGGCTGAGGTGGCTCCTGTGCTTTGAGCTGGGCACTGCAATGTGGGCCAGGAGGTGCCCACATTGTGCAGGGTGTTTGGGTGCAGTGCTGCTTCTCACGTGTCCTCACTTTGTGCTTCTCCCTGCCCTCTGTGCCAGGTGCACCTGTGAGCCCCAGCCATGTCCTGCTGCAAGCCCTGTGACCCTTGCTGCCAGCCCTGTGGGCCCTGCCCGCTGGCGAGCAGCTGCAATGAGTGCTGTGTCAGGCAGTGCCAGAGCTCCCACGTTGTCATTCAGCCGCCTGCTGTGCTGGTGACCCTGCCTGGGCCCATCCTCAGCTCCTCCCCACAGAACACCGCCGTGGGATCCTCCACCTCGGCTGCTGTTGGCAACATTCTCAGCTCTGGCGGAGTGCCCATCAGCTCTGGGGGCTTTGACATCTCCTGCATCACCAACTGCTATGGTGGCAGCAGATGCTGTGGTCCCTGCTAAAGCTGCTGGCAATGTCTTCTGGCAACAACGCCCAAGCCTTCAAAGCATGGTTTTGGGCAGGAAATAGAGCTTCAGAAAATTGTATTTAGAGCTTTGGACCATCACTTCCTTGTCCCATTCTCCTCTCCTTTTCTCCCCAAGGCAGTCTAGTGTGGGCGTGCCGTCCTTCCCCCCTCTGCAGAGCAGTTCAAGGAACACCACGTGGGAGCTCCATCTTAGTGGCTGCTCCTGGTGCTCTCTGTGAGCCATCTCCTTTTCCTCTTTAACCTCATTAAAATTGTCTTGCATTCAAGCCTTGCCCTCTGAGTTGTCGGTTGTTCTGGGGGAACCCCTCCAGTTTTCTCAGGAAAAAGATGGAGGATGCAATGCCTGGGGCACGCTGCAGTGGATTTTATTTTGTCCCCCTTTCATTTGGAGCTGATGAAGAACATCCCTGGCTACTCATCAGCCAAAGGCCATCATGGAGACGTTGGGTCCAAAGGAGTGGGAATGGGAAACAACAACACCAGGCGACAGCCCACAACTCATCTCTTGCCATCCTTCCTTCATTTCCTGGCCTAGGGCCTTTGGCCAGCCCTCCTGGCAACAAGGAGATGAAATCCAAACCTCACACAGTCCCTCAGCACTCAGCAGGGCCCAGCTGCTGCCCAGGCACGCAGGGCTGAGGGGACCGCACCTCCGGGCACAGCCAGCAGGGGCGCTGCTGGCTCCCGGCCTGGCAGGGCACGTGCGATGATTCCCCCATGGCAGCAGAGGGCGCTGTGGCCTGAGGTCCTAGGCCACGTGGTAATGGCGGCTTGATTGAGACGGGAAGGGATGATAAAAAGGCTTCGCTTAACAAGACCAAGGGGTAGCAGTGATCCTGTTTCCCCTGCTCGACTCTCAGGAGTAACAAGCTAGAATGGCATAAATGAGTGAAAAATCCCAGGGTGGTGGATAAGATGTAGTAGAAGCTCTGCAGCTCTCGATGGAGCTGTGGGTTGTCTCAACAGGCAGGGGGCTACAGTGCAGCAAAATCCAGAGCAGTTCCAAAAAAGCAGCAGGGGCCCAACAGAGGAAGCCCGGCTCCAAACAGTGCAAGGAAAGGCGGGTTGGGGATTCCAAGCACCTGAACATCTTGTGAAAAGTCCATCTTTTACTGAGGTAGACTGTTAACAAGGTGCCAGTGCAACGGTTGCTCCGAGGAGCAGAGCTCCAGGCACAGTAAAAAAAAAGGCAGCAAGACATGCAACACTGCAGTGGGGATGAACTCTCCCCACAGTGCTGCAGCCTCTCTGCCCTCTGAAAGCTGAGAGAGAAAGAGATCCAGGGTCTGCACCCAACCCCATTTTCCCACTCCAAATGTCTTTGCATTTCTGGCCTCCCGGAGAAACCCACAGATAAGAGAAATGCAGCTAGATTCCCTCCTCCCCTGAGCTTGGCCACTTCTTTTTTCATTGTGAAGTACCCAGTCGTTAATGTTTCCAAGCAACTTATGAGACAAAATTCCTTGAGGAAAAAGCACCAAAACGAATAGATTCTGCCCCTCAACAGCTTCTAAAGGGGAGGGAGCAACACTCAGCTATGCTGTGTGGGTCAAGCACACTGTCCTATATCTCACAGCAGAGCAACACCTGAATAGGGGTTCCTTTGGTCCAAGAACCATTTCCCGAGGGGTTTCACCCTGCTCAGTCAGCACCAGGATGCTGAGATGCAGAAATGCATCTGCCATTGGCCTGGAGAGGAGGAGCCTCTGTCACATCCTGGCCACCAGCAACATTCCACCAGAAGGGGATCCACTGAATGATAACAACCTGCAGAAGTGGGCAAGCTTGCCTTGGTGTTTCTCCCTCTCCATAAAACAAAAAATGGAAAGTGCACGAGGCAGAAGTTGATTTCAGTGCTAGTTCTCTGCCACCTTCAAGCCACGACAATTCAGTGTTAGATTCCATACAAAGTGCCATTACTGATGGCAAAGGAAACATCTTTCTCTCTGAGATCATGACCACTACAGGGAAGAGCCCTGCTGCTCTGACCTGCACATACCCTCAGGAGGGTCACCCAAGCACAGAATGATGCACGTGTGCTCAAACACTCCAGCATGGAATAATGCAAAGATCTGTATGGTCCCAGAGAGTTAGCAAAGAGTCAGGGACAGTCAGAAAAAAATGTGTAGTTCTGGGAACTCTGATGAGGAGATACTAGGGGCAATTGTGCCCAAAAATTACTCAGGTATCCTGGACAAGGATCAGGCCCCAGATAACTCTTGGTATTCCCACACGACCCACAGAGAGTGCACAGAAAGACCATGAGCCAAATGAGGCCAACACAATTTTTCTCTGAGCACTGTTTGAGTAGCAACAGATTCCAACCCCCCCAGCAGATGCAGACCTGTGTGCAACAGTGAGTGAGCATCATGGAGAGATGGGAAAAGCAACAGAAAATGATGTGTCATGAGCCCTCACATGGCAGTCCTTGGGCATGTGGGCAAGGAGCACGAGACTGACACCCATTTCCTGACAACTTGGACAAAACCAAAGCCACAGGAATGACACAGGTGAACATATTTTTCTGCAGAGGATGCTGCCAGCCGATGGTGTGAGATTCCAAATGCACCCAGCATTGGTTTTGCACAGGAAATCCTTGAATCTCTCATTCCAGCATTTAGAGAAATGACCCTTCATGTAGGAAAGCACAGAGAATTAGCCGGGAAATGAAAAGGCAGCAGTGCAGGAAACCAGGACTCAGCTCCTACCATTAGCTGAGATGGTGCACATTTGACATGAGCTGGTCACAAAATTATGACTTCCACTAAGGTGCCTGTTGGCCTGAGGCAGGGCAGGACTGCTATAAAAGGCAGCCCAAGTCTCTGCTCTCTCAGCCACTTCTCTCACCTCCTCCTCTTCAGGAATCAGGTGAGTGGGAAAACTCATCTTGTCCTCCGTCTGCTGCTGCTTCTTCAAGAGCAGCTCTTGCCTGGCTGGAGGTCTCAGCTGAGAGGAGCTGTTGTAGTGCAGGGCTGGGAGCTGCTTGTGCTGGGAGAGGGCAGGGGAGAGAAGGTCTTGTGCAGACAAACAGAGAGGTTGGAACTTTGCTGAGGTGACTCCTGGGCTTTGAGCTGGGTACTGCAATGTGGGCCAGGAGGTGCCCACATTGTGCAGGGTGTTTGGGTGCAGTGCTGCTTCTCACGTGTCCTCACTTTGTGCTTCTCCCTGCCCTCTGTGCCAGGTGCACCTGTGAGCCCCAGCCATGTCCTGCTGCAGGCCCTGTGACCCTTGCTGCCAGCCCTGTGGGCCCTGCCCGCTGGCCAGCAGCTGCAATGAGTGCTGTGTCAGGCAGTGCCAGAGCTCCCACGTTGTCATTCAGCCGCCTGCTGTGCTGGTGACCCTGCCTGGGCCCATCCTCAGCTCCTCCCCACAGAACACCGCCGTAGGATCCTCCACCTCTGCTGCTGTTGGCAACATCCTCAGCTCTGGCGGAGTGCCCATCAGCTCTGGGGGCTTTGACATCTCCTGCATCACCAACTGCTATGGTGGCAGCAGATGCTGTGGTCCCTGCTAAAGCTGCTGGCAATGTCTTCTGGCAACAACGCCCAAGCCTTCAAAGCATGGTTTTGGGCAGGAAATAGAGCTTCAGAAAATTGTATTTAGAGCTTTGGACCATCGCTTCCTTGTCCTATTCTCCTCTCCTTTCCTCCCCAAGGCAGTCTAGTGTGGGCGTGCCGTCCTTGCCCCCTCTGCAGAGCAGTGCAAAGAGCACCACATGGGAGCTCCATCTTAGTGGCTGCTCCTGGTGCTCTCTGTGAGCCATCTCCTTTTCTTCTTTAACCTCATTAAAATTGTCTTGCATTCAAGCCTTGGCCTCTGAGTTGTCTGTTGTTCTGGGGGAACCCCTCCAGTTTTCTCAGGAAAAAGATGGAGGATGCAATGCCTGGGGCACGCTGCAGTGGATTTTATTTTGTCCCCCTTTCATTTGGAGCTGATGAAGAACATCCCTGGCTACTCATCAGCCAAAGGCCATCATGGAGACGTTGGGTCCAAAGGAGTGGGAATGGGAAACAACAACACCAGGCGACAGCCCACAACTCATCTCTTGCCATCCTTCCTTCATTTCCTGGCCTAGGGCCTTTGGCCAGCCCTCCTGGAAACAAGGAGATGAAATCCAAACCTCACACAGTCCCTCAGCACTCGGCAGGGACCAGCTGCTGCCCAGACACGCAGGGCTGAGGAGACCACACCTCCGGGCACAGCCAGCAGGGGCGCTGCTGGCTCCCGGCCTGGCAGGGCGCATGCGATGATTCCCCCATGGCAGCAGAGGGCGCTGTGGCCTGAGGTCCTAGGCCACGTGGTAATGGCGGCTTGATTGAGACGGGAAGGGATGATAAAAAGGCTTCGCTTTACAAAGACCAAGGGGTAGCGGTGATCCTGTTTCCCCTGCTCGACTCTCAGGAGTAACAAGCTGGAATGGCAGAAATGAGTGAAAATCCCAGGGTGGTGGATAAGATGTAGTAGAAGCTCAGCAGCTCTCGATGGAGCTGTGGGTTGTCTCAACAGGCAGGGGGCTACAGTGCAGCAAAATCCAGAGCAGTTCCAAAAAAGCAGCAGGGGCCCAACAGAGGAAGCCCGGCTCCAAACAGTGCAAGGAAAGGCGGGTTGGGGATTCCAAGCACCTGAACATCTTGTGAAAAGTCCATCTTTTACTGAGGTAGACTGTTAACAAGGTGCCAGTGCAACGGTTGCTCCGAGGAGCAGAGCTCCAGGCACAGTAAAAAAAAAGGCAGCAAGACATGCAACACTGCAGTGGGGATGAACTCTCCCCACAGTGCTGCAGCCTCTCTGCCCTCTGAAAGCTGAGAGAGAAAGAGATCCAGGGTCTGCACCCAACCCCATTTTCCCACTCCAAATGTCTTTGCATTTCTGGCCTCCCGGAGAAACCCACAGATAAGAGAAATGCAGCTAGATTCCCTCCTCCCCTGAGCTTGGCCACTTCTTTTTTCATTGTGAAGTACCCAGTCGTTAATGTTTCCAAGCAACTTATGAGACAAAATTCCTTGAGGAAAAAGCACCAAAACGAATAGATTCTGCCCCTCAACAGCTTCTAAAGGGGAGGGAGCAACACTCAGCTATGCTGTGTGGGTCAAGCACACTGTCCTATATCTCACAGCAGAGCAACACCTGAATAGGGGTTCCTTTGGTCCAAGAACCATTTCCCGAGGGGTTTCACCCTGCTCAGTCAGCACCAGGATGCTGAGATGCAGAAATGCATCTGCCATTGGCCTGGAGAGGAGGAGCCTCTGTCACATCCTGGCCACCAGCAACATTCCACCAGAAGGGGATCCACTGAATGATAACAACCTGCAGAAGTGGGCAAGCAGCCATGGTGTTTCTCCCCCTCCATAAAACAAGAAATGGAGAGTGCAGGAGGCAGAAGCTGATTTTAGTGCTAGTTCTCTGCCACCTTCAAGCCACGACAATTCAGTGTTAGATTCCATACAAAGTGCCATTACTGATGGCAAAGGAAACATCTTTCTCTCTGAGATCATGACCACTACAGGGAAGAGCCCTGCTGCTCTGACCTGCACATACCCTCAGGAGGGTCACCCAAGCACAGAATGATGCACGTGTGCTCAAACACTCCAGCATGGAATAATGCAATGATCGGAATGGTCCCAGAAAGTTAGCAAAGAGTCAGGGACAGTCAGAAAAAAATGTGCAGTTCTGGGAACTCTGATGAGGAGATACTAGGGGCAATTGTGCCCAAAAATTACTCAGGTATCCTGGACAAGGATCAGGCCCCAGACAACTGGTATTCCCAGAGGACCACAGAGAGTGCACAGAAAAACAATGAGCCAAATGAGGCCAACACAATTTTTCTCTGAGCACTGTTTGAGTAGCAACAGGTCCAACCCTCCCAGCAGATGCAGACCTGTGTGCAACAGTGAGTGAGCATCATGGAGAGATGGGAAAAGCAACAGAAAATGATGTGTCATGAGCCCTCACATGGCAGTCCTTGGGCATGTGGGCAAGGAGCACGAGACTGACACCCATTTCCTGACAACTTGGACAAAACCAAACCCACAGGAATGACACAGGTGAACATATTTTTCTGCAGAGGATGATGCCAGCCAATGGTGTGAGATTCCAAATGCACCCAGCATTGGTTTTGCACAGGAAATCCTTGAATCTCTCATTCCAGCATTTAGAGAAATGACCCTTCATGTAGGAAAGCACAGAGAATTAGCCGGGAAATGAAAAGGCAGCAGTGCAGGAAACCAGGACACAGCTCCTACCATTAGCTGAGATGGTGCACATTTGACATGAGCTGGTCACAAAATTATGACTTCCACTGAGGTGCCTGTTGGCCTGAGGCAGGTCAGGACTGCTATAAAAGGCAGCCCAAGTCTCTGCTCTCTCATCCACTTCTCTCACCTCCTCCTCTTCAGGAATCTGGTGAGTAGGAAAACTCATCTTGTCCTCCATCTGCTGCTGCTTCTTCAAGAGCAGCTCTTGCCAGGCTGGAGGTCTCAGCTGAGAAGAGCTGTTGTAGTGCTGGGCTGGGAGCTACTTGTGCTGGGAGAGGGCAGGGCAGAGAAGGTCTTGTGCAGACAGAGAGAGGTTGGAACTTTGCTGAGGTGACTCCTGGGCTTTGAGCTGGGTATTGCAATGTGGGCCAGGAGGTGCCCACATTGTGCAGGGTGTTTGGGTGCAGTGCTGCTTCTCACGTGTCCTCACTTTGTGCTTCTCCCTGCCCTCTGTGCCAGGTGCACCTGTGAGCCCCAGCCATGTCCTGCTGCAAGCCCTGTGACCCTTGCTGCCAGCCCTGTGGGCCCTGCCCGCTGGCCAGCAGCTGCAATGAGTGCTGTGTCAGGCAGTGCCAGAGCTCCCATGTTGTCATTCAGCCGCCTGCTGTGCTGGTGACCCTGCCTGGGCCCATCCTCAGCTCCTCCCCACAGAACACCGCCGTGGGATCCTCCACCTCGGCTGCTGTTGGCAACATCCTCAGCTCTGGCGGAGTGCCCATCAGCTCTGGGGGCTTTGACATCTCCTGCATCACCAACTGCTATGGTGGCAGCAGGTGCCGTCCCTGTTAAAGCTGCTGGCAATGTCTTCTGGCAACAACGCCCAAGCCTTCAAAGCATGGTTTTGGGCAGGAAATAGAGCTTCAGAAAATTGTACTTATATTTCTGGACCATCGCTCCCTTGTTCTATTCTCCTCTCCTTTTCTGTCCCTCCCTTCCCTAGGCAGTCTAGCGTGGACCTGCCGTCCTTCCTCCCTCTGCATAGCAGTGCAAAGAGCACCGCATGGGAGCTTCATCTTAGTCGCTGCTTCTGGTACTCTCTGTGTGCCATCTCCTTTTCTTCTGTAAACGTATTAAAGATGTGTTGCATTCAAGCCTTGGTCTCTTTGTGTCGTCTCTTGTTTTGGGGGAACTCCTCCAGACTACCCAAGAAAAAGGTGGAGAAATCAATGTTTAGGGCTCGCTGTAACATATTTTACTTTGTGCCCATTTCCCTTGGAGCTGTGAAGAACATCTCTGGCTACTCAGCAGCCAAAGGCCATCATGGAGACTTTGGCTCCATAGGAGTGGGGCTGTGAAACAACAAGGATTGGGAACAGCCCTCAACTCATCTCTTCCTATCCCTCCTTCATTGCCTGGCCTAGCGAGTGTGGGCAGCAATCCTGGAAACAAGGAGATGAAATCCAAACCTCACACAGTCCCTCAGCACTCAGCAGGGCCCAGCTGCTGCCCATACACGCAGGGCTGAGGGGACCGCACCTCCGGGCACAGCCAGCAGGGGCGCTGCTGGCTCCCGGCCTGGCGGGGCGCGTGCGATGATTCCCCCGTGGCAGCAGAGGGCACTGTGGCAAGTGCTTGGGTGTCATGCTGTAGTGGCGGCTTGACTGAGATGGGAAGGGATGGAAGAAAGGCTTAGCTTTGCAAAGCCCGAGGGGCAGCTGATCCAGTGCCCCAGATGCACTCTCTGGAGAAACCAGCGGGAATGGCAGGATCAAGGAAGAACTCCCGGGGTGGTGGACGAGATCGATCAGAAGCTCTGTAGCTGCAGCTGGAACTGCGGGATGTCTCAGCAGGCTGGAGCTGCGGGGCTACAGTGCAGCAAAACACAGAGCAGTGCTGAGGAGGCAGCAGGGGCCCTGCAGTGGAATCCTGACTCTAACATTGCAAGGAAAGGCGGGGTGCGGATTCCGAGCACTTGGACATATTAACATATGGTGAAAAGTCCCTTTTTTAGTGAGGTAGAATGTTAACAAGGTTCCAAATCAATGCCTGCTCTTACGAGCAGAGCTCCACACACAGTAAAATAAAGTCAGCAGGAGACGGAACCCAGCAGTGGTGATGAATTCTCCCCACAGCTCTGCATTGTCTCTCCCTTACGATAGCTGAGAGACAAAGAGAGCCAGGGGCTGCAACTAAGCCCGTCATCCTTGTCCAAATGTCTCAGCATCACTGGCCTACAGGAGAAACCCTCAGAGAAGAAATGTTCATCCTGATGCCCTTCTCACCTGAGCTTGGCCACTTCTTTCTCTTTCTTTACTACCCAGTCGTTAAGGTTTCCTAGCAAATTATGGGATAAAATTCCCTGAGGAAAAAGAATCAAATGAAAAGATTCTGCCCCTCAACAGCCACGAAAGCGGAGGGAGCAGGATTCAGCTATGTTATGTGGTTATATCTCACAGCAGAGCAATACCTGAATATGGGTTCCTTTGGTCCAAGAACCATTTCCTGGGGGGTCTTGGAACCCTTCTCAGTCAGCTCCCGGATGCTGAGATGTAGCAGTGCATGTGGCATTGGCCTGGACAGGAGGAGCCTGTGTACCACTCAGGTCACCAGCAACATTCCACCAAAAGGGGATCCACTGAATGATAACAACCTGCAGAAGTGGGCAAGCTTGCCTTGGTGTTTCTCCCTCTCCATAAAACAAGAAATGGAGAGTGCAGGAGGCAGAAACTGATTTCAGTTTCAGAAGCTAGTTCTCGACCTGCTTGAAGCCACGACCATTCAGCGGTGGATTCCATACAAAGTGCCATTCCTGATGGCAAAGGAAACATCTTTCTCTCTGAGATCATGACCACTCCAGGGAAGAGCCCTGCTGCTCTGACCTGCACATGCCCTCAGGAGGGTCACCCAAGCACAGAATGAGGCAAAAGTGCTCAAAAAAACCTGCATGGAATAATGCAATGATTGGAATGATCCCAGAGAGTCAGCAAAGAGTCAGGAACAGACAGAAAAGATGTGCAGTTATGGGAACTGTGCTGATGAGATAATGGGGACAAGAGTGGCAGAAAATTACTCAGGTATCCTGGACAAGGATCAGGTCCCAGAGAACTCCTGGTATTCCCAGAGGACCACAGAGAGTGCACAGAAAGACCATGAGCCAAATGAGGCCAACACAATTTTTCTCTGAGCACTGTTTGAGTAGCAACAGGGTCCAACCCTCCCAGCAGATGCAGACCTGTGTGCAACGGTGAGTGACCATCATGGAGTGATGGGAAAAGCAACAGAAAATGATGTGTCATGAGCCCTCACATGGGCATGGGCATGTGGGCAAGGAGCACGAGACTGACGCCCATTTCCTGACAACTTGGACAAAACCAAAGCCACAGGAATGACACAGGTGAACATATTTTTCTGCAGAGGATGCTGCCAGCCAATGGTGTGAGATTCCAAATGCACCCAGCATTGGTTTTGCACAGGAAATCCTTGAATCTCTCATCCCAGCATTTAGAAAAATGACCCTTCATGTAGGAAAGCACAGAGAATTAGCCGGGAAATGAAAAGGCAGCAGTGCAGGAAACCAGGAATGAAACCCCTACTATTACCTGGGATGGTGCACATTTGCCATGTACAGGTCAGAAAATAACCACTTCCACAAAGGAGCCTCTGGGCCTGAGGCAGGTCAGGACTGCTATAAAAGGCAGCCCAAGTCTCTGCTCTCTCAGCCACTTCTCTCACCTCCTCTTCTCAGGAATAAGGTGAGTGGGAAGCCTCTTCTCCTCCTCCTTCTGCTGCTGCTGCTGCTTCAAGAGCAGCTCTTGCCTGGCTGGAGGTCTCAGCTGAGAGGGGCTACAAGAGCCCAGGGCTGGGAGCTGCTTGTGCTGGGAGAGGGCAGGGGAGAGAAGGTCTTGTGCAGACAGAGAGAGAGGCTGGAACTTTGCTGAGGTGGCTCCTGGGCTTTGAGCTGGGCACTGCAATGTGGGCCAGGAGGTGCCCACATTGTGCAGGGTGTTTGGGTGCAGTGCTGCTTCTCACGTGTCCTCACTTTGTGCTTCTCCCTGCCCTCTGTGCCAGGTGCACCTGTGAGCCCCAGCCATGTCCTGCTGCAAGCCCTGTGACCCTTGCTGCCAGCCCTGTGGGCCCTGCCCGCTGGCCAGCAGCTGCAATGAGTGCTGTGTCAGGCAGTGCCAGAGCTCCCACGTTGTCATTCAGCCGCCTGCTGTGCTGGTGACCCTGCCTGGACCCATCCTCAGCTCCTCCCCACAGAACACCGCCGTGGGATCCTCCACCTCTGCTGCTGTTGGCAACATCCTCAGCTCTGGCGGAGTGCCCATCAGCTCTGGGGGCTTTGACATCTCCTGCATCACCAACTGCTATGGTGGCAGCAGATGCTGTGGTCCCTGCTAAAGCTGCTGGCAATGTCTTCTGGCAACAACGCCCAAGCCTTCAAAGCATGGTTTTGGGCAGGAAATAGAGCTTCAGAAAATTGTATTTAGAGCTTTGGACCATCGCTTCCTTGTTCTATTCTCCTCTCCTTTTCTCCCCATGGCCGTCTAGTGTGGGCATGCCGTCCTTCCCCCCTCTGCAGAGCAGTGCAAAGAACACCACATGGGAGCTCCATCTTAGTGGCTGCTCCTGGTGCTCTCTGTGAGCCATCTCCTTTTCTTCTTTAACCTCATTAAAATTGTCTTGCATTCAAGCCTTGGCCTCTGAGTTGTCTGTTGTTCTGGGGGAACCCCTCCAGTTTTCTCAGGAAAAAGATGGAGGATGCAATGCTTGGGGCACCCTGAAGTGGATTTTATTTTGTCCCCCTTTCATTTGGAGCTGATGAAGAACATCCCTGGCTACTCAGCAGCCAAAGGCCATCATGGAGATGTTGGGTCCAAAGGAGTGAGAATGGGAAACAACAACACCAGGCGACAGCCCACAACTCATCTCTTGCCATCCTTCCTTCATTTCCTGGCCTAGGGCCTTTGGCCAGCCCTCCTGGCAACAAGGAGATGAAATCCAAACCTCGCACAGTCCCTCAGCACTCAGCAGGGCCCAGCTGCTGCCCAGACACGCAGGGCTGAGGGGACCGCACCTCTGGGCACAGCCAGCAGGGGCGCTGCTGGCTCCCGGCCTGGCAGGGCGCGTGCGATGATTCCCCCATGGCAGCAGAGGGCGCTGTGGCCTGAGGTCCTAGGCCACGTGGTAATGGCGGCTTGATTGAGACGGGAAGGGATGATAAAAAGGCTTCGCTTTACAAAGACCAAGGGGTAGCGGTGATCCTATTACCCCAGCTCGACTCTCAGGAGTAGCAAGCTGGAATGGCAGAAATGAGTGAAAATCACAGGGTGGTGGATAAGATGTAGTAGAAGCTCTGCGGCTCTCGATGGAGCTGTGGGTTGTCTCAACAGGCAGGGGGCTACAGTGCAGCAAAATCCAGAGCAGTTCCAAAAAAGCAGCAGGGGCCCAACAGAGGCAGCCCGGCTCCAAACAGTGCAAGGAAAGGCGGGTTGGGGATTCCAAGCACCTGAACATCTTGTGAAAATTCCATCTTTTACTGAGGTAGACTGTTAACAAGGTGCCAGTGCAACGGTTGCTCCGAGGAGCAGAGCTCCAGGCACAGTAAAAAAAAAGGCAGCAAGACATGCAACACTGCAGTGGGGATGAACTCTCCCCACAGTGCTGCAGCCTCTCTGCCCTCTGAAAGCTGAGAGAGAAAGAGATCCAGGGTCTGCACCCAACCCCATTTTCCCACTCCAAATGTCTTTGCATTTCTGGCCTCCCGGAGAAACCCACAGATAAGAGAAATGCAGCTAGATTCCCTCCTCCCCTGAGCTTGGCCACTTCTTTTTTCATTGTGAAGTACCCAGTCGTTAATGTTTCCAAGCAACTTATGAGACAAAATTCTTTGAGGAAAAAGCATTAAATGAAAAGATTCTGACCCTTAACAGCTTCTAAAGGGGAGGGAGCAACACTCAGCTATGCTGTGTGGGTCAAGCACACTGTCCTATATCTCACAGCAGAGCAACACCTGAATAGGGGTTCCTTTGGTCCAAGAACCATTTCCCGAGGGGTTTCACCCTGCTCAGTCAGCACCAGGATGCTGAGATGCAGAAATGCATCTGCCATTGGCCTGGAGCAGGAGCCTGTGTCTCATCCTGGCCACCAGCAACATTCCACCAGAAGGGGATCCACTGAATGATAACAACCTGCAGAAGTGGGCAAGCTTGCCTTGGTGTTTCTCCCTCTCCATAAAACAAGAAATGGAAAGTGCACGAGGCAGAAGTTGATTTTAGTGCTAGTTCTCTGCCACCTTCAAGCCACAACCATTCAATGTTAGATTCCATACAAAGTGCCTTTCCTCATGGCAAAGGAAACATCTTTCTCTCTGAGATCATGACCACTTCAGGGAAGAGCCCTGCTGCTCTGACCTGCACATACCCACAGGAGGGTCACCCAAGCTCAGAATGATGCATGTGTGCTCAAACACTCCTTCATGGAATAATGCAAAGATCTGTATGGTCCCAGAGAGTTAGCAAAGAGTCAGGGACAGTCAGAAAAAAATGTGTAGTTCTGAGAACTCTGATGAGGAGATACTAGGGGCAATTATGCCCAAAAATTACTCAGGTATCCTGGACAAGGATCAGGCCCCAGATAACTCTTGGTATTCCCAGAGGACCACAGAGAGTGCACAGAAAAACAATGAGCCAAATGAGGCCAACACAATTTTTCTCTGAGCAGTGTTTGAGTAGCAACAGATTCCAACCCCCCCAGCAGATGCAGACCTGTGTGCAACAGTGAGTGAGCATCATGGAGAGATGGGAAAAGCAACAGAAAATGATGTGTCATGAGCCCTCACATGGCAGTCCTTGGGCATGTGGGCAAGGAGCACGAGACTGACGCCCATTTCCTGACAACTTGGACAAAACCAAAGCCACAGGAATGACACAGGTGAACATATTTTTCTGCAGAGGATGCTGCCAGCCGATGGTGTGAGATTCCAAATGCACCCAGCATTGGTTTTGCACAGGAAATCCTTGAATCTCTCATTCCAGCATTTAGAGAAATGACTCTTCATGTAGGAAAGCACAGAGAATTAGTCGGGAAATGAAAAGGCACCAGTGCAGGAAACCAGGACTCAGCTCCTACCATTAGCTGAGATGGTGCACATTTGACATGAGCTGGTCACAAAATTATGACTTCCACTAAGGTGCCTGTGGGCCTGAGGCAGGTCAGGACTGCTATAAAAGGCAGCCCAAGTCTCTGCTCTCTCATCCACTTCTCTCACCTCCTCCTCTTCAGGAATCAGGTGAGTGGGAAAACTCATCTTGTCCTCCGTCTGCTGCTGCTTCTTCAAGAGCAGCTCTTGCCTGCCTGGAGGTCTCAGCTGAGAGGAGCTGTTGTAGTGCAGGGCTGGGAGCTGCTTGTGCTGGGAGAGGGCAGGGGAGAGAAGGTCTTGTGCAGACAGAGAGAGAGGCTGGAACTTTGCTGAGGTGACTCCTGGGCTTTGAGCTGGGTATTGCAATGTGGGCCAGGAGGTGCCCACATTGTGCAGGGTGTTTGGGTGCAGTGCTGCTTCTCACGTGTCCTCACTTTGTGCTTCTCCCTGCCCTCTGTGCCAGGTGCACCTGTGAGCCCACAGCCATGTCCTGCTGCAGGCCCTGTGACCCTTGTTGCCAGCCCTGTGGGCCCTGCCCGCTGGCCAGCAGCTGCAATGAGTGCTGTGTCAGGCAGTGCCAGAGCTCCCACGTTGTCATTGAGCCGCCTGCTGTGCTGGTGACCCTGCCTGGGCCCATCCTCAGCTCCTCCCCACAGAACACCGCCGTGGGATCCTCCACCTCTGCTGCTGTTGGCAGCATCCTCAGCTCTGGCGGAGTGCCCATCAGCTCTGGGGGCTTTGACATCTCCTGCATCACCAACTGCTATGGTGGCAGCAGATGCTGTGGTCCCTGCTAAAGCTGCTGGCAATGTCTTCTGGCAACAACGCCCAAGCCTTCAAAGCATGGTTTTGGGCAGGAAATAGAGCTTCAGAAAATTGTATTTAGAGCTTTGGACCATCGCTTCCTTGTCCTATTCTCCTCTCCTTTCCTCCCCATGGCAGTCTAGTGTGGGCGTGCCGTCCTTCCCCCCTCTGCAGAGCAGTGCAAAGAGCACCACATGGGAGCTCCATCTTAGTGGCTGCTCCTGGTGCTCTCTGTGAGCCATCTCCTTTTCTTCTTTAACCTCATTAAAATTGTCTTGCATTCAAGCCTTGGCCTCTGAGTTGTCTGTTGTTCTGGGGGAACCCCTCCAGTTTTCTCAGGAAAAAGATGGAGGATGCAATGCCTGGGGCACGCTGCAGTGGATTTTATTTTGTCCCCCTTTCATTTGGAGCTGATGAAGAACATCCCTGGCTACTCAGCAGCCAAAGGCCATCATGGAGACGTTGGGTCCAAAGGAGTGGGAATGGGAAACAACAACACCAGGCGACAGCCCACAACTCATCTCTTGCCATCCTTCCTTCATTTCCTGGCCTAGGGCCTTTGGCCAGCCCTCCTGGCAACAAGGAGATGAAATCCAAACCTCACACAGTCCCTCAGCACTCAGCAGGACCCAGCTGCTGCCCAGACACACAGGGCTGAGGGGACCGCACCTCTGGGCACAGCCAGCAGGGGCGCTGCTGGCTCCCGGCCTGGCGGGGCGCGTGCGATGATTCCCCCATGGCAGCAGAGGGCGCTGTGGCCTGAGGTCCTAGGCCATGTGGTAATGGCGGCTTGATTGAGACGGGAAGGGATGATAAAAAGGCTTCGCTTTACAAAGACCAAGGGGTAGCGGTGATCCTGTTTCCCCTGCTCGACTCTCAGGAGTAACAAGCTGGAATGGCAGAAATGAGTGAAAATCACAGGGTGGTGGATAAGATGTAGTAGAAGCTCTGCGGCTCTCGATGGAGCTGTGGGTTGTCTCAACAGGTACAGTGCAGCAAAATCCAGAGCAGTGCTGAAAAAGCAGCAGGGGCCCAACAGAGGAAGCCCGGCTCCAAACAGTGCAAGGAAAGGCGGGTTGGGGATTCCAAGCACCTGAACATCTTGTGAAAATTCCATCTTTTACTGAGGTAGACTGTTAACAAGGTGCCAGTGCAACGGTTGCTCCGAGGAGCAGAGCTCCAGGCACAGTAAAAAAAAAGGCAGCAAGACATGCAACACTGCAGTGGGGATGAACTCTCCCCACAGTGCTGCAGCCTCTCTGCCCTCTGAAAGCTGAGAGAGAAAGAGATCCAGGGTCTGCACCCAACCCCATTTTCCCACTCCAAATGTCTTTGCATTTCTGGCCTCCCGGAGAAACCCACAGATAAGAGAAATGCAGCTAGATTCCCTCCTCCCCTGAGCTTGGCCACTTCTTTTTTCATTGTGAAGTACCCAGTCGTTAATGTTTCCAAGCAACTTATGAGACAAAATTCCTTGAGGAAAAAGCACCAAAACGAATAGATTCTGCCCCTCAACAGCTTCTAAAGGGGAGGGAGCAACACTCAGCTATGCTGTGTGGGTCAATCACACTGTCCTATATCTCACAGCAGAGCAACACCTGAATAGGGGTTCCTTTGGTCCAAGAACCATTTCCCGAGGGGTTTCACCCTGCTCAGTCAGCACCAGGATGCTGAGATGCAGAAATGCATTTCCCATTGGCCTGGAGCAGGAGCCTGTGTCTCATCCTGGCCACCAGCAACATTCCACCAGAAGGGGATCCACTGAATGATAACAACCTGCAGAAGTGGGCAAGCTTGCCTTGGTGTTTCTCCCTCTCCATAAAACAAGAAATGGAAAGTGCACGAGGCAGAAGTTGATTTCAGTGCTAGTTCTCTGCCACCTTCAAGCCACAACCATTCAGTGTTAGATTCCATACAAAGTGCCATTCCTGATGGCAAAGGAAATATCTTTCTCTCTGAGATCATGACCACTCCAGGGAAGAGCCCTGCTGCTCTGACCTGCACATACCCACAGGAGGGTCACCCAAGCACAGAATGATGCACGTGTGCTCAAACACTCCTTCATGGAATAATGCAAAGATCTGTATGGTCCCAGAGAGTTAGCAAAGAGTCAGGGACAGTCAGAAAAAAATGTGTAGTTCTGAGAACTCTGATGAGGAGATACTAGGGGCAATTGTGCCCAAAAATTACTCAGGTATCCTGGACAAGGATCAGGCCCCAGATAACTCTTGGTATTCCCACACGACCCACAGAGAGTGCACAGAAAGACCATGAGCCAAATGAGGCCAACACAATTTTTCTCTGAGCACTGTTTGAGTAGCAACAGATTCCAACCCCCCCAGCAGATGCAGACCTGTGTGCAACAGTGAGTGAGCATCATGGAGAGATGGGAAAAGCAACAGAAAATGATGTGTCATGAGCCCTCACATGGCAGTCCTTGGGCATGTGGGCAAGGAGCACGAGACTGACACCCATTTCCTGACAACTTGGACCAAACCAAACCCACAGGAATGACACAGGTGAACATATTTTTCTGCAGAGGATGCTGCCAGCCGATGGTGTGAGATTCCAAATGCACCCAGCATTGGTTTTGCACAGGAAATCCTTGAATCTCTCATCCCAGCATTTAGAGAAATGACCCTTCATGTAGGAAAGCACAGAGAATTAGTCGGGAAATGAAAAGGCAGCAGTGCAGGAAACCAGGACTCAGCTCCTACCATTAGCTGAGATGGTGCACATTTGACATGAGCTGGTCACAAAATTATGACTTCCACTAAGGTGCCTGTTGGCCTGAGGCAGGTCAGGACTGCTATAAAAGGCAGCCCAAGTCTCTGCTCTCTCATCCACTTCTCTCACCTCCTCCTCTTCAGGAATCTGGTGAGTAGGAAAACTCATCTTGTCCTCCGTCTGCTGCTGCTTCTTCAAGAGCAGCTCTTGCCTGCCTGGAGGTCTCAGCTGACAGGAGCTGTTGTAGTGCAGGGCTGGGAGCTGCTTGTGCTGGGAGAGGGCAGGGGAGAGAAGGTCTTGTGCAGACAAAGAGAGAGGCTGGAACTTTGCTGAGGTGACTCCTGGGCTTTGAGCTGGGTACTGCAATGTGGGCCAGGAGGTGCCTTGGCTGCAGGGTGTTTGGGTGCAGTGCTGCTTCTCACGTGTCCTCACTTTGTGCTTCTCCCTGCCCTCTGTGCCAGGTGCACCTGTGAGCCCGAGCCATGTCCTGCTGCAGGCCCTGTGACCCTTGTTGCCAGCCCTGTGGGCCCTGCCCGCTGGCCAGCAGCTGCAATGAGTGCTGTGTCAGGCAGTGCCAGAGCTCCCACGTTGTCATTCAGCCGCCTGCTGTGCTGGTGACCCTGCCTGGGCCCATCCTCAGCTCCTCCCCACAGAACACCGCCGTGGGATCCTCCACCTCTGCTGCTGTTGGCAACATCCTCAGCTGTGGCGGAGTGCCCATCAGCTCTGGGGGCTTTGACATCTCCTGCATCACCAACTGCTATGGTGGCAGCAGATGCTGTGGTCCCTGCTAAAGCTGCTGGCAATGTCTTCTGGCAACAACGCCCAAGCCTTCAAAGCATGGTTTTGGGCAGGAAATAGAGCTTCAGAAAATTGTATTTAGAGCTTTGGACCATCGCTTCCTTGTCCCATTCTCCTCTCCTTTCCTCCCCATGGCAGTCTAGTGTGGGCGTGCCGTCCTTCCCCCCTCTGCAGAGCAGTGCAAAGAGCACCACATGGGAGCTCCATCTTAGTGGCTGCTCCTGGTGCTCTCTGTGAGCCATCTCCTTTTCTTCTTTAACCTCATTAAAATTGTCTTGCATTCAAGCCTTGGCCTCTGAGTTGTCTGTTGTTCTGGGGGAACCCCTCCAGTTTTCTCAGGAAAAAGATGGAGGATGCAATGCCTGGGGCACGCTGCAGTGGATTTTATTTTGTCCCCCTTTCATTTGGAGCTGATGAAGAACATCCCTGGCTACTCAGCAGCCAAAGGCCATCATGGAGACGTTGGGTCCAAAGGAGTGGGAATGGGAAACAACAACACCAGGCGACAGCCCACAACTCATCTCTTGCCATCCTTCCTTCATTTCCTGGCCTAGGGCCTTTGGCCAGCCCTCCTGGCAACAAGGAGATGAAATCCAAACCTCACACAGTCCCTCAGCACTCAGCAGGACCCAGCTGCTGCCCAGGCACGCAGGGCTGAGGGGACCGCACCTCCGGGCACAGCCAGCAGGGGCGCTGCTGGCTCCCGGCCTGGCGGGGCGCGTGCGATGATTCCCCCATGGCAGCAGAGGGCGCTGTGGCCTGAGGTCCTAGGCCACGTGGTAATGGCGGCTTGATTGAGACGGGAAGGGATGATAAAAAGGCTTCGCTTTACAAAGACCAAGGGGTAGCGGTGATCCTATTACCCCAGCTCGACCCTCAGGAGTAACAAGCTGGAATGGCAGAAATGAGTGAAAATCACAGGGTGGTGGATAAGATGTAGTAGAAGCTCTGCAGCTCTAGATGGAGCTGTGTGTTGTCTCAACAGGCAGGGGGCTACAGTGCAGCAAAACTCAGAGCAGTGCTGAAAAAGCAGTGGGGTGCAACAGAGGCAGCCCGGCTCCAAACAGTGCAAGGAAAGGCGGGTTGGGGATTCCAAGCACCTGAACATCTTGTGAAAAGTCCATCTTTTACTGAGGTAGACTGTTAACAAGGTGCCAGTGCAACGGTTGCTCCGAGGAGCAGAGCTCCAGGCACAGTAAAAAAAAAGGCAGCAAGACATGCAACACTGCAGTGGGGATGAACTCTCCCCACAGTGCTGCAGCCTCTCTGCCCTCTGAAAGCTGAGAGAGAAAGAGATCCAGGGTCTGCACCCAACCCCATTTTCCCACTCCAAATGTCTTTGCATTTCTGGCCTCCCGGAGAAACCCACAGATAAGAGAAATGCAGCTAGATTCCCTCCTCCCCTGAGCTTGGCCACTTCTTTTTTCATTGTGAAGTACCCAGTCGTTAATGTTTCCAAGCAACTTATGAGACAAAATTCCTTGAGGAAAAAGCACCAAAACGAATAGATTCTGCCCCTCAACAGCTTCTAAAGGGGAGGGAGCAACACTCAGCTATGCTGTGTGGGTCAAGCACACTGTCCTATATCTCACAGCAGAGCAACACCTGAATAGGGGTTCCTTTGGTCCAAGAACCATTTCCCGAGGGGTTTCACCCTGCTCAGTCAGCACCAGGATGCTGAGATGCAGAAATGCATCTGCCATTGGCCTGGAGAGGAGGAACCTCTGTCACATCCTGGCCACCAGCAACATTCCAGCAGATGGGGATCCACTGAATGATAACAACCTGCAGAAGTGGGCAAGCAGCCATGGTGTTTCTCCCTCTCCATAAAACCAGAATTGGAGAGTGCAGGAGGCTGAAGCTCATTTCTCTGCCACCTTCAAGCCACGATCATTCAGCGGTAGATTCCATACAAAGTGCCATTCCTGATGGCAAAGGAAACATCTTTCTCTCTGAGATCATGACCACTCCAGGGAAGAGCCCTGCTGCTCTGACCTGCACATACCCTCAGGAGGGTCACCCAAGCACAGAATGATGCACGTGTGCTCAAACACTCCTTCATGGAATAATGCAAAGATCTGAATGCTCACACAGAGTCAGCAAAGAGTCAGGAACAGACAGAAAAGATGTGCAGTTCTGGGAACTCTGATGAGGAGATACTGGGGAAAAGAGTGGCAGAAAATTACTCAGGTATCCTGGACAAGGATCAGGCCCCAGATAACTCCTGGTATTCCCACACGACCCACAGAGAGTGCACAGAAAGACCATGAGCCAAATGAGGCCAACACAATTTTTCTCTGAGCACTGTTTGAGTAGAAACAGGGTCCAACCCTCCCAGCAGACGCAGACCTGTGTGCAACAGTGAGTGAGCATCATGGAGTGATGGGAAAAGCAACAGAAAATGATGTGTCATGAGCCCTCACATGGCAGTCCTTGGGCATGTGGGCAAGGAGCACGAGACTGACGCCCATTTCCTGACAACTTGAATAAAACCAAAGCCACAGGATTGACACAGGTGAACATATTTTTCTGCAGAGGATGATGCCAGCTGATGATCTGAGCATTCTAAATGCACCCAGCATTGGTTTTGCCCAGGAAATCCCTGAATCTCTCATCCCAGCATTTAGAAAAATGGCCTTTCATGTAGGAAAGCACAGAGAATTAGCTGGGAAATGAAAAGGCAGCAGTGCAGGAAACCAGGAATGAAACCCCTACTATTACCTGGGATGGTGCACATTTGCCATGTACAGGTCAGAAAATAACCACTTCCACAAAGGAGCCTCTGTGCCTGAGGCAGGTCAGGACTGCTATAAAAGGCAGCCCAAGTCTCTGCTCTCTCATCCACTTCTCTCACCTCCTTCTCCTCTTCAGGAATCAGGTGAGTGGGAAGCCTCTTCTCCTCCTCCTGCTGCTGCTGTTTCATACCAAGCTCTTGCCTGGCTGGAGGTCTCAGCTGAGAGGGGCTACAAGAGCCCAGGGCTGGGAGCTGCTTGTGCTGGGAGAGGGCAGGGCAGAGAAGGTCTTGTGCAGACAGAGAGAGGCTGGGACTTGGCTGAGGTGGCTCCTGGGCTTTGAGCTGGGCACTGCAATGTGGGCCAGGAGGTGCCTTGGCTGCAGGGTGTTTGGGTGCACTGCTGCTTCTCAAGAAATGTCCTTACTTTTTTCTTCTCCCTGCCCTCTGTGCCAGGTGCGCCTGTGAGCCTGAGCCATGTCCTGCTGCAAGCCCTGTGACCCTTGCTGCCAGCCCTGTGGGCCCTGCCCGCTGGCCAGCAGCTGCAATGAGTGCTGTGTCAGGCAGTGCCAGAGCTCCCACGTTGTCATTGAACCCTCCCCTGTGCTGGTGACCCTGCCTGGGCCCATCCTCAGCTCCTTCCCCCAGAACACCGCCGTGGGATCCTCCACCTCGGCTGCTGTTGGCAACATCCTCAGCTCTGGCGGAGTGCCCATCAGCTCTGGGGGCTTTGACATCTCCTGCATCACCAACTGCTATGGTGGCAGCAGGTGCCGTCCCTGCTAAATGTGCTGCAAACATCCTTGGGAAAGATTCTTCAAGACCTCAGAACCTGCTTCTGGCCAGGGCCTTGAGCTTTGGCATATTTTCATTACAACTTCATGGCATTGTGGCATTTTTCTCTTCTTTTACTTTCTCCTTCCTTCCTTTGCTCCCCATATCTTCCCAAGCCAGCCTAGTGGAGATGTGTTGTCCTCCCTTCCTCATTAGTACAGGGTGGTGGACACCCTGCAGAAACTCCACTGCTCCTTAGTGGCAGCTCCTGGTGCTCTTCTGTGAGCCATCCCCTTTTCTTTTTTTGACTCAATAAAGCTGTTTTGCATTCAAGCCTCTCCTCTGAGTTCTCTTTCTTTCCACTGAAAGTCTTCCAGTCTGTACAGGATAAAAGGTGCAGAAGCAGAGGTTGGGAATTCCTGCAGTTGATTTTACTTTGTGCCCTTTTGTCTTGGAGCTGAGGAAAACTTACCTGGGTACTGCACAGTCAATGGCCATCAGGAACAATGAGGCTCCAAAGGGTAGCAGGAGTGGGTTGGTGTGTGAATTGATACATCCAAGTCACCAAACCACAGCTGAAATGCAAAGAGTAAATTTATTTCATTACCTCATTAACTCACAGGTTCCAAGGCACTGCCAGCTTCAGAGACACATGTGAGAGGAACAGTGGCACCATTAGGGTCAGTGCAATCCTGGCAGGTCACTGCCTGTCCCAGTATCTCAAGGGGCCTCTTGTACATGCAGTTTATCACAATGCTGTGCATTTATGATCTTTGAGCTTTTTGATATCTCGGTCTCCCAGCAGGAGGCTCAAGACTGTCTGTGAGAGATGCCTCTTAAGGTTCTGTTAGCTTTTATATTATCTCTCAAAAGAGACAGGATATAATCAGCAGTAAATATGTGAAGCTTCCCACATGGATGTTCTCAGCGTCCCCACCTACAAGGTCACTTTGTGCAAATTTATCACCCTGCTCTCCAAGTCTTTCAGTTTCAACCTTTTCCTCCCAACAGTTGGGAAACAGCAATGTGTGGAAACAGCCCACAACTTCATCCCTACCTTCCCCTCCCCTCCATTACCCAGTCTAGGGTCCACGGCCTGCACACAGCAGCACAGGCAGATGAGGATCACATCTCAATCTCATAGGGGCCCTCAGCTCATGCAGTGCCCATCTCTGTCCTAAGATGCAGTGCTGAGATGTTTCAGAAGTTAGAATTGGAATCAGCCATACTCAGGATATGCTGTGGTAAATGACTTTAGGCTGAGTTTGTGTAGAAGACTTAGGGCTTCACTGTTAATTCACATTTCTGCCATGTATGGATAGATGTAATCTGTGCATCAATGCCTTCCCAATGGAAGCCTTTGACCAAACCCATGCCCAAGGGGGGACTGCAAGACAGACAAAGGAAGATGGACCCTGGTGAAGACAGGGCTGCCAAGGACAGCCCGCAGATCACAGAGTTGTCAAAGGGTTTAGGTTAGACAGTCTTGTCCTACCCACTGCCATGGGCAGGGACACCTTCCACCAAGCTGCTCAAAGCTCCGCTGTCACCAAAAACTGGGAAATAAACTCTCCAACCAATTTCAGAAAGCTACGTCAGAAAGCTGACATTACTTTATTAGAGAGCTGGATGCATGGGGATGTCTCCCCTAAGCATGCCCACTAACCTAATAGATCAAGTTGCATTCCAAAAACTAATACATATTCATCACTGTTTGAATACATGCACATAGGTTAAATATTTCCATCAATTTGTTTGGATATGGTTACAGATCTTCTGATGAATCTTTTTTCTTTTTGAGAGTATCCCAAATATGTGGTCAGGTCATAAAGTACTACTCCATCATTCTTCACTCTGACACACAAATCTTGTACTCAAAACTAGGATATTGGCCAATCCATATTAATCACTGATACAAGTAAATGAGGAAGCATTAGGCCACATAAATCTCTGGTATTTGTACTAAGCACTGCCTGCTACAAAACGAAGCATTAACCATGAATATAGGGATCATACACTCAGTGTTAAGGTCAAAAGAATTTTCCAACATCTTCTCCCCTGCCGCAAAAACTTCTTGAAGAAATAGAACTTGTTCCATAGCATCCCCAGCTTCTCTATCTTTTTCACTGAGCAGACTGGAAGTGTTGCCACAGAATACGGGACAACTTGGAGGTCCAGGTTTGGATGCACAACATTAATGAATCTAAGGAAGAAGAGGAGGTGGCTCAGAGAAGGAACCAGGAGCAGCCACTAAGATGCAGTGGAGCTCCTGCAGGGTCTCCATCTGACTCTCATGCTGAGGGAGAGAGGGCAACACATCCCCACTACACCTGCCTGTGGAAACATAGAGAGCAGGAGGTAAGAAGGAGCAGAGTAGAAGACGGAAAGAGCACCAAAAGATCTGTCACGTCCCTTCACGTTGCAGTTATTAGGCATATGAGCAAGAAGCACAACAGTGGTGCCCATTTCCTGACAACTTAGCCATAAACAATCCAATCAGAAATGACCTAAGTGAACATCACCTGACCACAAGGGATGCCACCAGCCCTTGATCAGAACATTCTGCCTGTATTGACATTTTCTGCCCTGGAAATCACTGACCATCTCATCACAGCAATTACAGAGAGAGACCTGCATATAGGAAGCCATTTGACAGAAGCCAGGAAATGAAAAGGCAGCAATGCAGGAAATAAGTACACAGCCCCATTATTAGCTTAGCATTTGACATGAGCTGGTCAGAAAATAACCACTTCCACAAAGGAGCCTCTGTGCCTGAGGCAGGTCAGGACTGCTATAAAAGGCAGCCCAAGTCTCTGCTCTCTCATCCACTTCTCTCACCTCCTTCTCCTCTTCAGGAATCAGGTGAGTGGGAAGCCTCTTCTCCTCCTCCTCCTGATGCTGCTGCTTCAAGAGCAGCTCTTGCCTGGCTGGAGGTCTCAGCTGAGAGGGGCTACAAGAGCCCTGGGATGGGAGCTGCTTGTGCTGGGAGAGGGCAGGGCAGAGAAGGTCTTGTGCAGACAGAGAGAGGCTGGGACTTGGCTGAGGTGGCTCCTGGGCTTTGAGCTGGGCACTGCAATGTGGGCCAGGAGGTGCCCACATTGTGCAGGGTGTTTGGTGGTAGTGCTGGTTTTCCTTTGTCCTCACATTCTGCTTCTCCCTTCCTTCCATCCTAGGTGTACCTGTGACCCTGAGCCATGTCCTGCTGCAAGCCCTGTGACCCTTGCTGCCAGCCCTGTGGGCCCTGCCCGCTGGCCAGCAGCTGCAATGAGTGCTGTGTCAGGCAGTGCCAGGATTCCCATGTGGCCATCCAGCCGCCTGCTGTGCTGGTGACCCTGCCTGGGCCCATCCTCAGCTCCTTCCCCCAGAACACCGCCGTGGGATCCTCCACCTCTGCTGCTGTTGGCAACATCCTCAGCTGTGGCGGAGTGCCCATCAGCTCTGGGGGCTTTGACATCTCCTGCATCACCAACTGCTATGGTGGCAGCAGGTGCCGTCCCTGCTAAATCTGCTGGCAACCTCCTCGGGCAAGGACCTCCATGACCTCAGGACCTCGTTCTGGGCAGAAGATAGAGCTTTGGGACATTGTAATTCAAGTTTCAAGCGGCTGTCCCCTTCTTCTCCTCTCTCCATCTCTTTCTTTTGCTATCTGTGTCTCCCCAGACCAACATGGGAGAACTTGTTGCCCTTTCTCTTCCTCCCTCTTTAGAGTGGGCAGATGGACAACCTGCAGGAACTCTACTGCATCCTATTGATCTTCCACATGCTCTCTCTGAGGCACCTCCTTTTCTTCTTTGGACTTAATAAAGTTGTTTTGCAACCAAGCCATGGCCTCCAAATCCTCCTTCTTTCCATGACAACTCTTCCAGTCAACTCTAGGAAAAAGATGGAGAAAGCAAGGGACTCCCTGCAGTGAATTTTACTTCATGCCTTTTCTTTTGGAGCTGTCAAAATCTTCCTTGGCTACCCCACAGAGAATGGCCTTCAGGGAAACCCTGGCTTTGAAGGGTCGCAGCAATAGAGATGGGAAACAAAGTTCTGGGGACAGCCCACAAGTTCACCTCTGCCTTCTCCTCCCTTCCATCATACGTCTACAGGTCTGTGGTCAGCACAGATGGTCAAAGACAGATGAGATAAGCAACCCATACACTTCTTCATCACCTGGCAAGGCCTGGCTGCCCTCCAGACGTGCAAGGCTGAGGTGAATCAGGCTGCCATATTCAGGCTACGCAGTCGCAGTCCCCATTCCTGTGAACCGAACACCCCATGGGCTATGGCCTGGATCGGCTCTTGGTCTTGCTTTGGGAAAGGCTTCTTCATTTTTGGTTTCTCTTTTTGTTTTTGTTCCATTGTCTCAGTGAGACTACAGGTAGCAGTTTTGAGCTGTCTGGAGGTGAACCACACAGGTGCTGCCTGTCACCGCAGGCAGCCACACTACAGCAAGCAGGTCAAGATGGATTAGCCCCTACTCCAGGAAAGAAGAATGTGGAAACAGAGACTCTTTCTCTTTCATGGCACATTTTTCTTTTCTTCACCTTCTTTTCTCTTTTTCTTCACCTTGTGTTGAAGGTGGGATCTTGGCTTTGAAGGCAGTTACTTTGGATTTACCAACTGTAGCCACTTGTAAAGACTGCATTTCACAATTAGCAACTTTTTTGAAATGAACTTCAAAAACTCTGCCAGCAGTGAAAAGGCGAGCAAGTTCCTGGGGTCAGACCACCCTATGCTGCTGTGGACAGACCTGTCCTTTCCCATCCACCACAGGCAGAGAGCAGAGCACAGCAGCAGCACCAGGGGTGCCCCATGAATGGCAGGAGGAAGCAGCAGCAGTGCAGACCCCATGTGAGCTGGCAAGTCTTCATCAGCCACTAGAACTCGTCTACAGGTTCTTGCCCTTCCGGGTAGGATTTACCATTATCTTGTCCCTTTTCTCCCAGGACCACATGGTCACCTGCCATCTTGGAAGGAAAGGGTGTGATGCCATCTTCCCCTTGTCCCTCAAGCCATGCAGACACCTCGGGAAGGATATTTCTGGAATTTCATGTCTCTCTTGGTTCTCATGGGTTTTTTGAGGTTCAGCAATTTTGTATCTAGCCGTAATTTACCGTTATTTAGTAAACTGCTATTTTTTTCATTTATATCTACTCATATTTTGTTCTTTATTGGTGGAAAGGGGTTGGTTGGAATTAAGGGAAGATTACTTATTTTAGATTGCCTAGCTCTTTAAATTATCTTAAACCAAGACAATCCCCATCAGTGAAATTTTAAAAACCTTCTCTGTTCCATTTTCTTTGGGACAATTACAAATTTTCCCTTGTAACTTAAGCAGTTCTGTTGCAGAGATAATATTACTGTGAACTCTCCCTCCTGATAAATGAATTTTGTCTTTACAAGTGGGCAGAGCTTGGGATGAAAGGAAGTGGAGGATTGGCTTTGCTGACTCAAACCTCTTGTCTGGAGAGTGGAGTGAAGTGATATCAGGCTCAGGGAGTCCTGCCTCCCTCTCTGCCTCCTCTATTTTTACAGGTGGGTGGAGTTATGGGTGCAGGGAGGGTTTGGTTTTGCTGCGTTAAACTCACAAGGGCTAAGGACTGTGACATCATGTTTAAGGAGGTCCACCTTTTCCTCAGGGCTGAAAAACTCTAATTAATTCTTCACACCTTCCCCAACAGTGTTAATTTGCAAGTCCAAAGCTCTTTGGCTTTGGACAAGTTTGTTTAACTGGTTTTTCAGGTTTTGGGCTAGCTTCTTCTGGGCATTCCATTCTCAGTCTGCCCTGAGGTGGGCTATTGTTTCAGCCCCCAAGGCTATTTGCAACTCAATCAGATCTTTCTGTTGCTGCTCCACGACATATTTCTCTTTGAGTTCAGCCTCCACTGGTATGGATACCAGGTCTTCTCCTTTACTGGGGTTCCCTCTCCCATCTTTTGCCAAAGTTCAAGTTTTCTCTGCAACTAACTGCAGATTTTGCCCACTTCGCTCTTCATGAAGTTGGACAACGTTTATAAGCTTTTAGCAATTCTCTTAGTGGATGTGAGAAACAAGGGTCACTCTTTAAAATTTTTAAAAGTTTAATAAGGGATAAAAGGGACAGTATCCAGCGCAGAGGTGCTTGGCAAACTGCCAGGAGCAGCCCATTAGCTTAAAACAATTTTCTTACATACTTTTTCATTACATCGGTTAAATGCATATTCATGAGGATTATACATATTCAAACATTCTTGTGGATTTACATGTTCCGGGAATTTTTTTGTCTGGCTCAACTTTTGACTTGTCTTAATGCCATCCTGTAGATAAATTTTATTTATTTAATTTCTTCTGGAAGCTCTATTCCATTGTTTGACACTTTTTGATAATCGGAGGATCAGTATTAAATCTCTCCTTGCATTTTTCTCTTGGTGTTTATTCTCCTGGTTCTTTTCACTGTTATTCAGATAAGATACTCCACAAGTACATTGAACCAACGTAGCTCTTAACATAAATAAAGGCATTTAACATTAACACATAGTCCGTTTTAATACTTTGCAAAAGCCTAAACTATATATAAGCTACATACTGCATACAAAAACCAGGGTCGTTCATCTTTAACTGATACTCTTGGGCACTGGTTTGGTCAAAAGGGAAGACGGTGTTCAGGTAACATCCATCTATAAGTGGAAGAAAGATGAACCTTTAGTGAAGCAGTAAGTCATTTGCACAAAGTCAACCAAAAGTCATTTACCACTGCGTACCCTGAGTATGGCTGATACCAATCCCAGCTTGTGAATTGTCTCAGCCCTGCATTGTCTGGACAGCAGCTTTGCCTGCCTGTGCTGAGGGAGTGCAACTCACCAGCCTGTGCTTCTGTTTGCATGCCATGGAGCCTCGACCAGGAAAGGGAAAGGTGGAGAAGGAAGAGATGAGGTTGTGGGCTGGTCCCAGGAATTGTTTTTCCCTTCCCCATTCCTGCCACCCTTTAGAGGGAGTCTCCCAGCCTTTGGCTGCTGAGAAGCTATGGATGGCTTAGTCAGCTCCAAGGGAAAAGGCACAAAGGAAAATCTACTACAGGGAATCTCATCATTTTCTTTCTCCAGCTATTTTCCCTAAGCAGACTGAAACAGTTGTTACAGAACGAAGGAGGACTCAGAGGCACATACATGAATGCAAAAAAGCTTTATTGAGTGTAGAGGAAAAAAATACTCAGAGTGGCTCAGAGAGGGCACCAGAAGCATCTACTAAGATGCAGTGGAGGTGTCCCTCTGCTTTCCTGCAGAGGGAAGAGAGGGTAACAGGTCTCCACTAGACTGGCTTGAGGATACATGGACAGCAAAGGAAAGAACAAAATGAGACAGGAGAAGAAAGGGACAATGCCTTGAAATTCAAATTACAATGTCCCAAAGCTCTATCTCCTGACCAGGACCAGGTGCTGAGGTCATGGAGGTTCTTGCCCGAGGAGGTTGCCAGCAGCTTTAGCAGGGACGGCATCTGCTGCCACCATAGCAGTTGGTGATGCAGGAGAGGTCAAAGCCCCCAGAGCTGATGGGAACTCCCTGAGAGCTGAGGATGCTGCCAACAGCAGCAGAGGTGGAGGATCCCACGGCGGTGTTCTGGGGGAAGGAGCTGAGGATGGGCCCAGGCAGGGTCACCAGCACAGGGGAGGGTTCAATGACAACGTGGGAGTCCTGGCACTGCCTGACACAGCACTCATTGCAGCTGCTGCCCAGCGGGGTGGGCCCACAGGGCTGGCAGCAAGGGTCACAGGGCCGGCAGCAGGACATGGCTCGGGATCACAGGTGCACCTAGGATGGAAGGAGGGGAGAAGCACAAAGTGAGGACATGTGAGAAGCAGCACTGCACCCAAACACCCTGCACAATGTGGGCACCTCCTGGCCCACATTGCAGTGCCCAGCTCAAAGCCCAGGAGCCATCTCAGCCAAGTCCCAGCCTCTCTCTGTCTGCACAAGACCTTCTTTCCCTGGCCCTCTCATAGGAAAAGCAGCTCCCATCCCCTCACTACGACAGCCCCTCTCGGCTGAGATCTCCAGCCAGGCAAGAGCTGGTCTTCAAGCAGGAGGAGAAGAGGCTTTGCACTCACCTGATTCCTGAGGAGGAGGAGGTGAGAGAAGTGGATGAGAGAGCAGAGACTTGGGCTGCCTTTTATAGCAGTCCTGACCTGCCTCAGGCCCAGAGGCACCTTTGTGGAAGCCATAATTTTCTGACCAGCTCATGTCAAATGCAAACTATCCCAGCTAATAATGGGGCTGTGTCCTGTTTTCCTGCACTGCTGCCTTTTCATTTCCTAGTGCATTCCACGTGCTTTCTTTTATGCAAATTTCTCCAAGTGTCAAGATGAGAGGTTCAAGAAATTCAGGGCAGAAAGACATCAGCACAGGCACAATGCTCAGATCAAGGGCTGGCAGCATCCCCTGTGGGTAGGTGATGTGAACCTGTTTCATGCCTGTGGATTAGTTTATGGCAAAGTTGTCAGGAAAGGGGCACCACTCTTGTGCTTCTCACCTTCATGCCCAAGGTCTCCATTGTTTGGGCACATGATAGAGCTTCAGGTTGCTATTTCCTTCTTGACTTTTCTCTTTCTTTTGTTGTCTTTATCTCTTTGGGCCAGTCTAGTGAGGACATTTTTCCCTCCTTCCTTCCACAGGAGAGGCTGAAGGACAACCTCCAGGATCTCCACTGCATCTTAGTGTCTGCCCCTCATACTCCCCGTAGGAACGATTCCAGTCTGCTCAGGAAAAAAGATAGAGGAAGAAGAGGGTGGGAGTACCTACAGTGGATTTTACTTTGTGCCCTTTCCCTTGGACCTGATGAAGACATCCCTGCTACTCTACAGCCAATAGTGATTAGACCACCAATCCAAAATATACTGGTAGTGGAGATAGAAAACAACAGTGCCTGGGAACAGTTCACAGCTTCATCTCTTCTTTTCCTCTGTTCTGTTGCCTGGTGTACATGGCCAGCACAGAGGGACAGATATGTACCTCACACCTCCTTTAGCATATGGCTAAAGGGCCCATCTGCTGTTGTTATATTCAGTTCTCAGATATTTCACAAGTTGGAATTGGTATCAAGCACACTCAAGCTATGCAAGTGTTGTGGTTTGACACTTGGCACCCAGAAGAGTCACTCACTCATCCTCCCCTGCTACAGCTGGGCAGTGGAGAGGGGAAAAAATATAACAAAGGATTTATGAGTGAGATAAGAACCAGGTGAAAACACTTCAAGGGCAAAACAGGCTCAACTTAAAGTTTCAAAGTGACTTTATTACTACCAAAATCAGAGGAGGACGATGAGAAGCAAAATAATCCCTTTATACACCTTTTTTCCCCCAGACCCTCCCTCCTTCCCACTGACAGTGAGATAGGGCATAGGGGTTTTTTGGTCAGTTCATCACTGAGATTTTCTTCCGCTGCTCCTGGAGAGGAGTCCTTCCCCTGCAAGGCCATAGGGCCCCTTCCATGGGAGACAGTTCTCCAGGAACTTCTCCAGCGTGGGTCCACTCTCACGAGCAGCAGCCCTACTGCACCAGCTGCAATGGGAGTCCCTCCAATGGGCAGACAGTCCTCCCAAAACAGCTGCAACGTGGGTCTATCTTTCCATGGGGTGCACTCCTCCAAGGACAGACTGCTACAGCCTGGAAGCACAGCCCCCTCTCTCTACCAGGTTTCCCACTGGATCACAGCATCCTCCAGGCATCCATCCAATGCAAGGGCACCTTCCCCATGAGCCGAGGGTGGATCTCTGCATCCCCCATGGATCCCCAGGGGATGTGGGTGGATCTCTGCATCCCCCATGGATCCCCAGGGGCTGTGGGTGGATCTCTGCATCCCCCATGGATCTATGGGCTGCAGGTGGATCTCTGCATCCCCTGTGGATCCCCATGGCTGCAAAGGCACAGCTGTTTCACCATGGTCTTCACCACAGCCTGCAGATGAATCCTGGCTCTGGCATCTGGAGCACCTCCTGCCCCTCCTTCTCCACTGATCTTGGAGTTGCCATATTGTTTCCCCTCTCATGTTCTCAACTCCTCCTCTTTCCTACTTGGAGAAAAACTGTGTGACTTCGTTTTGATTTTCTTCTTAAATATGTCATCACAGAGGCATTACCAACCTCCCTTATTGGCCCAGTCTTGGCCAGCAGCATGCTGATCTTCAGATTAGTGATTGGCTCTTCCTATATCCAGAAACCAAGGCTTCATCTGCTCCTAGTGAGACCTGAGCAGTGGTCTCAGTTGCCAGCACTCAAATCATCTCCAGGACCTTTTCACTCTGTGTGACCCCTCCACTGTCACCCTTTGTGCCTGACCCATGAGCCAGTTGCTCACCCATCACGAAATGTATTTATCCAGTTTTGTCCAGAAGGATCCTGTGAGAAATGGTATCAAAAACTTCAGAGAATTGCATAAAAGACTGCATCAGTTGGCTACCATTCATCAGTTAGGTGGGATACCTTGTTGTGAAAGGAAATTAGGTTTGACAAGCAGGGCATTCCTCACATGAACTCACACTGGTTGTGAAAAATGACTGCCTTGTTAATAATGTTTTTGAATACCTCCTAGAATTACCTTCTTGCTAATTTCACCAGGAATTTTACTGCAAGCCTAGACTTAACACACGTGTACTCACACATGTCTTCATGGAACAAACAAAAAACTGTACATTCAAATAAGGTCAGGAAACGTCATTAGCTGAGATCTCTGTTGTGGAAACACAGTATGTCCCCTCACAGCAGAGTCCCTGGGCACGTGGGAGAGAAGTACAAGAGCAGTGACCATTTTCTGACAACTTTGCCACCGCCAAGACCACAGGAATGACAGAGGTAAACATCACCACCCCACAGGGGATGCCAATAACAATTAATCTGAGACTTCTGCCTGTGCTGACGTCTTTGTGCCTTGAAAATCATTGGTGCTCTCATTTTGACACTTACAGAAAGAGATCTTCAAATAGGAAAGCACGCGGAATTAGCCAGGAAATGAAAAGGCAGCAGTGCAGGAAAACAGGGCACAACCCCATTATTAGCTGGGATAGTTTGCATTTGACATGAGCTGGTCAGAAAATTACGACTTCCACTAAGGTGGAACTTAGTTGTTGGCCTGAGGCAGGTCAGGACTGCTATAAAAGGCAGCCCAAGTCTCTGCTCTCTCAGCCACTTCTCTCACCTTCTCTTCCTCCTCAGGAATCAGGTAAGTGGGAAGCCTCTTCTCCTCCTCCTGCTGCTGCTGCTGCTGCTTCAAGAGCAGCTCTTGCCTGGCTGGAGGTCTCAGCTGAGAGGGGCTACAAGAGCCCAGGGCTGGGAGCTGCTTGTGCTGGGAGAGGGCAGGGGAGAGAAGGTCTTGTGCAGACAGAGAGAGGCTGGGACTTGGCTGAGGTGGCTCCTGGGCTTTGAGCTGGGCACTGCAATGTGGGCCAGGAGGTGCTCACACTGTGCAGGGTGTTTGGTGGTAGTGCTGGTTCTCCTTTGTCCTCACATTCTGCTTCTCCCCTCCTTCCATCCTAGGTGCACCTGTGAGCCCGAGCCATGTCCTGCTGCCCGCCCTGCAACCCTTGCTGCCAGCCCTGTGGCCCCACCCCGCTGGGCAGCAGCTGCAATGAGTGCTGTGTCAGGCAGTGCCAGGATTCCCATGTGGCCATCCAGCCCTCGGCCGTGGTGGTGACCCTGCCTGGCCCCATCCTCAGCTCCTTCCCCCAGAACACCGCCGTGGGATCCTCCACCTCTGCTGCTGTTGGCAACATCCTCAGCTCTGGCGGAGTGCCCATCAGCTCTGGGGGCTTTGACATCTCCTGCATCACCAACTGCTATGGTGGCAGCAGGTGCCGTCCCTGCTAAAGCTGCCTAAAGTCTTTAGGCAAGAACCTCCAAGACCTCAGAAGCTGGCTCCTGCGCAGGAGATAGAGCTTTAAGACATGGTATTTAATGTCTGAGCCATTGTTCCCTTCTACTTTTTTTTGTCTTTCCTTTGCTATCTGTGTCTCCCCAGGCCAGCCTAGGGGGATGTGTTGCACTCCCTCCATCTTTCGGGCAGGCAGATGGACCCCCTGCATGAGCTCCACTGCATCTTAGTGGCTGCTCCTGGTGCTGTCTGTGAGCCACCTTTGTTTCTACCTTACATTCATTAAAGTTGTTTTGCATCCAAGCCTTGGCCTCTAAGCTGTCCTTCTTTCCGTGACAACTGTTCCAGTCTGCTCAGGGTAGAAGGTGGATGGGCAGAGTGTTGGACTCCCTGTAGTGGATTTTCCTTTCTGCCTTTTCCATTGGAGTGGATGAAGAACATCCCTGGCCACTCCACAGCCAATGGCAATCAGGGAAAAGATGGCTCCAAAGGTGTCTGCCAAGGAAGGCGGGAATCTTCACGGAATGGAAAATATTACACCCTTCCCTCCAAATTATTATAACTTTGAAAATGCCGGGCTGTCAGACAAAGATGTTGGAAAAGGAACAGCAGTTCTCTACTAGAATATACATAACAAGGCAAACAAACAACAACAGCAAAACCAAACAGACTCAGACACCCAGGCCCGGCCTCCCTCGGCCGCAGGCGCTTTCCCCTTCGGTGCAGTTCCGGGCACAGCCAGCAGGGGCGCTGCTGGCTCCCGGCCAGGCAGGGCGGGTGCGGTGATTCCCCCGCGCCAGCAGGGGGCGCTGTGGGGCGAGCTCAGCTCCCTCATGAGGCGATGGCGGCTCAGGCGGTGGAGGAGAGGGGAGGTGGCTCCCTTTGCAAAACTCACGGGGAGCAGCCGGTCTCAGCGCCACTGAGGGTGGTGAATTGTGCTGTAGGAGGAACCTTGGAGAGGTGAGCTGGAACAACAGAGGTGAGCAGGCTCTTGGAGACAAACGAAGCATTGCAAAAAACCATGAAGCCATGGCAGGAGCAGCGGGAGTCCAGGCAGAGATGGGGCGTTGAATTAGAATGTGGCAAAAACCACCAGAGCGGGGGCAGAAAACAGTGGAGCTGGGCAGCCCCCAAAGGAGAGAGAATGTGAGGGAGCGGGTTGCTTGGAGTTTTCCCCTGGCTCTCAGGTCTCCCATGTGATGTCCTGGGGATGGCAGTGGCATCAGGGCTCCTGCAAGCAGCCAGGAGATGCTCCTTCCAGAGAGAGGGAGCACACTGGGGTCCCAGGCTTTTCCTGAGGCACCCAAGCAGATAGTGAGGGTCCCTCCCAGTGAGATTGGGTGTAGGAAAGATGCTAGTGCTCGCCCCTCTTTCAAGCAGAGGCTCACCCATGGTAAGGGGAAGCAGTGAAGGACAAAACTCTGCAGTCCCCACAGCAGCAGTCCAGCACAAAGACCACAACCATCTCCCCAACAATCCCCCAAGAGAGAAGGCGAGAGAAGGCTGAGCCCAGTCCCTCACCCGCAGCCAAGTCCCACAGTGTCTCTGCACTTCCAAAGAGAAAACCTCCCCGGCCACCAAGCTCACCCCCCAGAGAAGAGACTGCAGCCAACTGCACCCTTCCCCTCTCCTTCCCATCCCAGCCATATCTTTTCTCTCCCAAGTATCATTGTTCCCATGTCTTAGGCAACAAATGGGAGAAAAATTCCCTGGGAGAAAGAAAAGAAATGGAAAAATCCTAACCTCTAACAACGGTGCACTACCCTGTTTTTACAGTAGAAGATAATTTACACCAATTTCCATGCCAAGTGTGTTATTTATAATAAAGTCATTTTTATTACTCAACTCAACTGCATTTAAAGAGACAGAAGAGAGATACTCTGAGTGGAAAAAGGTACTTTTGTAATGTGTGTAAAAGGTACTTACTCCAAGCTGTTATACACCTTGAGCAATTAAGTGGTAACCTGTCTAGGCCAGCTCTGCTGAGATTTGTACTGTTTTATCTTTCCAGGAACATTACTGGGAATTGTGCCAGCACATCCCACTGAAAATTGAGTTACTTATCAAAGAACTGCTTATCATTTTTGTTGGAGCAATCATTGCCAGCAGGAACCAAATTTGGTCGACACGCCAACAAGCTCAACCCACAGGTTGAAACCCTGGCTTCTTTTGTTTATGTTAATCAATATGGTAACCATATGCATTCTGCACTACACCCACTTCTCTCCTGTGGGTGCAATTTACTGGAGCAGCAATTACAAAGGAAGGTGGCGTTCAAAAGGTAACCTGGGATAATGCAAAAGGGAATTCAACTCCTAGCAATTAGATAATAGTAGAAACTATTACTTTTCCTTTATGACCCCACTAATCGTAAGCCACACTTTATGTTGTAAAAATGCATGGTGCTTCTGTATATAGCATATACCAAATCATTGTGTCAGGATTAGATCCCAATGGAGATGGGCCTGATGGAATGGATGTGCTTTTGGGAGAACCCCTTGTGATTTTGTATTTGTAGACAACATTATTGTACATGCAAGTACCCTAGTATTTGTGCTTGTAACTTTGTTGACATTATGGGATGTGATTTTAGTTATGTAGCTCCTCTTGTATCTTGCCAATTGTTATGATTTAATTAGGCATTGGCTTAAAAGCAGCAGTCTGATCCTACTGAATGAACCTCACTTGGATGTGAAAAATGCCATTGAAAGAAGCTGGAGAAAATGGACAGAAAATTTTGATTACCATTCATCCTCATGTAGAAAAATCCACCGGGTGATGAAGCAACCAGAGAAAGACAGGGAACACAATTGTCTGGACATTTTATTTGGATGGTCACCAAGAGCAACTGAAGTTCGTAATAAAATGTTGCACCCTGTGATTTTCCTTCTGATGTTAACCTTTTTGCCTTTTATTTTCATAATCAGATTGTATATTAAAATGTATATTAAAATATAAAGAAATTAACCCCCGAATTCAGAGATAGTCTATATAGCTTTTCTTCCTTCTCTATCTTTGCTACTTCTCCTTTTTCAGTCCAAGTCCGTATGGATGTTTGAGCCACAGGTGGTGCAGAAGCCCGGGTGATAAAGCATCTCAATGACAGATAGCCAGGGACCCAAACAAGGACTGTTGGTAAGAAGGCACCGTGAGAAAAAACACACTGTGGCTGGAGAAGGGGCCATACAGAGGTAGGCAACCCATTTTTGCAACAAACATCCTTGTTCTCTCTCCTGGAGACAAGCACAACACAGTACAGAGCAAACACAGGAATGAGGTCACAAAGTGAGCGTGGACTGTCAGTCAAAGGTTGACCCAGCAGCAGTGGGCACTGGTTTGATCAAAGGCCTCATCCAGAAAGAACTCGATGGACAAATTACATACATTCATACAGGTGAGAAATGTCACAAATTTATAATAAAGCCCTAAGACATTGGCACAAATTCAGCTGAAATTCATTTACCACTGCATTAGCCTGCATACGTCTGATAGGAAACTTGTGAATTACCTCAGCCCTGCATGTCTGGGATACCAGCTGAGTCCTGCATGTGCTGAGGGAGTGTATCTCATCTACCCATGCTCCTGTGTGCAGGCCACGGACTGTAGACCAGGTAATGGAGGGGAGGAGAAAAAGAAGTGAGGTTATAGGCTGTCCCCAGACATTGCTGTTTCCCTAAACAACTTTTGCAAACTTTGGAGCCATGGTCTTCCTGATGACCTTTGGCTGTTGAGTAGCCAGGTATGACTTTGTCAGCTTCAAGGGAGTTGAACCCTCTTCTTCCTCCACCATTTTCCCTAAGGAATATGGAAGGTTTGCCAGAAAATGAAAAATGATTCAGAGGCCAAGGCTTGGATGCAAAAGAACTTTATTGAGTGTAAAGAAAAGGATGTGGTTCACAGAGAGCACCAGGAGCAGCCACTAAGATGCAGTGGAGCTCATGCAGGGGGTCCATCTGCCTGCCCTAAAGAGAGGCAAACAGGTCCCCTGGGCTGGCCTGGGGACACATGGACAGCACAGAAATATGGAATAGTAGGAGAAAGAAATCATCCTAAAGCTGTAAATAGAATGTCCAGAAGCTCCGTCTCCTGCGCAGAATCATGTTCTGCCCAGAACCATGTTCTGAGGTCTTGGAAATTCTTGCCCAAGGAGGTTTCCAGCAGATTTAGCAGGGACGGCATCTGCTGCCACCATAGCAGTTGGTGATGCAGGAGAGGTCAAGGCCCCCAGAGCTGATGGGCACTCCCTGAGAGCTGAGGATGCTGCCAACAGCAGCAGAGGTGGAGGATCCCACGGCGGTGTTCTGGGGGAAGGAGCTGAGGATGGGCCCAGGCAGGGTCACCAGCACAGCAGGCGGCTGGATGGCCACATGGGAGTCCTGGCACTGCCTGACACAGCACTCATTGCAGCTGCTGGCCAGCGGGCAGGGGCCACAGGACTGGCCACAGGGGTTGCAGGGCGGGCAGCAGGACATGACTCGGGCTCACAGGTGCACCTGGCACAGAGGGCAGGGAGAAGCACAAAGTGAGGACACGTGAGAAGCAGCACTGCACCCAAACCCCCTGCAGCCAAGGCACCTCCTGGCCCACATTGCAGTGCCCAGCTCAAAGCCCAGGAGCCACCTCAGCCAAGTCCCAGCCTCTCTCTGTCTGCACAAGACCTTCTCTGCCCTGCCCTCTCCCAGCACAAACAGCTCCCAGCCCTGGGCTCTTGTAGCCCCTCTCAGCTGAGACCTCCAGCCAGGCAAGAGCTGCTCTTGAAGCAGCAGCAGCAGCAGGAGGAGAAGAAGAGGCTTCCCACTCACCTGATTCCTGAGGAGGTGAGAGAAGTGGATGAGAGAGCAGAGACTTGGGCTGCCTTTTATAGCAGTCCTGCCCTGCCTCAGGTGCAGAGGCACCTTAGTGGAAGTCATAATTTTCTGACCAGCTCATGTCAAATGTGAGCTATCCCAGCTAATGGTAGGAGCTGTGTCCCAGTTTCCTGCACTGTGGCTTTTCCATTTCCTGGCTTCTGCCACGTGCTTTCCTATATGAAGGGTCATTTCTCAAAGTGCCAGTATGACAGCATCAAGGATTTCAGGGCAGAAAGACATCAGTGGACAAAGAAGGTTTAGATTAAGGGCCAGTGGCATCCAGGTAATGTGTACCTGTGTCATTCCTCTGGACTCCTCTGGTGGCCAGAAACCAACCCTGCTCTCATGCTTCTTGTACACATGCCCAAGGTCTGCACGTGACATGAAACAGTTTTTATTTTGCTTCCTTCATTACTCTGTGATCAACACTCAGTGTTATACTCAGGTGGGCTTCTGCTGGGAGGGTCTGACCCTAGTGCTGTATTAAGAGTACTCAGAAAAATTGTGTTCTCTTCTCTTCCCAGTGACCTTCACCTATGAGCTACCTTTTAGAGAGAACTGGATTTGTCTGGAGAAAAGGAGGCCAAGGGGAAAGTTTATCACTCTTAACACTATGTGAAAGGGGGCTATAGTGAGGTGGGTGTCAGTCTCTGCTCCCAAGTAACAAGTGATAAGACCAGAGGAATTTGCCTCAAGTTGCACCAGGGGAGGTTTAGATTGGATATTAGGGAAAAATTCAATATCAAGCATTGGAACACACTGTTGAGGAAGGTGGTTAAGTCACCACTCCTGGAGGTGATTTCAAAGAAGTGTAAATGTGGCACATGGGAACATGGGTTAGCGGTAGAGCAGGCAGTGTTAGATTTAAGGTTGGACTTGATGATCTTGAAGGCGTTTTCATGATTCTGTGATTGTGCAGCTATCAGCAGTCTTGGGCATTTGAATTAGACAATTAAGAATGAGACAATCAAAAGGTCAGTGCAATCAGGAATTACCACACATACAATGAACATCTTCTTCTCCATGTATCTGCTAACCCTAGTGAAGAATGGCCCTGCATGGAGCAATCAGTACCTGCAGACCTTACTGCAATTGTTCTTCCTCATCATGTTGCCTTTGTGAAGATCTGGCTCCACTGCTGCATCAAAGCTGATGGAGACTTTTCTTGTCACCAGGAAAACCAGTGACTCTTGCAAGCCTTGGTCATATGTACATTGTGGTCATCTTCACCCAGGTGGTTCTGCTTTCCTGGCCCACCCAGGAAAGCCATTGCTTAATCCAAGTCTCCTGATGTGGCCTTTGCTGATCCTGATCCAGCAGCTGCTCCCACCCCATTGTGTCAAGGTAAAGCAAAGAGTTGGAGAACCTGTGCTACGAGGAAAGACTGAAGGAGTGTAGCCTTTTCTCCCTGGAGAACAGGACTCTTGGGGAGGACCTTATCACAGTATTTTAGTAATTAAATGGGATCTACCAAGAGCACTGAGAGTTTCAGCACAAAGACCAACACGGAGGGGCTGTCCATGAGGGTCACACACTGAGTGAAGAGGATCTGGAGATTATTTGAGTGCTGGCAACTGAGACCGCTTGGGTCTCAGCAGGAGCAGATGAAACCTTCGTTTCTGGACATAGCAAGATGTGCACAGGGGTCAGTAAAATGGAGAAAGATCACGTCTCCATCCTGAACTGAGGGCAGGAGCACGTGTGGAACCTCACAGGCTTCATGGGACATTCTGTACCTGAGTTATTCTGAGCCCAGCAGTGCCTTGAAGAGTTCCTTTTCTGCATGCAGGAGACCATGGATATCTAGGGCATGACATGGATTAGAGCATTACTCAAGACTGAAAGCAAAGGAATTTTTATAACCTATGCCCACTGCTGCCACCCTTTGAACTTGTGATTTCATTGGTGGCCTCTGTTAGCACAGTAGTCAAGGTTGTCTTCATTAGCTCCAAGGGGAAGAACACAGAGGAAAATCCACTGCAGGGACTCCCACCCCCTGCCTTTTTAAACATTATACATGAGCAGATTGGAAGAGTTGCCACAGAACAAAGGAGAACTTAGAGGCCAAGGCATGAGAGCATAACAACTTTAATGAGTCTAAGGAAGAAAAGGAGACCACCAGGGACAGTCACTAAAATGCAGTGGAGCTCCTGCGTGGCGTCCATCTGCCTGTCATGCAGAGGGAGAGAGGGCAAAATATCCCCACTTAGACTGGCCTGGGGAGACACAGAAAACAAGTGCTAAGAAAGAGGGGAGGAAGCTCTGTCATGTCCCCTCACGTAGCAGTCCTTGGGTGTGTGAGCAACAAGCACAAAAGAGGTGCCCATTTCCTGACAACTTAGACAAAACTAAACCGCTCAAAAATGACCCAAGTGAACATCACCTGCCCACAAGGAATGCCAACAGACTTTGATCTGAGACTTCTACCTCAGAAATCCTTGAGATTCTCATCCCAGCACTTACAGAATGAGATCTTCACCTAGGCAAGCACGTGGCAGAAGCCAGGAAATGAAAAGGCAGCAGTACAGGAAACCAGGCCACAGCTCATACCATTACCTGGAATGGCGCACATTTGACATGAGCTGGTCAGAAAATTATGGCTTCCACTAAGGTGCCTGTGGGCCTGAGGCAGAGCAGGTCTCCTATAAAAGGCAGCCCAAGTCTCTGCTCTCTCATCCACTTCTCTCACCTCCTTCTCCTCTTCAGGAATCAGGTGAGTGGGAAGCCTCTTCTCCTCCTCCTCCTGATGCTGCTGTTTTATAGCAAGCGCTTGCCTGGCTGGAGGTCTCAGCTGAGAGGGGATACAAGAGCCCAGGGCTGGGAGCTGTTTGTGCTGGGAGAGGGCAGGGCAGAGAAGGTCTTGTGTAGACAGAGTGAGGCTGGGACTTGGCTGAGGTGACTCCTGGGCTTTGAGCTGGGCACTGCAATGTGGGCCAGGAGGAGCCTTGGCTGCAGGGTGTTTGGGTGGTAGTGTTGGTTCTCCTTTGTCCTCACATTCTGCTTCTCCCCTCCTTCCATCCTAGGTGTACCTGTGAGCCTGAGCCATGTCCTGCTGCCCGCCCTGCAACCCCTGTGGCCAGTCCTGTGGGCCCTGCCCGCTGGCCAGCAGCTGCAATGAGTGCTGTGTCAGGCAGTGCCAGGACTCCCATGTGGCCATCCAGCCGCCTGCTGTGCTGGTGACCCTGCCTGGGCCCATCCTCAGCTCCTTCCCCCAGAACACCGCCGTGGGATCCTCCACCTCGGCTGCTGTTGGCAGCATCCTCAGCTCTCAGGGAGTGCCCATCAGCTCTGGGGGCCTTGACCTCTCCTGCATCACCAACTGCTATGGTGGCAGCAGATGCCGTCCCTGCTAAATCTGCTGGCAAAGTCCTTTGGCAAGAGCTTCCAGACCTCAGAAGACAGATCTGGGCAGGAGATAGAGATTTGGAACATTGTCTTTTCAACATCAAGCCATTGTTCCCTTCTTCCACCTTCTTTTCCTCTTTTCTTTGTCTTCTGTGTCTCCTCAGGCCAGTCTAATGGGGACACGTGACCCTCCCTCCCCCCCTCTTTTGGGCAAGCAGATGCACACTCTGCAGGACTCTACTGCATCTTAGTGGCTGCCTCTGATGCTCTCTTTGCGCCACCTCCTTTTTTTCTTTACACTGAATAAAGTTGTTTTGCATCCAAGCCTGGGCCTCTAAGTCCTCCTTTGTTCTCTAGAAAATCTTCCAGTCCATTCAGGGAAAATAGGTGCAGGAAGCAGAGAATGGGATTCCCTGCAGTGGATTTTTCTTCCTGCCCTTTTCCTAGGAGCTGACAAAGTCTCCCCAGGCTACTCAGCAGCTAAAGGCCATCAGGAAGACATCAGGCAACAGTTGTGAAGGGAAACAAGAATTCCTGGGTCCAGATGACAGCTTCATCTCTTCCTTCTCCTCCACTCCCCTACATTGTCTAGTGATGCAGCCACTGGATCCTGGGCTACCTCTGCAGAAATTCTGGCACCATGCTAGGAGTGGGGAACAACTGAGATTTGGATTTTACCTGCAACTGAAACTGAGGAGCTGCTTGCTCTATAGTGAAAAATGTCACAGCCACAGCAGGGACTGAGCAAAGGAGAAGGCTCTCTAGTCTTGAGGTTCCAACATAAAAGAGCTCACACCAAGTGAAGAAATCAGGAATAAAAGAGCCTTAAGAACTACAGTGCTTGGGTTTTATACAGTTACAAATCAAGGGGTGGATACAAAAAAACAACCAATGGAGAGATATCAGGGGAGGAGTGAGGGGATTACATCAACAGATCAGAACCAATCAGGGTAGGTGGGAGGAGAGGGTAAGTCACATGGGCCAATGGGGCTTCAAAGTTTAGGGGAATTCCAAAGGGTTGTCGTAGTCTGGGATTGGTCCAAAGTAAGAGTGGCAGGCAAGGTTCTGGAATAAGGGGCTGGGTTGCCTTGACAGGCAGGGAAAGAGCTGGAACAAGGGGTGGGGAATGGCATGAGGGACAGCTTTGAGGGAGGGCAAAACCCAGGGGCAAACCAACTCATGGAGAACATGGGGGTACAACAGAACAAACCACTTAACAAACACCATAGGGCATATCACTGTCACCCAGCAATGATGAGGAGAGGGAGAGGAGAGGGAGACAGGAGCACTGACAGGAGCACCTTTCCTCAGGAAATCATGGGGCTGCTGTTACTTCAAGGTCTCCCAGCTTTCTGGGTATTTGTGGGCAAAGATATATCAGGACAAGGCTTGATGGTGTCTGGAAGCAGAGCAACCAGGGGATGTCTTCCTCAGGTCCAAGAGATTGTACCCTTAATAGTTGTGCTGCCATGGTGCCCCAAAATTCCATTTCTCTGTGAATGGAGAAGAGTCTCCTTATGCCCTCACCCACTCCCATGACTGAGCAACACCTTTCTCCTTTGGTATTCAGAAGTGCAACCAAGGGAAGGACCACACACACACCAGACTTGAATGCAGCAGAACTTTAATGAAATGAAAGAAGGAAACAAAGCCACTGAAAGCAGAGGTCAGCAGCACAGGCAGCACCAAGGGCAGCAGAGAGTCTGCGCTCCTTGGCTCTGGAATAGTTCCTGCATAATATTGGTCTACCTGTCCCACAAAGGGGAGAAACCAAATGGTCCCTATCAAGCTGGCCTTTGGGGAATGTAGAAGCACATAGGAACCAATGCAAACAATGGAAAGGGAGAGAAAGGCAAGTTCGGTCAGCTATTGTGCAAACAGCACTCAAAACCTAGATCCTCTGCCCAACACTGTGTTCTGAGTTCCTCAGGATGTCTCGTTGGGGCTCCCTCAGCACCTTTAGCAGGGACGACATCTGTTGCCACCGTAGCGCCTGGTGATGGAGGAGATGTCAAAGCCCCCAGAGTTGATGGGAACTCCGTCAGAGCTGAGGATGTTGCCAACAGCAGCAGAGGTGGAGGATCCCACCACGGTGTTCTGTGGGAAGGAGCTGAGGATGGGCCCAGGCAGGGTCACCACCACAGCAGGCGGCTCAATGACCACAGTGGAGTTTTGGCACTGCCTGACACAGCACTCATTGCAGCTGTTGGCCAGTGGAGTGGGGCCACAGGGCTGGCAGGGACGGCACTGGGTGTTGCAGGACATGTCTTGAGGCTTCAGATGCACCTGGCAGAGAGAGTAGAGAGGAAACAGAGCACAAGGCTGGGTGGGTGAGTGAGGAGCAGCCTGGTTACCCCATCACAAAAGAGCCAAGGCCATCATGAGTGGGAAGCTGGAGACTGGGCCAGGAGCCCTACAAAGAGCAGCCTGACTCAGGAAGTTCTCTGCCAGGCAAATAAAGCAAAAGGCACCACCATCACCAGCCTCTCTCCATGCCAGCCTCCTCCCGACTTTCCTCTCTCAGGACCAGATGCTCCAATCCCCAAATATGAGAAAGCCAACATCAGTTGAGATACCCACCAAGAGAAGATCTCACTTTGGCAGAGAAAGAGAAGGGGCTTCAGACTCACCTGGTTCCCAAGCAGAAGGAAGCAAGAGAAGTGGATGAGAGAGCAGAGACTTGGGCTGCCTTTTATACCTGCCCTTCACTGCCGCAGGACCAGGGGCGGCCTTTGCAGAGGTAACAATTTCCCAGCAAGCTCATCTTGAATGCAAACCAGCACACCTAATGATATGGGCTGTGCTTTCATTTCCTACACTGCTGCCTTTTCATTTCCAGGTTTGTTCCGTGCCTGTTCCCCAATGAAGGCTTCTTCTGATCCCTGGGATTAAAGGCCCCAGTATTTCTAAGGCAGGAATGCAGCAGTGCAGGCAGAAAACTCAGTTTATGTACTGCATGGGCCCAGACCAGGAAAGTGATGCTATCCTGATCACTCTTCTGGGGTTGTTTGAAGTGTTGTTTTCAGGAAGAAACTGCAGCACTCATAGAATCATAGAATCATATAATCACAGAATGGCTTGGTCTGGATGGAACACCTTCATAAAGAGAAGCAGTGACACTCACTAGATGAGATTGTTCCAAACCCCATCCAAGCTGGCCTTGAACACTTTCAGGGATGTGGCAGACTCAGCTTCTATGTGAAGTTCCATTGCCTCACCACCCTTGAGTAAGGAATTTGTTCCTAACATCAAATCTACATCTTTCCTCTTTTAGTTTAAACCGTTCCACTTTGTCCTATCAGTATCTGCCTGTGTAAAATGTTGGCATCCATCTTTTTGTAAGCCCCCTTCACGCACTGACTGGCCTCAATGAGGTGGCCTCAATGCCTTCTCTTCTCCATGCAGAACAACCCCAAATCTCTCAGCCTATCTTCATAGCAGAGTTGCTCCAGCCCTCTGAGCATCTTTGTGGCTTCCTTTTGGACCTGCTCTAAGAGGTCCATGTCTTTCTTGTGCTGAAGTCTCCATGTCTGAACCCATCTGGGATCTCACAAGATCAGAGTAGATAAGGAGAATCACTGCCCTCAACCTGCCAGTCAGGCCTTTTGTGATGCAGCCCAGGATGGCTTTCTGGACTGCAAGGGCAAACAGTTGGCTCACGTCCAGGTTTTCATCCACCAGAACTCCCAATTCCCTCTTCACAGGTCTGCTCTCAATGAGTTCATCTCCCAGTCTGTCCTCATGTCTGGGATTTCCTAATGCAGCTGCTGCACCCTGCACTTGAACTTCTTAAACTTCATCAGGTTCTCATGGGCCCACTCCTCAAGTTTCTCCAGGTCTTCTTGGATGGAAATCTCCCTCTGGATGGAAATCTCCTTCTGTTGTGTCAGCTCAGCTTTGTGTCATCTGCAAACATGCCAAGGGGACACTCAATCTAATATCCCTGTGATTGAAAAAGATACCAAAAAGCACCAGTCCCAAGATAGAGCCTTGAGATATGCCCCTCTTCCCCTACCTCCATGTGGTCATAGAGCCACAGACTAAAGCTGTGTCCATCCAGCCATTTTCATATTCACAATAATATACCCTTCAAATCCATGTGTATTGGGTTTGCATGGCCTGGTTTTGGTAGCAGGAGGGCTACAGGGGTGGCTTATGTGGGAATTTGCTGGAAGCTTCCTCAGTGTCCAGCAGAGCCAAAGCCAGCTGGCTCCAAGACAGACCCACGACTGGCCAAGGCTGAGCCCATCAGAAATGGAAGTGATGCCTCAGGAATAACACATTAAAGAGGGAAAAAAATTATTGCACAGGTGTAGCTGGGGCCAGAGAAAAGCAGAGTGAGAATATGTGAGAGAAACAGCTCTGCAGACACCAGTGGAGAAGGAGGAGCAGGAGCTGCTCCAGCCTCCAGAATTGAGATTTCTCTGCAGCCCATGGTGAAGACCATGGTGAGGCAGCTGTGCCCCTGCAGCCCACAAAGGGCATGGGAGTGCAGAGATGCACCTGCAGCCCCTGGAGGAGCCAACACCAGAGCAGGTGAATGCCTGAGAGGAGGCCATGACCCTGAGGGAAGCCTGTGCTGGAGCAGAGTCCTGGCAGGGATTGTGAAGAAAGGAGCAGGTTTGCTGGAATGACTTTGTGAGGGTTCTTGAAGGAGTGACCCCATGGGAGAGTGACCCACATTGTAGCAGTTCTTGGGGAGCCATAGCCTGTGGGATATGGTTCCTAAGCTCCTTCTCATTTTGGAGAAGTTAATGGAGAACTTCTCCCATGGGAGGGACCCCACCCTGGAGCAGGGGAAGGGTTCCCACTCCTCTCCTTGAGCAGCAGCAGGAACAACCTGTGATGAATTGACCATGAGCCCCATTCCTGTCTCCCTGCTCTGCTGGGGGGGAGGAGGAGATAAACTGGGAAGGAGGGGGTGGTAGGGGGCAGATGTTCAGTTTTTTGGATTATTTTTATAAGACTTACTTTACTTCTCATTATCCCGCTCTGATTTTATTGGTTATAATTCAATTAATATGCCTTAATTGAGTCAGTTTTACCTGTGACAATATTTGGTGAGAGGTCTCTTCTGGTCCTTAACTCAAGAATCATTGTTATATTTTCTCTCCCCTGTCCACTTTTAGAGGAGAGTGATAAAGTGGCTTTGGTGGGTGCCTGGCAACCAGCCAGGGTCAACCCACTACACCAATCTCTCCAATTTGGAGATAAGGATTTTGTGTGGGCTGTGTTGAAGGCCTGACAGAAGTTTAGGAAGATGACACTGGCCAGTCTTCCCTTGCTGACTGTGTCAGTCACTCCATCCTTGAAGGCCACCAGATTGCTCAGACATGACTTGCCCTAAGAGCAGCCTTGCTGTCTGTTTTGGATCACCTCCTTGTCTGAGTATGACTTACAGTTGCTTTCATGAGGATCTGTTCCATGATCTCCCCAGGCACAGAGGTGAGGTCTACTAGTCTGTGATTCCCTGGGTCCTTTGTTTTGCCTCTTTAAAAATCCAGTCTGCTGCTGGATGCCCAAGGATTCCTGTGCATGAGGATGGGCCATGTCCTTCCCTATCCCGCCCTCCTCAGCTCACCCTGATGGTTTTTTGTTGCCTCCCCGTGTGTGTGCATTGGGCTGCAGGCTCTGACCCCATCCTACCTAACTCTGCCCTCAGGAAAAGCTTCTGGCTTGTTTTGACTTGTCCACTCTCTGAGCAGTCTGTGAGTACACAAACAATGCTGTGAGCTTGCCTGGGGCATTGCCCTTCCCCACAAGGCTCCAGCCCTGCTGTGCCTGTCTCCTGGTGTCCTCAGCAGAGTTCACAGCAGGGTGTGTTCCTCATACATGTGTTCATGTCTTTGGTGCTCTTGTGTGCAACCAGACTAATGTGAATGCAGAACAGGTGCATATTTGACAGGTGTATATGAACCCATGTCCTTTTGTGTCTCTCCTCACAAATAGGTTGTGTTGCTCATGGCAGGGACACTCTCCACAGCTCTGTGCAAGAGCTCTGCAAAGCAGCAGGGGCTCAAGTGCACCTGAAAGGTAAAGGCATCAGCCTCCTGGAAATCTGTCCAAAAAGAGGCACTGTAATCAATCCATTTCCTGAACCCTGCTTGTCCTGATCCTCCAGAGCTCATACTCCACTGATGGTGATGCCAAGGCCCAACAAGGAGTCCCAGTTTAGATCCTGAATTTAGCTGAGTGTAACAGGATTGGGACTGCCTCAGCATGATGGGCAGGCCCCCTCAGCCTGCCTCACCAGGTCAGGACACAGCTGCTAGAGAGTTCAAAAGGATGGGGTTTGGTTTATCCTGGAGAAAGAATAAGAAATCCTATTTACTCTCCTTGTTCAGGCCATGTTCAAATGGATCTGCTTCCAGTGAATTGTTGGTGCTTTCAGGTGTGGGACACAGCCTTCCTTCATGCCTTAGCCAATGTCAAATGTATTCATCCAGATCATCAGCCTGGTGCTGTGTCAGGCTGAGATCTTGGCCCAAATAGGTACTGAATTAAAGAATCACAGTGCATGTTATTGGTGTGCACTGGACTGGAAGGACAGAGACTCTGTGTGTTGCACAGGGGAAGCCAATAAACAGGGTTATTGGCAGATGGGATGCCCCAGCAGTCGCTCTGTGGTGCAGATGTCACAATGTTCCACGTTGGAGCGGTGCTTGTGCCCTGGGTCTGCCTGTGGGGCAGATAGAGTTGTGGATTCCAAGGGTGCCAGGCAGAGCAAGGAGCTGGATCACCCCTATATTAGCAATTTACCCAGTGACAGCAGTGCAGGTCTTGTGTGAGGCTGGGCATCACAAGAACATTGGCCAAATAGATGGAGGAGTTCAGAGACTCTTCCCTAAATCTCCAGCAGGAAGAATATGCAGGGAACTTTTCCTGTTGCTCCCTTCATGCTTCAGCTGCTGTTTGAGCTTATCTTTGCCTTCATCAGCCCCTTCCCTACATTCAGGGAACTGTGGACATCTGAGATGTCCCAAACCTTTTAATCACTCACTTCAGCTGAGGGTGAAAGTCGAAAAAAGAAATTTTGGAGCATCACAGAAAAAAAAAACCTAAATTCCTGCATTAATAGTGAAGCCAGATGTTCTTCACAGAAACTCAGAGATTACTGCAATGACCATATCATGGAAAGAATGAAGAATGTTGAACATTAGTAGGCCAAACTTTCTCTAGGGACATTCTGTGCCATGCTGCCATCAGTCCTGTTACCCAACATCTATAAATAGTGAAGGGATGGCTAAAATGTGAGGATTTCCAACAGGTATCCACAGGGTACATTCATTAGAACTGCAGTCTGCAGAACTTGGCTTCCTCATGAACCTGATTGCCAAGAGAGTTGTGTTCAGTGCCCTGATACTTCTCTCACCCTGACCTATCATTGGTCTGTGGTGTTGTGAGGTCCCCAGGATGAGGTGAGAGATGAGAATTTGATTTCAAGTTCTCAGAAAGCTGATTTATTGTTATATTATATTATATTATATTATATTATATTATATTATATTATATTATATTATATTAAGAAATTATATACTAAAACTATACTAAACTATAGAGAAAGGATGCAGAGAGAAGACTAGAAAAGAATGAATAATAAAAACCCGTGACAGACCAGAGTCCTGACGCAGCTAGACTGGGATTGGTCATTAAGTCAAAATAATTCACATGATGGGTAAACAATTTTCCAAATTACATTCCAAAGCAGCAAAACCGGGAGAATCTGAAGCTTCCCAGCTTTCCAGGAGAAGAAATCCTGGCAAGGGGATTTTTCATAAAATATCACTGTGACATTGGTCAAACAGGCAAGAGGAGGAAATGCCATCAAAGGACTTTAAAACCTCACTTTCTGAAAGAAAAGGACACCTGTCTGCATTCCAGACTCCCAGATGGGGAAAGGGCAATTTACACAGTCTCCATCATGGATGGATGGATGGATGGATGGATGGATGGATGGATGGATGGATGGATGGATGGATGGATTCTGTTTATCCAGCCCTTCCTGACTAAGGCCTCTGATGTGCTTTTGATCAAAACAGTGCCCAAGACCATCAGACTGAGCAAGAGGGACAATAGTGAACAAAACTTGTCTGCCACAGACAGCTCACAGATACTGCTGAGAGTGTCCAGAATGACTTTGCACAGAGCTTTTCTGAAGCAGCACTGGTCCAGAAAAGGACCTTACACACAGGGTCTGTGAGGGCCTGAGGCTGAGCTGAGCTGCTCCATCTGTGGTTGGGAGCAACAAGGTACCCCTGAGCAGGGAAGGGTCTGTGGGCTTCCATTACTGTCCTTGGACTGCCCTGGCCCGTGAGGGTTCACAGGGACCCCAGTGTGAGGCCCAGAGTGGTTAATCCCAGCACTGACTTGGGAATGATGCCAGGCCTGAATGCCTGCCAAAACCTGGGCCCTGCCATGGGCCTTACGTGTGGCAGTAGGGCTGCAATGAGGAACTGATCCCAGCTGCCTGTGCCCATTTGTGCTGGCCATGGTCTCAGACTGGGCAGTGGAGTGAAGATGGAGATGAGGCCTTGGGCCAGCTCCGAGGCTATTCCACACAACCACACTTCTGACATCCTTTGGGAACATTTTCTGCCTACCCCAGCACAGCACTGACCAGAGCAAGAGGTGCTGAATTCCCATGATCCTGCAGGTTGGTTTGTTTCCAGGACCTCCCATGAAATTCTAGTTATTACGTGAGGTTTTTGCAGGAGGTGTTGGGGGTATATCTGGGCAAAGACACTGAAGGGAAACGGGCTGATCACCTTTCAGCTGGGGATGTTTTGCATCCTGGCCCAGGACTGTTCCCCACATAGCACCCCCTGCAGTGTATCCCAACCTCACATTTTTCTGGATGAAGGATCTCACTGCATTGTCACCTTTTCCCCTGCCAGGATCAACACCATTCTACCCTGGGAGCTTGCAAGGGCATATGTGGAGGGAAGGACAACCTGGAGACCCAGCCTGAGATGCAAAAATCTTTATTGAGTTTAAAGAAGGAATCAAGGTTGTTATAAGCACAGGCCCTCAGTGCAGGGATCTGGAGGGACAAGCAGGACACTTCACCTCTTGGCCATGGTGAAGTCCATGCAGGACATGCATCTGCCTTGCCTGTAGAGTGCAGGCTGGCTTGGAGGAGCCTTGCAGCCAAGGGGAGCAGAAGGACACAACGAAAATAGAAACAAGGAGATATGTAGGAAAGACATAGGGCTTTTCAAGTGCCTGAGCTGGGCCCTTCTTTCCAGCATATTCAGGAGGAACTAAAGATGGTCAGTTCCTCTGAAAGAAATGACCTGAAGATTCTTCCTTTGTCCAGCACCATGCCTGGAGATCCTGGGGACACTTCCCAAGACCAGCACCATTAGCAAGGGAGGCCCCTCCTTCCACCGTAGCGCCTGGTGATGGAGGAGATGTCAAAGCCCCCAGAGTTGATGGGAACTCCGTCAGAGTTGAGGATGTTGCCAACAGCAGCAGAGGTGGAGGATCCCACCACGGTGTTCTGGGGGAAGGAGCTGAGGATGGGCCCAGGCAGGGTCACCACCACAGCAGGTGGCTGAATGACCACAGTGGAGTCCTGGCACTGCCTGACACAGCACTCATTGCAGCTGTTGGCCAGTGGAGTGGGGCCACAGGGCTGGCAGGGACGGCACTGGGTGTTGCAGGACATGTCTTGAGGCTGCAGATGCACCTGGCAGAGAGAGTAGAGAGGAAACAGAGCACAAGGCTGGGTGGGTGAGTGAGGAGCAGCCTGGTTACCCCATCACAAAAGAGCCAAGGCCATCATGAGTGGGAAGCTGGAGACTGGGCCAGGAGCCCTACAAAGAGCAGCCTGACTCAGGAAGTTCTCTGCCAGGCAAATAAAGCAAAAGGCACCACCATCACCAGCCTCTCTCCATGCCAGCCTCCTCCCGACTTTCCTCTCTCAGGACCAGATGCTCCAATCCCCAAATATGAGAAAGCCAACATCAGTTGAGATACCCAACAAGAGGAGATCTCACTTTGGCAGAGAAAGCGAAGGGGCTTCAGACTCACCTGGTTCCCAAGCAGAAGGAAGCAAGAGAAGTGGATGAGAGAGCAGAGACTTGGGCTGCCTTTTATACCTGCCCTTCACTGCCGCAGGACCAGGGGCAGCCTTTGCAGAGGTAACAATTTCCCAGCAAGCTCATCTTGAATGCAAACCAGCACACCTAATGATATGGGCTGTGCTTTCATTTCCTACACTGCTGCCTTTTCATTTCCAGGTTTGTTCCGTGCCCGTTCCCCATTGAAGGCTTCTTCTGATCCCTGGGATTAAAGGCCCCGGGATTTCTAAAGCAGGAATGCAGCAGTGCAGGCAGAAAACTCAGTTTATGTACTGCATGGGCCCAGGCTGGGCAAGTGATATTACAGTCTGGATAACTCTGGTGGGGCGGTTTGAGTTCCAGCAATCCTCAGCTGGCTGCCCAAGGACTCCTGTGCATGAGGATATGTCCTATCCTTCTCTTTCTCTCCCTGTGGTCACCTCTTCCCTCCCTGTGTCCATCGACTCTGCAACTGTTTTTCAGCCCAATGTGCCTAACTCTGCTATCAAGAGAAAATTCTGGCTTGTTTAACTCATGCCCTCTTTGTGCAGCAGAGAAAATGTCATGGGCTTGTCTGGCTCCTTGTCCTTCCTCACAGTGCTCCAGCCCTGCTGCAGTTGTCCCCAGGTGTCCTCAGCAGAGCCCATGGTGTATTGTGCTCCTACAACCTCGACTTCATCAGGACATAGAGGTGGGCCAATGAAATCCTCATGAAGCTCAAGAAGGCCAAGTATAAGGTCCTGAATTTGGGTTGGGTCTTCCCCAAGGATGCACACAGAGTGGGTAATGAGTAAACTGAGAGCAGCCCATCCAAGAAGGACTTGGGTGTGCTGGTGAATGAGAGGCTGGACACAACCTGCAACGTTAACGTTCACATGCAGCCCTGGAATTGTATCCCAGAACTGTATTGCCTCAGAAGAAGAGTTACCACTAGGTATAGAGAGGTGGTTCTCCCCCAGTTCTCTGCTCTTGTGAGCCCCCAGCTGGAGTGCTGTGTCCATTTCTGGGGTCACCAATGTGAAGGTGCTGAAGTAGGTCTAGATGAGGTCACAAAGTTGCTCAGAGGGCTGCAGCCCTTCTGCTATGGAGACAGGGCTGGGAGAGATGAATGTATTTAGCCTGAAGATGGTTTTGGGAATACCTTAAATCACATTCCAGTGCCCAAAGAGGTTAAAGAGATGAACTCTCTCTTTTTAACAAGGGCATGTAGTGACAGGGCAAGGGGGAATGGCTTCCCACTGAAGCAGGATAGATTTGTACTAGTTGCTAAGAAAAAATTCTTTCCTCTGAGGGTGGTGAGGCCCTGCACATGTTGTCCAGAGAAGATCTGGCTGCCCCATCCCTGGAAGTGGATGCTGTGGTGCTGTGAAGCACATACTCGTGTGACTTTCACAGTTGCTTCTAGATCCAGGGATTTTGATGATAAAAACTGTCCAAGACTTGGTGCAGACCTATTGGAGGCTACACCATTAACAAGCCAAACAAGCCTTGTCAATGTTCTCTGCTTACAATAGCACTGCAATTCTCAGAGCAAGTAGCCTGCTGGCTCTTCTTCCTGTTTCATCTCCACGGGCCTCCACTGATGGCCACAGTTGGAGAATGAGGCCTTTGGTAGGGAGCACAATTGCTCTTATGGTTTGACATTGTGGCAGAAGCCCAGGATGGGAAGGGCTCTTCCTCACCCTGCATCAGCAAGTGGAAAACAGCCACCAGTCAGACTCTGGACAAGATTCTTCCTGCACTCATCCACTACCAGAGAGGGGTCCCACTCTTTTTCATGTCTCTCCTTTTCAGGGAAATCACCAGTGCTGGAGGGAGCTCCCATGTTCCTGAGTCTGTGCCAGTTTCTCTGTCCAGCAGCTGGTAACACCTCAGTGATCTCCTCTCCTCCCATGAGCTAAAGGAAGGGTTCTGGGGACCTATTTTTGGGCAAACCCACTACAGCACTTCTTATGGAAACTCAGCTCAAGGGTGCTGAGTTTCCAGATGGATCCCACCCTTTGAATTGGAATCTTTTGATCATGGAGTATCATCCCCTCTGCCCGAGAAATCTCAGGGTACTCATTTGTTTTTCTGTGGCTGTTCCAGCATAGCCTGCCTCTCCCAAGTGAGAAGGATGTGCTCTGACAGCCCTGTGTGAGGCTTTGAATGCTGCTGGTTATCTCAGAGGGCTCTAAGCAGTTTTGATGAGGAATTCACAGCAGGTCACAGTGTCCTGCACTCTACTGTGTCTTGGATTTCTTGGACATTTCTGATCCTTTTTGTTGCTTTCCAGGACTGTACAGGGCTTCAACACTCCAAATACACAATTCTTTCCAAAGTGCATCATTCCTAGGCAGAAATGACAAGCAATGGTGTCTGTCTGAGGACAAATCCAGTCTCAGACTCTTTCTGCTGTCCCAGACATTTTCCCAAATGCCACTGAAAAAGAGCACAGCTGACAAAGGTGGGAATGAGCCCGTGCCTTGGGCAGTGGTGCCTGGGCCTGGGTACAGGACTAAATGCCAAGTGCCCAGGTGGATGCAGGAGGTTTGGGAATCTCCCCCAGAAGTGCCATTGCTTCTAGAAGGGAGGAGTAGATGTCCAGTTCAGACTCAATCATCTCAATTGGAGAGCTCTATGTTCAGGTGAAATTAACCCTACACTTTCCATAAAGGTGTGTTTACCATGATGAGGAGCTGATGCCTCCTCATTATGAAGTGGTTACATGGACTGTCCTCACTGTCAGTGTGCCAAAAGAAAAGCTTTGAGAACATGGTTAATCTGTTCTGAAATGAAAATTGGGAGGGAAAAAGCAAGTACTGTTTGGAAGTGCTAATGTCCTCCCAATGAGTGCAAAGAGAGGCTTGCTTCCCAGCCAGCCTTCCACAGCTCTGCCCTTTGAGTGCTTTGCCAATCACATTAAAGTTTTTCCACAACAAAGCCCAAAATGGGTGGAACAATGTACTGCTAAAAACGATGTGGGGTTTTAGATGTGGAAATGCCCTGACACATCTAGAATGAAGCACACTGTTTTGCATAATTTTAATTAAAAATAAGAGACTAGATTCAGATACTAAGGAGAGGAAAGAAGAGGAATTATGCAAATTTTGTTTGCAGTCTTATGCTAGGAAAAATGGCTATAAGTAGAGATATCAGACATTGCCAAATTTTATCTTGAATCAGAGTATGAATTGATGAAATAGCTACAAGAATGTGGCATAGATACATCACAAAACATCAGGAGAAACACATGTCTACTTCCTAAAGCAATGTTTCCTAAGGTTGCTGGGATTTCTTTAGGAGATTCAGACAAACCCTGACAAAATTAAGCACATGGCAAACTGGGGTAGAAACCTGTGGGAGTACCACTCCTCCAGCTTTGTTACAGAACCATTTATGGACAGGGTTTGTGACCCTTTCCAAGCATGGCACTTTAAAGGACTGGAAGGCATTCTGAATTACCTGGGAATGAACAGAGGGTGGTGGGAGAGCAGAACTGAGGCTCAGCCCAGCCAGAGATGGCTGTAAGGTGATATGAGCTCATTGGCGGTGGCTTCTCAGTGCCTGGGATGTCCACACAAACCTACACTTCAGAGGGGATCTTCTGCAGGGCAGAAGTCATGGGAGGGCAGGGATGAATCTGTTTGTTCAACTGATGCCCTGTGAAAAAAGTCACTTCATTTTTTCTGGAAAGCCCGTCCCAGAGCAAGCTTGACCTCTTTGTTTCTGAGTGTGTAAATGAAGGGGTTCAGCAAAGGAGTTACCATTGTGTTAAAGGTATTCACGATTTTGTTCACATCCAGGGAGTTCTGGGCTGATGGCTTGACATACAGGAACATGGTGGACCCATACCAGATGGCGACAACACTGAGATGGGCAGAGCAGGTGGAAAAGGCCTTTTTTCGGCCATGGCCTGACTGGATCTGCAGGATGGAGGAGATGATGTACATGTAGGAGACCAAGGTGACCACACAGGAGGCCACCACAACAATTATGGAGACAAGGAAGGTTGCCAGCTCCACAGGCCATGTATCACTGCAGGAGAGGGCAAGGCAGGAATCTATATCACATATGAAATGATTGATGACATCTGGCCCACAGAAAGTCAGCCTGGATGTCAGAAAGGCCAGCAGGGAAATGGCCAAAAATCCTCCCAGCCAGGAGCTGAGTGCCAGCCGAACAGAGAGGACACTGCTCATGAGGGAGCTGTACCTCAGGGGGCAGCATATGGCTAAGTAGCGGTCATAGGCCATGACAGACAGGAGAAAACACTCAGTGGAGCCTAGAGAGAGAAGAAAGAACAACTGGAGGATGCAGACACTGAAGGAGATGGTCTGGCTAGTCCCCAGCATGACTCCTATGGCTTTGGGAACAACACCCGTAGTGTACCAGATCTCCAGGAAGGAGAGATTGCAGAGGAAAAAGTACATTGGGGTGTGTAGGTTGCTGCTTCTCCACACAAGGGCTATGATGGATGCATTACCTATCACTGTCAGGGTGTACATCAGTGCAAACACCACCACAAAGGAGACTCGGAATTGCCATGTCCCTGGGAAGCCAAGAAGGATGAATTCTTTTACACTTGTCCTATTTGCCATGTCCTTCCAAGTGTTGAGGTCTGTCTGCAAAGAAAGAAAAGTTTCTGTGAAAGCTTGCATGCTACAAGTAGTGAAAAAAAAAAAAAAATCACCCTCCCCAAAAATGCAGTTGGTGCACAGCATGGGAAAATGGGACTTTTCCTATGTTAAAATTTTCATAGAAATCCTCCCCGATGAAACACGTTTGGACAACTAGATCTAATCCTGAAAATCAGGTGTACCCCAACAAATGAACACTTAGAGAAGTATTTATCAGATTGTGCATTTCCTTTACAGCACAGGGAATGTAGTCACTTCTGTGACATGAAAATCCCACATAGGAAACTATGGACACCAGGCTGAGGCACTCCAGCTATGGAAAAACCTGTTACAAATAGGAAGGCAATAACATAACTTGTCGTTTCCAAGGCAGGCAATACTGAGGTGTGGTTTCATCAAATGAGGAATACAAATACTGTCATGATAATGTGACACTCCAAGAGATTTTCCTACCTCTTCTATGTCAGTTTATTACAAAGCATTGAGACTGAGCTGCAGGCACCCAGGGCAGCAGGTTGGTATGCCAATCACTACTCAAGGTCTCCTATATTTGCTTTCTTTTAAGCCTCAGAACAGGAAGCTTTTGCAGATACCTCCATTTCCCTCACTGAAGTTTGCTTCTCAGCATAGCTACTAGGTGTGATCCACCTCTTTGCAATTTTGCCATTTCAGAGTCAGAGGAAGGATTTCTGCTGACTAAGCTGGAATATCTAAGGTGAAATAAAATACTTCTATCTCAGCTCCTCAGCTTACCCCCCTTCTTTCTTCACAGACAGAGAAAAAGCATGAGGGAAACATGGCTCATTTTGTCCTAAAAGCATGGCTAAAAGCTCTCTAGAAGTGCCAGGTTGTCTCTGAGGTCTAAGGCAGGAGTCTAGTAAGCACCTGGGTGTTAGACATCTCAATTTGGGCAGAGATATTCAGCCTCAGAGACTGAAGGCAAAATCCTCCGAGTTGAATCCATTAAAGGTAGCTCTGCTGAACTGTTGCTGCAGACAAGGGAAAATTCTTGATTAGTTCTCTAGAGAAAACATATTTTCAGGTGGATGTGGAAGACAGATGGACTAAATCACCACCTGAATAATCCCTTTCTCTCCTATCTTCCTCCACAGCAATATATACCAGAAATCTCATGTACTTAAAGGGTAAAGAAATCTCCCTTAAACCAGCTCTCCTTAAACATGCAAGGCATTGGAAGTCTGTGATACACGTCTTGGGCAGGCTTCACTCACCAGATTTGCCAGTGGAAATGATCCAAAAGACATTTTTTCATGCACCATCCTCCCAAGGTAGCCATGGTCTCCTTGGCTAATGGAGAGCATTGGAAAGAAGTAGATTTATTGTGGGGAACTCTGGATTCAGGTGAAGGTGTGTGGATGAGCAGCTCTCCCCTTGCTGACTCACTTCAAGCTGATGGCAACTGCCTGACCTGGTTTCCTCTCCATCCGGTAGGATCTGACAGCTTCCACTCCTGATCTTCTTCCCTCTCACTGCCACCACTGTAATTCCACCAAGGAAAGCTCTGTGTGCACACACACAAAGTGTAAATTCTCTTCATATTATGAGATCATGCACCAGAGAGTCGCCAGCATCATTAGCATAAGAACATCCCCACACCCACCTCATTAACACAATGAAGCTCCAGCTGGCCACACCTTGGAGACTGTTTTCTGTTTTCCCTCTGGTGTGCTCCAGGGAATTTGACCTCTGGGAAGCCTTATGGGCTTGTCAGGGATGAATAGTACTCTCTCTTCACACAGGCCAATTAAAGAACAGCAATGCAATTCCCTAAGTGCCTGCTAGGCTGGGTGTTTGCCTCCTACCTGCAGCTGTGGTATGAGAATCTTGTCAGGAACTCAGCTGGCATGGGAATGTCTGAAATAGTCATGTTCCAAGAGACTGGGGTCAAGCATTTGGTGCTGGGTACTCAGGGGGTCGAGAAACCTCCATGGTGAGAAGTAACTAAAGGCAACTATGGGCACATGGATACAGAGACAGTAAAGGACTCACCTACCTCATTTCAGAGCCTTTAAGTGCAGTTAAGGCCTCTGTCTTCAGCTCTAACTGAGGAACTAAGTTCAAAATCAGACAAGACATTAATAGAGGAAAATTTATTTCCCCTGACTCCAGAAAAGGTGTCTTCTATTGAGGTACTCATCTTTGCTCCATTCATCATCAGCTGAGAGAACAGGCACTCTCAAGCCTTAGTTCAACCCTTACAAAAAATGATCTCTTACAGATCAGGCAATGCAGGCCTTACAGACACCTATTTTTCTTCTGTTGACACTCAAGATAAACTAGTCAGCTGGCTTAGACCACACTCACACAAAAATACACACGCTTCTCATCCTCTAGACATCTTGAGTTATATTTACCTCCAGAGAGAGTCTGTCTGCACTGTCCAGGACCATCACACAGATGTTGGACGTGGCAGAGACATTTTCTGCAAGTCCTGTGTCCCAGGTTTTGGTGTGGTTGAGAGAAAGCTGACCTGCACTTGGTTTGAGGTGGAGATGCAGCTAATGGGAGCCAAGTTCTCAGCTTGGCTCAGCTTATTTGCTGACCATGAAGCCATCTCCCCACTATTTATCTGTCCTATCCATGGAAATGGTGGTGGGGTTTAGCCATGGAATGGAGGTGCTGGAGCCTCTGGGTTCACCTGTGATCGCTTAGTGAAGCAAGCCATGCACACATGACCAGGAATGCAGGCCCTGCTGTGAGCTTGTCCTACCTGGGTAGTTCAGAGGGACCACCACTGGTCAGCTGCAGGATTTGTGTCTCCAGAAAGATGATTCTTGCCATTTCCTGGCACACCTGCTTTGCTTTGGGATGGGTAAGTCGCTTGGGTGACCTGATGTCCCATCACTGACTGTGGGAAGAGTCTACAGAGTCTGTTAGATCTAGTCCTGAAGATGGGTTGTACTCCTCATCTGCAGGACATGCTCTGAGACCAAGGAGTCATATCTGAGCAGAAATGTTGGAAGGCTGAGCCTGATCCCTGCTGTCTGTGGAGAAGTCAGGGATGTCTTCCTCAGCTCCAAGGGACAGTGCCTGAATGGGCCCCACTTCTGTGTTTCCCACCCTCCCCTTCCTCTGGGAATAGTCAGTGGTCTACTGGTGTCCCCACCTTTTCCTCCACCACCCATGGCAACACCTTTTGGTCTCAGCACCTTGAGACAAGGACACCAAAAAAGGATTACATGGAGGCTGAGGATGAGATGCACAAAGCTTTATTGTCATTGAAGTGGGAAATTAGTTCCCTTATAGAGGAGGCTACTGGTGGTGGTGGTGAGAGACCACATGCAACTGCAGCAAGTCTGGGCCAGCTTTGGCACAGACACTGGAGAGCCAAAGGGACATCCATCTGCCTGCCCTACAGCAGGCAGGGGTTAGCAGATCCCTCAGAGAGGCTCTGAAAGTCTTACAGTCCAGAAGTATGGAAGACAAGAGAGAGGTGGAAGAGAAAGGCAGGGAAAGCAAACACTGGCCATGGTTTCAGAGAGCCCCACCAGCCCTCCTTCAGAAGAGCAGCATTGGTGGCTCAGCACCTCTGAATTTGATGGCCAGGAGCTCTGTCCTCAGTCCAGCATCAGCTTCTGGGTTTCTGGGGGTCCTCATGAGGGCTGCACCAGTGGCTTTAGCATGGACGGCACCTGCTGCCACCGTAGCGGTTGGTGATGCAGGAGATGTCAAAGCCCCCAGAGTTGATGGGAACTCCCTCAGAGCTGAGGATGTTGCCAACAGCAGCAGAAGTGGAGGATCCCACCACGGTGTTCTGTGGGAAGGAGCTGAGGATGGGCCCAGGCAGGGTCACCACCACGGGCGAGGGCTGGATGAAGACGGTGGAGTCCTGGCACTGCCTGACACAGGGCTCATTGCAGCTGCTGCCCAGCGGGGTGGGGCCACAGGGCTGGCAGGGCTGGCACCGGGTGTAGCAGGACATGGCTGTGGGCTGCAGGTGCACCTGAGAGAGAGGGAAGGGAAGGAAGCAGAGCACAGGCACATGTGAGGAGCCATCAGCCATGAATCCATCATCCTGCTGCAAGAATTGCAATGGTACCTGCTTAAGCCAGAAGGGAGAAACTGGGCAGTGAGAGAAAGGGGTTTTCAGCCTCATCCTGACACAGTACTGCAAAGTGTTGCAATATCTCTTCAATAAAGAGCTCCCTCAGCCAAATCCTTGACACTAAGTCAGACCTTAGTTCTTCTCTGACCCCTCAGCAGCAGCAGCAGCACTAAAACCTCTCATAGGCTATAGGAGCATGCATCTGCTTCACCAGAAAAGGACAGGGGAAAGGGCTTTGGACTTACCTGGATTCCAAGGAGAAGGAGGCAGGAGAAGTGGATGAGAGAGCATGAATTCTGGCTGGCTTTTATAGTCACTCTGAGTTGCCCCAGGCCCAGAGGTGGCTTCTATGAAAGTGATAATTTCTTAAGGTACTCATGATGTATGGAAAATATCCCAGCTAATGACATGGGTTGGGTGCTTGTTTTCCGTGTTGCCACCTTTTCATTTCCTGGCTTATTCATAGACATTTCTTCATGGAGGCTTCTTCTGAGTGCTGAGATTGAGACGCCTCAGGATTTCCAGGGCAGGAATGAGTCAGTGTCTGCAGAATCCTCCGCTCGAGTGCTGGATGGGTGCATGCAGGGAAATGAAGTTGGCCTGGAGCTCACTGCTGGTGTTGCCTGTGGCCTTGTTGATTGCAAGGGGTGCAGCTGCTCCCAGGGCTTCAAACCTTGACTGGTCACCCAAAGATATGCCATGATACCATTGCAAAATGATATGCCATGTCTCTTTCCAGCATTCCTTCCAACTTGCTGCACTGTTCATTTGTGTTCAGAATCTCAGGCATTTGGGCTGCACTGTTGGATTTCATTCTCTTGCTCCTAAAGCTCTCATTTTGTCCTCCCAAGGAGGGAGAATCCTCAAGTCATGTGGGCAATGTGAGAGAGTGCTTGGTCACCCTCAACAATAAGAAGGGCTTCGCTATGTTTCACACCAGTGTTCCAGCCTGTGCTTGTTTTCTCTGGTCCCCTCACTGGGCAATTCAGAGAAGTGTCTGGCTCTGTTTGCCTTGCACCCTCTGGATTTGGGCTGCATGGCAAGGTTTTGGTTGTGGGGGAGCCAACACCAGATGGATTTAAGACTCATCCACCCCTGGCCAAGGCTGAGCTCATCAGTGATGGTGGAAGCAGCTCTGGGATAACGTTTGGGAAGGGAGAAAACACCTACTGTGGAAGAGCAGCCAGAAGAGAGGGGAGAGACAATGTGAGAGAAACAACCCTCAGGGAAGAGGGGAGGTAGGTGCTCCAGGTGACCCCATAAAACCTCATTCTGGATCAGGCTCCTGTCAGGACCTGCGCCCACGTGAGTGACAGGCCCATGCTAGCACAGGTTTGCAAGCAGGACTTGCGAAGAACTGTAGCCCATGTGAAAAACTCACATTGGAGAAGTTTTGGGAGTACTGTCTCCCCACAATGGCATAAGGCAAGTGTGTGAATGTTCCTTCTCCTAAGCGCAAAAGAGCCACAGAGATGTGTGGAACTGACCACAACTCCAAATCCTTACCATTTGGAGAGGAGAAAATTGCAGTGAATTTGAGCTGAAGAAGAAGGGAGCAGTGGAGGGGAAGGTGGTTTTAGATTTTAGGTTTATTTCTCATTACCCTAAGCTGACTGGATTGCAATATATCAAATTAATTTCTCTGATCTGAGTTGGGGTTTCCCATGAGGGTAATTGATGAGTGACCTTTCCTGTCCTTATCTAGACCCAGAAGCCGCTTGTATTTTCTCTCCTCTGTCCAGCTGAGGAGAGGGAGTGATGGAACAGAGCTATCATAGAAGACTGCTGGAATCAGGTGGGTGGTCCATTGAGGTGAGATCTCCTTTTAGAGAAAGCAGAGAAGGAGAAAGGGTTTCAGACTGACCTGATTCCCAGGGAGAAGGAGGCAAGAGAAGGGGATGAGAGAGAAAAGAGCTGGGCTGGCTTTCACCATGGACCTTTACTGACTCAGGCTGCCAGAGGTATCCCTTCTGGAGGTGATCATTTTCTGACAAATTCATCTTGAATGCAAACCATCTCATTTAATGCTGTGAGCTGTGGTTTGGCTTTTTAAATTGCTGTGTTTTCACTTCCTGCTTTATTTCTGGCACATTCCTCAATGAAGGCATCTTTTGCATGACAAGATGAGAGGCCCAAGCATTTCTGCATCAAAACACATCAGCGTCAGCACAGGACTCACACACTACAGGAGTCCATTAAAAGTAAATTATGTCAGTCTGGGTCACTCCATTGGGATCTTAGGGGCCTTTGTCTCAAAGAAGTGGCCTTGTTCCTGGGTTTGACTGTATCCCACCAAACACAGAGCCCAGGACAATTCAGGTGGCTGGCTTTGCCTTCTCCTGTCGTACAGCAGGGATACAGAAAGGGGGAGAAAAGGTGGAAGGTTTTATTCAGCTGTAAGAAGGAAAGGCAAATGGCATGATAAAGGGGCTTCCATTAGGACAAAGGTGACAAAAGGAAGAGTAAGGAAAGTTGCTGCTGAATGAGACAAAGGCCCTGGTGACACAGGGTAGAGAAAAAGCTGAGGTGCTGAAGGCCTTCTTTGCCTCAGTCCTTATTAGCAAGACTGGCCTTAAGGAATACCAGATGTAGACTGGGGGTAAAGTCAGGATGGAGATCAGGGCAGTGAATCCTTAGCAAACTGCACATATTTAAGTCCTATTGGAATGTAGACACAAGTAGTAAGGGAACTGGCTCCTGTCATTGCCAGGTCATTCTTCAGCTGAGCCTGGTGACTGGATACTGGAGCAAAACAAATGCCACTTCTGTCTTCAAAAAGGGGAAAAGGAGAACCAGGGAGCTACAGCCTTCTCAGCCTCACTTAGCCCCTTAGAAGGTGATAGAGCAGCTAGTCCTGGAAAGCTCTCCTAATCAAGGCATGCAGGGATGGGAAAGTCACCAGGAGCGGGGCAGTGTGGCTTTACTAAGGGGAAGTTATGCCTGATCTTCTTGACAAAGTGCTGTGGAGATGTGACAGAATGGTGAGGAAGAAAGAATGGTGGATCTTCTCTACCTGGAGGTGAGCAAAGCCTTTGACATTTTGTGTGGATTCCTGTAGGAGCCTCAGAGAGAAGCTGTTGATGTTGGATGAGCAGACAGTGAGACAGAATGAAAAGTGACTGGCCAGGCACAGGGATCAGTGACCAGCACCACAAAATAAAGTTGGAGACCAGTGCATCCAAATGGTCAGGACTTGATGGCTCCTGTTTGTCAACTTCACTGGTGATGTGGTTGATGGGACAGAGTGGACCCTCAGCAGGTTTGCAGACAACACCAAACTGGGAAGAGAGTCAGGCCAGCATCCAGAGGGACCTCAGCAAGCAGGAGAAATGTGCTAGGAATGGGAAAATCATGCAATTGAAAAGGGAAAGTGCATATTCCCTTGTGCCAAAGAAGTCCAACTGTATCCCCAGCTCCACTGCACCAGGTGTGGCCAGGAGCTCGAGAGGTGACTGCTCTCCTTTATGCAGCACTGGGGGGGACACAGCTGCAGTGGCCTCCTCTGCTGCCCTTCCTCTGTGACCATATTGGTGAAAAAAGGGATCAGTAAGAGAGGGATAAGGTGAGTGGAAAATTATCTGGCCTACCAGGCCCCAAGTGTTATGGCCATTGTTTCAAACCCCAGCTGGCAGACAACTCTGGGGTCCCTCAAGGATCAGCAGTAGGACCACTAGTGTTGCATGTTGCCATGAATGTTGTGAATAGTGGGAAGGAGGACACTCTCCACAAGTTTGGAGGTGACATCGAACAACCAAGAACAGGCAGTGAACTGGCCTCTGTTGCCCAAGTTGTTCCCAGAAAATCCTGGAACCACCTGTGGAAAGGAAACAAGGAATAGAGACTAGACTCTGGGAGTTCTCTGCAACAGGAGACTGAGCTACAAACACCTGCTGGAACATGGGGCTTTCAGCCTCCTCACTGCCATCTGCAGAAAATCCCTGGCTGCTGTTTCCAGCCCCTGAGCACAGAGACAGCTCGGGGAAACTGCTCCATCTCCTGGTTCAGGTCCCTGTTGCTGCCTCAGGCTGCAGCCGGGGCTGTGCCGGCTGATTCTCGCTGAGATGTCCTTGCTGGAGGAGGGGGTGAGTCCATTTGCCAGGACACCAAGCTGTGTCGGTGCACAGCGCGAGTGCTCTGAGACAGCCCGAGCGGAGCCAGGGCAGGGCTCAGTCCGGGGCGGAGCTGGTGGCGATGGAGAGAGAGGAGAGAAGAGAAGAGGAGGCGGCACAGTCAGAGCAGAGCCGGGGCTCAGGGGCACAGCGAGGCTCGGCCGGCGGAGCGGCGGCATGCGGCGGGCTCGGGCCGCGGCGCTGGCCGCGCTGCTCATCGGTGCGTGGGGCTGGGGTGATCCCGCAGGTGCCCGGAGGCTGCCGCCCTGCCTGCCTTCTGCACAGACCTTTTCTCGAGAGCTGTTCTCCTCTTCATCCCTCCCTCTTCTCCATCCTATAGTCCCGCAGAAATCTCCGGGTATTTTCTCTACCCAACCCTGCACAAGTATTCTTTCTTTATTACTCACAAAGTCTGTCCATACCCCTTGCTAATTTCCTTCTTGTCTTTTTGTGCTTTCTGCCACATCCTCCCATTCTTCAACGACTGCACCGATTCTTCTGTCATTCACTCATTCATCTCTCCACAAACCATTCATGGACACTTCCATTCCTGCATATCTTAACGCCCTCTGGGAACTGTGTTCCTTCTCACCTCTCTATGTTCCTGAATATCATTTTCTGCAAAAGAAAAGTGATTGTTGGTTTCTCCGTGGCAGTGGCTGTGGCCAGAGCCCAGGTACAGCAGGAGCCATTCATGGAGACCACCGAGGGCATCGGCATCAACATCACCTGCTCACATCCCCAAATCCAGACCGGTTATTGGATCCAGTGGTACCGACAGCTCCCGGGCCAAGGACCTGAACTCCTGGCACTCACTATGAAAGAGTCCAAAGAGCTGCCGGGCAGTGCAGGATGGCTGTTGGTGTCGGCAGATCGGAGTTCCAGCTCGCTGTGGCTCGCTGAGCCCCGGCGCGGGGACGCGGCCGTGTATTACTGCGCGCTGGGGGCCACGGGCACAGGAGCCGGGGCTGCGGCCGGGCACGAACCGCCGCGGGCGGGGCCGGCCGGGGCCAGCAGGGGGCGCTGCCGCTCCGCCCGCCGGGCTCCCGGGCCGCGCCTCCGCAGCTCCTTCCTCTGCCCCGAGCCCGCAGCACCGGCCCCGCACGGCCCCGCACGGCCCCCAACACGCCTCACAACCGCCCCAACCTGCACTCACACAGTCCCCACACACAGCCCGGCCTCTCCTCGGGCCGCTCCTTGAGAGCACCTGGGCTGGGAGCTGACAAAGCAGCTGCGCTCACAGGCACACAGGGGCCAATTGCTGGAGTGCTCTCAGGTCAGTAGGTCAATGCATGAGAGGGGTTTGCATTGAGGTGACAAAGAAATCTCTGTCTCTGCAGAAATGTCTCTGTTCCGTACTGCAAGGTGCATTCTCTCCTGGCTGTGTAAGGCAGGTGTACTTCTAATGCCACCTGAGGATGAAATTCACCTCTCTACATTTTGTTCTCATCCTCAGATGTCCACAAATATCCAGGAATGTGCATTCAGCATCTTGCTGAAACAGTAGAACATCTGGTAGGGAGACCAATCAATTGGTTGGAGTAGAGGAGCATTTCATATCATTGAAGGGCTTGCTTATACCCACCCTCCCCCTGACTTCGGTTTGCCCCTTTCCCTTCACTTTAGTAACCTGTCCAGCATCCAGAAGAACAAATGCCAGGATTTAGCAGTGCTGCAAGTGTTGGAGGGAGACACTTGAAAGACTGATCTCCACATGATGTTTCCCTCCAGAGACTTGCTCTAGAGACCCCATTTCCTTTGGGGACAGGAGCCTTTCAGCAGCTTCAGGAACTCTTAGGGCTGAGCAAGTTCAGCTGAGGCCACAGTCAGGGCATGTGAAAGGCGAGACTGTCTGGTTCGCTAAGGCTCACATCACATCCATTTTCCTTTCCAAGGGAAGAACAAGGAAAAGGGAAAGTGAGGAACAAAGCACACAATGACACCAAGGTAGCAGTAGGTGATAAGGGGAGAAAGAGAGAGCTCAGAGCTCTCCAGCTTCTAATTGATGGGCCATTAGGAAACTGCTGTGAGTTGGCTCAGGCTGAGCTTTGTCAGTGACAAGAAGGGACAAGAGGAACGTGAGGATAATGGAGGTTTGAGGGGGTCTTGTGGGGTTAGGGAGCACCCACCAAGGAACGCTTGTGAGGCTGTGCCGCCTCCAGCCATGAGGTTCTTCAAAAGCCATCAGGATTTGGAGATTAGCAATGACCCCAGAGAGCTGAGGACACCTCTGGAGGGTGAGAAACCTCAGCAGGGAAGAAGCTCCTGAATGCCCAGGCCTGGGTGTGCAGCAGAGCTGGGCATTGCAGCTGCGGAGGTGAGGAGCCCACTGCGGGAACAGCCCCTTGCCATGGGAATGCTCACAATGCCAGGGGCTGAGGGAGCCTCGGGGGCTGCTGCTGGAGGAGCCAGAAACGCACAAGGAGCATTTCAGGCACTGCAAGGACAGGTCATTGCTCTGCCTGCTCCGCCGCTGCTCCCTTTGCTCCCGCCCAGAGTCGTTTGCGGCAGCTCCGTTCTCTCGGCGCTGGGACGTCCTTTCTGCCTCTGCCTCACTCAGCAAACACTTGCTCACTCAGCACCTCGGTCTCGGCATGCACCTCGCTTATCTCATCCTCACCGTCCTCCTGGGCCAGCTCCTGGGTAAGTCCTGCCTTTTCCCCAAGGCTCCCCTCTTTTTCTTCTTCTTTTTTTCCGCCCAGGATATCCTCAAAAGCCTAATCAGGACCACGGGGGAAATGCCAGTGAATGAAGAGAAAAGGATAAGAAAAAACTGCTTTTGTTTGTGGTTTTGCAAGTGTTTCCTGAAGAAGCTATTCGATTTGGAAAGGGAAAGGGAAGAGAGAGAAACCTCGGGCCCTTTTGTGTCTTTTCTCTCACCTTAAATCCATCTGCCTCTGCCTCTCTCTCCTCATCCACGTGCTGTCACCTCAGGAGATCTCAGCTGTGTCTGCAGTGCCATATTGCTCCTGTTTTAGTGTAAATTCCCACATTCTGTCCAACCTGCCCCCGGCACCTCGCAGTTTTTCATACCATTCCATTATCAGGGTGTTCCATTCTGCCTCCAGGCTGACACAGCTCTGCCACAGCTTCCCGTGTTCACTGGCATGGACACAAGCAGGGCTCCCTCTTTCCAAGCTCAGCTTTGTGTGTGCTCAGGAGCTTTCAGAGGTGACAGGAATGGGGAAGCAGATGAACCTTTCTGCTGGACCTGGCTGGGCACCTCAGGGAGCTGGAAGGCTGCTGGTTCCAGCACGCTAAGTTCAGGCATGGCAGGCTGTTCCCTGGTCCTTTAAGCAGAGGGAGCAGGAGCAGGGACACAGCCCAGCTCTCCTTTTGGCAATGCAGAGCAGAGAGCTCCGAACTCCTGCCCAAAATCCCTCAGGACTCTGCTACAAGGCAGGGAGCTTGCTAGACCAGCATTTTCCATGAACATTCCCATTGTGTTTCCCTGTGGAACTGCTCAGCATCACTTTCTTCCAGGCACCACGGGGCAGGACACAGTCACCCAGGAAGATGGACCAGTCTTGGTGAAGCAGGGACACCCCTTCCACACCACCTGCAAATACCACACCAGTTATTTTAATGCCTTGCTGTGGTACCAGCTGAGGAAAGGCAGAGCCCCAGAGCTGATCTCCTATCAAGCAGGGACTGGCCGCAAGCCCAGTGGCCGTTTCACCACGAACCTGAACACCACAAGCAAATCCAGTGTCCTGCAGCTGGAGGAAGTGGAGCTCTCTGACACTGCCTTGTACCTCTGTGCTGTGCAAGACACCCTGGTGCAGGGAGCTTCCTCAGCTGTGCAACAACCCAGGCCAGGGAGGGCATGTGTCAGTGCAAGGCTGAGCTTGGGAAAGGGACTCTGATCTCACCCTGGTACTCAGCAGAATTTGCATCCACGAGTGTGTACAATGGTCTGGTGGTTTTTACCCCATCCATCCTAGCACTTCACTTAGGAAAATATTTTGGAGTATATTGGCTTATCTCTGCATTTTGCAGTCTCTAAGTAAAAAAGAAAACTATCCCCTGTGCTTGCCTGAGACCTTGTCCTTCCACACCCCAGCCCTGCTGCTTTTGACCCGGCATGTCCTCAGCAGAGCCCAGGGCTGCTTGTGTGTCCCTGCCTTGGGTGCTCTTGGAGCAGCCCCGTTTGCAGGGACACACGTGAAGCACGGATTTGTCTGTGGCTCCACACTGGGTAGGACGGCCCTGGCTCTGTCCGTGAGTGTCCCCGATCGGGAGGGAATTTCCTGACCATGCCAGGGACACCGAGCACCGCTCTGGCCCCGAACAGCACAGAGCAGCAGCTGCCCAGGCTCACAAACAGCCTGAGAGCAGCTGAGCGGGGCCGGCAGCCGCCCGCGGCAGGTGCGTGCAGGGCGGATCGGCTGCCCAGGCGGTGTGGCTGCTGTGTGCGATGGGACGCAGCTGTCCCTTGTCCCTGGCCATGCCAAAGGTCCTTGTGTCGCTGGTGGTGCAGGTGCCGTGAGAGGCGGGGGCTGAGGCCGGCCGGGGCGGAGCTGGCGGCGGCCCAGAGGAGGCGGCACGGCCGAGGCAGAGCCGGGGCTCAGGGGCGCAGCGAGGCTCGGCCGGCGGAGCGGCGGCATGCGGCGGGCTCGGGCCGCGGCGCTGGCCGCGCTGCTCATCGGTGCGTGGGGCTGGGGTGATCCCGCAGGTGCCCGGAGGCTGCCGCCCTGCCTGCCTTCTGCACAGACCTTTGCTCGAGAGCTGTTCTCCTCTTCATCCCTCCCTCTTCTCCATCCTATAGTCCCGCAGAAATCTCCGGGTTATTTTCTCTACCCAACCCTGCACAAGTTTTCTTTCTTTATTACTCACAAAGTCTCTCCATACCCCTTGCTAATTTCCTTCTTTTCTTTTTGTGCTTTCTCCCACATCCTCCCATTCTTCAGCGACTGCACCGATTCTTCTGTCATTCACTCATTCATCTCTCCACAAACCATTCATGGACACTTCCATTCCTGCATATCTTAACGCCCTCTGGGAACTGTTTTCCTCCTCATGTCTCTATGTTCCTGAATATCATTTTCTGCAAAAGAAAAGTGATTGTTGGTTTCTCCGTGGCAGTGGCTGTGGTCAGAGCCCAGGTACAGCAGGAGCCATTCATGGAGACCAGCGAGGGCATCGGCATCAACATCACCTGCTCACATCCCCAAATCCAGACCAGTGATTGGATCCAGTGGTACCGACAGCTCCCTGGCCAAGGACCTGAACTCCTGGCACTCACTATGAAAGAGTCCAAAGAGCTGCCGGGCAGTGCAGGATGGCTGTTGGTGTCGGCAGATCGGAGTTCCAGCTCGCTGTGGCTCGCTGAGCCCCGGCGCGGGGACGCGGCCGTGTATTACTGCGCGCTGGGGGCCACGGGCACAGGAGCCGGGGCTGCGGCCGGGCACGAACCGCCGCGGGCGGGGCCGGCCGGGGCCAGCAGGGGGCGCTGCCGCTCCGCCCGCCGGGCTCCCGGGCCGCGCCTCCGCAGCTCCTTCCTCTGCCCCGAGCCCGCAGCACCGGCCCCGCACGGCCCCGCACGGCCCCCAACACGCCTCACAACCGCCCCAACCTGCACTCACACAGTCCCCACACACAGCCCGGCCTTGCCTCCGGCCGCTCCTTGAGAGCACCGGGGCTGGGAGCTGACAAAGCAGCTGCGCTCACAGGCACACAGGGGCCAATTCCTGGAGTGCTGTCAGGTCCGTAGGTCAGTGCATGAGAGGCGTTTGCATTGAGGTGACAAAGAAATCTCTGTCTCTGCAGAAATGTCTCTGGTCCGTACTGCAAGGTGCATTCTCTCCTGGCTGTGTAAGGCAGGTGTACTTCTAATGCTACCTGAGGATGAAATTCACCTCTCTCCATTTTGTTCTCGTCCTCAGATGTCCACAAATATCCAGGAATGTGCATTCAGCATCTTCCTGAAACAGTAGAACATCTGGTAGGGAGACCCATCAATTGGTTGGAGTAGAGGAGCATTTCATATCATTGAAGGGCTTGCTTATACCCACCCTCCCCCTGACTTCGGTTTGCCCCTTTCCCTTCACTTTAGTAACCTGTCCAGCATCCAGAAGAACAACTGCCAGGATTTAGCAGTGCTGCAAGTGTTGGAGGGAGACACTTGAAAGACTGATCTCCACATGATATTTCTCTCCAGAGACCTGCTCTAGGGACCCCATTTCCTTTGGGGACAGGAGCCTTTCAGCAGCTTCAGGAACTCTTTGGGCTGAGCAAGTTCAGCTGAGGCCACAGTCAGGGCATGTGAAAGGCCAGACTGTCTGGTTCTCTAAGGCTCACATCACATGCATTTTCCTTTCCAAGGGAAGAACAAGGAAAAGGGAAAGTGAGGAACAAAGCACACAATGACACCAATGTAGCAGTAGGTGATAAGGGGAGAAAGAGAGAGCTCAGAGCTCTCCAGCTTCTAATTGATGGGCCATTAGGAAACTGCTGTGAGTTGGCTCAGGCTGAGCTTTGTCAGTGACAAGAAGGGACAAGAGGAACATGAGGATAATGGAGGTTTGAGGGGGTCTTGTGGGGTTAGGGAGCACCCACCAAGGAATGCTTGTGAGGCTGTGCCGCCTCCAGCCATGAGCTTCTTCAAAAGCCATCAGGATTTGGAGATTAGCAATGACCCCAGAGAGCTGAGGACACCTCGGGAGGGTGAGAAACCTCAGCGGGGAAGAAGCCCCTGAATGCGCGGGCCTGGGTGTGCAGCAGAGCTGGGCATTGCAGCTGCGGAGGTGAGGAGCCCACTGCGGGAACAGCCCCTTGCCATGGGGAATGCTCACAATGCCAGGGGCTGAGGGAGCCTCGGGGGCTGCTGCTGGAGGAGCCAGAAACGCACAAGGAGCATTTCAGGCACTGCAAGGACAGGTCATTGCTCTGCCTGCTCCGCCGCTGCTCCCTTTGCTCCCGCCCAGAGTCGTTTGCGGCAGCTCCGTTCTCTCGGCGCTGGGACGTCCTTTCTGCCTCTGCCTCACTCAGCAAACACTTGCTCACTCAGCACCTCGGTCTCGGCATGCACCTCGCTTATCTCATCCTCACCGTCCTCCTGGGCCAGCTCCTGGGTAAGTCCTGCCTTTTCCCCAAGGCTCCCCTCTTCTTCTTCTTTTTTTCCGCCCAGGATATCCTCAAAAGCCTAATCAGGACCATGGGGGAAATGCCAGTGAATGAAGAGAAAAGGATAAGAAAAAACTGCTTTTGATTGTGGTTTTGCAAGTGTTTCCTGAAGAAGCTATTTGATTTGGAAAGGGAAAGGGAAGAGAGAGAAACCTCGGGTCCTTCTATGTCTTTTCTCTCACCTTAAATCCATCTGCCTCTGCCTCTCTCTCCTCATCCACGTGCTGTCACCTCAGGACATCTCAGCTGTGTCTGCAGTGCCATATTGCTCCTGTTTTAGTGTAAATTCCCACATTCTGTCCAACCTGCCCCCGGCACATCACAGTTTTTCATACCATTCCATTATCAGGGTGATCCATTCTGCCTCCAGGCTGACACAGCTCTGCCACAGCTTCCAGTGTTCACTGGCATGGACACAAGCAGGGCTCCCTCTTTCCAAGCTCAGCTTTGTGCGTGCTCAGGAGCTTTCAGAGGTGACAGGAATGGGGAAGCAGATGAACCTTTCTGCTGGACCTGGCTGGGCACCTCAGGGAGCTGGAAGGCTGCTGGTTCCAGCACGCTAAGTTCAGGCATGGCAGGCTGTTCCCTGGTCCTTTAAGCAGAGGGAGCAGGAGCAGGGACACAGCCCAGCTCTCCTTTTGGCAATGCAGAGCAGAGAGCTCCGAACTCCTGCCCAAAATCCCTCAGGACTCTGCTACAAGGCAGGGAGCTTGCTAGACCAGCATTTTCCATGAACATTCCCATTGTGTTTCCCTGTGGAACTGCTCAGCATCACTTTCTTCCAGGCACCACGGGGCAGGACACAGTCACCCAGGAAGATGGACCAGTCTTGGTGAAGCAGGGACACCCCTTCCACACCACCTGCAAATACCACACCAGTTATTTTAATGCCTTGCTGTGGTACCAGCTGAGGAAAGGCAGAGCCCCAGAGCTGATCTCCTATCAAGCAGGGACTGGCCGCAAGCCCAGTGGCCGTTTCACCACGAACCTGAACACCACAAGCAAATCCAGTGTCCTGCAGCTGGAGGAAGTGGAGCTCTCTGACACTGCCTTGTACCTCTGTGCTGTGCAAGACACCCTGGTGCAGGGAGCTTCCTCAGCTGTGCAACAACCCAGGCCAGGGAGGGCATGTGTCAGTGCAAGGCTGAGCTTGGGAAAGGGACTCTGATCTCACCCTGGTACTCAGCAGAATTTGCATCCACGAGTGTGTACAATGGTCTGGTGGTTTTTACCCCATCCATCCTAGCACTTCACTTAGGAAAATATTTTGGAGTATATTGGCTTATCTCTGCATTTTGCAGTCTCTAAGTAAAAAAGAAAACTATCCCCTGTGCTTGCCTGAGACCTTGTCCTTCCACACCCCAGCCCTGCTGCTTTTGACCCGGCATGTCCTCAGCAGAGCCCAGGGCTGCTTGTGTGTCCCTGCCTTGGGTGCTCTTGGAGCAGCCCCGTTTGCAGGGACACACGTGAAGCACGGATTTGTCTGTGGCTCCACACTGGGTAGGACGGCCCTGGCTCTGTCCGTGAGTGTCCCCGATCGGGAGGGAATTTCCTGACCATGCCAGGGACACCGAGCACCGCTCTGGCCCCGAACAGCACAGAGCAGCAGCTGCCCAGGCTCACAAACAGCCTGAGAGCAGCTGAGCGGGGCCGGCAGCCGCCCGCGGCAGGTGCGTGCAGGGCGGATCGGCTGCCCAGGCGGTGTGGCTGCTGTGTGCGATGGGACGCAGCTGTCCCTTGTCCCTGGCCATGCCAAAGGTCCTTGTGTCGCTGGTGGTGCAGGTGCCGTGAGAGGCGGGGGCTGAGGCCGGCCGGGGCGGAGCTGGCGGCGGCCCAGAGGAGGCGGCACGGCCGAGGCAGAGCCGGGGCTCAGGGGCGCAGCGAGGCTCGGCCGGCGGAGCGGCGGCATGCGGCGGGCTCGGGCCGCGGCGCTGGCCGCGCTGCTCATCGGTGCGTGGGGCTGGGGTGATCCCGCAGGTGCCCGGAGGCTGCCGCCCTGCCTGCCTTCTGCACAGACCTTTGCTCGAGAGCTGTTCTCCTCTTCATCCCTCCCTCTTCTCCATCCTATAGTCCCGCAGAAATCTCCGGGTTATTTTCTCTACCCAACCCTGCACAAGTTTTCTTTCTTTATTACTCACAAAGTCTCTCCATACCCCTTGCTAATTTCCTTCTTTTCTTTTTGTGCTTTCTCCCACATCCTCCCATTCTTCAGCGACTGCACCGATTCTTCTGTCATTCACTCATTCATCTCTCCACAAACCATTCATGGACACTTCCATTCCTGCATATCTTAACGCCCTCTGGGAACTGTTTTCCTCCTCATGTCTCTATGTTCCTGAATATCATTTTCTGCAAAAGAAAAGTGATTGTTGGTTTCTCCGTGGCAGTGGCTGTGGTCAGAGCCCAGGTACAGCAGGAGCCATTCATGGAGACCAGCGAGGGCATCGGCATCAACATCACCTGCTCACATCCCCAAATCCAGACCAGTGATTGGATCCAGTGGTACCGACAGCTCCCTGGCCAAGGACCTGAACTCCTGGCACTCACTATGAAAGAGTCCAAAGAGCTGCCGGGCAGTGCAGGATGGCTGTTGGTGTCGGCAGATCGGAGTTCCAGCTCGCTGTGGCTCGCTGAGCCCCGGCGCGGGGACGCGGCCGTGTATTACTGCGCGCTGGGGGCCACGGGCACAGGAGCCGGGGCTGCGGCCGGGCACGAACCGCCGCGGGCGGGGCCGGCCGGGGCCAGCAGGGGGCGCTGCCGCTCCGCCCGCCGGGCTCCCGGGCCGCGCCTCCGCAGCTCCTTCCTCTGCCCCGAGCCCGCAGCACCGGCCCCGCACGGCCCCGCACGGCCCCCAACACGCCTCACAACCGCCCCAACCTGCACTCACACAGTCCCCACACACAGCCCGGCCTTGCCTCCGGCCGCTCCTTGAGAGCACCGGGGCTGGGAGCTGACAAAGCAGCTGCGCTCACAGGCACACAGGGGCCAATTCCTGGAGTGCTGTCAGGTCCGTAGGTCAGTGCATGAGAGGCGTTTGCATTGAGGTGACAAAGAAATCTCTGTCTCTGCAGAAATGTCTCTGGTCCGTACTGCAAGGTGCATTCTCTCCTGGCTGTGTAAGGCAGGTGTACTTCTAATGCTACCTGAGGATGAAATTCACCTCTCTCCATTTTGTTCTCGTCCTCAGATGTCCACAAATATCCAGGAATGTGCATTCAGCATCTTCCTGAAACAGTAGAACATCTGGTAGGGAGACCCATCAATTGGTTGGAGTAGAGGAGCATTTCATATCATTGAAGGGCTTGCTTATACCCACCCTCCCCCTGACTTCGGTTTGCCCCTTTCCCTTCACTTTAGTAACCTGTCCAGCATCCAGAAGAACAACTGCCAGGATTTAGCAGTGCTGCAAGTGTTGGAGGGAGACACTTGAAAGACTGATCTCCACATGATATTTCTCTCCAGAGACCTGCTCTAGGGACCCCATTTCCTTTGGGGACAGGAGCCTTTCAGCAGCTTCAGGAACTCTTTGGGCTGAGCAAGTTCAGCTGAGGCCACAGTCAGGGCATGTGAAAGGCCAGACTGTCTGGTTCTCTAAGGCTCACATCACATGCATTTTCCTTTCCAAGGGAAGAACAAGGAAAAGGGAAAGTGAGGAACAAAGCACACAATGACACCAATGTAGCAGTAGGTGATAAGGGGAGAAAGAGAGAGCTCAGAGCTCTCCAGCTTCTAATTGATGGGCCATTAGGAAACTGCTGTGAGTTGGCTCAGGCTGAGCTTTGTCAGTGACAAGAAGGGACAAGAGGAACATGAGGATAATGGAGGTTTGAGGGGGTCTTGTGGGGTTAGGGAGCACCCACCAAGGAATGCTTGTGAGGCTGTGCCGCCTCCAGCCATGAGCTTCTTCAAAAGCCATCAGGATTTGGAGATTAGCAATGACCCCAGAGAGCTGAGGACACCTCGGGAGGGTGAGAAACCTCAGCGGGGAAGAAGCCCCTGAATGCGCGGGCCTGGGTGTGCAGCAGAGCTGGGCATTGCAGCTGCGGAGGTGAGGAGCCCACTGCGGGAACAGCCCCTTGCCATGGGGAATGCTCACAATGCCAGGGGCTGAGGGAGCCTCGGGGGCTGCTGCTGGAGGAGCCAGAAACGCACAAGGAGCATTTCAGGCACTGCAAGGACAGGTCATTGCTCTGCCTGCTCCGCCGCTGCTCCCTTTGCTCCCGCCCAGAGTCGTTTGCGGCAGCTCCGTTCTCTCGGCGCTGGGACGTCCTTTCTGCCTCTGCCTCACTCAGCAAACACTTGCTCACTCAGCACCTCGGTCTCGGCATGCACCTCGCTTATCTCATCCTCACCGTCCTCCTGGGCCAGCTCCTGGGTAAGTCCTGCCTTTTCCCCAAGGCTCCCCTCTTCTTCTTCTTTTTTTCCGCCCAGGATATCCTCAAAAGCCTAATCAGGACCATGGGGGAAATGCCAGTGAATGAAGAGAAAAGGATAAGAAAAAACTGCTTTTGATTGTGGTTTTGCAAGTGTTTCCTGAAGAAGCTATTTGATTTGGAAAGGGAAAGGGAAGAGAGAGAAACCTCGGGTCCTTCTATGTCTTTTCTCTCACCTTAAATCCATCTGCCTCTGCCTCTCTCTCCTCATCCACGTGCTGTCACCTCAGGACATCTCAGCTGTGTCTGCAGTGCCATATTGCTCCTGTTTTAGTGTAAATTCCCACATTCTGTCCAACCTGCCCCCGGCACATCACAGTTTTTCATACCATTCCATTATCAGGGTGATCCATTCTGCCTCCAGGCTGACACAGCTCTGCCACAGCTTCCAGTGTTCACTGGCATGGACACAAGCAGGGCTCCCTCTTTCCAAGCTCAGCTTTGTGCGTGCTCAGGAGCTTTCAGAGGTGACAGGAATGGGGAAGCAGATGAACCTTTCTGCTGGACCTGGCTGGGCACCTCAGGGAGCTGGAAGGCTGCTGGTTCCAGCACGCTAAGTTCAGGCATGGCAGGCTGTTCCCTGGTCCTTTAAGCAGAGGGAGCAGGAGCAGGGACACAGCCCAGTTCTCCTTTTGGCAATGCAGAGCAGAGGGCTCCGAACTCCTGCCTAAAATCTCTCCGGACTCTTCTACAAGCCAGGGAGCTTAATCCACCAGCGTTTTCCATGCACTTCAATTTGCTTCCCATTGTGTTTCCCTGTGGAACTGCTCAGCATCACTTTCTTCCAGGCACCACGGGGCAGGACACGGTCACCCAGGAAGATGGACCAGTCTTGGTGAAGCAGGGACACCCCTTCCACACCACCTGCAAATACCACACCAGTTCTTTTACTGCCTTGCTGTGGTACCAGCTGAGGAAAGGCAGAGCCCCAGAGCTGATCTCCTATCAAGCAGGGACTGGCCGCAAGCCCAGTGGCCGTTTCACCACGGTCCTGAACACCACAAGCAAATCCAGTGTCCTGCAGCTGGAGGAAGTGGAGCTCTCTGACACTGCCTTGTACCTCTGTGCTGTGCAAGACACCCTGGTGCAGGGAGCTTCCTCAGCTGTGCAACAACCCAGGCCAGGGAGGGCATGTGTCAGTGCAAGGCTCAGCTTGGCAAAGGGACTCTGATCTCACCCTGATACTCTGCAGAATTTGCATCCACGAGTGTGTACAATGGTCTGGTGGTTTTTACCCCATCCATCCTAGCACTTCACTTAGGAAAATATTTTGGAGTATATTGACTTATCTCTGCATTTTGCAGTCTCTAAGTAAAAAAGAAAAATACCCCCTGTGCTTGCCTGAGACCTTGTCCTTCCACACCCCAGCCCTGCTGCTTTTGACCGCGCATGTCCTCAGCAGAGCCCGGGGCTGCTTGTGTGTCCCTGCCTTGGGTGCTCTTGGAACAGCCCCGTTTGCAGGGACACACGTGAAGCACGGATTTGTCTGTGGCTCCACACTGGGTAGGACGGCCCTGGCTCTGTCCGTGAGTGTCCCCGATCGGGAGAGAATTTCCTGACCATGCCAGGGACACCGAGCACCGCTCTGGCCCCGAACAGCACAGAGCAGCGGCTGCCCAGGCTCACAAACAGCCTGAGAGCAGCTGAGCGGGGCCGGCAGCCGCCCGCGGCAGGTGTGTGCAGGGTGGATCGGCTGCCCAGGCGGTGTGGCTGCTGTGTGCGATGGGACGCAGCTGTCCCTTGTCCCTGGCCATGCCAAAGGTCCTTGTGTCGCTGGTGGTGCAGGTGCCGTGAGAGGCGGGGGCTGAGGCCGGCCGGGGCGGAGCTGGCGGCGGCCCAGAGGAGGCGGCACGGCCGCAGCAGAGCCGGGGCTCAGGGGCACAGCGAGGCTCGGCCGGCGGAGCGGCGGCATGCGGCGGGCTCGGGCCGCGGCGCTGGCCGCGCTGCTCATCGGTGCGTGGGGCTGGGGTGATCCCGCAGGTGCCCGGAGGCTGCCGCCCTGCCTGCCTTCTGCACAGACCTTTGCTCGAGAGCTGTTCTCCTCTTCATCCCTCCCTCTTCTCCATCCTATAGTCCCGCAGAAATCTCCGGGTTATTTTCTCTACCCAACCCTGCACAAGTATTCTTTCTTTATTACTCACAAAGTCTGTCCGTACCCCTTGCTAATTTCCTTCTTGTCTTTTTGTGCTTTCTCCCACATCCTCCCATTCTTCAGCGACTGCACCGATCCTTCTGTCATTCACTCATTCATCTCTCCACAAACCATTCATGGACACTTCCATTCCTGCATATCTTAACGCCCACTGGGAACTGTTTTCCTCCTCATCTCTCTATCTTCCTGAATATCATTTTCTGCAAAAGAAAAGTGATTGTTGGTTTCTCCGTGGCAGTGGCTGTGGTCAGAGCCCAGGTACAGCAGGAGCCATTCATGGAGACCAGCGAGGGCATCGGCATCAACATCACCTGCTCTCATCCCAAAATCCAGATCGGTGATTGGATCCAGTGGTACCGACAGCTCCCTGGCCAAGGACCTGAACTCCTCGCACTCACTATGAAAGAGTCCAAAGAGCTGCCGGGCAGTGCAGGATGGCTGTTGGTGTCGGCAGATCGGAGTTCCAGCTCGCTGTGGCTCGCTGAGCCCCGGCGCGGGGACGCGGCCGTGTATTACTGCGCGCTGGGAGCCACGGGCACAGGAGCCGGGGCTGCGGCCGGGCACGAACCGCCGCGGGCGGGGCCGGCCGGGGCCAGCAGGGGGCGCTGCCGCTCCGCCCGCCGGGCTCCCGGGCCGCGCCTCCGCAGCTCCTTCCTCTGCCCCGAGCCCGCAGCACCGGCCCCGCACGGCCCCGCACGGCCCCCAACACGCCTCACAACCGCCCCAACCTGCACTCACACAGTCCCCACACACAGCCCGGCCTCTCCTCGGGCCGCTCCTTGAGAGCACCTGGGCTGGGAGCTGACAAAGCAGCTGCGCTCACAGGCACACAGGGGCTAATTCCTGGAGTGCTGTCAGGTCAGTAGGTCAGTGCATGAGAGGGGTTTGCATTGAGGTGACAAAGAAATCTCTGTCTCTGCAGAAATGTCTCTGGTCCATACTGCAAGGTGCATTCTCTCCTGGCTGTGTAAGGCAGGTGTACTTGTAATGCCACCTGAGGATGAAATTCACCTCTCTACATTTTGTTCTCGTCCGCAGATGTCCACAAATATCCAGGAATGTGCATTCAGCATCTTGCTGAAACAGTAGAACATCTGGTAGGGAGACCAATCAATTGGTTGGAGTAGAGGAGCATTTCATATCGTTGAAGGGCTTGCTTATACCCACCCTCCCCCTGACTTCGGTTTGCCCCTTTCCCTTCGCTTTAGGAACCTGTCCAGCATCCAGAAGAACAACTGCCAGGATTTAGCAGTGCTGCAAGTGTTGGAGGGAGACACTTGAAAGACTGATCTCCACATGATATTTCCCTCCAGAGACTTGCTCTAGAGACCCCATTTCCTTTGGGGACAGGAGCCTTTCAGCAGCTTCAGGAACTCTTTGGGCTGAGCAAGTTCAGCTGCGGCCACAGTCAGGGCATGTGAAAGGCCAGACTGTCTGGTTCTCTAAGGCTCACATCACATCCATTTTCCTTTCCAAGGGAAGAACAAGGAAAAGGGAAAGTGAGGAACAAAGCACACAATGACACCAAGGTAGCAGTAGGTGATAAGGGGAGAAAGAGAGAGCTCAGAGCTCTCCAGCTTCTAATTGATGGGCCATTAGGAAACTGCTGCGAGTTGGCTCAGGCTGAGCTTTGTCAGTGACAAGAAGGGACAAGAGGAACATGAGGATAATGGAGGTTTGAGGGGGTCTTGTGGGGTTAGGGAGCACCCACCAAGGAATGCTTGTGAGGCTGTGCCGCCTCCAGCCATGAGGTTCTTCAAAGCCATCAGGATTTGGAGATTAGCAATGACCCCAGAGAGCTGAGGACACCTCGGGAGGGTGAGAAACCTCAGCGGGGAAGAAGCCCCTGAATGCCCGGGCCTGGGTGTGCAGCAGAGCTGGGCATTGCAGCTGCGGAGGTGAGGAGCCCACTGCGGGAACAGCCCCTTGCCATGGGAATGCTCACAATGCCAGGGGCTGAGGGAGCCTCGGGGGCTGCTGCTGGAGGAGCCAGAAACGCACAAGGAGCATTTCAGGCACTGCAAGGAGAGGTCATTGCTCTGCCTGCTCCGCCGCTGCTCCCTTTGCTCCCGCCCAGAGTCGTTTGCGGCAGCTCCGTTCTCTCGGCGCTGGGACGTCCTTTCTGCCTCTGCCTCACTCAGCAAACACTTGCTCACTCAGCACCTCGGTCTCGGCATGCACCTCGCTTATCTCATCCTCACCGTCCTCCTGGGCCAGCTCCTGGGTAAGTCCTGCCTTTTCCCCAAGGCTCCCCTCTTCTTCTTCTTCTTCTTCTGCCCAGGATATCCTCAAAAGCCTAATCAGGACCATGGGGGAAATGCCAGTGAATAAAGGGAAAAGGATAAGAAAAAACTGCTTTTGTTTGTGGTTTTGCAAGTGTTTCCTGAAGAAGCCATTCGATTTGGAAAGGGAAAGGGAAGAGAGAGAAACCTCGGGTCCTTCTGTGTCTTTTCTCTCACCTTAAATCCATCTGCCTCTGCCTCTCTCTCCTCATCCACGTGCTGTCACCTCAGGAGATCTCAGCTGTGTCTGCAGTGCCATATTGCTCCTGTTTTAGTGTAAATTCCCACATTCTGTCCAACCTGCCCCCGGCACCTCGCAGTTTTTCATACCATTCCATTATCAGGGTGTTCCATTCTGCCTCCAGGCTGACACAGCTCTGCCACAGCTTCCCGTGTTCACTGGCATGGACACAAGCAGGGCTCCCTCTTTCCAAGCTCAGCTTTGTGTGTGCTCAGGAGCTTTCAGAGGTGACAGGAATGGGGAAGCAGATGAACCTTTCTGCTGGACCTGGCTGGGCACCTCAGGGAGCTGGAAGGCTGCTGGTTCCAGCACACAAAGTTCAGGCATGGCAGGCTGTTCCCTGGTCCTTTAAGCAGAGGGAGCAGGAGCAGGGACACAGCCCAGCTCTCCTTTTGGCGATGCAGAGCAGAGAGCTCCGAACTCCTGCCCAAAATCTCTCAAGACTCTGCCACAAGGCAGGGACCATTCTCCACCAGCGTTTTCCATGCACTTCCCATTGTATTTCCCTGTGGAACTGCTCAGCATCACTTTCTTCCAGGCACCACGGGGCAGGACACGGTCACCCAGGAAGATGGACCAGTCTTGGTGAAGCAGGGACACCCCTTCCACACCACCTGCAAATACCACACCAGTTCTTTTACTGCCTTGCTGTGGTACCAGCTGAGGAAAGGCAGAGCCCCAGAGCTGATCTCCTATCAAGCAGGGACTGGCCGCAAGCCCAGTGGCCGTTTCAGCACGGTCCTGAACACCACAAGCAAATCCAGTGTCCTGCAGCTGGAGGAAGTGGAGCTCTCTGACACTGCCTTGTACCTCTGTGCTGTGCGAGACACCCTGGTGCAGGGAGCTTCCTCAGCTGTGCAACAACCCAGGCCAGGGAGGGCATGTGTCAGTGCAAGGCTGAGCTTGGCAAAGGGACTCTGATCTCACCCTGATACTCTGCAGAATTTGCATCCACATGTGGGTACAATGGTCTGGTGGTTTTTACCCCATCCATCCTAGCACTTCACTTAGGAAAATACTTTGGAGTATATTGACTTATCTCTGCATTTTGCAGTCTCTAAGTAAAAAAGAAAACTATCCCCTGTGCTTGCCTGAGACCTTGTCCTTCCACACCCCAGCCCTGCTGCTTTTGACCGCGCATGTCCTCATCAGAGCCCGGGGCTGCTTGTGTGTCCCTGCCTTGGGTGCTCTTGGAGCAGCCCCGTTTGCAGGGACACACGTGAAGCACGGATTTGTCTGTGGCTCCACACTGGGTAGGACGGCCCTGGCTCTGTCCGTGAGTGTCCCCGATCGGGAGGGAATTTCCTGACCATGCCAGGGACACCGAGCACCGCTCTGGCCCCGAACAGCACAGAGCAGCGGCTGCCCAGGCTCACAAACAGCCTGAGAGCAGCTGAGCGGGGCCGGCAGCCGCCCGCGGCAGGTGTGTGCAGGGTGGATCGTCTGCCCAGGCGGTGTGGCTGCTGTGTGCGATGGGACGCAGCTGTCCCTTGTCCCTGGCCATGCCAAAGGTCCTTGTGTCGCTGGTGGTGCAGGTGCCGTGAGAGGCGGGGGCTGAGGCCGGCCGGGGCGTGGCTGGCGGCGGCCCAGAGGAGGCGGCACGGCCGCAGCAGAGCCGGGGCTCAGGGGCACAGCGAGGCTCGGCCGGCGGAGCGGCGGCATGCGGCGGGCTCGGGCCGCGGCGCTGCCCGCGCTGCTCATCGGTGCGTGGGGCTGGGGTGATCCCGCAGGTGCCCGGAGGCTGCCGCCCTGCCTGCCTTCTGCACAGACCTTTGCTCGAGAGCTGTTCTCCTCTTCATCCCTCCCTCTTCTCCATCCTGAACTTCTATTCTCTTCCAAAACCCGCACAAACATTCCTTCTTTATAGCTCATGAAATCAGTCTTTACCCCTGTCTAATATTCTTCTTGCCTTTTTGTGCTTTCTCTCACATCCTCCCATTCTCCAGCGACTGCACCGATCCTTCTGTCATTCACTCATTCATCTCTTCACAAACCATTCATGGACACTTCCATTCCTGTATATCTCCATGGCATCCTCTGGGAACTGTTTTCCTCCTCATCTCTCTGTGATGAGTGAGATGAGGAGGAAAACAGTTCCCAAAGGAACTGGGAAAGCTTGTGCAGGCTTTGTTCTGGGGACTGGCAGGCAGAGCTGGGTATAGAAAGTAGGAATTGAAGTTTGTTCTTTTTCTTTCCCTGGCAGTGGCTGCGGTCAGAGCCCAGGTACAGCAGGAGCCGTTCCTGGAGACCACCGAGGGCACCAGTATCACCATCAAGTGCTCACACCCCAATATCCGGACTGGTGATTTCATCCATTTTTACCGTCAGCTGCCGGGCCAAAGACCCGAACTCCTGGCCGTCACTCCTAAATCGACCAAGCAGATGCGAGTCCCTAAAGGGCGTCTGTCGGTGTCGGCAGATCGGAGTTCGAGCGCGCTGTGGCTCGCTGAGCCCCGGCGCGGGGACGCGGCCGTGTATTACTGCGCGCTGCGGGACACGGGCACAGGAGCCGGGGCTGCGGCCGGGCACGAACCGCCGCGGGCGGGGCCGGCCGGGGCCAGCAGGGGGCGCTGCCGCTCCGCCCGCCGGGCTCCCGGGCCGCGCCTCCGCAGCTCCTTCCTCTGCCCCGAGCCCGCAGCACCGACAGCGCCAATGGCACCCAAAGGCCCACACACTCCGGGCCTGCTGGCCCTCACTGGCACTGCTATTGCTTCTCCTCACTTCCATCACACCCCTGAGACTCCCGGATGCCATTCTGGGAATAAAGCAGCACCCACATTTGGAGAAGCAGCATTAAAAGATCTCCTACTGCACGTACACAAGTTCACAGTATCACAAACACACTCCGGAACTTGCATACACCAAAGAGTAACTCATAGCTCTGCATTTATGAAGAGCTGTGTGCACACACATTTCCAAAGGGGACCCAGGCACAGACACTTCTCCTTCTGCCGTGTCCCCACTGATGTGCAAACACGCACACTCGCTCCCATTCCTGCTTCTGCACCCAAGTCTGTGCACACACATCTATATGAACACTCCTGTCCAGAGATGTGCACACAAAAAGCACATCCCAAAACGGATCAATTCCCACACACTTACATATACACCTTCCCTTCTTCCCTCTTCAGCTCACTCTGATTGTCACTGTTTCTTGCCTCCACATGTGTCAGCATTGGGCTTCTGGTTCCCACCCTGTCCTGATGAAATTGACTTCAGGAAAGTATTTGTGCCTCTCTGGACATCTTATACTCTATTCTGCCTGTCAGAACAGAAACCATGCCATTGCCTTGCCTGACTCTTTGTCCTTCCTCACAAGGCTCCAGCCATGCTGCAGTTGCTCCCAGGTTTCCTATGACAGGTCCATGGCTGATTGTGTCCTTGCCTGTGCTCCAGGTTTGTGTGTGCTTGTGTTCAAGTAGGGTGTACAGGAATCCATGTTTGAGCACAAATTCGGGCATGAATGCCCCTGATGGGCAGAAGCCTCTGCGTGTGTGTCTGTGTGTGTGTGTGTCTGTGTCTGAGTCTGTGTGTGTGTGTCTGTTTGTTACTTCACCAGTGAAATGCCTTGATCACACTGGAGATGCTCTCCACTGCTCTGCCCTGTGCACCACAGAGCAGCATTTGCCCAGATTCAGAAGGAGTCCGCAGGAGATCCTGCAGGACATTTGTCCAGGGAACTGGTGCTGAAATGCAGTTTCTGCTTCCTGGGCCCTCCTTTTCCAGCTGCTCAAAACAGAGACACAGAGACATGCAGACAATGGACACACAGACGGATCTCTCCAGGCCAGTGCACAGCTGCTCTCCCCTGAGATGCATCACGTTGGTTTCGTGGACATGGAGAAAGGCTGGGGCTTTATGCCAAGGTCTTGAATCTGGGAATGTGGATTTCCTTCCAGTGCCCTGAAGGACAATTCGGGAGTCCCCACATGACACAAAGGGACAGTGTGAGGGAATAGATTATGGGAGCGAAGGAAAGCCAGGCACTGTCAATGGTGATGTCCACGATCCCAGCCCGATCGCTGCCCCCCAGGCCGGCCCCGCCGCTTGCGACGTGCAGAGAGCCGAGCGCCGCCCCGCAGGCCCCGCGCTCGCCTCGCCTCCGTTCCCTGCCAGGACTCGGCGAGAGCCCGAGCGGCAGCGGCGCAGGGCTCAGCCCCGGGGCGGAGCTGGCGGCGGCCCAGAGGAGGCGGCACGGCCGCAGCAGAGCCGGGGCTCGGGGGCACAGCGAGGCTCGGCCGGCGGAGCGGCGGCATGCGGCGGGCTCGGGCCGCGGCGCTGGCCGCGCTGGCCGCGCTGCTCATCGGTGCGTGGGGGTGGCGGTGGAGGTGGCGGAGGCCGGGGCTGGGGATGCCTGGGATGAGCATTGGGCTCGGCATTTGTCTCTGGCACACTTGCTGCTACGTGCTTCTTCTCTCACTGCCCGCAACCCTCCTCTCCTCAATGAATCTATTTTCTCTCAGCTTCCCCTGCTCCACTATTCAATTTCTTTAGTAATTCATTGATTCATTCAATCATTCACTAAGCCATGCATTTCAGCCAATCTCTTTTCCTCATTCCAGTCTCCCCTTCAGCAGTCTGACACTTCTCCCACAGTCTTATTTCCCCCAAATATACCACATTCTTAATTCCAAGTAATTCGTTTCAGAGAAACAGTCTCGCCATGCTTTTTTGTCAGCATATTGCAGCTGCCTGTGATCTGTCCTCCTCTACCCTCTTCCCTCTTCCCGTGCAAGGCATTTGCTGCCGATGGAAAGTGATTGTTGGTTTCTCCATGGCAGTGGCTGTGGCCAGAGCCCAGGTAGAGCAGGCGCCAACAGTGGAGACCACCGAGGGCACCGGCATCAACATCACCTGCTCACATCCAAAAATCCAGAGAAACGAATTGATCTACTGGTACCAAAAACTTCCAGGCCGAGGACCCGAACTCTTCGTAAGCATTCACAAAGACTCCAAGGAGCTGCCGGGCAGTGCGGGCCATGTGTTGGTGTCGGCAGATCGGAGTTCCAGCTCGCTGTGGCTCGCTGAGCCCCGGCGCGGGGACGCGGCCGTGTATTACTGCGCGCTGGGGGCCACGGGCAGAGGAGCCGGGGCTGCGGCCGGGCACGAACCGCCGCGGGCGGGGCCGGCCGGGGCCAGCAGGGGGCGCTGCCGCTCCGCCCGCCGGGCTCCCGGGCCGCGCCTCCGCAGCTCCTTCCTCTGCCCCGAGCCCGCAGCACCGACAGCGCCAATGGCACCCAAAGGCCCACACACTCCGCGCCTGCTGGCCCTCACTGGCACTGCTATTGCTTCTCCTCACTTCCATCACATCCCTGAGACTCCCGGATGCCTTGCTGGGAATAAAGCAGCAGCCACAGTTGGAGAAGCAGTATTAAAAGATCTCCTACTGCACGTACACAAGTTCACAGTATCACAAACACACTCTGGAGCTTGAACATACCCAAAGAGTAACTCATAACTCTGCATTTATGGAGAGGTGTGTGCTCTCACGTTTCCAAAGGAGACCCAGGCACAGACACTTCTCCTTCTGCCATATCCCCACTGATGTGCAAACATGCATACCTGCTCCCATTCCTGCTCCTGCACCCCAGTCTGTGCACACACATCTACATGAACAATCCTGTCCAGAGATGTGCACACAAAAAGCACATCCCAAAACGGATCAATTCCCACACACTTACATATACACCTTCCCTTCTTCCCTCTTCAGCTCACTCTGATTGTCACTGTTTCTTGCCTCCACATGTGTCAGTATTGGGCTTCTGGTTCCCACCCTGTCCTGATGAAATTGATTTCAGGAAAGTATTTGTGCCTCTCTGGACATCTTATACTCTATTCTGCCTGTCAGAACAGAAACCATGCCATTGCCTTGCCTGACTCCTTGTCCTTCCCCACAAGGCTCCAGCCCTGCTGCAGTTGCTCCCAGGTTTCCTGTGAAGGGTCCATGGCTGATTTTGTGCCCTCCTGTGCCCCTGGTTTGTGTGTGCTTGTTTTCAAGTAGGGTGTACAGGAATCCATGTGGGAGCACAAATTCGGGCATGAATCCCCCTGATGGGCAGAAGCTTCTGCGTGTGTGTGTGTGTATTTGTGTGTGTGTCTGTGTCTGAGTCTGTTTGTTACTTCACCAGTGAAATGCCTTGATCACACTGGAGATGCTCTCCACTGCTCTGCCCTGTGCATCACAGAGCAGCATTTGCCCAGATTCAGAAGGAGCCCGCAGGAGATCCTGCAGGACATTTGTCCAGGGAAGAAACTGCTGAAATGCAGTTTCTTCTTCCTGGGCCCTCCTTTTCCAGCTGCTCAAAACAGAGACACAGAGACATGCGGACAGCGGACACACAGACGGATCTCTCCAGGCCAGTGCACAGCTGCTCTCCCCTGAGATGCATCACGTTGGTTTCGTGGACACGGAGAAAGGCTGAGGCTTTATGCCCAGGTCTTGAATTTGTGAGTTTGGATTTCCCTCTAGTGCCCTGACGGACAATTCGGGAGTCCCCACATGACAGCAAAGGGACAATGTGAGGGAACAGATTATGGGAGCGAAGGAAACGCAGGCACTGTCAATGGTGATGTCCACGATCCCAGCCCGATCGCTGCCCCCCAGGCCGGCCCCGCCGCTTGCGACGTGCAGAGAGCCGAGCGCCGCCCCGCAGGCCCCGCGCTCGCCTCGCCTCCGTTCCCTGCCAGGACTCGGCGAGAGCCCGAGCGGCAGCGGCGCAGGGCTCAGCCCCGGGGCGGAGCTGGCGGCGGCCCAGAGGAGGCGGCACGGCCGCAGCAGAGCCGGGGCTCAGGGGCACAGCGAGGCTCGGCCGGCGGAGCGGCGGCATGCGGCGGGCTCGGGCCGCGGCGCTGGCCGCGCTGGCCGCGCTGCTCATCGGTGCGTGGGGGTGGCGAAAGGGTCTGCGGTCTTGCGATGGGCGCATCCCGCAGATCCCCAGAGGCTGCCGTCCTGCCTGTCTTATTCACAGACCTCTTCTCGAGAGCTGTTCTCTTCTTCATCTCTTTCTCTTTTTCATCCCAATGTCCCTCAGAAATGTCCTGATTCTATTCTATGTCTAACCCTGCACAAGCATTCCATTCCTGTCCTTCGTTATTGCTTACAAAGTCAGTCCTTAGCCCTTCTAACTCTTTGTCTATTATTTTTGCGTTTCTCCCACATCCTTCTATTCTCCAGTTACTGCTCCTAACATTCCCACATTCATCTCTCCATACATCAGGAATGGACAATTCTATTCCTGCTTATCCTAAATTCTCTCAGTACTGTTTTTCTCATCATCTCTGTACGTTCCTGACTGGTAATGGGGGATTTGATCTGTGCACTGGGGACAGTGTAGGATTTAGATTAGATCCATTTTCTGTTCCCGGCAGTGGCTTCAGGCAGAGCCCAGGTGCAGCAGGAGCCATTCCTGGAGACCACCGAGGGCACCGGCATCAACATCACCTGCTCCCACTCCAACAAACGCGGCACTGATAACATCAATTTCTACCGTCAGCTCCCTGGCCAAAGGCCCGAATTCCTCGCAGCTGTTTATAGAGGCTCCAAGCCCCTGCCGGGCATTGCAGGATCGCTGTCGGTGTCGGAGGACGGCAGTTGGAGCTCGCTGTGGCTCGCTGAGCCCCGGCGCGGGGACGCGGCCGTGTATTACTGCGCGCTGGGGGCCACGGGCACAGGAGCCGGGGCTGCGGCCGGGCACGAACCGCCGCGGGCGGGGCCGGCCGGGGCCAGCAGGGGGCGCTGCCGCTCCGCCCGCCGGGCTCCCGGGCCGCGCCTCCGCAGCTCCTTCCTCTGCCCCGAGCCCGCAGCACCGACAGCGCCAATGGCACCCAAAGGCCCACACACTCCGCGCCTGCTGGCCCTCACTGGCACTGCTATTGCTTCTCCTCACTTCCATCACACCCCTGAGACTCCCGGATGCCTTGCTGGGAATAAAGCAGCACCCAGAGTAGGAGAAGAAGTAATTAAAGAACTCCTACTGCACGTACACAAGTTCACAGTATCACAAACACACTCTGGAACTTGCACACACCCCAAGAGTAACTCATAGCTCTGCATTTATGAAGAGCTGTGTGCACACACATTTCCCAAGGAGACACAGGCACAGACACTCCTCCTTCTGCCGTGTCCCCACTGCTGTGCAAATACGCACACTCGCTCCCATTCCTGCTCCTGCACCCCAGTCTGTGCATGCACCTCTACATGAACAATCCTGACCAGAGATGTGCACACCTAAATCACAACCCAACACGGAACTATTCCCTCAAACATCCACCATCCTTCACTTCTCTGCTCACCCTGATTGTCACTGGTTTTTGCCGCCCCATGTGTCACCCTTGGTCTGCTGGTTCCAACCTACCCTGTTGAAACTGCCTATAAGAATGTATTTGTGCCTCTCTGGACATCTAACCCTGTGTTGAGCCTGTGACTACACATACCAAGCCAGGGCCTTGCCTGACTGCTGGTCCTTCTCCAGACGGCTCCTGCTGCAGCTGTTCCCAGGTTTCCTCAGACATGTCCTTGCCTGGGATAAAAGGACACTCAGATACATGGACAGATGGAGATATGGGGAGAGGGACACAAGGACACACAGACAGGTCTCTCCAGGCCAGTGCACAGCTGCTCTCCCCTGAGCTATATCAGATTGGTCTTTTGGACACAGGGAAAGGGTAAAGCATTTATGCCCAGGTCCTGTATCCGTGTGTGTGGATTTCCTTCCAGTGCCCTGAAGGACAATTCGGGAGTCACCACATGACAGCCAAGGGACAATGTGAGGGAACAGATTATGGGAGCGGAGGAAAGCCAGGCACTGTCAATGGTGATGTCCACCATCCCAGCCCGATCGCTGCCCCCCAGGCCGGCCCCGCCGCTTGCGACGTGCAGAGAGCCGAGCGCCGCCCCGCAGGCCCCGCGCTCGCCTCGCCTCCGTTCCCTGCCAGGACTCGGCGAGAGCCCGAGCGGCAGCGGCGCAGGGCTCAGCCCCGGGGCGGAGCTGGCGGCGGCCCAGAGGAGGCGGCACGGCCGCAGCAGAGCCGGGGCTCAGGGGCACAGCGAGGCTCGGCCGGCGGAGCGGCGGCATGCGGCGGGCTCGGGCCGCGGCGCTGGCCGCGCTGGCCGTGGTTCTGATCGGTGCGTGGGGAAAGCAGCAGTGGGGGACGTCGGGGGGCTGGCTGAGACCCCGCTCGCCCGAAGATTTATCTCCTACCCTTCTTCTCCTTCTCAGTTCTTGTTAGCTCTCTGTCCCCTCCTCTGCCGTCATAGGGGTTTCTTTTACCTCACTGAAATCCTTCCCAGCGAATTTGCCTATGCTACTCCAATTTTCCATCCATCCATCCATCCATCCATCCATCCATCCATCCATCCATCCATCCATCCATCCGTCCATCCATTCATGCAATCCATCAATCCATGCAAATCTATTTTCCTCATCCCTGTCAACTCTTAAAAATTCCAATTGTCCTTTAAAATATCCCTCATCGATTCTTTTCCCCTGCCAAACCCTCTCGGAGCAATATTCTCTCTATACTTTATTATTAGAAAGCCGCCCTGTTAACGCTGCTCTCTCTACCTCCCCATCACCTACTGCATGGCATTTTCTGATAAAGAAAAGTGATTGTGCTTTTCTCTGTGGCAGTGGCTGCGGCCAGAGCCCAGATAGAGCAGGAGCCGGCACTGGACACCACCGAGGGCACCGGCATCAACATCACCTGCTCACATCCAAAAATCCAGCCCACCGATTGGATCCAGTGGTACCGTCTGCTCCCGGGCCAAGGACCTGACCTCCTCGCACTCACTCTTAAAGACTCCAAGGAGCTGCCGGGCAGTGCGGGCCATGTGTTGGTGTCGGCAGATCGGAGTTCCAGCTCGCTGTGGCTCGCTGAGCCCCGGCGCGGGGACGCGGCCGTGTATTACTGCGCGCTGGGGGCCACGGGCACAGGAGCCGGGGCTGCGGCCGGGCACGAACCGCCGCGGGCGGGGCCGGCCGGGGCCAGCAGGGGGCGCTGCCGCTCCGCCCGCCGGGCTCCCGGGCCGCGCCTCCGCAGCTCCTTCCTCTGCCCCGAGCCCGCAGCACCGACAGCGCCAATGGCACCCAAAGGCCCACACACTCCGCGCCTGCTGGCCCTCACTGGCACTGCTATTGCTTCTCCTCACTTCCATCACATCCCTGAGACTCCCTGATGCCTTGATGGGTATAAAGCAGCACCCAGATTAGAAGAAGACGTAATTAAAAAACTCCTCCTGCACATAGACGAGTTCACGGTACCACAAACACACTGTGGAGCTTGCACAAACCCAAAGAGTAACTCATAGCCCTGCATTAATGAAGATGTGGGTACACAAACATTTCCAAAGGGGACCCAGGCACAGACACTTCTCCTTCTGCCATGTCCCCACTGATGTGCAAACACGGACGCTAGCTCCTATTCCTGCTCCTGCACACAAGTCCTTGCAAACACATCTATGTGAACCCTCCTGTCCAGAGAGGGGCACACATAAATCACACCCCGACACGGATCTACTCTCACACATGGCCTCCCTTCTTCCCTCCTCAGCTCACCCTGATGGTCACTGGTTTTTGCCTCCCCATCTGTTGCCATCACGCTGCCGGTTCTGAACCTGCCTTGTTAAAATTGCCTTCAGGAAAGCAGTCATGCGTCCCTGGACATCTTACCCTCAGTTCAGCCTGGGAGTACACAAACCATGCCAGGGCCTTGCCTGACTCCTTGTCCTTGCCCACAAGGCTCCAGCCCTGCTGCAGTTGTTCCCAAATTTCCTCAGCAGCATCCATGGCTGATTGTGTCCATGCCTGTGTTCCTGGTTTGTGTGCACTTGTGTTAAGGCAGGGTGCACAGGAATCCATGTGGGAGCAAATGTTCATGCATGAATCCCCGCAATGTGCAGGAGTCTCTGGGTGTCTGTGTGTCTGTCTGTGGGTGTCTGTGCCCTTTTGTGTAACTCAGCCAGTGAAATGCCTTGATCACACTGGGGATGCTCTCCCTTGCTCTGCCCTGAGCATCACAGAGCAGCATTTGACCAAACTCAGAAGAAGCCCGGGTGTAACTGGACAATGATGCAGCAGCGTGCAGGAGATTTGCCCAGGGAAGAGGCTCTGAAATGCAGTCCCAGGGTCCTGAGCCCTCCTTTTCCAGCTGCTCTAAACACAGACTCACAGACACACGGACATATACACACAGGTCTCTTCATGCCAGTGCACAGCTGCTCTCCCCTGAACTGCATCCCATGCATTTCTTGGACATGGAGAAAGGCTGAGGCTTTATGCCCAGGTTCTGAATCCGTGAGTGTGGATTTCCTTCCAGTGCCCTGAAGGACAATTCGGGAGTCCCCACATGACAGCCAAGGGACAATGTGAGGGAACAGATTATGGAGTGAAGGAAAGCCAGGCACTGTCAATGGTGATGTCCACGATCCCAGCCCGATCGCTGCCCCCCAGGCCGGCCCCGCCGCTTGCGACGTGCAGAGAGCCGAGCGCCGCCCCGCAGGCCCCGCGCTCGCCTCGCCTCCGTTCCCTGCCAGGACTCGGCGAGAGCCCGAGCGGCAGCGGCGCAGGGCTCAGCCCCGGGGCGGAGCTGGCGGCGGCCCAGAGGAGGCGGCACGGCCGCAGCAGAGCCGGGGCTCGGGGGCACAGCGAGGCTCGGCCGGCGGAGCGGCGGCATGCGGCGGGCTCGGGCCGCGGCGCTGGCCGCGCTGGCCGCGCTGCTCATCGGTGCGTGGGGGTGGCGAAAGGGTCTGCGGGCTGGGGCTGCGATGATCCCGCAAGTCCCTGGAAGCTGCCGTCCTCCCTGGCTTATTCTCAGACCTTTTCCCAAGAGCTGTGCCCTTGTTTTTCTCTCCTTCTTCTTCATTGCATAGTCCCAGGAAAATCACCTGATTCTGTCTCCAACCCTGCACAAGCATTCCATTCCTCTCCTTCTTTATTATTTACAAAGTCAGTCCTTAGGCATTCTAACTTTCCTTCTTTTATGTCTGTGCTTTCTCCCACGTCCCTCCATTCTCCTGTGACTGCCCCGTTCTTCCTGTCATTCCTGCATTCATCTCTCCACAAACCGTTCATGGACACTTCCTTTCCTGCTAATGGTGAAATCCCTTCGCTCCTCTTTATGTCCTCATCTCTGTACGTCCCTGACTGTTTCTGTGAGATCGGTACTATGCAGTAGGGCAGTGTAGAATTTCAGATTTGTCCTTTTTCTGTCTCTGGCAGTGGCAACAGGCAGAGCCCAGGTGCAGCAGGAACCATTCCTGGAGACCACCGAGGGCACCGGCATCAACATCACCTGCACACACACCAAGACCAATGATAACATCCATTTCTACCGTCAGCTCCCTGGCCAAAGCCCCGAATTCCTCGCAGCTGTTTATAGAGGCTCCAAGCCCCTGCCGGCCATTGCAGGATCGCTGTCGGTGTCGGAGGACAGGAGTTGGAGCGCGCTGTGGCTCGCTGAGCCCCGGCGCGGGGACGCGGCCGTGTATTACTGCGCGCTGGGGGCCACGGGCACAGGAGCCGGGGCTGCGGCCGGGCACGAACCGCCGCGGGCGGGGCCGGCCGGGGCCAGCAGGGGGCGCTGCCGCTCCGCCCGCCGGGCTCCCGGGCCGCGCCTCCGCAGCTCCTTCCTCTGCCCCGAGCCCGCAGCACCGACAGCGCCAATGGCACCCAAAGGCCCACACACTCCGCGCCTGCTGGCCCTCACTGGCACTGCTACTACTTCTCCTCACTTCCATCACACCCCTGAGCCTCCCGGATGCCTTGCTGGGAATAAAGCAGCACCCAGAGTTGGAGAAGCAGCATATAAAGATCTTCTCCAGCACATACACCAGTTCATGTTGCCAAAAACACACTCTGGAGCTGGCAAACACCCAAAGAGTAACTCATAGGCCTGCATTAATGAAGAGTTGTGTGCTCTCACGTTTCCAAAGGAGACCCAGGCACAGACACTTCTCCTTCTGCCATGTCCCCTCTGATGTGCAAACACGCACGCTTGCTCCTATTCCTGCTCCTACATCCAAGTCTCTACATGCACATCTATGTGAACACTCTGTCCAGAGATGTGCACACATAAAACACATCTGAACATGGATCTATTCCCACACACATGCCCTCCCTTCTTCCATTCTCAGCTCACCCTGATGGTCACTGGTTTTTGCCTCTCTGTGTTTCACCATTGGGCTTCTGGTTCCGACCTGCCCCCTTGAAATTGCCTTCAGGAAAGTATTTTTGATTGGCTGGACATCATACCCACTGTTCATCCTGTGAGTGCCAAAATCATGCCAGGGGCCTTGCCTGACTCCTTGTCCTTCCCCACAAGGCTCCAGCCCTGCTGCAGTTGTTCCCAGGCTTCCTCAGCAGCGTCCATGGCTGATTGTGTCCTTGCCTGTGCAACTGGTATGTTTGCACTTGTGTTCAGGCAGGGTCCACAGGAATCCATGTGGGAGCACAAATTCATGCATGAATCCCCCCCGATGTGCAGAAGCCTCTCTCTCTCTGCCTGTGTGTGTGTGTGCCTGTTCCTGTCTCTGTCTTTCTGTCTAGGTCCCAGTGTGTAACTCCACAAGTGAAATGTGTTGATCAGCCTTGGGATGCTCCCCACTGCCGAGCCCTGACCATCACAGAGCAGCATTATCCAAGACTCAGAAGGAGCCTGGATGCACTTGAAGAATGATGCAGCAGGCTGTAGGAGATTGGACCAGGGAAGAGGAACTGAAATGCAGTCCCTGCTTCCTGAGTCCTCCTTTTCCAGCTGCTCTAAATACAGGCACACAGAAACACATATATACACGGAAACACACAGATCTCTCCAGGGCATTGCACAACTGCTCTCCCCTGAGCTGCATCACATTCGCTTCATGGATACAGGAAATGGTGAGGCTTTTTGCCCAGGTCCTGTATCCGTGTGTGTGGGTTTCTTGCCAGTGCCCTGAAGGACAATTCGGGAGTCACCACATGACAGCCAAGGGACAATGTGAGGGAACAGATTATGGGAGCGAAGGAAAGCCAGGCACTGTCAATGGTGATGTCCACGATCCCAGCCCGATCGCTGCCCCCCAGGCCGGCCCCGCCGCTTGCGACGTGCAGAGAGCCGAGCGCCGCCCCGCAGGCCCCGCGCTCGCCTCGCCTCCGTTCCCTGCCAGGACTCGGCGAGAGCCCGAGCGGCAGCGGCGCAGGGCTCAGCCCCGGGGCGGAGCTGGCGGCGGCCCAGAGGAGGCGGCACGGCCGCAGCAGAGCCGGGGCTCAGGGGCACAGCGAGGCTCGGCCGGCGGAGCGGCGGCATGCGGCGGGCTCGGGCCGCGGCGCTGGCCGCGCTGGCCGTGGTTCTGATCGGTGCGTGGGGTTCGGCACCAAGCGGGCGGGGCCTGGGGCTGGAGTATTCCCCAGGGAGACTGGCATGGAATTTTCCCTCTCCTCCCCAACTCTTTCTCTCTCCTGGTCTCCCTGCCATCTCTCATCCCAGCAAGTCTTCATCATTTGTGTTGGTAAAGCCTGCTTGCATGTGTTTATTCCTGCTTTTCCTTGTACATGTACCTTGCCCTCTACATCCAGTATTTATTTTTGCCCTGAATACAGCATTCTGTTCTTCACTTAAAATCTTCATTTCTTCATCCATCTGTGCATGTGCACACCTGCCTAATCTCTGCATGCATGAATTTCGAATTCCTGCCATTCCATTCCAGTCTGCCTCTGCCTTGTGGCCACTGTCCCTGACTCTGTCTGGCAAAAGAAACATCAGAATCCCACGGTTTTGACGAAGTTTGTTCTCTCTCCCTCCTTTCCCAGCAGTGGCTGCGGACACAGATCAAGTGCAGCAGACTCCTTGGGCAGAGACTACCGAAGGCACAGGCCTGAACCTCACTTGCCAGCACCCCAAAACTGCTGCCGACTCTACCCACTGGTATCGCCAATTCCCACACCAAGCACCCCAGCTGATTGCAACGGCTGTCGTAGGCACGAAACCCGTGCTGGAACCAGAGGGGAGTCTGACAGTGTCGGCAGATCGGCGTTCCAGCTCGCTGTGGCTCGCTGAGCCCCGGCGCGGGGACGCGGCCGTGTATTACTGCGCGCTGGGGGCCACGGGCACAGGAGCCGGGGCTGCGGCCGGGCACGAACCGCCGCGGGCGGGGCCGGCCGGGGCCAGCAGGGGGCGCTGCCGCTCCGCCCGCCGGGGCCGCCCAGCCCCGCTCGTCCCGGGCTGCCGGGGCGCTGCCGCCACCAGAACCGACACCAGAACCGACATCAGCACCGGCACCGGTACCAGCATCGACACCGACTCCAGCACCCATACGGACGCCAACCCTGGCACCCACACTGACACCGGCTGCTCCTCCACTTGGCGTCACAGACCGTGCTCAGCCCCTCTCCTCAGCCCGGGCTGTGTCCAGCTGAGCTCCTCACGGCAGCAAACAGCCCCGCCAGGCCATAGCTACATGTTCACCCTGAGGTGGTCTGTGTGAGGCAGGGAGGGCAGAAGGGTCTGTGCCAAGCCACCTCTTGGTGCTTCAGAAAGGGCTCTGTGCCTTCCGGGGAGCAGGGCATCCTCTGGCCTGTCTGCAAAGGTGGGTCGGCATTGTTTTAGAAACACATCAGTGAGAGCACACATTCCCACAAAGCCCATATCAGGTTGCTTCTCCTCTTGTTTCTGTCCTCCGGTCCATGAAGTGCAGACTTTCAGGAAGAGATGCCTCCAGGATGGGTCCGCAATGTGTCCACAGGTCCTGGCAGAAAATGAGCTCCAGAATGGGCTCCTCTCCATGGAGGCACAGTCCTGCCAGGGCCTTGCTCCTGGGGGGGTTCCCATGGGGTCACACCTTCCTTAAGGACACATCCACCTGCTGTGGCTTTGGATCTTCCATGGGATGCATTTCTGCTCCAACACACATCTTCATAGGCTGTAGGGGGACAGCCTCCCTCACCATGGTCTTCATCACAGGCTGCAGAAATAGCCGTGCTCTGGTGCCTGCAGCAGCTCCTCTCCCTCCTTCCTCACTGTCCTTCTTAACTGCAGCATTGTTTCTCTCACAGAGACTCTATCCCCTCTTCCCGCTGATGTTGCACAAGAGATTTTCTGCCTTTTCAATTTTTGCCAGCACAGTTGCTCTCTGTGACAGGCAAGGAGCTCAGGCTCTTGAGACCAGCAGAGTTCTCTGCCTCTTGTGCCCCTCGTCCCTTCTTACAAAGACATGCCACGAAGGACAAATCTGAAATCCCCAGTGCTAGTGGAGGGGGAACGGGAAGGAACAGATGGTGGAGGAGAAGAGAGAAAATAATCGTTCAGTCCTGTGCTTCCCGGGACAAACGGCTCCAGATCTGCACATTGTCCCCGCAGTCTCCGTGGGACACAGCTGCGAGCGCCGCCCCGCAGGCTCCGCGCTCGCCTCGCCTCCGTTCCCTGCCAGGACTCGGCGAGAGCCCGAGCGGCAGCGGCGCAGGGCTCAGCCCCGGGGCGGAGCTGGCGGCGGCCCAGAGGAGGCGGCACGGCCGCAGCAGAGCCGGGGCTCAGGGGCACAGCGAGGCTCGGCCGGCGGAGCGGCGGCATGCGGCGGGCTCGGGCCGCGGCGCTGGCCGCGCTGGCCGCGCTGCTCATCGGTGCGTGGGGGTGATGAAGGCGCCGCGTTTTGGGGATGGGTGATCCCGCAAGTCCCTGGAAGCTGCCGTCCTGCCTGGCTTTTTCTCAGACCTCTTCCCGAGAGCTGTTCTATTGTTTTTCACTCCTTCTTCATTCCATAGTCCCACAAAAATCACCTTTTGTCAAAAACCACCTTTTGTCACGTTGACAAAATCATATTTTGTCAACGCTGAGCGAGCTTTCCTTATCGCTCCTTCTTTATTAGTTACAAGGTCTGTCACTAGCCCTTCTAACATTTCTTCTTGTATTTCTGTGCTTTCTCCCACGTCCCTCCATTCTCCTGTGACTGCCTCGTTCTTCCTGTCATTCCCGCAATCATCTCTCCACAAAGCATTTATGGACACTTCCATTCCTGCTAATGTTGAAATCCCTTCGCTCTTCTTTATGTCATCATCTCTGTACGTTCCTGACTGTTTCTGAGAGATCAGTACTATGCAGTAGTGCAGTGTAAAATTTGAGATTTGTCCTTTTTGTGTCTCCGGCAGTGGCGTCAGGCAGAGCCCAGGTGCAGCAGGAACCATTCCTGGAGACCACCGAGGGCACCAGCATCAACATCACCTGCTCTCACTCCAACAAACGGATGGGCGACCCAATCCATTTCTACCGTCATCTCCCTGGCCAAAGCCCCGAATTCCTCGCACTCGTTGCTAGAGGCTCCAAGCCCCTGCCGGCCATTGCAGGATCGCTGTCGGTGTCGGAGGACGGGAGTTGGAGCTCGCTGTGGCTCGCTGAGCCCCGGCGCGGGGACGCGGCCGTGTATTACTGCGCGCTGGGGGCCACGGGCACAGGAGCCGGGGCTGCGGCCGGGCACGAACCGCCGCGGGCGGGGCCGGCCGGGGCCAGCAGGGGGCGCTGCCGCTCCGCCCGCCGGGCTCCCGGGCCGCGCCTCCGCAGCTCCTTCCTCTGCCCCGAGCCCGCAGCACCGACAGCGCCAATGGCACCCAAAGGCCCACACACTCCGGGCCTGCTGGCCCTCACTGGCACTGCTACTGCTTCTCCTCACTTCCATCACATCCCTGAGACTCCCGGATGCCTTGCTGGGAATAAAGCAGCACCCAGAGTAGGAGAAGAAGAATTTAAAGATCTCCTCCTGCACATACACCAGTTCACGGTACCACAAACACACTCTGGAGCTTACACAAACCCAAAGAGTAACTCATAACTCTGCATTTATGAAGAGGTGTGTGCTCTCACGTTTCCAAAGGGGACACAGGCACAGACACTTCTCCTTCTGCCATGTCCCCACTGATGTGCAAACACTCTCGCTCCTATTATGGCTGCTGCACCCAAGTCCTTGCACAGATATCTATGTGAACACTCCGTCCAGAAATGTGCACACATAAAGCACGTCCCAACACGGATCAATTCCCACAAACGCTCTCCCTTCACCTCCCCTCAGCTCACCCTGATGGTCACTGGTTTTTGCCTCCCCAACTGTTGACATCAGGCTGCTCGTTCCAAACCTGCCGTGTTAAAGTTGCCTTTAAAAAAACAGTTGTGCCTTTCTGGACATCTTACTCTCAGTTCAGCCTGCAGGCCAGGGCCTTGCCTGACCCTTGTCCTTCCCCAAAAGGCTCCAGCCCTTCTGCAGTTGTTCCCAAATTTCCTCAGCATCATCCATAGCTGAATGTGTCCTTGCCTGTGCAACTGGTTTGTGTGCACTTGTGTTCAGGCACAGTCCTCAGGAATCCATGTGGGAGCAAAAATCCATGCATGAATCCCCCTCAATGTGCAGGAGTCTCTGGGGGGGTGTGTGTGTCTGTCTGTGGGTGTCTGTGCCCTTTTGTGTAACTCAACCAGTGAAATGCCTTGATCACACTGCAGACGCTCTGCATTGCTCTGCCCTGAGCATCCCAGAGCAGCATTTGACCAAACTCAGAAGGAGCCCGGGTGTAACTGGACAATGATGCAGCAGCGTGCAGGAGATTTGTCCAGGGAAGAGGCTCTGAAATGCAGTCCCAGGGTCCTGAGCCCTCCTTTTCCAGCTGTTCTAAACACAGTCACACAGACACACGGACATATACACACAGTTCTCTTCATGCCAGTGCACAGCTACTGTCCCCTGAACTTCATCCCATGCATTTCTTGGACATGGAGAAAGGCAGGGGCTTTATGCCCAGGTCCTGTATCCGTGTGTGTGAATTTCCTTCCAGTGCCCTGAAAGACAATTCGGGAGTCCGCACATGACAGCCAAGGGACAATGTGAGGGAACAGATTATGGGAGCGAAGGAAAGCCAGGCACTGTCAATGGTGGTGTCCACGATCCCAGCCCGATCGCTGCCCCCCACGCCGGCCCCGCCGCTTGCGACGTGCAGAGAGCCGAGCGCCGCCCCGCAGGCCCCGCGCTCGCCTCGCCTCCGTTCCCTGCCAGGACTCGGCGAGAGCCCGAGCGGCAGCGGCGCAGGGCTCAGCCCCGGGGCGGAGCTGGCGGCGGCCCAGAGGAGGCGGCACGGCCGCAGCAGAGCCGGGGCTCAGGGGCACAGCGAGGCTCGGCCGGCGGAGCGGCGGCATGCGGCGGGCTCGGGCCGCGGCGCTGGCCGCGCTGGCCGCGCTGCTCATCGGTGCGTGGGGGTTATGAAGGCGCCGCGGTTTGGGGATGGGTGATCCCGCAAGTCCCTGGAAGCTGCCGTCCTCCCTGGCTTTTTCTCAGACCTCTTCCCGAGAGCTGTTCTATTGTTTTTCACTCCTTCTTCATTCCATAGTCCCACAAAAATCACCTCATATTGTGTCAACGCTGAGCGAGCTTTCCTTATCGCTCCTTTTTTAGTAGTTACAAAGTCTGTCACTAGCCCTTCTAACTTTTCTTCTTTTATGTCTGTGCTTTCTCCCACGTCCCTCCATTCTCCTGTGACTGCCCCATTCTTCCTGTCATTCCTGCATTCATCTCTCCACAAACCATTCATGGACACTTCCATTCCTGCTAATCTTGAAACCTCTTCGCTCCTGTTTATTTCACCATCTCTGTACGTTCTCCACTTTTTCTGTGAGATTTGCACTATGCAGTAGGGTAGTGTAGGAGTTCAGATTTGTCCTTTTTCTGTCTCCGGCAGTGGCGACAGGCAGAGCCCAGGTGCAGCAGGAACCATTCCTGGAGACCACCGAGGGCACCGGCATCAACATCACCTGCTCTCACTCCAACAAACGGATGGGCGATTACATCCATTTCTACCGTCAGCTCCCGGGCCGAGCACCCGAATTCCTCGCCCTCGTTGCTAGAGGCTCGAAGCCCCTGCCGGCCATTGCAGGATCGCTGTCGGTGTCGGAGGACGGCAGTTGGAGCTCGCTGTGGCTCGCTGAGCCCCGGCGCGGGGACGCGGCCGTGTATTACTGCGCGCTGGGGGCCACGGGCACAGGAGCCGGGGCTGCGGCCGGGCACGAACCGCCGCGGGCGGGGCCGGCCGGGGCCAGCAGGGGGCGCTGCCGCTCCGCCCGCCGGGCTCCCGGGCCGCGCCTCCGCAGCTCCTTCCTCTGCCCCGAGCCCGCAGCACCGACAGCGCCAATGGCACCCAAAGGCCCACACACTCCGCGCCTGCTGGCCCTCACTGGCACTGCTACTGCTTCTCCTCACTTCCATCACATCCCTGAGCCTCCCGGATGTCTTGCTGGGAATAAAGCAGCACCCAGAGTTGGAGAAGCAGCATTAAAAGATCTCCTACTGCACGTACACAAGTTCACAGTATCACAAACACACTCTGGAGCTTGCACATACCCAAAGAGTAATTCATAACTCTGCATTTATGAAGAGGTGTGTGCTCTCACGTTTCCAAAGGAGACCCAGGCACAGACATTTCTCCTTCTGCCATGTCCCCACTGATGTGCAAACACGCACATTCACTCCCATTCCTGCTCCTGCACCTAAGTCTGTGCATGCACATCTATGTGAACACTCCTGTCCAGAGATGTGCACACATAAATCACATACCAACGCGGATCTATCCTCACAGACACACTCCCTTCTTCGTTCCTCAGCTCAACGTGATGGTCACCAGTTTTTTGCCTCCCCGAGTGTCAGCATTGGGCTGCTGGTTCCAATCCTCCCCTGTTAAACTTGCATTCAGGGAAGTGGTCGTGCCTCACTGAACACTTTACTCTGTGTTGAGCCTGTGAGTACACAGACCATGCTAGGGCCTTGTCTGACCCTTGTCCTTGCCCACAAGGCTCCAGCCCTGCTGCAGTTGTTCCCAGGTTTCCTCAGCAGCGTCCATGTCTGATTGTGTCCTTGTCTGTGTTCCTGGTTTGTGTGCACTTGTGTTCTGTGTGTGTGTTTGGGTGTGTGTGTCTGTGTGTGTGCCCTATTGTGTTACTCAACCAGTGAAATGCCTTGACCGCATTGCAGACGCTCTCCACTGCTCTGCACTGAGCAGCATTTGCCATGATTCAGAAGGAGCCCAGGTGTGGTTGAACAAAGAGGTAGCAGCCTGGAGGAGATTTGTGCATGGAAGGGGATCTAAAATGCTGTCCCTGCCTCCTGAGCCCTCCTTTTGCAGCTGCTCTAAACATAACATTTCACTAGTGCAAATTTGCAGCCCTAACAAAGGGGGTTACAACTAAATTTGGATTTTTAGTTTAATTCCGTTTGAATTATTGGGAGACACTCAGCATGGCTGAGAGTCCACACACACCCTCGGACTCAGGGACACACGGATACACAGAAACACGGATAGGTCTTTCCAGGTCAGTCCACAGCTGCTCTCCCCTGAACTGCATCACATTCGTTTCATGGACACGGAGAAAGGCTGAGGCTGTATGTCCTGGTCCTTTGTCCGTGTATCTGGGTTTCATTCAAACGCCCTGAAGGTAAATTCTGGAGTTCGCACATGACAGCAAAAGGATAATGTGAGGGAACAGATTATGGGAGTGAAGGAAACGCAGGCACTGTCAATGGTGATCACCACGATCCCAGCCCGATCGCTGCCCCCCAGGCCGGCCCCGCCGCTTGCGACGTGCAGAGAGCCGAGCGCCGCCCCGCAGGCCCCGCGCTCGCCTCGCCTCCGTTCCCTGCCAGGACTCGGCGAGAGCCCGAGCGGCAGCGGCGCAGGGCTCAGCCCCGGGGCGGAGCTGGCGGCGGCCCAGAGGAGGCGGCACGGCCGCAGCAGAGCCGGGGCTCAGGGGCACAGCGAGGCTCGGCCGGCGGAGCGGCGGCATGCGGCGGGCTCGGGCCGCGGCGCTGGCCGCGCTGGCCGCTCTGCTCATCGGTGCGTGGGGGTGATGAAGGCGCCGCAGGCTGGGGCTGCGATGATCCCGCAAGTCCCTGGAAGCTGCCGTCCTCCCTGGCTTATTCTCAGACTATTTCCCAAGAGCTGTGGTCTTGTTTTTCTCTCCTTCTTCTTCATTGCATAGTCCCAGGAAAATCACCTGATTCTGTCTCTAACCCTGAGCAAGCATTCCATTCCTCTCCTTCTTTATTATTTACAAAGTCAGTCCTTAGGCATTCTAACTTTTCTTCTTCTTTTTTATGTTGTACTTTCTCTTATATCCCCCCATTGTCCAGTGACTGAACCGTTCTTCCTGTCATTCCTGCATTCATCTCTCCACAAACCATTCATGGACACTTCCATTCCTGCTAATCTTGAAATCCCTTCGCTCCTCTTTATGTCATCATCTCTGTACGTCCCTGACTGTTGCTGTGAGATCGGTACTATGCAGTAGGGCAGTGTAGAATTTGAGATTTGTCCTTTTTCTGTCTCTGGCAGTGGCGACTGGCAGAGCCCAGGTGCAGCAGGAACCATTCCTGGAGACCACCGAGGGCACCGGCATCAACATCACCTGCTCCCACTCCAACAAACAGAGCAATGATTACATCCATTTCTACCGTCAGCTCCCTGGCCAAAGCCCCGAATTCCTCGCAGCTGTTTATAGAGGCTCCAAGCCCCTGCCGGGCATTGCAGGATCGCTGTCGGTGTCGGAGGACGGGAGTTGGAGCTCGCTGTGGCTCGCTGAGCCCCGGCGCGGGGACGCGGCCGTGTATTACTGCGCGCTGGGGGCCACGGGCACAGGAGCCGGGGCTGCGGCCGGGCACGAACCGCCGCGGGCGGGGCCGGCCGGGGCCAGCAGGGGGCGCTGCCGCTCCGCCCGCCGGGCTCCCGGGCCGCGCCTCCGCAGCTCCTTCCTCTGCCCCGAGCCCGCAGCACCGACAGCGCCAATGGCACCCAAAGGCCCACACACTCCGCGCCTGCTGGCCCTCACTGGCACTGCTATTGCTTCTCCTCACTTCCATCACATCCCTGAGACTCCCGGATGCCTTGCTGGGAATAAAGCAGCACCCAGAGTAGGAGTAGTAATTCATGAACTCCTCCTGCACATACACCAGTTCACAGTATCACAAACAAACTGTGGAACTTGCACACACCCCAAGAATAACTCATAGCTCTGCATTTATGAAGAGCTGTGTGCACACACATTTCCCAAGGAGACCAGGCACAGACACTTCTCCTTCTGCCATGTCCCCACTGCTGTGCAAATACACACACTCGCTCCCATTCCTGCTCCTGCACCCAAGACTGTGCATGCACCTCTACATGAACAATCCTGACCAGAGATGTGCACACCTAAATCACATCCCAACACGGAACTATTCCCTCAAACATCCACCATCCTTCACTTCTCTGCTCACACTGATTGTCACTGGTTTTTGCCGCCCCATGTGTCACCCTTGGTCTGCTGGTTTCAACCTACCCTGTTGAAACTGCCTATAAGAATGTATTTGTGCCTCTCTGGACATCTAACCCTGTGTTGAGCCTGTGACTACACAAACCAAGCCAGGGCCTTGCCTGACTCCTTGTCCTTCTCCACAAGGCTCCTGCTGCAGCTGTTCCCAGGTTTCCTCAGCAGTGTCCTTGCCTGGGATACAAGGACACACAGATACATGGACAGACGGAGGTATGGGGACAGGGACACATGGACACACACAAACAAAGACACACAGACAGGTCTCTCCAGGCCAGTGCACAGCTGCTCTCCCCTGAGCTATATCAGATTGGTCTTTTGGACACAGAGAAAGTCTAAAGCATTTATGCCCAGGTCCTGTATCCGTGTGTGTGGATTTCCTTCCAGTGCCCTGAAAGACAATTCGGGAGTCCGCACATGACAGCCAAGGGACTATGTGAGGGAACAGATTATGGGAGCGAAGGAAACGCAGGCACTGTCAATGGTGATGCCCACGATCCCAGCCCGATCGCTGCCCCCCAGGCCGGCCCCGCCGCTTGCGACGTGCAGAGAGCCGAGCGCCGCCCCGCAGGCCCCGCGCTCGCCTCGCCTCCGTTCCCTGCCAGGACTCGGCGAGAGCCCGAGCGGCAGCGGCGCAGGGCTCAGCCCCGGGGCGGAGCTGGCGGCGACCCAGAGGAGGCGGCACGGCCGCAGCAGAGCCGGGGCTCAGGGGCACAGCGAGGCTCGGCCGGCGGAGCGGCGGCATGCGGCGGGCTCGGGCCGCGGCGCTGGCTGCGCTGGCCGTGGTTCTGATCGGTGCGTGGGGGTCGGCGAAGGGGCTGCGGTCTGGGTTGGGGTGATCCCGCAGGTGCCCGGAGGCTGCCGTCCTGCCTGGCTTTTGCACACACCTTTTCCCAAGAGCTGTTCTCTTGTTTTTCTCTCCCCTTCTCCGTCCCATAGTCCCTCAGAAATTTTTTTTCTATATTATGTCGTAACCTGCATAATCATTCCATCCCTCTCCTTCTTTATTACTTATGAAGTCAGTCCTTACCCCTTCTAACTCCCTTTTTTTGTTGTTCTTTCTACCACATCCTTCATTTCTTCAATGAAAGCTCGGTTCTTCCTGGCATTTACACTTTCATATTTTCGCATACCATTAAATTCCATTTCTCTTCCTGCTTATCTTGAAATCCCAGCAGTACTTACTTTCTAATCACCTGTGTACGTTCTTCACTGTATCTGCAGGCTTTCTTCTGTGAAGAATTGCATTACAGTATCTTAGTCTTCTCCATTTTCTGTTCCCGGCAGTGGCGTCAGGCAGAGCCCAGGTGCAGCAGGAGCCATTCCTGGAGACCACCGAGGGTACCGGCATCAACATCACCTGCACACATACCGATAAACAGAGCGGCTATGTCGTCCATTTCTACCGTCAGCTCCCGGGCCGAGCACCCGAATTCCTGGCACTCATTGCTAGAGGCTCCAAGCCCCTGCCGGGCATTGCAGGATCGCTGTCGGTGTCGGAGGACGGGAGTTGGAGCTCGCTGTGGCTCGCTGAGCCCCGGCGCGGGGACGCGGCCGTGTATTACTGCGCGCTGGGGGCCACGGGCACAGGAGCCGGGGCTGCGGCCGGGCACGAACCGCCGCGGGCGGGGCCGGCCGGGGCCAGCAGGGGGCGCTGCCGCTCCGCCCGCCGGGCTCCCGGGCCGCGCCTCCGCAGCTCCTTCCTCTGCCCCGAGCCCGCAGCACCGACAGCGCCAATGGCACCCAAAGGCCCACACACTCCGCGCCTGCTGGCCCTCACTGGCACTGCTATTGCTTCTCCTCACTTCCATCACATCCCTGAGCCTCCCTGATGCCATTCTGGGAATAAAGCAGCACCCACAGTTGGAGAAGCAGCATTAAAAGATCTCCTACTGCACGTACACAAGTTCACGGTACCACAAACACACTGTGGAGCTTACACAAACCCAAAGAGTAACTCATAGCCCTGCATTAATGAAGAGGTGTGTGCTCTCACGTTTCCAAAGGGGACACAGGCATAGACACTTCTCCTTCTGCCATGTCCCCACTGATGTGCAAACACGCTTGCTCCTATTCCGGCTGCTGCACCCAAGTCCTTGCACAGATATCTATGTGAACCCCCCTGTCCAGAAATGTGCACACATAAAGGACATTCCAACACAGATCGATTCCCACAAACGCTCTCCCTTCCCCTCCCCTCAGCTCACCCTGATTGTCACTGGCTTTTGCCTCCCCAACTGTTGACATCAGGCTGCTCGTTCCAAACCTCCCATGTTAAAATTGCCTTTAAAAAAACAGTTGTGCTTTGCACGACATCTTACTCTCAGTTCAGCCTGCAGGCCAGGGCCTTGCCTGACCCTTGTCCTTCCCCACAAGGCTCCAGCCCTACTGCAGTTGTTCCCAATTTTCCTCAGCAGCATCCTTGTCTGATTGTGTCCTTGCCTGTGTTCCTGGTTTGTGTGCACTTGTGTTCAGGCACAGTCCACAGGAATCCATGTGGGAACAAAAATCCATGCATGAATCCCACCCGATGTGCAGGAGTCTCTGGGTGTCTGTGTGTCTGTCTGTGGGTGTCTGTGCCCTTTTGTGTAACTCAACCAATGAAATGCCTTGAGCACACTGCAGACGCTCTTCATTGCTCTGCCCTGTGCATCACAGAGCAGCATTTGCCCAGACTCAGAAGGACCGCGGGTGTAACTGGACAATGATGCAGCAGCGTGCAGGAGATTTGTCCAGGGAAGAGGCTCTGAAATGCAGTCCCTGGGTCCTGAGCCCTCCTTTTCCAGCTGCTCTAAACACAGACTCACAGACACACGGACATATACACACAGATCTCTCGAGGCCATTGCACAGCTGCTCTCCCCTGAACGGCATCACATTCATTTCATGGACACAGGAAATGGTGAGGCTTTTTGCCCAGGTCCTGTATCCGTGTGTGTGGGTTTCATTCCAATGTCCTGAAGGACAATTCGGGAGTCACCACATGACAGCAAAGGGAAAATGTGAGGGAACAGATTATGGGAGTGAAGGAAAGCCAGGCACTGTCAATGGTGATGTCCACGATCCCAGCCCGATCGCTGCCCCCCAGGCCGGCCCCGCCGCTTGCGACGTGCAGAGAGCCGAGCGCCGCCCCGCAGGCCCCGCGCTCGCCTCGCCTCCGTTCCCTGCCAGGACTCGGCGAGAGCCCGAGCGGCAGCGGCGCAGGGCTCAGCCCCGGGGCGGAGCTGGCGGCGGCCCAGAGGAGGCGGCACGGCCGCAGCAGAGCCGGGGCTCAGGGGCACAGCGAGGCTCGGCCGGCGGAGCGGCGGCATGCGGCGGGCTCGGGCCGCGGCGCTGGCGGTGCTGGCCGTGGTTCTGATCGGTGCGTGGGGAAAGCAGCAGTGGGGGACGTCGGGGGGCTGGGTGAGACCCCGCTCGCCCGAAGATTTATCTCTTATCCTTCTTCTCCTTCTCAGTTCTTGTTAGCTCTCTGTCCCCTCCTCTGCCACCATAGGGGTTTCTTTTGCCTCACTGAAATCGTTCTCTGCGAGTCTGCCTATGCTCCTCCAATTTTCCTTCCATCCATCCATCCATCCATCCATCCATCCATCCATCCATCCGTCCGTCCGTCCGTCCGTCCATCCATTCATCCATCCATCCATCCATCCGTCCATCCATCACTCAATCCATCCATCCATGCAAATCTATTTTCCTCATCCCTTTCTCCTCCCTAAAATTCCCATTGTCCTTTAAAATATCCCTCATCGATTCTTTTCCCCTGCCAAACCCTCTCGGAGCAATATTCTCTCTATACTTTATTATTAGAAAGCTGCCCTGTTAACGCTGCTCTCTCTACCTGCCCCATCTCCGACTGTATGGCATTCTCTGATAAAGAAAAGTGATTGTGCTTTTCTCTGTGGCAGTGGCTGTGGTCAGAGCCCAGGTACAGCAGGAACCATTCCTGGAGACCACCGAGGGCACCGGCATCAACATCACCTGCTCACATCCCAAAATCCAGACAGGCCAAACGATCTACTGGTACCGTCAGCTCCCGGGCCGAGGACCCGAACTCTTCGTGAGCATTCACAAAGACTCCAAGGAGCTGCCGGGCAGTGCGGGCCATGTGTTGGTGTCGGCAGATCGGAGTTCCAGCTCGCTGTGGCTCGCTGAGCCCCGGCGCGGGGACGCGGCCGTGTATTACTGCGCGCTGGGAGCCACGGGCACAGGAGCCGGGGCTGCGGCCGGGCACGAACCGCCGCGGGCGGGGCCGGCCGGGGCCAGCAGGGGGCGCTGCCGCTCCGCCCGCCGGGCTCCCGGGCCGCGCCTCCGCAGCTCCTTCCTCTGCCCCGAGCCCGCAGCACCGACAGCGCCAATGGCACCCAAAGGCCCACACACTCCGCGCCTGCTGGCCCTCACTGGCACTGCTATTGCTTCTCCTCACTTCCATCACATCCCTGAGACTCCCGGATGCCTTGCTGGGAATAAAGCAGCAGCCACAGTTGGAGAAGCAGTATTAAAAGATCTCCTACTGCACGTACACAAGTTCACAGTATCACAAACACACTCTGGAGCTTGAACATACCCAAAGAGTAACTCATAACTCTGCATTTATGGAGAGGTGTGTGCTCTCACGTTTCCAAAGGAGACCCAGGCACAGACACTTCTCCTTCTGCCATATCCCCACTGATGTGCAAACATGCATACCTGCTCCCATTCCTGCTCCTGCACCCCAGTCTGCGTACACACATCTACGTGAACAATCCTGTCCAGAGATGTGCACACATAAAGCACATCCCAAAACGGATCTATTCCCACACACTTACATATACACCTTCCCTTCTTCCCGCTTCAGCTCACTCTGATTGTCACTGTTTCTTGCCTCCACATGTGTCAGCATTGGGCTTCTGGTTCCCACCCTGTCCTGATGAAATTGACTTCAGGAAAGTATTTGTGCCTCTCTGGACATCTTATACTCTATTCTGCCTGTCAGAACAGAAACCATGCCATTGCCTTGCCTGACTCTTTGTCCTTCCCCACAAGGCTCCAGCCCTGCTGCAGTTGCTCCTAGGTTTCCTGTGACGGGTCCATGGCTGATTGTGTGCCCTCCTGTGCCCCTGGTTTATGTGTGCTTGTTTTAAAGTAGAGTGTACAGGAATCCATGTGGGAGCATAAATCCATGCATGAATGCCCCTGATGGGCAGAAGCTTCTGCGTGTGTGTCTGTGTGTGTGTGTCTGTGTCTGTGTCTGAGTCTGTGTGTGTGTCTGTGTCTGAGTCTGTGTGTGTATCTGTGTGTTACTTCACCAGTGAAATGCCTTGATCACACTGGAGATGCTCTCCACTGCTCTGCCCTGTGCATCACAGAGCAGCATTTGCCCAGATTCAGAAGGAGCCCGCAGGAGATCCTGCAGGACATTTGTCCAGGGAAGAAACTGCTGAAATGCAGTTTCTTCTTCCTGGGCCCTCCTTTTCCAGCTGCTCAAAACAAAGACACAGAGACATGCGGACAGCGGACACACAGACGGATCTCTCCAGGCCAATGCACAGCTACTCTCCCCTGAGATGCATCACATTGGTTTCGTGGACACGGAGAAAGGCTGGGGCTTTATGCCCAGGTCTTGAACTTGTGAGTTTGGATTTCCTTCCAGTGCCCTGAAGGACAATTCGGGAGTCCCCACACGACAGCAAAGAGACAATGTGAGGGAACAGATTATGGGAGCGAAGGAAAGCCAGGCACTGTCAATGGTGATGTCCACGATCCCAGCCCGATCGCTGCCCCCCAGGCCGGCCCCGCCGCTTGCGACGTGCAGAGAGCCGAGCGCCGCCCCGCAGGCCCCGCGCTCGCCTCGCCTCCGTTCCCTGCCAGGACTCGGCGAGAGCCCGAGCGGCAGCGGCGCAGGGCTCAGCCCCGGGGCGGAGCTGGCGGCGGCCCAGAGGAGGCGGCACGGCCGCAGCAGAGCCGGGGCTCGGGGGCACAGCGAGGCTCGGCCGGCGGAGCGGCGGCATGCGGCGGGCTCGGGCCGCGGCGCTGGCCGCGCCGGCCGCGCTGCTCATCGGTGCGTGGGGGTGATGAAGGCGCCGCGGGCTGGCGCTGCGATGATCCCGCAAGTCCCTGGAAGCTGCCGTCTTCCCTGGCTTATTCTCAGACCTTTTCCCAAGAGCTGTTCTATTGTTTTTCTCTCCTTCTTCTTCATTGCATAGTCCCAGGAAAATCACCTGATTCTGTCTCCAACCCTGAGCAAGCATTTAATTCCTCTCCTTCTTTATTAGTTACAAGGTCTGTCCTTAGCCCTTCTAACTTTTCTTCTTTTATTTCTATGCTTTCTCCCACGTCCCTCCATTCTCCTGTGACTGCTCCGTTCTTCCTGTCATTCCTGCATTCATCTCTCCACAAACCATTCATGGACACTTCCATTCCTGCTAATCTTGAAATCCCTTCGCTCCTCTTTATGTCATCATCTCTGTACGTTCCTGACTGTTTCTGAGAGATCGGTACTATGCAGTAGGGCAGTGTAAAATTTGAGATTTGTCCTTTTTCTGTCTCTGGCAGTGGCGACAGGTAGAGCCCAGGTGCAGCAGGAACCATTCCTGGAGACCACCGAGGGCACCAGCATCAACATCACCTGCTCTCACTCCAACAAACGGATGGGAGAAACGATCCATTTCTACCGTCAGCTCCCTGGCCAAAGCCCCGAATTCCTCGCATTCATTGCTAGAGGCTCCAAGCCCCTGCCGGGCATTGCAGGATCGCTGTCGGTGTCGGAGGACGGGACTTCCAGCTCGCTGTGGCTCGCTGAGCCCCGGCGCGGGGACGCGGCCGTGTATTACTGCGCGCTGGGGGCCACGGGCAGAGGAGCCGGGGCTGCGGCCGGGCACGAACCGCCGCGGGCGGGGCCGGCCGGGGCCAGCAGGGGGCGCTGCCGCTCCGCCCGCCGGGCTCCCGGGCCGCGCCTCCGCAGCTCCTTCCTCTGCCCCGAGCCCGCAGCACCGACAGCGCCAATGGCACCCAAAGGCCCACACACTCCGCGCCTGCTGGCCCTCACTGGCACTGCTATTGCTCCTCCTCACTTCCATCACATCCCTGTGCCTCCCGGATGCCTTGCTGGGAATAAAGCAGCACCCAGAGTTGGAGAAGAAGTAATTCAAGAACTCCTACTGCACGTACACAAGTTCACAGTATCACAAACACACTCTGGAACTTGCACATACCCAAAAAATAACTCATAGGCCTGCATTTATGAAGAGCTGTGTGCACACACATTTCCAAAGGAGGCACAGGCACAGACACTCCTCCTTCTGCCGTGTCCCCACTGCTGTGCAAATACGCACACTCGCTCCCATTCCTGCTCCTGCACCCAAGACTGTGCATGCACCTCTACATGAACAATCCTGACCAGAGATGTGCACACCTAGATCACAACCCAACACGGAACTATTCCCTCAAACATCCACCATCCTTCACTTCTCTGCTCACCCTGATTGTCACTGGTTTTTGCCGCCCCATGTGTCACCCTTGGTCTGCTGGTTCCAACCTACCCTGTTGAAACTGCCTATAAGAATGTATTTGTGCCTCTCTGGACATCTAACCCTGTGTTGAGCCTGTGACTACACATACCAAGCCAGGGCCTTACCTGACTGCTGGTCCTTCTCCACAAGGCTCCTGCTGCAGCTGTTCCCAGGTTTCCTCAGACATGTCCTTGCCTGGGATACAAGGACACTCAGATACATGGACAGAGGGAGATATGGGGAGAGGGACACACGGACACACAGACAGGTCTCTCCAGGCCAGTGCACAGCTGCTCTCCCCTGAGCTATATCAGATTGGTCTTTTGGACACAGGGAAAGGCTAAAGCATTTATGCCCAGGTCCTGTATCCGTGTGTGTGGATTTCCTTCCAATGCCCTGAAGGACAATTCGGGAGTCCCCACATGACAGCCAAGGGAGGATGTGAGGGAACAGATTATGGGAGCGGAGGAAACGCAGGCACTGTCAATGGTGATGTCCACGATCCCAGCCCGATCGCTGCCCCCCAGGCCGGCCCCGCCGCTTGCGACGTGCAGAGAGCCGAGCGCCGCCCCGCAGGCCCCGCGCTCGCCTCGCCTCCGTTCCCTGCCAGGACTCGGCGAGAGCCCGAGCGGCAGCGGCGCAGGGCTCAGCCCCGGGGCGGAGCTGGCGGCGGCCCAGAGGAGGCGGCACGGCCGCAGCAGAGCCGGGGCTCGGGGGCACAGCGAGGCTCGGCCGGCGGAGCGGCGGCATGCGGCGGGCTCGGGCCGCGGCGCTGGCCGCGCTGGCCGTGGTTCTGATCGGTGCGTGGGGGTCGGCGAAGGGGCTGCGGTCTGGGGCTGGGGTGATCCCGCAGGTCCCCGGAGGCTTCCGTCCTGCCTGGCTTCTTCACCGACCTTTTCCCAAGAGCTGTTCTCTTGCTTTTCTCCCCTCTTCTCCATCCCTCTCATTCACAGAAAGGAAATAGAAATTTCCTTTCTATTCTATGTCCAACCCTGCACAAGCATTCCATCCCTCTCCTTCTTTATTATTTATGAAGTCAGTCCTTACCACTTCTAACTCCCTTTTTTTGTTGTTCTTTCTCCCACATCCTTCCTTTCTTCAATGACTGCTCAGTTCTCCCTGGCATTTACACTTTCATATCTTCACAAACAAGTAACTTCCATTTCTCTTCCTGCTTACCTTGAAATCCCCTCAGTACTTATTTTCTCATCATCTGTGTACGTTCTTCACTGAATCTGCAGGCTTTCTTCTGTGAAGTAGGGCATTGCAGGATTTCAGTGTTCTCCATTTTCTGTTCCCGGCAGTGGCGTCAGGCAGAGCCCAGGTGCAGCAGGAGCCATTCCTGGAGACCACCGAGGGCACCGGCATCAACATCACCTGCACACATACCAATAAAGATAGCAGCGCCGATTTCGTCCATTTCTACCGTCAGCTCCCGGGCCGAGCACCCGAATTCCTCGCCCTCGTTGCTAGAGGCTCCAAGCCCCTGCCGGCCATTGCAGGATCGCTGTCGGTGTCGGAGGACGGGAGTTCCAGCGCGCTGTGGCTCGCTGAGCCCCGGCGCGGGGACGCGGCCGTGTATTACTGCGCGCTGGGAGCCACGGGCACAGGAGCCGGGGCTGCGGCCGGGCACGAACCGCCGCGGGCGGGGCCGGCCGGGGCCAGCAGGGGGCGCTGCCGCTCCGCCCGCCGGGCTCCCGGGCCGCGCCTCCGCAGCTCCTTCCTCTGCCCCGAGCCCGCAGCACCGACAGCGCCAATGGCACCCAAAGGCCCACACACTCCGGGCCTGCTGGCCCTCACTGGCACTGCTATTGCTTCTCCTCACTTCCATCACATCCCTGAGACTCCCGGATGTCTTGATGGGAATAAAGCAGCACCCAGAGTAGGAGAAGAAGAATTTGAAGATCTCCTCCTGCACATACACCAGTTCACTGTACCACAAACACACTCTGGAGCTTGCAAACACCCAAAGAGTATCTCATAACTCTGCATTTATGAAGAGGTGTGTGCACACACATTTCCAAAGGAGACCCAGGCACAGACACTTCTCCTTCTGCCATGTCCCCACTGATGTGCAAACATGCACACTCGCTCCCATTCCTGCTCCTGCACCTAAGTCTGTGCATGCACATCTATGTGAACACTCCTGTCCAGAGATGTGCACACAAAAAGCACATCCCAACACGGATCTATTCTCACAGACACACTCCCTTCTTCGTTTCTCAGCTCATCGTGATGGTCACCAGTTTTTTGCCTCCCTGTGTGTCAGCATTGGGCTGCTGGTTCCAATCCTCCCCTGTTAAACTCGCATTCAGGGAAGTGGTCGTGCCTCACTGGACACTTTACTCTGTGTTGAGCCAGTGAGTACATAAACCATGCTAGGGCCTTGTCTGACCCTTGTCCTTGCCCACAAGGCTCCAGCCCTGCTGCAGTTGTTCCCAGGTTTCCTCAGCAGCGTCCATGTCTGATTGTGTCCTTGTCTGTGTTCCTGGTTTGTGTGCACTTGTGTTCTGTGTGTGTGTTTGGGTGTGTGTGTCTGTGTGTGTGCCCTATTGTGTTACTCAACCAGTGAAATGCCTTGACCGCATTGCAGACGCTCTCCACTGCTCTGCACTGAGCAGCATTTGCCATGATTCAGAAGGAGCCCAGGTGTGGCTGAACAATGAGGTAGCAGCCTGGAGGAGATTTGTGCATGGAAAAGGCACTGAAATGCTGTCCCTGCCTCCTGAGCCCTCCTTTTGAAGCTGCTCTAAACATATCATTTTACTAGTGCACAGTGCCAGCCCTAACAAAGGGGGTTACAACTAAATTTGGATTTTTAGTTTAATTCCATTTGAATTCTTGGGAGACCCTCAGCATGACTGGGAGTCCTCACACACCCTTGGACACAGGGACACACAGACACACAGACACACAGAAACCCAGATACACGGATAGAACTCTCCAGGAGAGTGCACAGCTGCTCTCCCCTGAACGGCATCACATTGGTGTCGTGGACACGGAGAAATGCTGGGGCTTTATGGCCAGGTCTTGAATCTGGGAATGTGGATTTCCTTCCAGTGCCCTGAAGGACAATTCGGGAGTCCCCACATGACAGCAAACGGACGATGTAAGGGAACAGATTATGGGAGTGAAGGAAAGCCAGGCACTGTCAATGGTGATGTCCACGATCCCAGCCCGATCGCTGCCCCCCAGGCCGGCCCCGCCGCTTGCGACGTGCAGAGAGCCGAGCGCCGCCCCGCAGGCCCCGCGCTCGCCTCGCCTCCGTTCCCTGCCAGGACTCGGCGAGAGCCCGAGCGGCAGCGGCGCAGGGCTCAGCCCCGGGGCGGAGCTGGCGGCGGCCCAGAGGAGGCGGCACGGCCGCAGCAGAGCCGGGGCTCAGGGGCACAGCGAGGCTCGGCCGGCGGAGCGGCGGCATGCGGCGGGCTCGGGCCGCGGCGCTGGCGGCGCTGGCCGCGCTGCTCATCGGTGCGTGGGGGTTATGAAGGCGCCGCGGTTTGGGGATGGGTGATCCCGCAAATCCCTGGAAGCTGCCGTCCTCCCTGGCTTTTTCTCAGACCTCTTCCCGAGAGCTGTTCTATTGTTTTTCACTCCTTCTTCATTCCATAGTCCCACAAAAATCACCTCATATTGTGTCAACCCTGAGCGAGCTTTCCATATCTCTCCTTCTTTATTAGTTACAAGGTCTGTCCTTAGCCCTTCTAACTTTTCTTCTTTTATTTCTGTGCTTTCTCCCACGTCCCTCCATTCTCCTGTGACTGCCCCGTTCTTCCTGTCATTCCTGCATTCATCTCTCCACAAACCATTCATGGACACTTCCATTCCTGCTAATCTTGAAATCCCTTCGCTCCTCTTTATGTCATCATCTCTGTACGTCCCTGACTGTTTCTGTGAGATCGGTACTATGCAGTAGGGCAGAGTAGAATTTGAGATTTGTCCTTTTTCTGTCTCTGGCAGTGGCGACAGGCAGAGCCCAGGTGCAGCAGGAACCATTCCTGGAGACCACCGAGGGCACCGGCATCAACATCACCTGCACACACTCCAACAAACGGATGGGCGATTACATCCATTTCTACCGTCAGCTCCCGGGCCGAGCACCCGAATTCCTCGCCCTCGTTGCTAGAGGCTCCAAGCCCCTGCCGGCCATTGCAGGATCGCTGTCGGTGTCGGAGGACGGCAGTTCCAGCTCGCTGTGGCTCGCTGAGCCCCGGCGCGGGGACGCGGCCGTGTATTACTGCGCGCTGGGAGCCACGGGCACAGGAGCCGGGGCTGCGGCCGGGCACGAACCGCCGCGGGCGGGGCCGGCCGGGGCCAGCAGGGGGCGCTGCCGCTCCGCCCGCCGGGGCCGCCCAGCCCCGCTCGTCCCGGGCTGCCAGGGCGCTGCCGCCACCAGAACCGACACCGGAACCGACATCAGCACCGGCACCTGTACCAGCATCGACACCGACTCCGGCACCCACACGGACGCCAACCCTGGCACCCACACTGACACCGGCTGCTCCCCCACTTGGCGTCACAGACCGTGCTCAGCCCCTCTCCTCAACCCGGGCTGGGTCCAGCTGAGCTCCTCACGGCAGCAAACAGCCCCGCCAGGCCATAGCTACATGTTCACCCTGAGGTGGTCTGTGTGAGGGAGGGAGGGCAGAAGGGTCTGTGCCAAGCCACCTCTTGGTCCTTCCGAAAGGGCTCTGTGCTTTCCGGGGGGCAGGGCATCCTCTGGCCTCTCTGCAAAGTTGGGTCGGCATTGTTTTAGAAACACATCAGTGAGAGCACACATTCCCACAAAGCCCATATCAGGTTGCTTCTCCTCTTGTTTCTGTCCTCCGGTCCATGAAGTGCAGACTTTCAGGAAGAGATGCCTCCAGGATGGGTCCGCAATGTGTCCACAGGTCCTGGCAGAAAATGAGCTCCAGAATGGGCTCCTCTCCATGGAGGCACAGTCCTGCCAGGGCCTTGCTCCTGGGGGGGTTCCCATGGGGTCACACCTTCCTTAAGGACACATCCACCTGCTGTGGCTTTGGATCTTCCATGGGATGCATTTCTGCTCCAACACACATCTTCATAGGCTGCAGGGGGACAGCCTCCCTCACCATGGTCTTCATCACAGGCTGCAGAAATAGCCGTGCTCTGGTGCCTGCAGCAGCTCCTCTCCCTCCTTCCTCACTGTCCTTCCTAACTGCAGCATTGTTTCTCTCACAGAGACTCTATCCCCTCTTCCCGCTGATGTTGCACAAGAGATTTTCTGCCTTTTCAATTTTTGCCAGCACAGTTGCTCTCTGTGACAGGCAAGGAGCTCAGGCTCTTGAGACCAGCAGAGTTCTCTGCCTCTTGTGCCCCTCGTCCCTTCTTACAAAGACATGCAACGAAGGACAAATCTGAAATCCCCAGTGCTAGTGGAGTGGGAACGGGAAGGAACAGATGGTGGAGGAGAAGAGAGAAAATAATCGTTTAGTCCTGTGCTTTCCGGGACAAACGGCTCCAGATCTGCACATTGTCCCCGCAGTCTCCGTGGGACACAGCTGCGAGCGCCGCCCCGCAGGCCCCGCGCTCGCCTCGCCTCCGTTCCCTGCCAGGACTCGGCGAGAGCCCGAGCGGCAGCGGCGCAGGGCTCAGCCCCGGGGCGGAGCTGGCGGCGGCCCAGAGGAGGCGGCACGGCCGCAGCAGAGCCGGGGCTCAGGGCCACAGCGAGGCTCGGCCGGCGGAGCGGCGGCATGCGGCGGGCTCGGGCCGCGGCGCTGGCCGCGCTGGCCGTGGTTCTCATCGGTGCGTGGGGAAAGCAGCAGTGGGGGACGTCGGGGGGCTGGCTGAGACCCCGCTCGCCCTAAGATTTCTCTCTTATCCTTCTTCTCCTTCTCAGTTCTTGTTAGCTCTCTGTCCCCTCCTCTGCCATCATAGGGGTTTCTTTTGCCTCACTGAAATCGTTCCCCGCGAGTCTGCCTATGCTCCTCCAATTTTCATCCATTCATCCATCCATCCATCCATCCATCCATCCATCCATCCATCCATCCATCCATCCATCACTCAATCCATCCATCCATGCAAATCTATTTACCTCATCCCTTTCTCCTCCCTAAAATTCCAATTGTCCTTTAAAATATCCATCATTGATTCTTTTCCCCTGCCAAACCCTCTTGGAGCAATATTCTCTCTATACTTTATTCTCAGAAAGCCGCCCAGATAACGCTGCTCTCTCTCCCTCCCCATCAGCGACTGCATGGCATTTTCTGATAAAGAAAAGTGATTTTCCTTTTTCTGTGGCAGTGGCTGTGGCGAGAGCCCAGATAGAGCAGGAGCAATTCCTGGAGGCTACCGAGGGCACCGGCATCAACATCACCTGCTCACATCCCAAAATCCAGACCAGAGATTGGATCCAGTGGTACCGACAGCACCCAGGCCAACCACCTGAACTCCTCGCACTCACTGTGAAAGAGACCAAAGAGCTGCCGGGCATTGCAGGATCGCTGTCGGTGTCGGCAGATCGGAGTTGGAGCTCGCTGTGGCTCGCTGAGCCCCGGCGCGGGGACGCGGCCGTGTATTACTGCGCGCTGGGGGCCACGGGCACAGGAGCCGGGGCTGCGGCCGGGCACGAACCGCCGCGGGCGGGGCCGGCCGGGGCCAGCAGGGGGCGCTGCCGCTCCGCCCGCCGGGCTCCCGGGCCGCGCCTCCGCAGCTCCTTCCTCTGCCCCGAGCCCGCAGCACCGACAGCGCCAATGGCACCCAAAGGCCCACACACTCCGCGCCTGCTGGCCCTCACTGGCACTGCTACTGCTTCTCCTCACTTCCATCACATCCCTGAGACTCCCTGATGCCTTGCTGGGAATAAAGCAGCACCCAGAGTTGGAGAAGCAGTATTAAAAGATCTCCTACTGCACGTACACAAGTTCACAGTATCACAAACACACTCTGAAACTTGCACACACCCCAAGAGTAACTCATAGCTCTGCATTTATGAAGAGCTGTGTGCACACACGTTTCCAGAGGATATCCAGGCACAGACACTTCTCCTTCTGCCATGTCCCCACTGATGTGCAAATACGCACACTCGCTCCCATTCCTGCTCCTGCACCCAAGACTGTGCATGCACATCTACATGAACAATCCTGACCAGAGATGTGCACAGAAAATCCCATCCCAACACGGATTTATTCCCTCATCCACCATCCTTCCCTTCCCTGCTCACCCTGATTGTCCCTGGTTTTTGCCACCCCATGTGTCACCCTTGGTCTGCTGGTTCCAACCTACCCTGTTGAAACTGCCTATAAGAATGTATTTGTGCCTCTCTGGACATCTAACCCTGTGTTGAGCCTGTGACTACACATACCAAGCCAGGGCCTTACCTGACTGCTGGTCCTTCTCCACAAGGCTCCTGCTGCAGCTGTTCCCAGGTTTCCTCAGCAGTGTCCTTGCCTGGGATACAAGGACACTCAGATACATGGACAGAGGGAGATATGGGGAGAGGGACACACGGACACACAGACAGGTCTCTCCAGGCCAGTGCACAGCTGCTCTCCCCTGTGCTATATCAGATTGGTCTTTTGGACACAGGGAAAGGCTAAAGCATTTATGCCCAGGTCCTGTATCCGTGTGTGTGGATTTCCTTCCAGTGCCCTGAAGGACAATTCGGGAGTCCCCACATGACAGCCAAGGGACAATGTGAGGGAACAGATTATGGAGCGAAGGAAACGCAGGCACTGTCAATGGTGATGTCCACGATCCCAGCCCGATCGCTGCCCCCCAGGCCGGCCCCGCCGCTTGCGACGTGCAGAGAGCCGAGCGCCGCCCCGCAGGCCCCGCGCTCGCCTCGCCTCCGTTCCCTGCCAGGACTCGGCGAGAGCCCGAGCGGCAGCGGCGCAGGGCTCAGCCCCGGGGCGGAGCTGGCGGCGGCCCAGAGGAGGCGGCACGGCCGCAGCAGAGCCGGGGCTCAGGGGCACAGCGAGGCTCGGCCGGCGGAGCGGCGGCATGCGGCGGGCTCGGGCCGCGGCGCTGGCTGCGCTGGCCGTGGTTCTGATCGGTGCGTGGGGACGGCGAAGGGGCTGCGGTCTGGGGCTGGGGTGATCCCGCAGGTGCCCGGAGGCTGCCGTCCTGCCTGCCTTCTGCACCGACCTTTTCCCAAGAGCTGTTCTCTTGTTTTTCTCTCCCCTTCTCCATCCCATAGTCCCTCAGAAATTTCCTTTGTATTCTATATCCAACCCGGCATAATCATTCCATCCCTCTCCTTCTTTATTACTTATGAAGTCAGTACTTACCCCTTCTAATTCCCTTTCTTTTTTCCTTCTCCCACATCCTTCCTTTCTTCAATGACTGCTCAGTTCTTCCTGGCATTTACACTTTCATATCTTCCCATACCAGTAACTTCCATTTCTCTTCCTGCTTATCTTGAAATCCCAGCAGTACTTACTTTCTCATCATCTGTGTACATTCCTCACTGTATCTGCAGGCTTTCATCTGTGAAGTAGGACATTGCAGGATTTTAGTCTTCTCCTTTTTCTGTCCCCGGCAGTAGCATCAGGCAGAGCCCAGGTGCAGCAGGAGCCGTCACTGGAGACCACCGAGGGTACCGGCATCAACATCACCTGCACACATACCGATAAACAGAGCGGCTATGTCGTCCATTTCTACCGTCAGCTCCCGGGCCGAGCACCCGAATTCCTCGCCCTCGTTGCTAGAGGCTCCAAGCCCCTGCCGGCCATTGCAGGATCGCTGTCGGTGTCGGAGGACGGCAGTTGGAGCTCGCTGTGGCTCGCTGAGCCCCGGCGCGGGGACGCGGCCGTGTATTACTGCGCGCTGGGGGCCACGGGCACAGGAGCCGGGGCTGCGGCCGGGCACGAACCGCCGCGGGCGGGGCCGGCCGGGGCCAGCAGGGGGCGCTGCCGCTCCGCCCGCCGGGCTCCCGGGCCGCGCCTCCGCAGCTCCTTCCTCTGCCCCGAGCCCGCAGCACCGACAGCGCCAATGGCACCCAAAGGCCCACACACTCCGGGCCTGCTGGCCCTCACTGGCACTGCTATTGCTTCTCCTCACTTCCATCACACCCCTGAGACTCCCGGGTGCCTTGCTGGGAATAAAGCAGCACCCAGAGTAGGAGAAGAAGAATTTAAAGATCTCCTCCTGCACATACACCAGTTCACTGTACCACAAACACACTCTGGAGCTAACACAAACCCAAAGAGTAACTCATAGCCCTGCATTAATGAAGAGGTGTGTGCTCTCACGTTCCCAAGGGGACACAGGCATAGAGACTTCTCCTTCTGCCATGTCCCCACTGATGTGCAAACACGCTTGCTCCTATTCCGGCTGCTGCACCCAAGTCCTTGCACAGATATCTATGTGAACCCCCCTGTCCAGAAATGTGCACACATAAAGGACATTCCAACACAGATCGATTCCCACAAACGCTCTCCCTTCCCCTCCCCTCAGCTCACCCTGATTGTCACTGGCTTTTGCCTCCCCATCTGTTGCCATCAGGCTGCTCGTTCCCAACCTCCCGTGTTAAAATTGCCTTTAAAAAAACAGTTGTGCTTTTCTCGACATCTTACTCTCAGTTCAGCCTGCAGGCCAGGGCCTTGCCTGACCCTTGTCCTTCCCCACAAGGTTCCAGCCCTACTGCAGTTATTCCCAATTTTCCTCAGCAGCATCCTTGTCTGATTGTGTCCTTGCCTGTGTTCCTGGTTTGTGTGCACTTGTGTTCAGGCACAGTCCACAGGAATCCATGTGGAAACAAAAATCCATGCATGAATCCCACCCGATGTGCAGGAGTCTCTGGGTGGGTGTGTGTCTGTCTGTGGGTGTCTGTGCCCTTTTGTGTAACTCAACCAGTGAAATGCCTTGATCACACTGCAGACGCTCCGCATTGCTCTGCCCTGAGCATCACAGAGCAGCATTTGACCAAACTCAGAAGGAGTCCGGGTGTAACTGGACAATGAAGCAGCAGCGTGCAGGAGATTTGTCCAGGGAAGAGGAACTGAAATGCAGTCCCTGGGTCCTGAGCCCTCCTTTTCCAGCTGTTATAAACACAGTCACACAGAACCATGGACATATACACACAGATCTCTCGAGGCCATTGCACAGCTGCTCTCCCCTGAACGGCATCACATTCGTTTCATGGACACAGGAAATGGTGAGGCTTTTTGCCCAGGTCCTGTATCCATGTGTGTGTGGGTTTCTTGCCAGTGCCCTGAAGGACAATTCGGGAGTCCCCACATGACAGCCAAGGGACAATGTGAGGGAACAGATTATGGAGCGAAGGAAACGCAGGCACTGTCAATGGTGATGTCCACGATCCCAGCCCGATCGCTGCCCCCCAGGCCGGCCCCGCCGCTTGCGACGTGCAGAGAGCCGAGCGCCGCCCCGCAGGCCCCGCGCTCGCCTCGCCTCCGTTCCCTGCCAGGACTCGGCGAGAGCCCGAGCGGCAGCGGCGCAGGGCTCAGCCCCGGGGCGGAGCTGGCGGCGGCCCAGAGGAGGCGGCACGGCCGCAGCAGAGCCAGGGCTCAGGGGCACAGCGAGGCTCGGCCGGCGGAGCGGCGGCATGCGGCGGGCTCGGGCCGCGGCGCTGGCCGCGCTGGCCGTGGTTCTCATCGGTGCGTGGGGAAAGCAGCAGTGGGGGACGTCGCGGGGCTGGGTGAGACCTCGCTCGCCCGAAGATTTATCTCTTATCCTTCTTCTCCTTCTCAGTTCTTGTTAGCTCTCTGTCCCCTCCTCTGCCGTCATAGGGGTTTCTTTTACCTCACTGAAATCCTTCCCAGCGAATTTGCCTATGCTCCTCCAATTTTCCATCCATCCATCCATCCATCCATCCATCCATCCATCCATCCATCCGTCCATCCATTCATGCAATCCATCAATCCATGCAAATCCATTTTCCTCATCCCTTTCAACTCTTAAAAATTCCAATTGTCCTTTAAAATATCCCTCATCGATTCTTTTCCCCGCCAAACCCTCTCGGAGCAATATTCTCTCTATACTTTATTATCAGAAAGCCGCCCTGTTAACGCTGCTCTCTCTACCTCCCCATCACCTACTGCATGGCATTTTCTGATAAAGAAAAGTGATTGTGCTTTTCTCTGTGGCAGTGGCTGCGGCCAGAGCCCAGATAGAGCAGGAGCCGGCACTGGACACCAACGAGGGCACCGGCATCAACATCACCTGCTCACATCCCTAAATCCAGCCCACCGATTGGATCCAGTGGTACCGTCAGCTGCCGGGCCAAGGACCTGACCTCCTCGCACTCACTCTTAAAGACTCCAAGGAGCTGCCGGGCAGTGCAGGGTCGCTGTTGGTGTCGGCAGATCGGAGTTGGAGCTCGCTGTGGCTCGCTGAGCCCCGGCGCGGGGACGCGGCCGTGTATTACTGCGCGCTGGGGGCCACGGGCACAGGAGCCGGGGCTGCGGCCGGGCACGAACCGCCGCGGGCGGGGCCGGCCGGGGCCAGCAGGGGGCGCTGCCGCTCCGCCCGCCGGGCTCCCGGGCCGCGCCTCCGCAGCTCCTTCCTCTGCCCCGAGCCCGCAGCACCGACAGCGCCAATGGCACCCAAAGGCCCACACACCCCGGGCCTGCTGGCCCTCACTGGCACTGCTATTGCTTCTCCTCACTTCCATCACATCCCTGAGACTCCCTGATGCCATTCTGGGAATAAAGCAGCACCCAGAGTTGGAGAAGCAGCATTTTAAGAACTCCTCCTGCATATACATGAGTTCACAGTTCTACAAACACACTCTGGAGGTTTCACACTCCAAAGAATAACTCATAGCCCTGCATTTATGAAGAGGTGTGTGCTCTCACGTTTCCAGAGGATATCCAGGCACAGGTGCTTCTTCTTCTGCCTTTTCTCCACTGATGTGCAAACACGCACGCTCCCTCCTATTCCTGCTGCTGCACCCAAGTCCTTGCACAGATATCTATGTGAACAGTCCTGTCCAGAGATGTGCACACAGAAAGCACATCCCAAGACGTTTCTATTCCCACAAATGCCCTCCCGTCTTCCCTCCTAAGCTCAATATGTTGGTCACTGGCTTTTGTCTCCCTATGTGTTGGCATTGGCCGGCTGGTTCCAACCCTCCGTTGTTACACTCGCCTTCAGGAAAGTAGCCATGCCTCGCTGGACACCTTACTCTTTTTTCAGCCTGTGAGTACACAAACCATGCCCGGAGTTGTTCTGACTCTTTGTCCATCCCCACAAGGTTCCAGCCCTACTGCAGTTGTTCCCAGTTTACCTCAGAAGCATCCATGGCTGATTGTGTCCTTGTCTGTTCTCCTGGTTTGTGCACGCTTGTGTTCTGTGTGTCTGTGTGTCTGTCTGTGTGTCTGTGTGTGTCCTGCTGTGTTACACAACCAGTGAAATGCATTGAGCACACTGCAGACGCATTTCCATTGCTCTGCCCTGAGCATCACAGAGCAGCATTTGCTCAGACTCAGGAGGAGCCTGCGTGCAGTTGAACAATGAGGTAGCATCCTGCAGGCCATTTGTCCAGGGAAGAGGCTCTGCAATGCAGTACCTGCTTTCTGAGCCGTTCTAATCCAGCTGCTGTAAACACAGACCCACAGACAGATGGACATAATGACAGGTCTCTCCAGGCCAGTGCACAGCTGCTCTCCCCTGAACTGCATCCCATGCATTTCTTGGACATGGAGAAAGGCTGGGGCTTTATGCCCAGGTCCTTTATCCGTGTGTGTGGGTTTCTTGCCAGTGCCCTGAAGGACAATTCGGGAGTCCCCACATGACAGCCAAGGGACAATGTGAGGGAACAGATTATGGGAGCGGAGGAAACGCAGGCACTGTCAATGGTGATGTCCACGATCCCAGCCCGATCGCTGCCCCCCAGGCCGGCCCCGCCGCTTGCGACGTGCAGAGAGCCGAGCGCCGCCCCGCAGGCCCCGCGCTCGCCTCGCCTCCGTTCCCTGCCAGGACTCGGCGAGAGCCCGAGCGGCAGCGGCGCAGGGCTCAGCCCCGGGGCGGAGCTGGCGGCGGCCCAGAGGAGGCGGCACGGCCGCAGCAGAGCCGGGGCTCGGGGGCACAGCGAGGCTCGGCCGGCGGAGCGGCGGCATGCGGCGGGCTCGGGCCGCGGCGCTGGCCGCGCTGGCCGTGGTTCTCATCGGTGCGTGGGGTTTGGCACCAAGCGGGCGGGGCCTGGGGCTGGAGTATTCCCCAGGGAGACTGGCACGGAGTTTTCCCTCTCCTCCCCAACTCTTTCTCTCTCCTGGTCTCCCTGCCATCTCTCATCCCAGCAAGTCTTCATCATTTGTGTTGGTAAAGCCTGCTTGCATGTGTTTATTCCTGCTTTTCCTTGTACATGTACCTTGCCCTCTACATCCAGCATTTATTTTTGCCCTGAATACAGCATTCTGTTTTTCACTTAAAATCTTCATTTCTTCAACCATCTGTGCATGTGCACACCTGCCTAATCTCTGCATGCATGAATTTCGAATTCCTGTCATTCCATTCCAGTCTGCCTCTGCCGTGTGGCCACTGTCCCTGACTCTGTCTGGCAAAAGAAACATCAGAATCCCACGGTTTTGACGAAGTTTGTTCTCTCTCCCTCCTTTCCCAGCAGTGGCTGCGGACACAGATCAAGTGCAGCAGACTCCTTGGGCAGAGGCTACCGAAGGCACAGGCCTGAACCTCACTTGCCAGCACCCCAAAATTGCTGCCGACTCTACCCACTGGTATCGCCAATTCCCACACCAAGCACCCCAGCTGATTGCAACGGCTGTCGTAGGCACGAAACCCGTGCTGGAACCAGAGGGGAGTCTGACAGTGTCGGCAGATCGGCGTTCCAGCTCGCTGTGGCTCGCTGAGCCCCGGCGCGGGGACGCGGCCGTGTATTACTGCGCGCTGGGGGCCACGGGCACAGGAGCCGGGGCTGCGGCCGGGCACGAACCGCCGCGGGCGGGGCCGGCCGGGGCCAGCAGGGGGCGCTGCCGCTCCGCCCGCCGGGGCCGCCCAGCCCCGCTCGTCCCGGGCTGCCGGGGCGCTGCCGCCACCAGAACCGACACCAGAACCGACATCAGCACCGGCACCTGTACCAGCATCGACACCGACTCCGGCACCCACACGGACGCCAACCCTGGCACCCACACTGACACCGGCTGCTCCCCCGCTTGGCGTCACAGACCGTGCTCAGCCCCTCTCCTCAGCCCGGGCTGTGTCCAGCTGAGCTCCTCACGGCAGCAAACAGCCCCGCCCGGCCATAGCTACATGTTCACCCTGAGGTGGTCTGTGTGAGGCAGGGAGGGCAGAAGGGTCTGTGCCAAGCCACCTCTTGGTGCTTCAGAAAGGGCTCTGTGCTTTCCGGGGGGCAGGGCATCCTCTGGCCTCTCTGCAAAGTTGGGTCGGCATTGTTTTAGAAACACATCAGTGAGAGCACACATTCCCACAAAGCCCATATCAGGTTGCTTCTCCTCTTGTTTCTGTCCTCCGGTCCATGGAGTGCAGACTTGCAGGAAGAGATGCCTCCAGGATGGGTCTGCAATGTGTCCACAGGTCCTGGCAGAAAATGAGCTCCAGAATGGGCTCCTCTCCATGGAGGCACAGTCCTGCCAGGGCCTTGCTCCTGGGGGGGTTCCCATGGGGTCACACCTTCCTTAAGGACACATCCACCTGCTGTGGCTTTGGATCTTCCATGGGATGCATTTCTGCTCCAACACACATCTTCATAGGCTGCAGGGGGACAGCCTCCCTCACCATGGTCTTCATCACAGGCTGCAGAAATAGCCGTGCTCTGGTGCCTGCAGCAGCTCCTCTCCCTCCTTCCTCACTGTCCTTCCTAACTGCAGCATTGTTTCTCTCACAGAGACTCTATCCCCTCTTCCCGCTGATGTTGCACAAGAGATTTTCTGCCTTTTCAATTTTTGCCAGCACAGTTGCTCTCTGTGACAGGCAAGGAGCTCAGGCTCTTGAGACCAGCAGAGTTCTCTGCCTCTCGTGCCCCTCGTCCCTTCTTACAAAGACATGCAACGAAGGACAAATCTGAAATCCCCAGTGCTAGTGGAGTGGGAACGGGAAGGAACAGATGGTGGAGGAGAAGAGAGAAAATAATCGTTCAGTCCTGTGCTTTCCGGAACAAACGGCTCCAGATCTGCACATTGTCCCCGCAGTCTCCGTGGGACACAGCTGCGAGCGCCGCCCCGCAGGCCCCGCGCTCGCCTCGCCTCCGTTCCCTGCCAGGACTCGGCGAGAGCCCGAGCGGCAGCGGCGCAGGGCTCAGCCCCGGGGCGGAGCTGGCGGCGGCCCAGAGGAGGCGGCACGGCCGCAGCAGAGCCGGGGCTCAGGGGCACAGCGAGGCTCGGCCGGCGGAGCGGCGGCATGCGGCGGGCTCGGGCCGCGGCGCTGGCCGCGCTGGCCGCGCTGCTCATCGGTGCGTGGGGGTGGCGAAAGGGTCTGCGGGCTATGTGAGATCGGCCCCAGCTCAGAATTCAACTTTTACCGTCCTCTTCCTTTTCGGTTCTTTTTACCCTCTGTCCCCTCCTCTGCCTGCTTGTTTTCTTTCCTCTGTAAATCATTGCTTCCCATCTAGGCTTTTCTCCTTTGTATCTGTATCCATCCATCCATCCATCCATCCATCCTTCTATCCCTCTCAGCCAGTCTGTTTTTCACAATTCCTTCTGATTTACCTTCAAAACATCCCTCACCAGTCCTTATCGTCAATGAAACACTCTCAGACAAATCATGTCTCCATACCCTATTCTCAAAACATAACCAAAATCTCTCTGATCTGGCGTCCTCTGCCCTCTCCCCTTGCATGGTATTTTCTGTAAAAAAACCTGATTTTTCTTTTCTCCATTTCAGTGGCTGTGACAACAGCCCAGGTGCAGCAGGAGCCATCCCTGGAGACAACCGAGGGCACCGGCATCAACATCACCTGCTCCCACTCCAACAAACGCGGCGCCGATTACATCCATTTCTACCGTCAGCGCCCGGGCCGAGCACCTGAATTCGTGGCAGTCGTTGCTAAAGGCTCCAAGCCCCTGCCGGCCATTGCAGGATCGCTGTCGGTGTCGGAGGACGGCAGTTGGAGCTCGCTGTGGCTCGCTGAGCCCCGGCGCGGGGACGCGGCCGTGTATTACTGCGCGCTGGGAGCCACGGGCACAGGAGCCGGGGCTGCGGCCGGGCACGAACCGCCGCGGGCGGGGCCGGCCGGGGCCAGCAGGGGGCGCTGCCGCTCCGCCCGCCGGGCTCCCGGGCCGCGCCTCCGCAGCTCCTTCCTCTGCCCCGAGCCCGCAGCACCGACAGCGCCAATGGCACCCAAAGGCCCACACACTCCGGGCCTGCTGGCCCTCACTGGCACTGCTATTGCTTCTCCTCACTTCCATCACATCCCTGAGACTCCCGGATGCCTTGCTGGGAATAAAGCAGTACCCAGATTTGGAGAAGCAGCATTTAAAGATCTTCTCCTGCACATACACCTATTCACAGTACCACAAACAAACTGTGGAGCTTATACACACCCCAAGAGTAACTCATAGCCCTGCATTTATGAGGAGGTGTGTGCACGCACATTTCCAAAGGAGGCACAGGCACAGACACTTCTCCTTCTGCTATGTCCCCACTGATGTGCAAACACCACGGTCGCTCCCATTCCTGCTCCTGCACCTAAGTCTGTGCATGCACATCTATGTGAACACTCCTGTCCAGAGATGTGCACACATAAATCACATACCAACGCGGATCTATTCTCACACTCACGCTCCCTTCTTTGCTCCTCAGCTCACCGTGATGGTCACCAGTTTTTTGCCTCCCCGTGTGTCAGCATTGGGCTGCTGGTTCCAATCCTCCCCTGTAACACTCCCATTCAGGGAAGTGGTCGTGCCTCACTGGACACTTTATTCTGTGTTGAGCCAGTGAGTACACAGACCATGCTAGGGCCTTGTCTGACCCTTGTCCTTGCCCACAAGGCTCCAACCCTGCTGCAGTTGTTCCCAGGTTTCCTCAGCAGCGTCCATGTCTGATTGTGTCCTTGTCTGTGTTCCTGGTTTGTGTGCACTTGTGTTCTGTGTGTGTGTTTGGGTGTGTGTGTCTGTGTGTGTGCCCTATTGTGTTACTCAACCAGTGAAATGCCTTGACCGCATTGCAGACGCTCTCCACTGCTCTGCACTGAGCAGCATTTGCCATGATTCAGAAGGAGCCCAGGTGTGGCTGAACAATGAGGTAGCAGCCTGGAGGAGATTTGTGCATGGAAGAGGCACTGAAATGCTGTCCCTGCCTCCTGAGCCCTCCTTTTGCAGCTGCTCTAAACATAACATTTTACTAGTGCACAGTGCCACCCCTAACAAAGGGGATTACAACTAAATTTGGATTTTTAGTTTAATTCCATTTGAATTCTTGGGAGACCCTCAGCATGACTGGGAGTCCTCACACACCCTTAGACACAGGGACACACAGACACACAGACACACAGAAACACAGATTCACGGATAGAGCTCTCCAGGAGAGTGCACAGTTGCTCTCCCCTGAACGGCATCACATTGGTGTCGTGGACACGGAGAAATGCTGGGGCTTTATGGCCAGGTCTTGAATCTGGGAATGTGGATTTCCTTCCAGTGCCCTGAAAGACAATTCGGGAGTCCCCACATGACAGCCAAGGGACAATGTGAGGGAACAGATTATGGGAGCGAAGGAAAGCCAGGCACTGTCAATGGTGATGCCCACGATCCCAGCCCGATCGCTGCCCCCCAGGCCGGCCCCGCCGCTTGCGACGTGCAGAGAGCCGAGCGCCGCCCCGCAGGCCCCGCGCTCGCCTCGCCTCCGTTCCCTGCCAGGACTCGGCGAGAGCCCGAGCGGCAGCGGCGCAGGGCTCAGCCCCGGGGCGGAGCTGGCGGCGGCCCAGAGGAGGCGGCACGGCCGCAGCAGAGCCGGGGCTCAGGGCCACAGCGAGGCTCGGCCGGCGGAGCGGCGGCATGCGGCGGGCTCGGGCCGCGGCGCTGGCCGCGCTGGCCGTGGTTCTCATCGGTGCGTGGGGAAAGCAGCAGTGGGGGACGTCGGGGGGCTGGCTGAGACCCCGCTCGCCCGAAGATTTATCTCCTACCCCTCTTCTCCCTTTCAGATCTTGTTTGCTCTCTGTCCCCTCCTCTGTCATCATAGGGGTTTATTTTTGGCTCACTTAAATCCTTCTCAGCGAGTTTGCCTATGCTACTCCAATTTTCCATCCTTCCATCCAAACAACCATCTATCAATCCAAACATCCATCCATCCATCACTCAATCCATCCATCCATGCAAATCCATTTTCCTCATCCCTTTCCTCTCTTAAAAATTCTAATTGTCCTTTAAAATATCCATCATCGATTCTTTTCCCCTACCAAACCCTCTCAGAGCAATATTCTCTCGATACTTTATTATCAGAAAGCCGCCCAGTTAACGCTGCTCTCTCTCCCTCCCCATCTCTGACTGTATGGCATTCTCTGATAAAGACAAGTGATTGGGCTTTTCTCCGTGGCAGTGGCTGCGGCCAGAGCCCAGGTACAGCAGGAGCCAACAGTGGAGACCACCGAGGGCACCGGCATCAACATCACCTGCTCACATCCCCAAATCCAGACCAGCCAAATGATCCAGTGGTACCGTCAGCTCCCGGGCCGCGGACCGGAACTCTTTGTGAGCATTCACAAAGACTCCAAGGAGCTACCGGGCAGTGCGGGCCATGTGTTGGTGTCGGCAGATCGGAGTTCCAGCTCGCTGTGGCTCGCTGAGCCCCGGCGCGGGGACGCGGCCGTGTATTACTGCGCGCTGGGAGCCACGGGCACAGGAGCCGGGGTTGCGGCCGGGCACGAACCGCCGCGGGCGGGGCCGGCCGGGGCCAGCAGGGGGCGCTGCCGCTCCGCCCGCCGGGCTCCCGGGCCGCGCCTCCGCAGCTCCTTCCTCTGCCCCGAGCCCGCAGCACCGACAGCGCCAATGGCACCCAAAGGCCCACACACTCCGCGCCTGCTGGCCCTCACTGGCACTGCTATTGCTTCTCCTCACTTCCATCACATCCCTGAGACTCCCTGATGCCTTGCTGGGAATAAAGCAGCACCCAGAGTAGGAGAAGAAGTAATTCAAGAACTCCTACTGCACATACACCAGTTCACAGTATCACAAACACACTCTGGAACTTGCACACACCCCAAGAGTAACTCATAGCTCTGCATTAATGAAGAGCTGTGTGCACACACATTCCAAAGGAGACCCAGGCACAGACACTTCTCCTTCTGCCATGTCCCCACTGATGTGCAAACATGCACACTCGCTCCCATTCCTGCTCCTGCACCCCAGTCTGTGCATGCACATCTACATGAACAATCCTGACCAGAGATGGGCACACATAAATCACATCCCAACACGAATTTATTCCCTCAAACATCCACCATCCTTCCCTTCCCTGCTCACCCTGATTGTCCCTGGTTTTTGCCACCCCATGTGTCACCCTTGGTCTGCTGGTTCCAACCTACCCTGTTGAAACTGCCTATAAGAATGTATTTGTGCCTCTCTGGACATCTAACCCTGTGATGAGCCTGTGAGTACACACACCAAGCCAGGGCCATGCTTGACTTGTCCTTCTCCAGACGGCTCCTGCTGCAGCTGTTCCCAGGTTTCCTCAGACGTGTCCTTGCCTGGGATACAGGGACACACAGATACATGGACAGACGGAGACATGGGGACAGGGACACACAGACACACAGACACAAGGACACACAGACAGGTCTCTCCAGGCCAGTGCACAGCTGCTCTCCCCTGTGCTATATCAGATTGGTCTTTTGGACACAGGGAAAGGCTAAAGCATTTATGTCCAGGTCCTTTATCCGTGTGTGTGGGTTTCTTTCCAGTGCCCTGAAGGACAATCCGGGAGTCCGCACATGACAGCAAAGGGACAATGTGAGGGAACAGATTATGGGAGCGAAGGAAAGCCAGGCACTGTCAATGGTGATGTCCACGATCCCAGCCCGATCGCTGCCCCCCAGGCCGGCCCCGCCGCTTGCGACGTGCAGAGAGCCGAGCGCCGCCCCGCAGGCCCCGCGCTCGCCTCGCCTCCGTTCCCTGCCAGGACTCGGCGAGAGCCCGAGCGGCAGCGGCGCAGGGCTCAGCCCCGGGGCGGAGCTGGCGGCGGCCCAGAGGAGGCGGCACGGCCGCAGCAGAGCCGGGGCTCAGGGCCACAGCGAGGCTCGGCCGGCGGAGCGGCGGCATGCGGCGGGCTCGGGCCGCGGCGCTGGCCGCGCTGGCCGCGCTGCTCATCGGTGCGTGGGGTCGGCGAAAGGGTCTGCCGGCTATGTGAGATCGGCCCCAGATCAGAATTCAACTTTTACCGTCCTCTTCCTTTTCGGTTCTTATTACCTTCTGTCCCCTCCTCTGCCTGCGTGTTTTCTTTCCTCTCTAAATCGATGCTTCCCATCTAGGCTTTTCTCCTTCCTATCTGTAGCTATCCATCCATCCATCCATCCATCCACCCATCCATCCATCCATCCATCCATCCATCCATCCATCCATCCATCCATCCATCCATCCTTCTATCCCTCTCAGCCAGTTTTTCACAATTCCTTCTGATTTACCTTCAAAACATCCCTCATCGGTCCTTATCGTCAATGAAACACTCTCAGACAAATCATGTCTCCATACCCTATTCTCAAAACATAACCAAAATCTCTCTGATCTGGCGTCCTCTGCCCTCTCCCCTTGCATGGTATTTTCTGTAAAAAAAACTGATTTCTTTTCTCCATTGCAGTGGCTGTGGTCAGAGCCCAGGTGGAGCAGGAGCCAACAGTGGAGACCACCGAGGGCACCGGCATCAACATCACCTGCTCACATCCCCAAATCCAGATCAGTGATAGGATCCAGTGGTACCGTCTGCTCCCGGGTCAAGGACCTGAATTCCTGGCACTCACTATAAAAGACACCAAGGAGCTGCCGGGCAGTGCAGGGTCGCTGTTTGTGTCGGCAGATCGGAGTTCGAGCGTGCTGTGGCTCGCTGAGCCCCGGCGCGGGGACGCGGCCGTGTATTACTGCGCGCTGGGGGCCACGGGCACAGGAGCCGGGGCTGCGGCCGGGCACGAACCGCCGCGGGCGGGGCCGGCCGGGGCCAGCAGGGGGCGCTGCCGCTCCGCCCGCCGGGCTCCCGGGGCGCTGCCGGCACCGGGACCGACACCGGCAATGGGACCGGCAATGGGATCGAGACCGGGACCGGGACCGGCACCTGTACCGACACCAACAGCGACACCAACACTGACACTGACACCTGGGTCTCTTACCGGCTCACTGTCAGCATGGAATCCCGCAGAACAATCCAGCAGAACTCCCCTGGCTGTTTTCTGCCAATCTGCTTAACAACTGGGCAGCTCCCAGCACATACCGGTGCATGGGGTTGTTCCTCCCTAGCTGCAGGACACTGCCCTTGTGTCCAAAAGGGGGAAACAAGAGTACCTTACTGCCCTCCCACAGGCACCAGCTGCTTCCCACTGTAGCCTTCAAAGTGCTCACATTGGCTGGGCAGTCTGTCACAAACATCTGCACCTTGCACTGAAATCACTGGTCCTGTGGGTCATCAGGGACCAGTGAGCCTGGGTACCTTCTGGGCTGTCCTAGATTGCCAAGCAATGTGTATTCTATTTGCCATCTGTTATCTTCTGTTCATTGGGCAGTTTTCTTTATCTCTTCCACAACCCATCCTCCCTCCAGGAGATCTCTTCTGTTCATGGCCAGTGAGGGTCCCTGCAGGGCTGATCCAATTCCATCATCCCATGGGGAGATGCTCCGCCCAAGGGGAGGAGACAAGCATTCCTACCTGGATACAATCTGAGATTCTGGGACAGCAGAACAGCCTTTCCACTGGATTTCCCAGAGGAACAGCAGCTGCCTCTTCCACTGGATCTTCAGAGGAAGACCACACCCTTCTACAGGATCCCTGCTCCTGACACTGCAGGAGGGCTGCAGGCACAATTCCAATGGGACTGCCAGCAGCACCCTGACCCACAGGGTGTCAGGTCATAATCTGACTCTGTTAGTGTTGTTTTAGTTTACTGCATTGTTATTTTTATTTTTATTTTCTTCCCTAATAAAGAACTGTTATTCCTGCTCCCATATCTTTGCCTGAGAACCCCTTAATTTCAAATTTATAACAATTCAGAGGAGAGGGTTTACATTTTCCATTTCAGGGGAGGCTCTTGCCTTCCTTAGCAAACACCTGTCTTTCCAAACTAAGACATGGGCATCACTGGGTCCTCAAAGAACAGTGGCTGCTTTGGCCAGGGGATGTTCACCACCTGGGTAGATTTCAGCTGAGCGTCTTTGATTTACAGGGCCACCCTCACCTTGCAGCCTTGCTGCAGAATCAGATGCCCAGCAGTGAAAGTCTCTCTCTATTTTAGTCAGAATATGCACCAAAATGAGAAAGAGCAAAAGTTCAGGATTTGCCAGGAAGCTGGAGAGGGAGAGAGGTGCTGCTCAGGAGCTGCTCTTTGGCACTTCTCTGCTCAGCAGATCCACACACCAGAGTTTTGTCTCCTGTCTCTGTCCCCATCTCAGTCCCTTTCCTTTTCACTGTGCCAACAGTGGCTGGAAAGCTCCAAGTCCTGCCCTTACACCTTGCACAGGTACAGAACTGCACTGTGGATGGGGCTGCAGATTCCTCCTCCTCAGTTTGCTCTCCCCCAGCCAGCACTAAGCCAACCCATTGGAACCAGGACTCCATCACCCTGTTTTAGAAATTTTTATGTTCACCATTAAAACACCCTTTCCCCACCAATCAACTTCCTCCCATGTCTACTGAGTTGTCATGTGTGGAGAAACACTGAACAACTGCTCTCAAAATATCACAGGCTTAACTAAGAGAAACCCAAAACTCTTTGAAAAGAACATGACACCTGTGTTCCCAGAGCCCTGAATGCTCTGAGGACGCTCTGAGGAGCTGCTGTGCTTTCAGAAGCCTGCCCACCATCAAGGAGCACACAAAAGCAGACACACTTTGCAGTGAGGCAGAGATGTTACCTCGCACAGTAAATGCTGGGAACAGAGAAGGAAGCCCAAGGAAAAGTACAGGAAGCCACTGAGACTGTCCACTCTCTGCTGTGCACACAAGAAAAGGCAAAAGGTGTCTGAGCCTCATTCCAGCCCTCCACATCACAGAGGTGTGACACATGCACTGCAGTCTCTCTGCAGGGTGGTGCTTTTTCATTGTGCTACCAAGAGTGTTCTGTTGTGCTGGGAGTCTCATGAAGGAAAAGGATTCTTGAGCTGGGGAAAATGATCTTCACCGTGGCTGTGCCAGCGTGTGTCCTGCTAATCCAGTCAGGTGGGTGTATTCATGTCCTTCCTGCTGTCTCTCATGGTTTTTAGTAAGTTATTTGGAGGTGTCTACCAACAAGAGCATGAAGTCGGGGAGAAATATAAAAGGGAGATGGATGTAGATATCTGAACTTTCCATTTCTTTGGAAAGGCAGCAAATATTGGGGCAGTTTTAAATGCAGAGAAAGGGAGAGAAGGAAGCAAACTTCTCTGCAGACACATTTATGCCTGTGTTGCAGGTCTTGTTGGAAGTGATCCCACGAAGCAATTCTTCTCTGAGGTGCTAGTCAGAGTTGGACAGCAAGTGGTTCTTCCTTGCCAGTCCAACACTAAGGAGAGTGACATCAATCTGAACTTCTTCTGGTACCGCCAGTTCCCAGGAGATACTCTGAGATTTCTCCTGCAAGCACATAAAAGCACAGGGGATGGCAGGTACCGCAGTGGCCAATTCTCTATGGTGGTCTACAGAAATAACACAGCCCCCTTGGAAATAGCAGGAGTCTCTGTTCAGGACACTGCAATTTATTATTGCGCTCTGAGGCTCCACCTTGAGCTAAGGCAAATTTCCGTTCGTACAAAATCTGTGTCACCAACAGCACAGGAGGGGTGAGGCTCTCCATCCTCCAGCCTCAGCTGTGCTTTCATGCCTGAAATTATTCTCTCCTTCTTAGATCAGCCTTTCCAACTTCTCCCATCCCAAATCCTGCCTATTTTTCTCAAAGTCCTCATCGATGCAGAGGTATTCAAAGCAGGGACTCAGACAGGCAGGACCATGGGATTCTTTGCAGATGAGCTGAAACATGATTTTTCTTACTTCTTCATACAGAACATCCCTCAAGAAAACAATCAACATATCTGGACATAACATCCAATTGCAGTGTCAATGCTTACCTGCACTTCCAGGGAGCTGACACTGCAGAATCCAGTGCTGCTGGGGCATCCTGTCCAAAGCCTTGACCAAGATGGGCAGAGACAGGGGATCCGTGTCTCTGCTTTGCTCCTGGCCAGCCCTAGCCCTTGACACAAGAACCCAATGGACCACAGACTCTCATCTTGCTCCTCTTTGCAGAGCAGCCAAAGAAGACAAAAGCAGCTTTTACCTTAATGCCTTCATCACTGGGCAGGGAAAGTTTCTCTGTGCTGCACATGGTTAAATGATGAGATCCTCCCACACCCCAGCCACCATGAAATCTGCTACTTTGAAAAATACCAATGAAGAGAAAAGCTATTAAAACTTTGAAATACCTAAGCAACCAACAGCACTGCAGGCAAGAGGTTCTGTATATTTAATACAGTGCCTTGAGATCATCAGATAATGAAAACTGATTGAAGACAAGGATGAAGATGATTATCATGATGAGAGTTTCCTCTGGATTGGGCTCACTGTTTGGTAGAATTGGAAACTCAAAGGCAAGTTGGTTTAGGCATCCCAGAGCCCAAGTAGAACTCAGCTTGGCCTGTTCTACGAGGAAAACTCCTGGAGCCACTGTGGTCCTGTTGCTCACAAGAAGTTTTCCCACCAGGAAACCTTACCTACAGTACACGGGGCATCACCATACTGCTGGGACCTGGGGGACACCTTCATGTGTCCTGCCTAGAAAAACAGAAAAAGACACCAAGGGTGCCCTTGAAATTTGACTGGTTTCACTTCATCAACCCTCAGCTTTTAGGTTCACAAGTCAGGTAAATGCCAAAGGAGTAACAGGACTCTGAATCTGGCATAGCATAGACTGAAGGTGGGTCAGGCAGAGACAACAAGGATACAGGCAGGTAAATGAGGGGAAAGTTGGGGTTTGTGAATCCACAGCAGTCCTGATTTGCAGACTTTAATGTTTCAGGGATTATATCCCACCCTAGGAAGGATGGCAAAGGGGCTTTGCTCCTGAGAACTTAAGCAGGTCAGTACAGCCCCAAAATCTCCCTACCACCATGTCCCACTGTTCCTCTCCTGTTTCCCCTGTGGGGAAAGTCACAACAGACACAGCCCGCTGTCACTCGTCGCCCACAGGACGGCAGCAGAGCCCAGCAAGAAAAACCGGCAAGAACAGGTGCCACGACGTGGGAAGAAGAATGATCCAGGGCTTCTGGGGAGCTCTGCGGTGAGGAGGGAAGGGGTGTAGGACAAGGAGGTAGAAGTAGAGGGAGTCCTTTCCACACATTGCACACAAACAACCCCCACCGGGGCCCGGGGCGGGTGTGTCGGGGCGGGCAGAGGCGCCGGCGCTGCCCCGGCGAGGCGGGGCCGGGCGGGAGCGGCCCGAGCGCGGCTCCGCTCGCCTCCTGTGCGGCTGCCGCGGCGCCGGCAGCGATGTTGGCCGGGCCGGGGCCGGGGCTGCTGGCCTTGGCCTTGGCCTTGGCGCCGGCAGGTGAGAGCCGGCCGGGGAGGGCAGCGAGCCCGGCCGGGGCAACCAGGCACAGCCACAGCGACAGGCAGCGACAGGAGCAGGAGCACGAACAGGGACGGGCACAAGGCCAGAGGCTGGGGAAAGGACAGGAGCAGAGGCAGGGCAGGGAACACGGGCAAAGGCCGGGGCAGACCCAGGGACAGGGGCTGTGGGCCGGGGCTGGCGGCTGTGGCTGTGCCGGGCCGGGGGCACCGGGACACCGGGACAGCGCCCTCGGTCCGCGGCCGCGCCCCGCCCGATCCCTGCGCTCTCCCTCCGCAGGGCTCTGCGCACAGCCGAGGCTGCAGGAGGCCGGCGGAGGGCAGCGAGCGCCCGGCGACTCCGTCACCCTCTCCTGCCGTGGGTCCGGATTCACCTTCGAGGATTATTATATTTACTGGTACCGCCAGGCACCCGGAGGCAGCCCAGAGTGGGTGTCCTTTATCAGCAGCCCCAAGGGCACTGTAGAGGACTACGGGGCAGCGGTGCAGGGTCGGGCCAACATGTCCCGGGACAATTCCCGATCCGAGGCTTATCTCTCTTTGTGGTCCTTGCAAGCTCAGGACTCTGCCCGCTATTTCTGTGCCGTCCCACGGGGACAGGAATTGCAGATGAGCTTTAACACAAACCTCCTGCGGCCCAGCAGAGGCTGCCTTAGATGCCGGGAAGGTGAGAGTTGCCAGGGGCTGGAGCCAATGGGTCTCAAGGCTGTTTCCAAGAAGTCAGGTGCCATCGCTGTGTACCTCAGGTATTCCTGGCCTTTACTGCACACTGCAGGGCTTTTGCTTTATTGACAATTTGATTTAGACTAGAACTGTGAGCAATTACAAATTGCCTTGCTCCCACTTTATCCCACTTTGCTGCCAAACTCATCCTGGAGGCTGAATTCTTGAATTCTCTGCCTGTTCTCTCTAAAAAGAAAAGAGACAATAAGAAATCAGGTGTGGGATCATTTCTTAACAATGAATCACTGGTCTTCATCTCTCCTGCTTCTTGTTCTCTTCCTCCCTCAGGCTGCAGTCCAATGGCTCCAGCATGGGTCCTTCCCAAGAGCTGCCATCCTCCAGAATCAACCCTGTCCAGACTCGGTTCTCCGCAGACTCCACCTCCCCAGTGTCATGACCACACAGATTGTGAACATCTCTGACCACGGAGACTCCAGGAGGTGCCTGAGCAGCCTGTGCCAGTGTTTGGGCACCCTCACACTGTGAAAAAGCATTTCTCTCTGATGTTCACCGAGAACCTCTTGTCATTTTCTGTTTGTGCTCATTGATCATTGTCCTGCCAATGGGCATAAGCTGAAAACAGCCTGGCCATGTCCTCGTGTTCCTGTTCACTTATGACAACCCCAACCAGCTTCTGCATCTCCATGGTAAACAGGGCTGGCTCTGACAGCCTTTGTAACCTGGAGAGATGTTCCGTTTCAACAGATGAAAACCAAAAATAGCTAATTCCACAATACAGGAGAAATTAAGAATTTATGTCCCACTTCTCCATCAATAGGCAGATATTTAGCCATTTCTAGGACAAACGGTCTTTCTCCCACAGAATGATTTCTTGGGAAGACAAAGGCCATCACTCCGAATGTCCCCTTTCCTCCTTTCCGTGAGCTTTATTTCTGAGAAACACGTGTTACAGAATGGGATATTCCTTTGCTCAGTTGGCTAAAGGGTGTGTCCCATCACAGCTTATTGCCCAACCCCAGGCACTCACTGGCAAAACAGTGAGAGAAGCAAAACCCCCTTCTGGGTAAGAGGTTTCAGAGCCTCGTGTCTAGACCGCTCTCTGTTTACAAAGAGAAAATAAAGCCTCGCACGGCGCTGTCCCCCGTCCCTTCGTGCACCGCTGCCTGTCCCGCCCGGCGGGGCCGCGCTCCCGGGGCCCGGGGCGGGTGAGTCGGGGCGGGCAGAGGCGCCGGCGCTGCCCCGGCGAGGCGGGGCCGGGCGGGAGCGGCCCGAGCGCGGCTCCGCTCGCCTCCTGTGCGGCTGCCGCGGCGCCGGCAGCGATGTTGGCCGGGCCGGGGCCGGGGCTGCTGGCCTTGGCCTTGGCCTTGGCGCCGGCAGGTGAGAGCCGGCCGGGGAGGGCAGCGAGCCCGGCCGGGGCAACCAGGCACAGCCACAGCGACAGGCAGCGACAGGAGCAGGAGCACGAACAGGGACGGGCACAAGAGCAGAGGCTGGGGAAAGGACAGGAGCAGAGGCAGGGCAGGGAACACGGGCAAAGGCCGGGGCAGACCCAGGGACAGGGGCTGTGGGCCGGGGCTGGCGGCTGTGGCTGTGCCGGGCCGGGGGCACCGGGACACCGGGACAGCGCCCTCGGTCCGCGGCCGCGCCCCGCCCGATCCCTGCGCTCTCCCTCCGCAGGGCTCTGCGCACAGCCGAGGCTGCAGGAGGCCGGCGGAGGGCAGCGAGCGCCCGGCGACTCCGTCACCCTCTCCTGCCGTGGATCTGGATTCATCTTTAGTAAATATGGAATTTATTGGTACCGTCAGTTCCCCGGAAGCATCCCACAGTGGGTGTCTCTCATCAACTACTCGGGCAATGTAAAAAGGTACGGAGCAGCAGTGCGGGGTCGGGCCACAGTCTCACGGGACAATTCCCAGTCTCAGTCGTCTCTGGTTTTGGGAGCTCTGCAGCCCAGCGACTCTGCCCGCTACTTCTGCGCCATTCACACCGAGACAGGAAACCCAGCTGAGCTGTAACACAAACCTCCCGGGGCCTGGCATGGGGTGTGTTAGATGGAGGGAAGGTCAGAGTCACCAGGAGCCTGGAGTTGATGGGTCACAGGTGGGTTCCCAAAGAGTCAGATCAGAGGCAGGTGTTCCTGGCTTTAACTGCACACTGCCAGGATTCCAGTTTATTGCCAAATTGAAACAGAGTGGAATTGTGAGTGACAACAACACCAAAAGGCATTAAAACACCTTGGCCGTGCTGAAGCCTCACTTGATCCCAAGTTTGTCTTCAATCCTGCATTCCTGATTTCTCGCCCTCTTCTGTCCAAAAAGCAGAGGCCCAGTGGGAAAGGGGTCAATTCCTACACTTGTCATATGGCTCCTTCAAAATCAACCTGCTCTAGCCTGGCTTCTCCACAGGCTCCACTTCCTTCAGGCCATAAGCAAACAGTTTGTGAGTTTCTCCAAGCATGGAGACTCCACAGGGGGCCTGGATAACCTGCTCTGGTGCTTGGTTATGCTCACACTGTGGTGCCATATGCCATAACTCCAAAAAGCCCCTTTCCTCCTTCTTTCTCTGAGTCTTATTTCTGAAAATGATGTATTAGTGTATGGGACAATCCTTTGCTGATTTGGCATCACCTGTCCTGGCTGTTTCTCCTCTCAGCATTTTGTCCATGGCAAGCCAACTCACTGTTGGGGCAGTATGCGAATCAGAGAAGACCTTGATGTTCTGTCAGCACTATTGAGCAACAGATAAAACATCCCCCTGCCTGTGCCATCAGCAGTACTGTAAAAAAAAAAATTACCTTTATCCCACTGAAAATTAGTACAGCTTTTTGAGCCGACTCAGGTTCCATTTCTCCAGCCTGCTGAGGTCCCTCTGGGTGGCAGCACAACCGTGCTGTGTAGCAGCCCCTCGTACTACTCGTTTCATTAAATTTGCTAGGGTTCATCTGTATTTCCATCTTCCTAAAGATGGCTAAAGATGCTAAAAGAGACCCAACACTGACCCTGGGGTGCTTTGCTAGACACTGACTTCCAACTAGACCTCATGCCACTGGTCACAAATCTTAGGGATCTTCTGTCTGTCCACTGCTCTGTCCAGATCACCGTCTACTCACGCCATTGAGATTTTATCAGCTTCTCTTAGGAGAACCTAAATTGGAAGGCCAGTGTTGAAAGCCTTCCTGAAACCAAGGTAAACAATGCACACTGCTCTCTCCTCATCTACACTGCTCTCTCCTCCTCTACAAAGCCAATCATTTCAGCATAGAAGTTCATTATCAACTCTGTCAAGTGTGAGTTCTCCTTGGTGAGTCCTGCAAACATTCTTGTGTTTCATGTGCCTGGAAATTATTTCCAGGATTAGGTGCTCCATCATCATCTCAGGGCTTGAGGGAAGCTTCCTGGGTCCTCTTTCTTGTCCGTCTTGCAGGTAGTGACATTTGCTTTCCGCCAGCAGTCCTCGGGTATCTCCCCAAAACACCGTGATCATTCAAAGGTTATTAAGAGCCTCCTTTCTCCAGGCTATTCCCCTTACTTTAATTCGTGAAGACCCTCCCTGATGGAGGACGTTTTGCCCCAGGGGGCGCCGTATCTCCCTATAATTGCATTAATCTCTCAGAATAGAGAACTGTTTCATTAACATCCCGGAAAAGGTGATAAGAAGTTGGGAAATACCACATGTGGGGTGATGCTGGCAACGCCACAATGTCACAGCCTCAGAGGGGACTCTACTCATGATACAAAAGATGCACAGATCCCCACCCTGATGATGTTCCATTCTGGTGCAGTATTTGGGCAGGGTTTTCTTAGAAGTACTGAGGGGTCAACACCTTTGAAACGGCTCCCAAGAGCAAGAAACCAGGAGAGCGATGGAGGCGCGCTGATAGCCCCGGGACAGCAGCCTTCATCTCCCGAGGCGCCTCTGCTCCTCTGCCTCCGCAGCTGCCAGCGCCCCTCGCCGAGCCCCCCTTCTCCTGAGTCCGCCCCTTGCCCTGCGGTCCCGGGGCCCGGGGCGGGTGAGTCGGGGCGGGCAGAGGCGCCGGCGCCGCCCCGGCGAGGCGGGGCCGGGCGGGAGCGGCCCGAGCGCGGCTCCGCTCGCCTCCTGTGCGGCTGCCGCGGCGCCGGCAGCGATGTTGGCCGGGCCGGGGCCGGGGCTGCTGGCCTTGGCCTTGGCCTTGGCGCCGGCAGGTGAGAGCCGGCCGGGGAGGGCAGCGAGCCCGGCCGGGGCAACCAGGCACAGCCACAGCGACAGGCAGCGACAGGAGCAGGAGCACGAACAGGGACGGGCACAAGGGCAGAGGCTGAGGAAAGGACAGGGGCAGAGGCAGGGCAGGGAACACGGGCAAAGGCCGGGGCAGACCCAGGGACAGGGGCTGTGGGCCGGGGCTGGCGGCTGTGGCTCTGCCGGGCCGGGGGCACCGGGACACCGGGACAGCGCCCTCGGTCCGCGGCCGCGCCCCGCCCGATCCCTGCGCTCTCCCTCCGCAGGGCTCTGCGCACAGCCGAGGCTGCAGGAGGCCGGCGGAGGGCAGCGAGCGCCCGGCGACTCCGTCACCCTCTCCTGCCATGGATCCGGATTCACCTTCGAGGATTATCATATTTGGTGGTACCGTCAGGCACCCGGAGGCAGCCCAGAGTGGGTGTCCTTTATCAGCTCCACCATCGTCAGTGCAGAGGACTACGGGGCAGCAGTGAAGGGTCGGGCCAAGATTTCCCGGGACAATTCCCGATCCGAGGCTTATCTCTCTTTGTGGTCCTTGCAAGCTCAGGACTCTGCCCGGTATTTCTGTGCCGTCCCACGGGGACAGGAATTGCAGATGAGCTTTAACACAAACCTCCTGCGGCCCAGCAGAGGCTGCCTTAGATGCCGGGAAGGTGAGAGTTGCCAGGGGCTGGAGCCAATGCGTCTCAAGGCTGTTTCCAAGAAGTCAGGTGCCACCGCTGTGTACCTCAGGTATTCCTGGCCTTTACTGCACACTGCAGGGCTTCTGATTTATTGACAATTTGATTTAGAGTAGAACTGAGAGCAATTACAAATTGCCTTGCTCCCACTTTATCCCACTTTGCTGCCAAACTCATCCTCAAGGCTGAATTCCTGAATTATCTGCCTGTTCTCTCTAAAAAGAAAAGAGACAATAAGAAATCAGGTGTGGGATCATTTCTTAACAATGAATCACGGCTCTTCATCTCTCCTGCTTCTTGTTCCCTTCCTCCCTCAGGCTGCAGTCCAATGGCTCCAGCATGGGTCCTTCCCAAGAGCTGCCATCCTCCAGAATCAACCCTGTCCAGACTCGGTTCTCCGCAGACTCCACCTCCCCAGTGTCATGACCACACAGATTGTGAACATCTCTGACCACGGAGACTCCAGGAGGTGCCTGAGCAGCCTGTGCCAGTGTTTGGGCACCCTCACACTGTGAAAAAGCATTTCTCTCTGATGTTCACCGAGAACCTCTTGTCATTTTCTGTTTGTGCTCATTGATCATTGTCCTGCCAATGGGCATAAGCTGAAAACAGCCTGGCCATGTCCTCGTGTTCCTGTTCATGTATGACAACCCCAACCAGCTTCTGCATCTCCATGGTAAACAGGGCCGGCTCTGACAGTCTTTGTAACTTGGAGAGATGTTCCGTTTCAACAGATGAAAACCAAAAATAGTCGATTCCACAATACAGGAGAAATTAAGAATTTATGTCCCACTTCTCCATCAATAGGCAGATATTTAGCCATTTCTAGGGAAAAACCGTCTTTCTCCCACAGAATGATTTCTTGGGAAGACAAAGGCCATCACTCCGAATGTCCCCTTTCCTCCTTTCCGTGAGCTTTATTTCTGAGAACCACGTATTACAGAATGGGATACTCCTTTGCTCAGTTGGCTAAAGGGTGTGTCCCATCACAGCTTATTGCCCAACCCCAGGCACTCACTGGCAAAACAGTGAGAGAAGCAAAACCCCCTTCTGAGCAAGAGGTTTCAGAGCCTCGTGTCTTCACCGCTCTCTGTTTACAAAGAGAAAATAAAGCCTCGTACGGCGCTGTCCCCCGTCCCTTCGTGCACCGCTGCCTGTCCCGCCCGGCGGGGCCGCGCTCCCGGGGCCCGGGGCGGGTGAGTCGGGGCGGGCAGAGGCGCCGGCGCCGCCCCGGCGAGGCGGGGCCGGGCGGGAGCGGCCCGAGCGCGGCTCCGCTCGCCTCCTGTGCGGCTGCCGCGGCGCCGGCAGCGATGTTGGCCGGGCCGGGGCCGGGGCTGCTGGCCTTGGCCTTGGCCTTGGCGCCGGCAGGTGAGAGCCGGCCGGGGAGGGCAGCGAGCCCGGCCGGGGCAACCAGGCACAGCCACAGCGACAGGCAGCGACAGGAGCAGGAGCACGAACAGGGACGGGCACAAGGGCAGAGGCTGAGGAAAGGACAGGGGCAGAGGCAGGGCAGGGAACACGGGCAAAGGCCGGGGCAGACCCAGGGACAGGGGCTGTGGGCCGGGGCTGGCGGCTGTGGCTCTGCCGGGCCGGGGGCACCGGGACACCGGGACAGCGCCCTCGGTCCGCGGCCGCGCCCCGCCCGATCCCTGCGCTCTCCCTCCGCAGGGCTCTGCGCACAGCCGAGGCTGCAGGAGGCCGGCGGAGGGCAGCGAGCGCCCGGCGACTCCGTCACCCTCTCCTGCCATGGATCCGGATTCACCTTCGAGGATTATCATATTTGGTGGTACCGTCAGGCACCCGCAGGGAGCCCAGAGTGGGTGTCCGTTATTAGTTTTGATGCGACAGCTGTTTATTTTGACCAGTCAGTGCAGGGGAGGGCCAAGATGTCCCGGGACAATTCCCGGGCCGAGGTTTATCTCTCCCTGCTGACCCTGCAGCCCCGTGACTCTGCCTGGTACTTCTGCGCTGTTCACACGGGCACAGGAAACCCAGCCTGGCTTTAACACAAACCAGCTCGGGGCTGGATCAGCACCCACGACATTTGGAGATGGTGAATTCCAAAGTGCTTCAGGGCTGTTCCTGAGAAATCAGGTGCCATCCCCAAGCAGCACCAGTGATCCTGGCCTTTCATCAAGAGCTCCTTTCCCAGCACTGAGGCTTTCCTTCCCCTGAGTCCCAATTGCAATGTTCTACTCCGTAGAGGAGCTTCAAGGTTTTTCTGTCATGCAGTCAGCCTGGTGACTGCCTGGCTCCAGTCTCACTCAGCCTTCCTTGGTCCCCTTCTTAAGTGGAACATGCAAAGCACCTGCAGAGTCCTGGGCTGCCTTTGCTGCTGGGCAGGGCTCCGTGAGGGCTTTGAGAGGAAGAGGCAGCTGGAGAAGTGTCACCACTGGGGAGCCTGTAGTGTGCAGGGCCAGAGTGCTGGGAGCAGGGTGAGGAGCACTTTGGCTTGGGGGTGGCCTGGCCAAGCCGAGCTGAGATCCTGGGGTGTCCCATATGGGAGGAGACGCCCAGCAGAGGCAGGGCCAGCAGAGCCAAGGGAAGGACAAGCTGACAGCTTCCTTGGTCACCTCCAATGTCCCAGCCTGGGAGACTCCCTGAGAGAAAGGCCAGGGCTGGCCCCTCAGAACCACGTCACTGTTAGCCTACCACAGCATTTCCTGCCTAACAAATGGGCTGTTACTGCACCACAAAGAGTGAGAGACAGGCAGGAGGGCAGCAAGAGCTTCAAGTTGTGCTCCTGGTGCTCCACCTCTCCCCCTCAGTGTTGTCATAGGCAGAGGGAGGGACCAGCAGAGCCTGGGCCTGAGAGCAGTGACAGAGGCCCAGGCAGGGCAGGTGTGGGCAGAGCTGTTGTGCAGGCCCAGAGAAGCTGCAGAGAGGCCACTGAGAGCGGGCCTGGCCATGTGGAGTGCCCTGTGCCTGGGCTTCTTGCCCATTGTAGGTAAGTGAAGGCAAGGGCTGCTGGCCCCAGGAGCTGAGCGTGGCCCTGGGCTCTGCAGGGCTCTGGGCAGCTGTGCTGAGCGCTTGCAGCTGCAGCTGTGCCCCGGCTCCAGCTGCCCAGCCCTGCCTGTGGAGCACGGCGAGAGCAGCCCTGCTCCTCTTGTGCCTCTGAGCTCGGCACCTCCATGCCAGCTGCCTCCTCTGCAGCCTGGCCACACGCAGGGCACCTCCCTGCTGCACTCACATCTCGGGGCCCAGCGCTTTGCCCTGGCACTGGACACTGCTCCTGGGCCACTGCCGCCCCTCTGGCACAGACCAGCTGGGCCATGGCAGCACAGGGCACAGGCCCCACTGCCTGGGACAGCCCTTGGTCTTTGCTCTGCTCACCCACAGCAGCTTCAGGGACAGGACACTGGGTTCCTCACCATCCTGTCTTGGCAAGGAAAAAGGAATTTTTTGTCCCCCCATGGTGCAAATCCTTCCTTCTTCTTTGGGGAAAATCAGGAAAAGCTTCCTGTCTTACTGGGGCAAGAATGGAGGGAAATGTGGTGTCTCCTTCCTTGTGAGCCTTGCTAGCTGCCACCAGCTCTGCCCATCTGTGTCAGCTGGCTTCCAAGGGGAGGATTTTGTCCTAGCACTTGTCCTGTACCACCAGCATTGCCGTGACCTTTGCTGCATTTTGGAGTGACTGTGGCTCGTTCTTGCTCTCTGCAGCAGTCACTGGCCAGGTGACCTTGGAGCAGAACCCCAGGGAAGTGACCCTGCGAGAGGGAGATGAAGTCACCTTCCACTGCAGCTTGAAGAGAGGGTCTATGAGCGGCTACCTCATGTACTGGTACCGTCAGGGCCCAGGGGGCTCTCTCAAATTTATCTACAGGGAGGATGATATCTATGGAGAAGGCTTCCAAGAACACTTTGTGGGATCAGTGGAGAGCTTCAGTATCACACTGCAGCTCCTGGCAGCAACCCCAGGCGATGCAGCAACGTATTACTGTGGAGCAAGAACCACCCTGGAGCAGCTCTGCAGCAGAGTGAACCAAAAACCAGAAGATGGGGATGACAGATCTCTCAGCATTTCTTTCTAGCAGCTGCTTCCCAGGACTCTTGTCAGGCAATGGCAGGTGCAGGAAACGTCCCTCTGGCCTGGGGGCACTAGAAGGCACTGGAGGGAGGCTGCCAGAAGGGCTGGTACCATTGATGGTGCAGGAGGATCTGTGCTGGGAACTGCAGAGGCTGCAGTTTGGGGAAGTGCAGGTTTAGTGCACATTGCCTGGGCTCCTGTCCAGCACAGCCTCATTTCTCCTCTGTGCCTTGCCTTGGCTCCCAGCCCTTTTTCTTTCGGGACAGTCTGCATGGCTTTGGGAAGTGGGAATTTGGCTTAGCCACATTGACAGCCTTCAACAGGGAGACAAAGGGTCTTGCTGGGTGAGGAGAGAGTGGATGTTGTGCATTCTTCATTCAGTTGAGCTCCCAGCACTGACTTCCCTGCAAACCTTCTGGACAAATCCTTTCATTATGGCCATGGTTCAGTGACATGGATTGTGCAAGGGTAAATATTCCTCCTCCCAGCCTCTCCTCCTGGGCTCTGGGAAATGAAATTCCTGAAGGCTGATCTGGCTGCTGAAGCCTGAGGTGAAGAAAGCATTCAGGACCTCAGCCCTGTCCCATATCCTGTGTCACCTGGTCCCCATCCCATTCAGCACTGGGCCCACGTTTTCCCAGCCTCGTTTGTCCGTGCAGCCTCCTGGCATGTTGTCCTGACTCCTTGCTCCCTGGGGAGGAATCCTCTTCAGCTCAGCACTGCTGGGACTGGGGACCAATGTGTGCCCTGCTGGGCTCCCAAGCCTGGGAAGGACATGGACAGAGGGGAACAAATGCAATGGAGGGCCATGAACACAAGGAAGGGAACAGCTGACATATAAAGAGAGCCTGGGCGAATTTCAGGGCGAGTTTGCCACGGGTCCCTTCGGCAGAAGGCGCTGTCCAAGCGCTCAGCGCTGCTTTGCGTGCGCGGCCCGGGCGCGGCCGGCGCTGCCTGTCCCGCCCGGCGGGGCCGCGCTCCCGGGGCCCGGGGCGGGTGAGTCGGGGCGGGCAGAGGCGCCGGCGCTGCCCCGGCGAGGCGGGGCCGGGCGGGAGCGGCCCGAGCGCGGCTCCGCTCGCCTCCTGTGCGGCTGCCGCGGCGCCGGCAGCGATGTTGGCCGGGCCGGGGCCGGGGCTGCTGGCCTTGGCCTTGGCCTTGGCGCCGGCAGGTGAGAGCCGGCCGGGGAGGGCAGCAAGCCTGGCTCGGGGAAACGAGGGACAGAGACAGCGACAGGGACTGGGGCAAGGATGAGCAGGGACACGGGCAGATGCAGATGGGGGCAGGAGGTTTTGTCACCGTGCGGGTTTTGTCACCTTGGTGCGGCCGGGGACACCGGGACAGCGCCCTCGGTCCGCGGCCGCGCCCCGCCCGATCCCTGCGCTCTCCCTCCGCAGGGCTCTGCGCACAGCCGAGGCTGCAGGAGGCCGGCGGAGGGCAGCGAGCGCCCGGCGACTCCGTCACCCTCTCCTGCCGTGGATCCGGCTTCACCTTCGAGAATCATTATGTTCGTTGGTATCGTCAGGCACCCAGAGGCAGATTCGAATGGGTGTCCTGGATAAGCCATTACTCATCACAGACGCAGTTTGGGTCAGCAGTGGAAGGTCGAGCCACAGCCTCCAGGGACAATTCCCAGTCTGTGGCATCTCTCAGCCTGCATCTCCTCCGTGCTGGGGACACCGCCTGCTACTTCTGTGCTGTTCGCACAGAGACACAGATCCAGCCGAGGCTGAACACAAACCACTTGTCAGCATCCCAGCTCTCTGCCTCGGAGCTCAAAGGGGTCTGTGTTGCCCAGATGTTCAGGGTTGCTGTAGACACAGCACAGAGTTTTCCAATGTTTGATTCTAACAGGGAACTCCTACCTTTTGCTCTCCCCAAAGGATCTCTAACCTTTATGTTCATCTTCTTGGCATGTGTCATGCCAACTCACTTCTCATTTCCCCTAAGAGCTTCAGCTTAGAAGCAATTTTCCTGTTTCCCTTGGTTTCCAGTATTACAGGTATCCAGTCCAAATGGATGGGTGTGTGAATAGTCCTGCTGTGATTTTGGGCACAGCTCATCTCCACTCAATCCAGCCCACAGGTTTTGCTGTCTGAGGGATGAGCAGAGGAAGTGGGGAATTCTAGAGGGTCATTTGGGAGCTCAGTGGGAGAATGTGGAAGGCTGTGTGTGCGTCTCCAAGATAGGAGGTTCTACAGGGAGACGGAGTTGTTGAGCAGATGGGTTTGCAGCTGCTGGATCCTGGACATCACAAGCAGAACCATGGGGACATGGTGGAGTAGACTGATTGCTTAAGCTGTTGCTTTTTGTTTACCCTTGTCTCCTGGGGCTGCAGGTGGCCTTTCTCAAGTGAAGACAGCAGCCTCAGGCCCTACAGCAGGGAAGATCTCAGAGTCTGTCTGGCTCACCTGCCACATCTCTGGTGTAGCCATCACTGACAGCAACTACGCGTGGGACTGGATCCGGCAGACTCCTGGCAAAGAGCTGCAGCACCTGGTGATGCAGTATCCTTTCACAGGACTCCAGCACATCGCTGCATCCTTCCAGAAACGAGTCAACAGCTCTGCAGACCCCTCCAGGAACCAGCTGAGGCTGCAACTGCTCTCCCCAGCAGCTGCAGATACAGCCACCTATTTCTGCAGCATGAGAGAACTTGAAAAGGGCACAGTGCTTGAAACGCAGGCAGTGCCAGGGCAGAATTGGAAGAAGGGGATTTAATCTAGCCAGATCTTTTGTGGTTGCTGCAAGGCAAGGCTCTTCCCAGACTTCTCAAGACTAGTCTGGGCTGTCTTTTGCAGAAACAGATGCAGAGGTGCTACAGCAATAACAACAGCAGTCTCCCACAAGCAAACCCCAAACCATTAACGTGCTGGTAACTCCTTCCTTCCTTGTCAACATCTCCCACAGGCAGAAAGAACCAGGGAAAGAGGGTGTTTTGGTTTGGTTTGTTTTTTTTTTTAAAGAATGTGATGGTTTTGGTTTGAGTATGGCTAATTTTCTTCATAGCAGGAATGGGACAATGTTTTGAATCTGTGCTGGAAAGCATGTTGGTAATTCAGGGATGTTTGAGTTATTGCTGAGGAGTGCTTACATGGAGCCAAGGCCTCTTCTGCTCCTCATTCCACCCACCAGTGTATAGGTACACAAAATATGGGAGGGGGCACAGCTGGTTCAGCTCTGGCTGTCACGGATTTATGATACAGAAGATGAATATCATGAAGGATTTGATCAATGTACAACATCTCCTGCACTCTTTGATCCTCACTCCCAAGATTTCAGTGCCCCGACGCAAAAAAGAATAATCCATTTGTCTACTTTCTCCTCTTACCTAAAACACCATGAAGACTTTCTAAGATACTAAATGACCCCAGGAACCAATTCTAAGAGACCAGAGGCCACATTCCTCCTGCTTCTGAGCACTGAAACAAAGGGGAAGAAGGGGACAGCTTTCAGCAAGTCAGGAGAATTTTCAGAAATGCTTTGATATAACATGAAAAGTACTGATTCTTTTCCTGCTTCCTATCCAGCTTAATGCTCTCAGACTTTTCAGAGGTGTCATGTAATCCCCAAGTTCTCATTTACAACTCAACCTCTCTGATACTATCTCATATCCTTTCTTGAAAGCCCTATGGTGTTTTTTCATGTGGTACGTTGGGTCTTAAACCACTGAAGAGGTCATGTGACTGCCTGTATAATCCTAAATTCTGTGTAGTTGAACAGAGACAGTTTTTATAAGGAAATAGATCACTGTGTACAGGGGCCGGAGTACCACAATGATATAAACAGCATAGGGACCTGTACAAAAACAGAAAGACAGGGAAAAGTGAGATATTTTGGGAAAGAAAGGAGATGGCTGACTGTAATCATTAAAGAGACAAATAGAATATTCTTTCTATAATGCCTTTTACCCTGGAAAGATAGAAGAGTTCAAGGGGATTCTAAAAGATGGAAGAAAGGGAGAAGTTGAAAATTCTACACTCAATCGAGCTATTTGAAATAATTGAAAATCATTTAACAATTCAATTAACCTTTTTTCCCTTTCCAGTTTTGGAAGTAAATGTACCTCTGGATCCTCTCATGGACTTGCACACATGGATAATTAGAAAAAATATTTGGCTTTCTATCTCTTGATTTACAACACTTATGAACACCATGAGGAAAGAGTGAGTTATTGGAAAAAGTCTTAGCAGTGTGACGACAGATAAGCTTATATTTGGACCAGGGACAACTCTCACAGTTGAACCAAGTAAGTGACATTTCTTTCTTCCTAAAACTTCATTGAAAATTGAGGTGTAGGTGGACAAAATAGTTTAAAAGTTTGGGTTGACAGAAAGGATTTTCAGCTGCAATAATCCCTTGAATGCACTCACTCTCCAGCCAGGCATTCAAGCCAAACCCTCAGCTTGGATCTGCTCAGGAAGGTTTCCAGGAACAACTGGGCTGACTCTGCACAGCACCATTATTCCATGATCCCCAAACACCAGCAGGGCACTGCTTAGCCTGTGATAACTTATTCCCACTTTGGGCAGCACTCTGGCCCAAATTTACTGTCCAGTGTCCAATTCTCCAGCGGGCTTGCACTGACTGACTTGGGGCAGGAATGCAGAGCTCAGTGAAGAGCTCCCAGTATGAGGAGTTTTAGACACATCTGTAACTCCTGGCTGGAGAAGTTCTCGTTTGACACTGGCACCACACTGACAGTGTCCACTGCCCTGGGGACAGAGCAGGAAAGAGGTGAAATAGCCTTGGGCTTAAATTCTCACAAGTGCCTCATATCCAAGAGCTCCTGGAATGAAAGACAATTGGCTCCCAGGTTGTGTGGGTTCTGCAAAGAGCAATGTGGGGAATAGGGATTATAAGCAGCGTTACTTATTCCTATCTTCATTTGGAATTCCATTTTGTGCAAAAAAGGTGCAGGTCACCCCAAGTAAAGTCACCATTCTGAAGAAAGACCTATCTTTTCATCCTGTTTGATTATTTTCTTTTTCTAGCTAATGACAGGATATTTTCAGAGCTGCACAGAGATTCTGGTATTAACTTTGATGGTAAAAGATGCTGGGCCTTAAGTATCAGACTCCCTTTTGAGGCTGCTGAAATACTCAAGAAGTTGAAGCCAAAGTTTCCAGGATGTGAGCAATCTCCTCCTTTGGGTTTTGAATTCCTTTGGGAGACACTAATATGCATTTTAAGGTGTTTACAGCACGGATATTTTCCAATCTTTTGCCAACTCCCCAAATCAAAATGGCATAAAATAACAACCATTAGTACCACTGTGGGTTATCCAGGCATATTCTGTTGAGGGCTCAGTTAAGGACAGAGAAGGTTTTCCTTTAGGTACTCTTTTGTTTATTCCAGATTAAACATTCTAAAAAAATGCTAAGGCCCATTACTTTCTGGAATGGAGGGCTCCTCCTTTGACTTTGTAAGATGAAAGTAAAGGAGAAGTACAACTTTTTGTTCAAATAAATTTTTAGAACATAAAACACGAATCCCTTCCAGAAGCAAGCAGTGGTAGGAATTCATGGCTGTACTGCCAGGGAATGCAAATTGGTGGGACTCAGGTGAGCCTTCTGGGGCCAGATAAAACAAATCTTCTGCTCTCTGAACTACAATTGCACTGTGTGCATTATTGCTTGCTGAAGATCCTGCCCAGGGAGCTACTGCAGAGAAGCTGCCTGTTTGTGTTCCGGCTCTTTGGAAAGCCTGGAGAGGAGACCACATGAAAAGCCTTTCAAGGTCTTCTCAGAGAACACAGAATGCACAGGACTGACAGGCTCTGGCCAATCATGGTGCAACTGGGAAGGAAATGTGTAGAGGAAGAATAGCAAAGCGAGCCCTTTTTGATTTACGCATTTTAACTGTGAGTTACTGCTGCTCTTGTCTTTGGGAACGGAACTCAACTGACCGTGGAGCCAAGTAGGTATCCTTTATACATTACCATTTTCTGAGTTGATACTCTTTCAGTTTCCCCTTTTGCAAGTATTTTATTCCCCCTAAAATTTATGCAGACATTCACTCATGTTTTTCAGTCACTAATTTTACTTTCTATGTGTAATCTTTTGCATGCAGCTAGACAATTCAAATGTAAAAATATTCTTATTCCACTTCCCGATGTTGCCAAAGAACTTGAACTCCAAGTTCTGTCTGCTATCATTCTGAATTTCCTTGGGACCTACACCTATCCACTAATTCAGACTTCTTAATAAGATTACAATAATCAGTGTTGGGTTTAAAGTCACACTTGGACTGTCTAAAGGGAAATAAAGTGTCTGTGGAAGTTGGCATACAAGTTCCTAAGACTATCTTTTGTGTCAGAGTTAAAAATACAACACTGATAGCAAAGAAGGATACAAAAGCATGAAATAAAATCTTATGCAACATTTCTGTACTAGTTTAATCTTAATAAATTGTTCAGAGATTGGATTCAACTGAACTGGTTAAGCCAAGGTAATGTGTTGGATTTCTGTTGGGCGTCTAGTGGGGAGCGTAAAATAAAAACAGTATTTATTTATGTCTGTCATGAATGTGCAAGGCAATCCAGGTAGAATTGTTATGTTTTGGAATTAAATGGCTGAGAAAGCAGAATAAGTGGAGTCTTGGAGTGGCATTCATCAAAGCTCCCCTCTTGTTTGTAGGTCTATTATAAAATCAAGGGTTCACTTACAAGCACAAGCTTTGGCAAAAGGTAGTTGTGATCCTGTGGGATTAAATCTCCTATTAAATATGTCCCCCATACCCATTTCTGTCTTTAAATTTGATCTTTTGGAAGAAGCAGCAAGAAATAAAGACCACAAAAAGTGATTGCGAATGCTACAAATTAGTCACAGATGGAGTACATGTGAATTTTGGGTCACTCAGCACCCGGGCAAGCCTGCAGTAAAATCAATCCTGTCCAAACCTTGCTTTTCTTTTCAGGCATTTCAAAAACTTCTGATCCCGAAGTCATTGTGATGAAATCAAAGAAACTGGAAGGAGGTGGCAGCTCTGGGAAAGCAGCTTGTTTGGCAAGGAACTTCCCTACAAAGAACATCAGCTTGGAGATGCCCTCTCAGGAGGTGGTCTATGAACAGAGCCCATCCATTCTGACATCACAGGGGTTGTACAATGCAATTAAAGTGGTCAGGGTGACAAAAGACACAGAGGTGACCTGCACGGCCAAATTCGGCGACCGCACCATAACAGCAAAGCCAGGTACAGTTTGGTGGCACAGCTGTCACTTATTTCTGGAGACAGTGGCCTGTGGGGCTTGGTGTTCTCCTTCTGGACAGCACTGCCCTGGGCAGACAGCAGAAATAAGAAAGACATTTGCGATTTCAGCAGGGAAAAATGAAAGATGTTTCAAAGCATCTGAAAGAAATGGTTTCAACTGTTTAATTACTTTGAGATACTTTTCCGGGGAGAAGAGGAAAGACACAATCTATTGCTTCAAAATGTGAATTTCCTTATGACGGAATACTCTAGCCTATAGAAGGAAACTTGCTGCAGCACAAGCTGAAACAGCCTCTCTAACACCAAAAGAAGTTAAAGGTGGGGTGTGTTGTGAGGCTTTTTTTAATTAAGTAAACTGTTATATTTGGTGGGACTGTTTTTTTAGTCCTGAAGGTCATTCAAAGAGTAAAACGACACAATGCAGGAATTCTTCTGTTTCTTGCAACTGCAAGGAGAAATTGCCTCCTCAAATTAATGTTGGAATTATTCCTGACCAGCTGAGGCCCACTCTGATCTTGCCTCCAATTTTTTATGAGAAATTTCATCTAAACATTTTTTTTTATCCTCTATAAAATGTGGATATAGTTTCAAATGCCTTTTCTTTATCATGCTACAGAAGAGGAGGCTGAAGAACCAGGAATAGAGGCCACTGACAGGGTTTGCAACCGCACAAATACCTCAGCACAAGGTGAGTTACCCAAACACGGTGTGAGGTTACATTGCTCTCTGCGGGATAAAGGCATGGAAATGTATTTTCTCCAGGGCAGAGGACTCAGAACACAACACATTCAGCAGATTGTGTTCCAAGGTTGCTGTTCCAACGTTGCTCCCCTCTTCTTGCCATGTTCTCTCTTGGCTGTTCCTTTGCTGCTCTTCCTTCCCCTGAAACTCTCACCTGTGGATTTTCCACTTTCTGCCAAGATCACAGCACCAAAAACTAGACCATGATGTCTCCCTTCTTTTCTGGTCACTGAGCAGATGCTGGAGGGCAGAGAGGGAACATGCTGTCCATGGCTGTGTTGGGGTTGAGAGTCCTGCTGGCAAAGAGCATCGCCTTCAATGCCCTCATGAGCATCAAGTTGTTTCTTTTCTGAGGTAAGGGAGCTCACAGCTCTCAAACACTGGTTCATAGGCCCAATTTCATTAAATGTACTTTAAACCTCCCTTTGCTCTTCCAGACATGGGCAATGAACCCAAAGAAGAGCAGCAAAGAGCGTGAACCAGCAGCACAAGGGGTTGAACAAGCAGGGCCAGAGCTGCTGACAGAGACCAGCCAGGACACAAGGCAGCACCTTCCCCTGCAGACATGCAACACTCTTCACTCCTGCCTGGCCAGCTGATTTACACTGAAGAGTTTTAAGTGCTTTTGCTCTTTCCTCTCCTCTGACAACTGAGCACAGTGGATTTATCCTCATCCTCCTGCTAAGGAGATCCCTCCCACTCTTCTGCCATTTGCACACCAGTGTCCAACCTGCTTCAGTAGCTTTGAAAACTCCAGTGCTCACTGCTGAGAGATGCCATTGAGAAGCACCTTTCCGAGGCACGTTGTGTTACTGCCTGAGGAACTGGAGTAGCACTGCTGGGGGAATTCCAGCCCACAAGCTGCCTTTTGTTGCTTAGGGTTTAGGACGATTTACTAAGTGTGTATTGCAGATAAGAAGAGCTCTGTAGAATCTGATTTTATTCAACTAGATAATGTTCACTTCTTGATTAAGCCTGTCTTTCTTCTGCCAAATGTATTGCATGTGCATTTTAGGTTTCTGCAGTAGGGACAAAAATAAAGTTCTGCTAGCCCAAAATCTTGTTGGTTTTTTGTGCTTATTCTTCTGAAACTAGGATGGAAATTGCTGAAATCTAACTACCCTAGAACCCCACTGGGATCAGAAACACAGCTTTGATATTGCAGATTTCCTGTTGGCTGAATTTGTCTTTTGCAGACTTGGTGCAGGGAAATGTCTCTGGCACATTCAGGAGCCTCAGTCAGGAGAGTCCTTGCTGAAGGCACGAGGGAGGAAAATGCTCCTGTCAGCAGGGAACAAACCCTGCTGCTGTTTTGCACTCAGGGACAGGAGGCAGGGGCCACCAGAAAATAATCTGGGCTGGTTTGATGGAGTGATAGTTTCCATAGCAACTTGGCTCTTACCTAACAGAGCCCAGCCCACACCTTCCCCAGCTCATGCCCCTCTCACCAGCTACAGGCAGGATGCTGTGGTCACCATTTCTGACTCAGTCACACCAGGCAGCATCAACCCTCCCCTGCTTTTGAAAACACAAGGTAACCACATCCTGAAGGGGAAATAAGGCTTTGCTGCCCCTGCCTGAGCTCCTGCAGCCCTCAAGAGAGCCTCTGCATGGCACACAGCAAGGGCTGCTGCACTGAGCTTGCTCTGCTCACACCCTCAGGCCCTGCAGTGCTGAAACAGTCCTTTGAAAAGAAACTTCAGTTCCTTCTCCCCTGGGCAAAGGTGAACAAATGCCCTGACTAAAACTATATCAAGAAATTTCAGCAGACATATAAAACATCCCAGCAGACTGGGAGCAGCACAGAAGATACACAAAAGATAAAGACCATTAATGAACATCACTTCCAAACACCAGCCCTGGCAAGGTCAGAGACACCTGGTCTGGGAAAAGGTCAATGAGAGAACCAAGACTGAGAACCAATATAACATCCAAGGTGCAGGGATCAATAAAAAATCAAACACTACAAACTGTGGAACTTGGGAGCAATGAGCATTGAACCAATGAATTTCCCTGGGTTGCAAATGTAGAAGTAGAAGAAAACCCCAATGAAAACCTTGTGTGATGGAAGGATTTTCTCTGCACAACCCGTGCAATGTGTGGATGAAATGATTTTGGTTGCACCTCCTAGCCAGAATAAAGGAATGCCTTGATTCTCTAACATGCAGTGTGGTAGTTGACATCTGTCCTGCTGATCAAGTCAAAATGGTGAGAGCTCTCTCCAGTGGCAGAGAATATTAAAAGCATCCTGAAAGAATAAAGCTTTCTCCAAGAGGTTACATGGGAAAACATAGTGAAGAACACCATTAGAATGGGCAATACTAAACACATTTTTGTACCACTGAACCCTCCAGTGTTCTTATACCACATTAAAAATGCAATGTAATAATCATATTCCTGCATCTGCTAGGCATAATCTGACCTATCTCTGTTGTGAACCAAAATCCTATAAACTTGCTGACAAAATTAGATCTAACATAAACAGAAACTCAAAAGGAGCAAGGTTAATTACCTGACTGTAAGGCAAGTTCTCTCTTTTTCTCTTATATTTCAGTCAGCAGATGTTGTCTGAACTGAAGTAATTAGAACCCAATCTTCCCCCTGCAAATCTATTCAGGACTGGGGAGTGCAGAGCTCTGGGCAATGTCTGTCTCCCTAAAGCACAATTTGAAAAGAGATCTCAAATCTAGGATTTCTGTAGGGAGGGCCTCAGTTGATTCCTGGCTATACCAAAGCCTTTGACAACCAGGGAAATTCCTCTTTTGTGACCTGTACTGAAACATAACCTGCAAGGAGACAGAGAAGAGACACCCCAGCCCTCATAAAGTGGACACCTCTAAGAGGCACTGTGCACACACAGTTTTATTTTGATGACACATGGAGTCTCTGGCCATGGGCTTCCACCTGCCTGGGAGCACTACTAGATCATCCTTGGGACAGTATCTTTCTCTAACACTTGACAGGAGCCATCTCCAGAGGCTGAGAGTTGCTGTCCTCTCCCCAGTCCCCTTCTCAGGGCCCACTGCCCTGCACAATATCAGCATGGGGAGCTCATAGGGGAACACACACAGGGTTAGGTCCCACAGCCACAGGAACAGCCCCAGCAGCATTGGCACCACTGGCTCCAGACCTGATACAACTAATGCTGAGATCAGATTGGTCTGCAGCCCACTCTGGGCAGATCTGGTCTTATCTCAACCCTTCATGCCCCACACTGGATGCCAAAGGAGGCTGTTCTGGTTTAGGACTGGAATTTCCCAATTTAGAGTTCCCACTGACTCACTCCAAATCAAGCCTGAGGCTCTTCCACAGGATCACACAAAGTGTGAATATGGAGAGGGCTTAAGAGAAAGATGGGGACCACGCAGGGTGAGAGACAGGCAGGAGGGCAGCAAGAGCTTCAAGTTGTGCTCCTGGTGCCCCACCTCTCCCCCTCAGTGTTGTCATAGGCAGAGGGAGGGACCAGCAGGGCCTGGGCCTGAGAGCAGTGACAGAGGCCCAGGCAGGGCAGGTGTGGGCAGAGCTGTTGTGCAGGCCCCGAGAAGCTGCAGAGAGGCCACTGAGAGCGGGCCTGGCCATGTGGAGTGCCCTGTGCCTGGGCTTCTTGCCCATTGTAGGTAAGTGAAGGCAAGGGCTGCTGGCCCCAGGAGCTGAGCGTGGCCCTGGGCTCTGCAGGGCTCTGGGCAGCTGTGCTGAGCGCTTGCAGCCGCAGCTGTGCCCCGGCTCCAGCTGCCCAGCCCTGCCTGTGGAGCACGGCGAGAGCAGCCCTGCTCCTCTTGTGCCTCTGAGCTCGGCACCTCCATGCCAGCTGCCTCCTCTGCAGCCTGGCCACACGCAGGGCACCTCCCTGCTGCACTCACATCTCGGGGCCCAGCGCTTTGCCCTGGCACTGGACACTGCTCCTGGGCCACTGCCGCCCCTCTGGCACAGACCAGCTGGGCCATGGCAGCACAGGGCACAGGCCTCACTGCCTGGGACAGCCCTTGGTCTTTGCTCTGCTCACCCACAGCAGCTTCAGGGACAGGACACTGGGTTCCTCACCAACCTGTCTTGGCAAGGACAAAGGAATTTATTGTCCCGCCATGGTGCAAATCCTTCCTGCTTTTTTTGGGAAAATCAGAAAAAGCTTCCTGTGTGACTGGGAAAAGGAAGGAGGAAAATGAGGTGTCTCCTTCCTTGTGAGCCTTGCTAGCTTCTACCAGCTCTGCCCATCTCTGTCAGCTGGCTTCCAAGAGGAGGATTTTGTCCTCCCATAGGTCCAGTGCCAGTCCAAAGCCCCACCAGCATTGCTGTGACCTTTGCTGCATTTTGGAGTGACTGTGGCTCGTTCTTGCTCTCTGCAGCAGTCACTGGCCAGGTGACCTTGGAGCAGAACCCCAGGGAAGTGACCGTGGGAGAGGGAGATGAAGTCACCTTCCACTGCAGCATGAAGGGAGGTGCAATGAGCAGCTACTACATGTACTGGTACCGTCAGGGCCCACGGGGCATTGAATGGATTTATGAAAACTATGGACAAACCTATGGAGAAGGTTTCAAAGATCGCTTTAAAGGAAAACTGCAGAGGTCCATGAACAGCTTCACACTGCAGCTCCTGGCAGCAACCCCAGGTGATGCAGCAACGTATTACTGTGGAGCAGAACCACCCTGGAGCAGCTCTGCAGCAGAGTGAACCAAAAACCAGCAGATGGGGATGATCTCTCAGCATTTCTTTCTGGCAGCTGCTGCCCAGGGCTCTTGTCAGGCAATGGCAGGTGCAGGAAACGTCCCTCTGGCCTGGGGGCACTAGAAGGCACTGGAGGGAGGCTGCCAGAAGGGCTGGCACCATTGATGGTGCAGGAGGATCTGTGCTGGCAACTGCAGAGGCTGCAGTTTGGGGAAGTGCAGGTTTAGTGCACATTGCCTGGGCTCCTGTCCAGCACAGCCTCATTTCTCCTCTGTGCCTTGCCTTGGCTCCCAGCCCTTTTTCTTTAGGGACAGTCTGCATGGCTTTGGGAAGTGGGAATTTGGCTTAGCCACATTGACAGCCTTCAACAGGGAGACAAAGGGTCTTGCTGGGTGAGGAGAGAGTGGATGTTGTGCATTCTTCATTCAGTTGAGCTCCCAGCACTGACTTCCCTGCAAACCTTCTGGACAAATCCTTTCATTATGGCCATGGTTCAGTGACATGGATTGTGCAAGGGTACATATTCCTCCTCCCAGCCTCTCCTCCTGGGCTCTGGGAAATGAAATTCCTGAAGGCTGATCTGGCTGCTGAAGCCTGAGGTGAAGAAAGCATTCAGGACCTCAGCCCTGTCCCATATCCTGTGTCACCTGGTCCCCATCCCATTCAGCACTGGGCCCACGTTTTCCCAGCCTCGTTTGTCCGTGCAGCCTCCTGGCATGTTGTCCTGACTCCTTGCTCCCTGGGGAGGAATCCTCTTCAGCTCAGCACTGCTGGGACTGGGGACCAATGTGTGCCCTGCTGGGCTCCCAAGCCTGGGACGGACATGGACAGAGGGGAACAAATGCAATGGAGGGCCATGAACACAAGGAAGGGAACAGCTGACGTATAAGGAGAGCCTGGGAGATCTGGGTTGGTTTAGCGTGCAGAAGAAAATGTTGAGGGGCATCTGACACTGAGGTGAAATACCCCAGACTCTGCAAGTTCCATTCTTGAGAACATTCACAACTGAACAGGACAAGGCTGTGGGCACCTCCTGCCCCTGCCACCATCGGGCAGCTCAGCCCCACACAGCTGCTCACTCCGTCCCCCTCTGTGCCATGCGGGAGAGGCACAAAAGGGTGGAGTGAGAAAATGTGTGTTTTGACAGAAAGAGAGTTGAGAAATCATGGCAAAACCAACACGCAAAAACCAAACAACATCTAGAATTAATTCCTGACTTCCCACTGGCACAGAGGAGGTACAGAGCTGCCTCCTCTTCTGCTCACCTTTCCTTATGCCCATTCTGGCTCTCCCGAAATAACAGCATCTGGTCTGATAGTTTTAGGAGAGAGCTTGGCAGCCTGTACCTGGGTCTGCAGCCTTACAGAACAACACCACACCCTAGGTTCTGACAGAACAACACTCACCACAAATGCAGCAAAGAACAGAAATACAGAAAACCAACCCATGCAGAATAGCTCTCCTCATTCCTCTGTGTGCCTCTCGTTGCCCCAACCAAAATTTTCTTTGTTTCATTTGCAGATTTCCCCGGTTCCTTTTTACCTTTGAAACTTGCAGCCTGAAGAGGACACAGGGTAGTCCTCAACACTCCTGTTGTAGCACAAGTTATTTCTCAATGTCCTCAGTGACAAAAGCTCTGAAAGGGCTATCTGTAATATTCTCCTGCTTACAAGAAAGAGCAGTGCCTGAGACGAGGAGCTCTGACCTCAGGGCTGGTTTGTCCTGATCACCCACCTCCAGGCAGCCCTTCCTAGCTCAGAATACCTCATAACAAGAGAAAAGCACCAGAAGACATATTTTCCAACAAAACCGGACACTGAACTATGGCCAGTAGTGGAATCAGTCAGAATTCCAGAGAAATTCCAGCCTCTGCATGGGGCCTGAGTTTCAAAGAATCCACTTCCCTGCACTACTGACCACTCGTCTGCACCATCTGCATGACACCAGGGTGCAGAGATCCAGCACAGGACAAGCCCTCAGGGATTATGTGAGCAAGAGTCACTGGCCAGATCTGACAGCAGGATGGGCCATGGGCTAGGAGAGGGCACAGCTGTGTGCTAGCTGAAGTATAAAAGAATAAACTCCCTTCATGATTGTATGCTCAGCATCCTTGTGTCCTCCCTGCTCAGGTGAAAAACAACTGACATGACAAAGTGGGGAGTCAAGATGTGTCCCCAGTAGTCGAGCGTGGCTTCAGCAGTTCCGAGGAGAGAGGAGCCGTCACCACCTTCAAGTGCGGGCAGCGTTTGGCCCACGGCAGCGCCGATGCCAGTGACTCTGTGATTCTGTGACACAGTGATTCTGTGCTACGAGGGCGAATTTCAGGGCGCGTTGGCCACGGGTCCCTTCGGCAGAAGGCGCTGTCCAAGCGCTCAGCGCTGCTTTGCGTGCGCGGCCCGGGCGCGGCCGGCGCTGCCTGTCCCGCCCGGCGGGGCCGCGCTCCCGGGGCCCGGGGCGGGTGAGTCGGGGCGGGCAGAGGCGCCGGCGCTGCCCCGGCGAGGCGGGGCCGGGCGGGAGCGGCCCGAGCGCGGCTCCGCTCGCCTCCTGTGCGGCTGCCGCGGCGCCGGCAGCGATGTTGGCCGGGCCGGGGCCGGGGCTGCTGGCCTTGGCCTTGGCCTTGGCGCCGGCAGGTGAGAGCCGGCCGGGGAGGGCAGCGAGCCCGGCCGGGGCAACCAGGCACAGCCACAGCGACAGGCAGCGACAGGAGCAGGAGCACGAACAGGGACGGGCACAAGGCCAGAGGCTGGGGAAAGGACAGGGGCAGAGGCAGGGCAGGGAACACGGGCAAAGGCCGGGGCAGACCCAGGGACAGGGGCTGTGGGCCGGGGCTGGCGGCTGTGGCTGTGCCGGGCCGGGGGCACCGGGACACCGGGACAGCGCCCTCGGTCCGCGGCCGCGCCCCGCCCGATCCCTGCGCTCTCCCTCCGCAGGGCTCTGCGCACAGCCGAGGCTGCAGGAGGCCGGCGGAGGGCAGCGAGCGCCCGGCGACTCCGTCACCCTCTCCTGCCATGGATCCGGATTCACCTTCAAGGATTTTCTTTTTTGGTGGTACCGTCAGGCACCCGGAGGAAGCCCAGAGTGGGTGTCCTTTATTAGTTTTGATGCGACAGCTGTTTATTTTGACCAGTCAGTGCAGTGGAGGGCCAAGATGTCCCGGGACAATTCCCGGGCCGAGGTTTATCTCTCCCTGCTGACCCTGCAGCCCCGTGACTCTGCCCGGTACTTCTGCGCTGTTCACACGGGCACAGGAAACCCAGCCTGGCTTTAACACAAACCAGCTCGGGGCTGGATCAGCACCCACGACATTTGGAGATGGTGAATTCCAAAGTGCTTCAGGGCTGTTCCTGAGAAATCAGGTGCCATCCCCACGCAGCACCAGTGATCCTGGCCTTTCATCAAGAGCTCCTTTCCCAGCACTGAGGCTTTCCTTCCCCTGAGTCCCAATTGCAATGTTCTACTCCGTAGACGAGCTTCAAGGTTTTTCTGTCATGCAGTCAGCCTGGTGACTGCCTGGCTCCAGTCTCACTCAGCCTTCCTTGGTCCCCTTCTTAAGTGGAACATGCAAAGCACCTGCAGAGTCCTGGGCTGCGTTTGCTGCTGGGCAGGGCTCCGTGAGGGCTTTGAGAGGAAGAGGCAGCTGGAGAAGTGTCACCACTGGGGAGCCTGTAGGGTGCAGGGCCAGAGTGCTGGGAGCAGGGTGAGGAGCACTTTGGCTTGGGGGTGGCCTGGCCAAGCCGAGCTGAGATCCTGGGGTGTCCCATATGGGAGGAGACGCCCAGCAGAGGCAGGGCCAGCAGAGCCAGGGGAAGGACAAACTGACAGCTTCCCTGGTCACCTCCAATGTCCCAGCCTGGGAGACTCCCTGAGAGAAAGGCCAGGGCTGGCCCCTCAGAACCACGTCACTGTTAGCCTACCACAGCATTTCCTGCCTAACAAATGGGCTGTTACTGCACCACAAAGAGTGAGAGACAGGCAGGAGGGCAGCAAGAGCTTCAAGTTGTGCTCCTGGTGCCCCACCTCTCCCCCTCAGTGTTGTCATAGGCAGAGGGAGGGACCAGCAGGGCCTGGGCCTGAGAGCAGTGACAGAGGCCCAGGCAGGGCAGGTGTGGGCAGAGCTGTTGTGCAGGCCCAGAGAAGCTGCAGAGAGGCCACTGAGAGCGGGCCTGGCCATGTGGAGTGCCCTGTGCCTGGGCTTCTTGCCCATTGTAGGTAAGTGAAGGCAAGGGCTGCTGGCCCCAGGAGCTGAGCGTGGCCCTGGGCTCTGCAGGGCTCTGGGCAGCTGTGCTGAGCGCTTGCAGCCGCAGCTGTGCCCCGGCTCCAGCTGCCCAGCCCTGCCTGTGGAGCACGGCGAGAGCAGCCCTGCTCCTCTTGTGCCTCTGAGCTCGGCACCTCCATGCCAGCTGCCTCCTCTGCAGCCTGGCCACACGCAGGGCACCTCCCTGCTGCACTCACATCTTGGGGCCCAGCGCTTTGCCCTGGCACTGGACACTGCTCCTGGGCCACTGCCGCCCCTCTGGCACAGACCAGCTGGGCCATGGCAGCACAGGGCACAGGCCCCACTGCCTGGGACAGCCCTTGGTCTTTGCTCTGCTCACCCACAGCAGCTTCAGGGACAGGACACTGGGTTCCTCACCATCCTGTCTTGGCAAGGACAAAGGAATTTATTGTCCCGCCATGGTGCAAATCCTTCCTGCTTCTTTGGGGAAAATCAGAAAAAGCTTCCTGTGTGACTGGGAAAAGGATGGAGGGAAATGTGGTGTCTCCTTCCTTGTGAGCCTTGCTAGCTGCCACCAGCTCTGCCCATCTGTGTCAGCTGGCTTCCAAGAGGGGGATTTTGTCCTCCCACAGGTCCTGTACCACCAGCATTGCCGTGACCTTTGCTGCATCTTGGAGTGACTGTGGCTCGTTCTTGCTCTCTGCAGCAGTCACTGGCCAGGTGACCTTGGAGCAGAACCCCAGGGAAGTGACCGTGGGAGAGGGAGATGAAGTCACCTTCCACTGCAGCATGAAGGGAGATGCTATGAGCGACTACTTCATGTACTGGTACCGTCAGGGCCCACGGGGCATGGAATGGATTTACAGGGAAGGTGATAAATATGGAGAAGGTTTCAAAGATCGCTTTAAAAGAAGAGTACAGAGCTCCATGAACAGCTTCACTCTGCAGATCCTGGCAGCAACCCCAGGCGATGCAGCAACGTATTACTGTGGAGCAAGAACCACCCTGGAGCAGCTCTGCAGCAGAGTGAACCAAAAACCAGCAGATGGGGATGACAGATCTCTCAGCATTTCTTTCTGGCAGCTGCTGCCCAGGGCTCTTGTCAGGCAATGGCAGGTGCAGGAAACGTCCCTCTGGCCTGGGGGCACTAGAAGGCACTGGAGGGAGGCTGCCAGAAGGGCTGGTACCATTGATGGTGCAGGAGGATCTGCCCTGGGGACTGCAGAGGCTGCAGTTTGGGGAAGTGCAGGTTTAGTGCACATTGCCTGGGCTCCTGTCCAGCACAGCCTCATTTCTCCTCTGTGCCTTGCCTTGGCTCCCAGCCCTTTTTCTTTAGGGACAGTCTGCATGGCTTTGGGAATGGGGATTTGGCTTAGCCACATTGACAGCCTTCAACAGGGAGACAAAGGGTCTTGCTGGGTGAGGAGAGAGTGGATGTTGTGCATTCTTCATTCAGTTGAGCTCCCAGCACTGACTTCCCTGCAAACCTTCTGGACAAATCCTTTCATTATGGCCATGGTTCAGTGACATGGATTGTGCAAGGGTACATATTCCTCCTCCCAGCCTCTCCTCCTGGGCTCTGGGAAATGAAATTCCTGAAGGCTGATCTGGCTGCTGAAGCCTGAGGTGAAGAAAGCATTCAGGACCTCAGCCCTGTCCCATGTCCTGTGTCACCTGGTCCCCATCCCATTCAGCACTGGGCCCACGTTTTCCCAGCCTCGTTTGTCCGTGCAGCCTCCTGGCATGTTGTCCTGACTCCTTGCTCCCTGGGGAGGAATCCTCTTCAGCTCAGCACTGCTGGGACTGGGGACCAATGTGTGCCCTGCTGGGCTCCCAAGCCTGGGAAGGACATGGACAGAGGGGAACAAATGCAATGGAGGGCCATGAACACAAGGAAGGGAACAGCTGACATATAAGGAGAGCTTGGGAGATCTGGGTTTGTTTAGCGTGCAGAAGAAAATGTTGAGGGGCATCTGACACTGAGCTGAAATACCCCAGACTCTGCAAGTTCCATTCTTGAGAACATTCACAACTGAACAGGACAAGGCTGTGGGCACCTCCTGCCCCTGCCCCTATCGGGCAGCTCAGCCCCACACAGCTGATCACTCCGTCCCCCTCTGTGCCATGCGGGAGAGGAACAAAAGGGTGGAGTGAGAAAATGTGTGTTTTGACAGAAAGAGAGTTGAGAAATCATGGCAAAACCAACACGCAAAAACCAAACAACATCTAGAATTAATTCCTGACTTCCCACTGGCACAGAGGAGGCACAGAGCTGCCTCCTCTTCTGCTCACCTTTCCTTACGCCCATTCTGGCTCTCCAGAAATAACAGCATCAGGTCTGATAGTTTTAGGAGAGAGCTTGGCAGCCTGTACCTGGGTCTGCAGCCTTACAGAACAACACCACACCCTAGGTTCTGACAGAACAACACTCACCACAAATGCAGCAAAGAACAGAAATACAGAAAACCAACCCATGCAGAATAGCTCTCCTCATTCCTCTGTGTGCCTCTCGTTGCCCCAACCAATATTTTCTTTGTTTCATTTGCAGATTTCCCCGGTTCCTTTTTACCTTTGAAACTTGCAGCCTGAAGAGGACACAGGGTAGTCCTCAACACTCCTGTTGTAGCACAAGTTATTTCTCAATGTCCTCAGTGACAAAAGCTCTGAAAGGGCTATCTGTAATATTCTCCTGCTTACAAGAAAGAGCAGTGCCTGAGACGAGGAGCTCTGACCTCAGGGCTGGTTTGTCCTGATCACCCACCTCCAGGCAGCCCTTCCTAGCTCAGAATACCCCATAACACAGGAAAACACCAGAAGACATATTTTCCAACAAAACCGGACACTGAACTATGTCCAGTAGTGGAATCAGTCAGAATTCCAGAGAAATTCCAGCCTCTGCATGGGGCCTGAGTTTCAAAGAATCCACTTCCCTGCACTACTGACCACTCGTCTGCACCATCTGCATGACACCAGGGTGCAGAGATCCAGCACAGGACAAGCACTCAGGGATTATGTGAGCAAGAGTCACAGGCCAGATCTGACAGCAGGATGGGCCATGGGCGAGGAGAGGGCACAGCTGTGTGCTAGCTGAAGTATAAAAGAATAAACTCCCTTCATGATTGTATGCTCAGCATCCTTGTGTCCTCCCTGCTCAGGTGAAAAACAACTGACATGACAAAGTGGGGAGTCAAGATGTGTCCCCGGTAGTCGAGCGTGGCTTCAGCAGTTCCGAGGAGAGAGGAGCCGTCACCACCTTCAAGTGCGGGCAGCGTTTTGCCCACAGCGACCTTCTGGGCTACGAGGGCGAATTTCAGGGCGCGTTGGCCACGGGTCCCTTCGGCAGAAGGCGCTGTCCAAGCGCTCAGCGCTGCTTTGCGTGCGCGGCCCGGGCGCGGCCGGCGCTGCCTGTCCCGCCCGGCGGGGCCGCGGTCCCGGGGCCCGGGGCGGGTGAGTCGGGGCGGGCAGAGGCGCCGGCGCTGCCCCGGCGAGGCGGGGCCGGGCGGGAGCGGCCCGAGCGCGGCTCCGCTCGCCTCCTGTGCGGCTGCCGCGGCGCCGGCAGCGATGTTGGCCGGGCCGGGGCCGGGGCTGCTGGCCTTGGCCTTGGCCTTGGCGCCGGCAGGTGAGAGCCGGCCGGGGAGGGCAGCGAGCCCGGCCGGGGCAACCACGCACAGCCACAGCGACAGGCAGCGACAGGAGCAGGAGCACGAACAGGGACGGGCACAAGGCCAGAGGCTGGGGAAAGGACGGGGCAGAGGCAGGGCAGGGAACACGGGCAAAGGCCGGGGCAGACCCAGGGACAGGGGCTGTGGGCCGGGGCTGGCGGCTGTGGCTCTGCCGGGCCGGGGGCACCGGGACACCGGGACAGCGCCCTCGGTCCGCGACCGCGCCCCGCCCGATCCCTGCGCTCTCCCTCCGCAGGGCTCTGCGCACAGCCGAGGCTGCAGGAGGCCGGCGGAGGGCAGCGAGCGCCCGGCGACTCCGTCACCCTCTCCTGCCATGGATCCGGCTTCACCTTTAAGGATCGTTCTATTTGGTGGTACCGTCAGCCACCCGGAGGGAGCCCACAGTGGGTGTCCTTTATCAGCCGCCCCAAAGGCACTACAGTGAAATACGGGGCAGCGGTGAAGGGTCGGGCCAAGATTTCCCGGGACAATTCCCGATCCGAGGCTTATCTCTCTTTGCGGTCCTTGCAAGCTCAGGACTCTGCCCGGTATTTCTGTGCCGTCCCACGGGGACAGGAAATGCAGATGAGCTTTAACACAAACCTCCTGCGGCCCAGCAGAGGCTGCCTTAAATGCAGGGAAGGTGTGAGTTGCCAGGGGCTGGAGCCAATGGGTCTCAAGGCTGTTTCCAAGAAGTCAGGTGCCATCGCTGTGTACCTCAGGTATTCCTGGCCTTTACTGCACACCACAAGGCTTCTGCTTTATTGCTAATTCTATTTAGAGTAGAATTGCGAGCAATTGGAAAATGCCTTGCTCTAAATTTATCCTAGTTTGCTGCCAGGCTTATTGTCAAAGTGCAACCCCAACCAGCTTCTCCTTCTCTATGCTAAACAGGTCCAGCTCTGACAGCCTTTTAAACTTGGAGAGATGCTCCACATCAGCAGCTGAAAAGCAAAGAAAGCTGAGTCTGCAGTACAGGAGAAATGAGGACATTCTGCCCTACTTCTCCATCAACAGGGAGGTTTTTAGCCATTTCTAGGAAAAACGGTCTTTCACAGAATGATTCCTTGGGAAGACAAAGGCCATCACTCCGAATGTCCCCTTTCCTCCTTTCCGTGAGCTTTATTTCTGAGAAACAAATATTACAGAATGGGATATTCCTTTGCTCAGTCGGCAAAAGTGGTGCTGCTGTGTCCCATCACAGCTTATTGCCCAACCCCAGGCACTCACTGGCGAGACAGTGGGAGAAACAAAAACGGCCTCTGAGCAAGAGGTTTAACAGCCTCGTGTCTACACCGCTCTTTGCTGACAAAGAGAAAATGAAGCCTCACGCGGCGCTGTCCCCCGTCCCTTCGTGCACCGCTGCCTGTCCCGCCCGGCGGGGCCGCGCTCCCGGGGCCCGGGGCGGGTGAGTCGGGGCGGGCAGAGGCGCCGGCGCTGCCCCGGCGAGGCGGGGCCGGGCGGGAGCGGCCCGAGCGCGGCTCCGCTCGCCTCCTGTGCGGCTGCCGCGGCGCCGGCAGCGATGTTGGCCGGGCCGGGGCCGGGGCTGCTGGCCTTGGCCTTGGCCTTGGCGCCGGCAGATGAGAGCCGGCCGGGGAGGGCAGCGAGCCCGGCCGGGGCAACCACGCACAGCCACAGCGACAGGCAGCGACAGGAGCAGGAGCACGAACAGGGACGGGCACAAGGGCAGAGGCTGAGGAAAGGACAGGAGCAGAGGCAGGACAGGGAACACGGGCAAAGGCCGGGGCAGACCCAGGGACAGGGGCTGTGGGCCGGGGCTGGCGGCTGTGGCTGTGCCGGGCCGGGGGCACCGGGACACCGGGACAGCGCCCTCGGTCCGCGGCCGCGCCCCGCCCGATCCCTGCGCTCTCCCTCCGCAGGGCTCTGCGCACAGCCGAGGCTGCAGGAGGCCGGCGGAGGGCAGCGAGCGCCCGGCGACTCCGTCACCCTCTCCTGCCGTGGATACGGATTCACCTTTAAGGATCGTTCTATTTGGTGGTACCGTCAGGCACCCGGAGGGAGCCCAGAGTGGGTGTCCTTTATTAGTTTTGATGCGACAGCTGTTTATTTTGACCAACCAATGCAGGGGAATGCCAAGATGTCCCGGGACAATTCCCGGGCCGAGGTTTATCTCTCCCTGCTGACCCTGCAGCCCCCCGACTCTGCCCGGTACTTCTGCGCTGTTCACACGGGCACAGGAAACCCAGCCTGGCTTTAACACAAACCAGCTCGGGGCTGGATCAGCACCCACGACATTTGGAGATGGTGAATTCCAAAGTGCTTCAGGGCTGTTCCTGAGAAATCAGGTGCCATCCCCACGCAGCACCAGTGATCCTGGCCTTTCATCAAGAGCTCCTTTCCCAGCACTGAGGCTTGCCTTCCCCTGAGTCCCAATTGCAATGTCCTACTCTGTAGAGGAGCTTCAAGGTTTTTCTGTCATGCAGTCAGCCTGGTGACTGCCTGGCTCCAGTCTCACTCAGCCTTCCTTGGTCCCCTTCTTAAGTGGAACATGCAAAGCACCTGCAGAGTCCTGGGCTGCCTTTGCTGCTGGGCAGGGCTCCGTGAGGGCTTTGAGAGGAAGAGGCAGCTGGAGAAGTGTCACCACTGGGGAGCCAGAGGGTGCAGGGCCAGAGTGCTGGGAGCAGGGTGAGGAGCACTTTGGCTTGGGGGTGGCCTGGCCAAGCCGAGCTGAGATCCTGGGGTGTCCCATATGGGAGGAGACGCCCAGCAGAGGCAGGGCCAGCAGAGCCAGGGGAAGGACAAGCTGACAGCCTCCCTGGTCACCTCCAATGTCCCAGCCTGGGAGACTCCCTGAGAGAAAGGCCAGCGCTGGCCCCTCAGAACCACGTCACCTTTAGCCCAACACAGCATTTCCTGCCTAACAAACGGGCTGTTACTGCACCACAAAGAGTGAGAGACAGGCAGGAGGGCAGCAAGAGCTTCAAGTTGTGCTCCTGGTGCCCCACCTCTCCCCCTCAGTGTTGTCATAGGCAGAGGGAGGGACCAGCAGGGCCTGGGCCTGAGAGCAGTGACAGAGGCCCAGGCAGGGCAGGTGTGGGCAGAGCTGTTGTGCAGGCCCCGAGAAGCTGCAGAGAGGCCACTGAGAGCGGGCCTGGCCATGTGGAGTGCCCTGTGCCTGGGCTTCTTGCCCATTGTAGGTAAGTGAAGGCAAGGGCTGCTGGCCCCAGGAGCTGAGCGTGGCCCTGGGCTCTGCAGGGCTCTGGGCAGCTGTGCTGAGCGCTTGCAGCCGCAGCTGTGCCCCGGCTCCAGCTGCCCAGCCCTGCCTGTGGAGCACGGCGAGAGCAGCCCTGCTCCTCTTGTGCCTCTGAGCTCGGCACCTCCGTGCCAGCTGCCTCCTCTGCAGCCTGGCCACACGCAGGGCACCTCCCTGCTGCACTCACATCTCGGGGCCCAGCGCTTTGCCCTGGCACTGGACACTGCTCCTGGGCCACTGCCGCCCCTCTGGCACAGACCAGCTGGGCCACGGCAGCACAGGGCACAGGCCCCACTGCCTGGGACAGCCCTTGGTCTTTGCTCTGCTCACCCACAGCAGCTTCAGCGACAGGACACTGGGTTCCTCACCATCCTGTCTTGGCAAGGAAAAAGGAATTCTTTGTCCCGCCATGGTGCAAATCCTTCCTGCTTCTTTGGGGAAAATCAGGAAAAGCTTCCTGTCTTACTGGGAAAAGGAAGGAGGGAAATGTGGTGTCTCCTTCCTTGTGAGCCTTGCTAGCTGCCACCAGCTCTGCCCATCTCTGTCAGCTGGCTTCCAAGAGGAGGATTTTGTCCTCCCACAGGTCCAGTGCCAGTTCAAAGCCCCACCCGCATTGCCCTGACCTTTGCTGAGTCCTGGAATGACTGTGGCTCGTTCTTGCTCTCTGCAGCAGTCACTGGCCTGGTGACCTTGGAGCAGAACCCCAGGGAAGCGACCGTGGGAGAGGGAGATGAAGTCACCTTCCACTGCAGCATGAAGGGAGATGCTATGAGCGACTACTACATGTACTGGTACCGTCAGGGCCCACGGGGCATGGAATGGATTTACAGGGAAGGTGATAAATATGGAGAAGGTTTCCAAGATCGCTTTAAAGGAAGAGTGAGGGGCTCCCAGAACAGCTTCACTCTGCAGCTCCTGGCAGCAACCCCAGGCGATGCAGCAACGTATTACTGTGGAGCAAGAACCACCCTGGAGCAGCTCTGCAGCAGAGTGAACCAAAAACCAGCAGATGGGGATGACAGATCTCTCAGCATTTCTTTCTGGCAGCTGCTGCCCAGGGCTCTTGTCAGGCAATGGCAGGTGCAGGAAACGTCCCTCTGGCCTGGGGGCACTAGAAGGCACTGGAGGGAGGCTGCCAGAAGGGCTGGTACCATTGATGGTGCAGGAGGATCTGTCCTGGCAACTGCAGAGGCTGCAGTTTGGGGAAGTGCAGGTTTAGTGCACATTGCCTGGGCTCCTGTCCAGCACAGCCTCATTTCTCCTCTGTGCCTTGCCTTGGCTCCCAGCCCTTTTTCTTTCGGGACAGTCTGCATGGCTTTGGGAACGGGGATTTGGCTTAGCCACATTGACAGCCTTCAACAGGGAGACAAAGGGTCTTGCTGGGTGAGGAGAGAGTGGATGTTGTGCATTCTTCATTCAGTTGAGCTCCCAGCACTGATTTCCCTGCAAACCTTCTGGACAAATCCTTTCATTATGGCCATGGTTCAGTGACATGGATTGTGCAAGGGTACATATTCCTCCGCCCAGCCTCTCCTCCTGGGCTCTGGGAAATGAAATTCCTGAAGGCTGATCTGGCTGCTGAAGCCTGAGGTGAAGAAAGCATTCAGGACCTCAGCCCTGTCCCATGTCCTGTGTCACCTGGTCCCCATCCCATTCAGCACTGGGCCCACGTTTTCCCAGCCTCGTTTGTCCGTGCAGCCTCCTGGCATGTTGTCCTGACTCCTTGCTCCCTGGGGAGGAATCCTCTTCAGCTCAGCACTGCTGGGACTGGGGACCAATGTGTGCCCTGCTGGGCTCCCAAGCCTGGGAAGGACATGGACAGAGGGGAACAAATGCAATGGAGGGCCATGAACACAAGCAAGGGAACAGCTGACATATAAGGAGAGCCTGGGAGATCTGGGCGCATTTTATGCAGACGAGAAATTGCTGGCAGGGAAATTTGTCACACAAATCCCTCTCAGTCCTCCAACACGGGCCTTTGGTTTGTTCAAGGGAGAAAGAAAGAGCTTTTACTCATCTTTTCCCAATTGAATTTCCTCCCATCTACTCGGCCAGGATTGCAGCCCTCATCAACAACCGTGACCAGCAATGGACTTGTCCAGCTCCAGGAAGCAGCCAATAGACTGGTGAAATGTGAATGCTTGTTCTTCCCCTTCTTTCCAAAGCCATCTGCTTCACCAAATTATTGAAAAGTAACTTCTCTTGGTAATATTGCTCTGAGCATTCTCCTGTGGCAAAGAACTTACAGGCAACAAAATGGGAATAATTCCCTGAGAGAAAGAATAGGAAAAATCCTAACGTCCACCAACTTTTAAAGTTCAAAACATCCCTGATTATTGCAGCAGGATTAGGAAAATGGTCCACAATTGCAGGCTACCACTAATGATATGATTAAGATAACAATCAAATAAAAAGCCAACTTCAGGCAACGATAACAACAGCAAATAGAGTCAATTAGAGCACCATCAGCTGAACCAAAATAAATCCTGAACAATTCTTAAACATGGACTGATTTTTCCTCTGGCATGCAAATAGGCTTTGAGGAGAGTCATGCTTGAAGGTCTAGAAAACTTAGTAAATCTAGAATGAAAATAACTTGAAAAGTTATAAGATTGAGAGATGCTTCCCAGAAAACCTTTCAAGTGTTTAACCCTAACTTGCTGTGTGCTAAAAGACAAATCGGTAACCAGATCCTTTCTCTGAGGCACTTCTAACAACAATATTCTGTTCCAAAGTGTGAGAGCAATATTCTAGTTAGATATACAATACTGTCCACTCTGCTAAAAAAAGCAAGGATGGTAATGTTATTTTTAGTTTAGGGAATCCTCTGGAACAGTGTTAGATGTTCAGAAGTAGAGCAGCGTAGAGGGACAGGAAAACAAAAGGCAGCACTACAAAGACATGAAAGAGGAGACATCACCTGGCACTGAAAACCCCCCCAGATGTTTTTGTAGAACTGCCTAGCACAGTGTGAACTACGTACCACAGTGACTGAAAACACCTGAACCACCACACACAAACTGTCTCCCTCCCTTCTCTTGAAGGAGGAAAACATGGTGGCCTTACCTCATCTATTTTTCCTTAGACAACTCTGTGCACATACACAAATTGGATTTACCAGAATTACTGAAACAGCACAACACCCCACCTAATTGTCCAAGACCAATTTCCTCACCATTCAACCTGAGATCTTGGCTCTTGCAAACAGATCATTTTCAACAGTTGATCATCATGGCCAGTTGAACAACTCAGCAGGAACCTTCTCTATTAACCAGTTATGAGTTGATTTAGGAGCCCTTTGTTCATCATTTTGGACATCTGACACAAAGCTTGACTTACTGCTTTGTCAAGAGAAACCATTCTTGAGGTTCAAAAAGCAAATCTCTGAACGTGAGCAGCTCTCCTAGACCCCTCCTCTGTCCAGGACCATAACCCATGGGATTCCTCCCAGAAAATCCCAGATTCTGCTCTCTTGAAGCCCAGGGCTCCAGTCCTGTTTTTGCATTGCTCTCTTCTCCCAGGATCCTGAGCTCAAACAGTGCATGGTCACTGCAGCCAAGGCTGCCCCAACCACCAATTCTGCCTCAGTGGCACACACAGGTCCAGCTCACAGCCATTTGTGTTAGTAAGCTCACATCAGTACGTGCCAGAAAACTCCTGACTGCGTGTGCTCAGCTGTGCTCTCCTGCCAGCAGACACCTGACACACTTCAAGCACCCCATGAGGACCAGAGCCCAGGGATGTCCCATTTGTCCCACAAAAGCCTCACCTATTTCTTCCCATTCCTCTCATGTTTTCTACCCGTATTCCTGTCTTGGGAATGGCTTAAATTCCCTACCCATTCATGGGCTTGTCTTTGTTTTGTGTTCAGAATGGTCATTGACTGCCCAGGCTCAGGAAGTATCTCGATGGGCGAGGAGCAGCAGGGATCCCCTGAGAGTTGGTTGCTGCTTCCTTCCAGAGGGGCTGCTCAACTCAGGAGCCACACGGCGAGGGTGTCTGACTGGTGACACTGTTGCCCTGTGCTTTTTGCCTGTTTTTCCTTCTTTCTTTTCCTTTGGCACTGTGAGTAGGGATTGCCAGCTTGATTCTCTGCTTCCCTGTCACTTGCAAGCCTAGAACCAGTGTGTGCTACACCAGGAGCAGGGAGGCAGGAGAACACTGCTGATCCCAGCACCAGCCATTGCCAGGGAGCTGTCCAAAGGAGCAATCCCCCACCCAGGCCTGCTGTTGTCTGCCACTGCTTCAGGGATTTTTGCGACACTATAACTTGACACCCCTTGTCTGCCCAGACACCCGTGGCTCCTGCTGCAGCTTCAGAATTTCCCCTACACTTGGTTTACCACTGTGAGTGTTCTCACCTCTGCTGTTGCAGCCTGCTGCTCCAAGGTTCCTGCTGGAGCTGGTTTCAGTATCCAGAGGGGCACTGGGACTGGCTGCTCCTGTGGGATTGTAAAGGGAGCCCCTTCTCCATCTCTCCTGCCTGCCCACCCACCAGTACCCACATGCAGAGAGGCGGCCGAGCTCGCGCCACAGCGCCCCCTGCTGGCGCCGGGGAATCACCGCACCCGCCCTGCCCGGCCGGCAGCCAGCAGCGCCCCTGCTGGCTGTGCCTGGAACTGCACCGAAGGGAAAAGCGCCTGCGGCCGAGAGAGGCCGGGCCTGGGTGTCTGGGTCTGTTTGGTGCTACTGCTGTTGTTTGTTTGAGTTGTTATACATACACATACTGGAAAACAACTGTTATTCCCTTTCCTCTGTGTGTGCCAGAAAGTCACTTTATTTCAAAGTTGTATTAAGTTGGAGGGAATATTCTCCACTCCATGGGTGGTTCCTGCCTTCCTTGGCAGGCACTTGTCTTTCAAACTAGGACAGCCACCATCACTTAAGTTAGGCACGACAGTCAGCAGATGGAACAGCCGCAGACACACTCAGAGTACAATTATTTCCAGACCTTGCTAACCTGGGGGAATCCCTGAGCAACAGCCAGGCAGAGGCAAGGAGAGACACTGACATCTAAACTGCATCCATGCTAGAGGATCCCTGGATGCATTCACCCTGGGCTGCCAAGGGTAATTCCCAGCTGGAAGGTCACTTCAGCAATTTACAACGCTCCTGCGTCTTCTGTTCTTAATCCAATCCTCCCAACACCCCCAGAGACAGCCTGCTACATCCCAGAACTCTGTTCACACTACCACTAGTACCTACAAGAAGAGAAGTAGGGGGATTAGACTGCATTACAAGAAATGCTCTGAAATAACACCAGAGGTACTGATAATTTTTCTGCTTTCTATCCAGCTAAACTCCATCAGACCTTTCACAGGTGTCACATAACACCCAAGTTCTCATTTACAACTCAACCCCTATGATATTATTGGAGATCCTTCCTTGAAAGCCATGTGGTGTTTCTTCATGTGGTGCGTTGGATCTCAAACCACTGAAGGTGTCATGTGACTGCCTGAATAATCCAATATTCTGTGTAGTGGAACAGAGACAGTTTGTGTTATGAAATATATCACTGTGTTTTGGACTGGGTTACCACAATGATATGAACAGCATAGGGACCTGTACAAAAACAGAAAGAGGGAAAGAAGGCAAGAAATTTTGGGAAAGAAAGGAGATGGGTGACTCTAAGGATTAAGAAGAGAAAAACAACATTCTTCCTATATTTCCTTGTATCCAGAATACATAAAAGAGCTCATGAAGGTTCTAAAAGGTGGAAGAAAGGGAGAAGTTGAAAATTCTATACTCAATCAAGCTATTTGAAACAATTCAATTAACCTTTATTCCCTTTCCAGTTTTGGAAGTAAATCTACCTCTGGATCCTCTCATGGACTTGCATACATGGATAATTAGGACTAATGGATTTTCATCACCTGTTTTTGGAACACTTTTTAACTCCACGAGGAAAGAGTGAGTTATTGGAATAAGTCTTAGCAGTGTGAAGACAGAGAAGCTTATATTTGGACCAGGGACGATTCTCACAGTTGAACCAAGTAAGTGACATTTCTTTCTTCCTAAAACTTCACTGACAATTAATGTGGGGGAGAACAAGGGAATTTAAAGGGTTGGGTTGACAGAAAGGATTTTCAGCTGCAATAATCCCTTGAATGCACTCACTCCCCAGCCAGGCTTTCAAGCCAAACCCTCAGCTTGGATCTGCTCAGGAAGGTTTCCAGGAACAACTGGGCTGACTCTGCATACAGCATTATTCCATGATCCCCAAACACCAGCAGGGCACTGCTTAGCCTGTGATAACTTATTCCCACTTTGGGCAGCACTCTGGCCCAAATTTACTGTCCAGTGTCCAATTCTCCAGCGGGCTTGCACTGACTGACTTGGGGCAGGAATGCAGAGCTCAGTGAAGAGCTCCCAGTATGAGGAGTTTTAGACACATCTGTAACTCCTGGTTGGAGAAGTTCTCGTTTCACACTGGCACCACACTGACAGTGTCCACTGCCCTGGAAACAGAGCAGGAAGGAGGGGAAATAGCCTTGGGCTTAAATTCTCACAAGTGCCTCATATCCAAGAGCTCCTGGAATGAAAGACAATTGGCTCCCAGGTTGTGTGGGTTCTGCAAAGAGCAATGTGGGGAATAGGGATTATAAGAAGCCTTACTTATTCCTATCTTTCTTTGGAATTCTGTGATGAACCATAAAGGTGCAGGTCACCCCAAGCTTTTCTAGGGAAATGGGAATGTTGGGGTGGCAGAGGGGTTTTGATAGTGACCTCTGTGATCCTAAAGTATCAGGTGCATCCCTCAGGAATTGTTGCTTTGCTTTCAGACGTCCACATGACTTCAAAGTGTGGCAAGAATATCCCACGTTATTTTACATCCCTAAAACCTCTTGCTCTCCTTCAGAAAGATGTGGGACTGCCTTGGGTGCTGCCTAATATCTGTCCATGTCTGTAGGATATGGTGCATGGGAATAAATGTGAATTCAGGAACAATCTCACTGCACTTCCAATCCCAAAGGCACAAAGGAATGTAAATTCACCATTCTGCAGAAAGACCTCTACTTTCCTTGCTGTTCAATGGCTTTCTTTTTCTAGCTAATGACAGGATACTTTCAGAGCTGCACAGAAAGTCTGGAATTACGTTTGGTAGTAAAATACATTGAACCTGAAGTATCAAAGTCCCTTTTGAGTCTGCTGAAATACTTAATGTGTTGAGGCCAAAATTTCCAGGATGTGAGCAACCTCCCCCTTTTGATCAAATAAATTTGAACATAAACAGAAAAGATTAATCCCTTCCAGAAGCAAGCAGTGGTAGGAATTCATGGCTGTACTGCCAGGGAATGCAAACAAGGGGGACTTGGGTGAGCCTTCTGGGGTCAGATAAAACAAATCTTCTGCTCTCTGAACTGCAATTGCACTGTGTGCATTATTGCTTGCTGAAGATCCTGCCCAGGGAGCTACTGCAGAGAAGCTGCCTGTTTGTGTTCTGGCTCTTTGGAAAGCCTGGAGAGGAGACCACATGAAAAGCCTTTCAAGGTCTTCTCAGAGAACACAGAATGCACAGGACTGACAGGCTCTGGCCAAGCCTGGTACAACAGCTGGGAAGGAAATGTTGGATTTCTGGTGGGTGTCTGGTTGCTGCAGGTGTGGACAAGTGTGTAGTTCTGCCTGTTTGATCACGAGAGCTGACCCATGAAGTTGTGGCAGAGCACGATTTGGCTTTCACCTCAGTTCCTCAGCAGTGGCATAGGGCTGATGGGGAAAGGGTGTAAAATCAGAGCTCCTTGATCAAACTTCCATCAGTACCCTGGGATGAACAAAATGTCAGAGCTGGGGGATCTCCTGACCCACCTGCAGGCAGACACCATGCTAAATGAAAAGCCTCATGCACCTCTCCTTACCCAAGAGACCCCTCAGGATGCTCCTGTCAAAGCAGACAGGTCAATCTTTGTGGATGAGTCTGACAGCTTTTCATAAGCTGAGCCCTTTCTGGCAAGGAAGGCTGCTGGAGGATTCCTTTCAGTTCCATGGTTTTCCTCTAATTACAATTGCTAATCTGAGTTAAATCCTGACATTGGTTTTTGAGATCACCCTTGATTCTCCAAATGTGATCTGACCTAGAGGGAAGGGTATTTTCTCTTATAAACAAATTATGGTACCACAATGATTTGTTGGCAACTAAATTCTTTTGAGACCAATAGTTTTTGTGTAAAATAGCTGGGTGGCAAGTTTAAGCAATCTTCCTTTGTTACTTGTACCTCTAATGCCAAGGAATAATGACATCAAAGACAGTAAATGAGAATGTTACAAATTAGTCACAGATGGAGTACATGTGAATTTTGGGTCACTCAGCACCCGGGCAAGCCTGCAGTAAAATCAATCCTGTCCAAACCTTGCTTTTCTTTTCAGGCATTTCAAAAACTTCTGATCCCGAAGTCATTGTGATGAAATCAAAGAAACTGGAAGGAGGTGGCAGCTCTGGGAAAGCAGCTTGTTTGGCAAAGAACTTCCCTACAAAGTACATCAGCTTGGAGATGCCCTCTCAGGAGGTGGTCTATGAACAGAGCCCATCCATTCTGACGTCACAGGGGTTGTACAATGCAATTAAAGTGGTCAGGGTGACAAAAGACACAGAGGTGACCTGCACGGCCAAATTCGGCGACCGCACCATAACAGCAAAGCCAGGTACAGTTTGGTGGCACAGCTGTCACTTATTTCTGGAGACAGTGGCCTGTGGGGCTTGGTGTTCTCCTTCTGGACAGCACTGCCCTGGGCAGACAGCAGAAATAAGAAAGACATTTGCGATTTCAGCAGGGAAAAATGAAAGATGTTTCAAAGCATCTAAAAGAAATGGTTTCAACTGTTTAATTACTTTGAGATACTTTTCTGGGGAGAAAAGACACAATCTATTGCTTCAAAATGTGAATTTCCTTATGACTGAATACTTTAGCCTAGAGCAGGAAACCGCCTGCAGTACAAGTTGGAACAGCCCTTTCAATACGAACACAAAGTTAAAGGTGGGGTGTGTTGTGAGGGTTTTTTAATTAAATGAATTGTTATATTTGGCGTGTTTACTCTTTTAGTCCTGAAGGTCATTCAAAGAGTAAAACGACACAATGCAGGAATTCTTCTGTTTCTTGCAACTGCATGGAGAAATTGTCTGCTCAAATTAATGTTGGAATTATTCCTGACCAGCTGAGGCCCACTCTGATCTTTCCTCCGATGTTCTATGAGAAATGTCATCTAAACATTTTCTTTTTATCTTCTATAAAAGGTGGATATAGTCTAAAATGCCTTTTCTTTATCGTGCTACAGAAGCGGAGGCTGATGAACCAATAACAGGGTTTGGGGAACCAAACAGAACCAGAACAGAGTCAGGGGCCACTGACAGAGTTTGCAACAGCACAGAGCCCTCAGCACAAGGTGAGTTACCCAAACACGATGTGAGGTTACATTGCTCTCTGCGGGATAAAGGCAGGGAAATGTATTTTCTCCAGGGCACAGGACTCAGAACACAACACATTCAGCACACACAAGCTGCTGTTCCAAGGTTGCTCCTGCAGTTACACACAAGCCCCAGGAAGCAAAAAGCAACAGAGACAGACCCTGGGCTCCCCTCTTGTTGCCATGTTCTCTCTCGGCTGTTCCTTTGCTGCTCTTCCTTTCCCTGAAACTCTCACCTGTGGATTTTCCACTTTCTGCCAAGATCACAGCACCAAAACCTAGACCATGATGTCTCCCCTCTTTTCTGGTCACTGAGCAGATGCTGGAGGGCAGAGAGTGAGCATGCTGTCCATGGCTGTGTTGGGGTTGAGAGTCCTGCTGGCAAAGAGCATCGCCTTCAATGCCTTCATGAGCATCAAGTTGTTTCTTTTCTGGGGTAAGGGAGCTCACAGTTATCAAACACTGGTTCATAGGCCCAATTTCATTAAATGTACTTTAAACCTCCCTTTGCTCTTCCAGACATGGGCCAATGAACCCAAAGAAGAGCAGCAAAGAGCGTGAACCAGCAGCACAAGGGGTTGAACCAGCAGGGCCAGAGCTGCTGACAGAGACCAGCCAGGACACAAGGCAGCACCTTCCCCTGCAGACATGCAACACTCTTCACTCCTGCCTGGCCAGCTGATTTACACTGAAGAGTTTTAAGGGCTTTTGCTCTTTCCTCTCCTCTGACAACTGAGCACAGTGGATTTATCCTCATCCTCCTGCTAAGGAGATCCCTCCCACTCTTCTGCCATTTGCACACCAGTGTCCAACCTGCTTCAGTAGCTTTGAAAACTCCAGTGCTCACTGCTGAGAGATGCCTTTGAGAAGCACCTTTCCCAGGCACGTTGTGTTACTGCCTGAGGAACTGGAGTAGCACTGCTGGGGGAATTCCAGCCCAGAAGCTGCCTTTTGTTGCTTAGGGTTTAGAACGATTTACTAAGTGTGTATTGCACATAAGAAGAGCTCTGTAGAATCTGATTTTATTCAACTAGATAATGCTCACTTCTTGATTAAGCCTGTCTTTCTTCTGCCAAATGTATTGCATGGGCATTTTAGGTTTCTGCAGTAGGGACAATAATAAAGTTCTGCTAGCCCAAAATCTTGTTGGTTTTTTGTGCTTATTCTTCTGAAACCAGGATGGAAATTGCTGAAATCTAACTACCCTAGAAGCCCACTGGGATCAGAAACACAGCTTTGATATTGCAGATTTCCTGTTGGTTGAATTTGTCTTTTGCAGACTTGGTGCAGGGAAATGTCTCTGGCACATTCAGGAGCCTCAGTCAGGAGAGTCCTTGCTGAAGGCACGAGGGAGGAAAATGCTCCTGTCAGCAGGGAAGAAACCCTGCTGCTGTTTTGCACTCAGGGACAGGAGGCAGGGGCCACCAGAAAATAATCTGGGGTGCTTTGATGGAGTGATAGTTTCCATAGCAACTTGGCTCTTACCTAACAGAGCCCAGCCCACACCTTCCCCAGCTCATGCCCCTCTCACCAGCTACAGGCAGGATGCTGTGGTCACCATTTCTGACTCAGTCACACCAGGCAGCATCAACCCTCCCCTGCTTTTGAAAACACAAGGTAACCACATCCTGAAGAGGAAATAAGGCTTTGCTGCCCCTGCCTGAGCTCCTGCAGCCCTCAAGAGAGCCTCTGCACGGCACACAGCAAGGGCTGCTGCACTGAGCTTGCTCTGCTCACACCCTCAGGCCCTGCAGTGCTGCAACAGTCCTTTGAAAAGAAACTTCAGTTCCTTCTCCCCTGGGCAAAGGTGAACAAATGCCCTGACTAAAACTATATAAAGGAATTTCAGCAGACATATAAAACATCCCAGCAGACTGGGAGCAGCACAGAAGATACACAAAAGATAAAGACCATTAATGAACATCACTTCCAAACACCAGCCCTGGCAAGGTCAGAGACACCTGGTCTGGGAAAAGGTCAATGAGAGAACCAAGACTGAGAACCAAAATAACATCCAAGGTGCAGGGATCAATAAAAAATCAAACACTACAAACTGTGGAACTTGGGAGCAATGAGCATTGAACCAATGAATTTCCCTGGGTTGCAAATGTAGAAGTAGAAGAAAACCCCAATGAAAACCTTGTGTGATGGAAGGATTTTCTCTGCACAACCCGTGCAATGTGTGGATGAAATGATTTTGGTTGCACCTCCTAGCCAGAATAAAGGAATGCCTTGATTCTCTAACATGCAGCATGGTAGTTGACATCTGTCCTGCTGATCAAGTCAAAATGGTGAGAGCTCTCTCCAGTGGCAGAGAATATTAAAAGCATCCTGAAAGAATAAAGCTTTCTCCAAGAGGTTACATGGGAATACATAGTGAAGAACACCATGAGAATGGGCAATACTAAACACATTTTTGTACCACTGAACCCTCCAGTGTTCTTATACCACATTAAAAATGCAATGTAATAATCATATTCCTGCATCTGCTAGGCATAATCTGACCTATCTCTGTTGTGAACCAAAATCCTATAAACTTCCTGACAAAATTAGATCTAACATAAACAGAAACTCAAAAGGAGCAGGGTTAATTACCTGACTGTAAGGCAAGTTCTCTCTTTTTCTCTTATATTTCAGTCAGCAGATGTTGTCTGAACTGTAGTAATTAGAACCCAATCTTCCCCCTGCAAATCTATTCAGGACTGGGGAGTGCAGAGCTCCAGGCAATGTCTGTCTCCCTAAAGCACAATTTGAAAAGAGATCTCAAATCTAGGATTTCTGTAGGGAGGGCCACAGTTGATCCCTGCCTATGCCAAAGCCTTTGACAACCAGGGAAATTCCTCTTTTGTGACCTGTACTGAAACATAACCTGCAAGGAGACAGAGAAGAGATACCCCAGCCTGGATTATATGGACACCTCTAAGAGGCACTGTGCACACACAGTTTTACTTTGATGACAAATAGAGTCTCTGGCCATGGGCTTCCCCTGCCTGGGAGCACTACTAGATCATCCTTGGGACAGTATCTTTCTCTAACACTTGACAGGAGCCACCTCCAGAGGCTGACAGTTGCTGTCCTCTCCCCAGTCCCCTTCTCAGTGCCCACTGCCCTGCACAATATCAGCATGGGGAGCTCATAGGGGAACACACACAGGGTTAGGTCCCACAGCCACAGGAACAGCCCCAGCAGCATTGGCACCACTGGCTCCAGACCTGATACAACTAATGCTGAGATCAGATTGGTCTGCAGCCCACTCTGGGCAGATCTGGTCTTATCTCAACCCTTCATGCACCACACTGGATGCCAAAGGAGGCTGTTGTGGTTTAGGACTGGAATTTCCCAATTTAGAGTTCCCACTGAGTCACCCCAAATCAAGCCTGAGGCTCTTCCACAGGATCACACAAAGTGTGAATATGGAGAGGGCTTAAGAGAAAGATGGGGACCACGCAGGGTGAGAGACAGGCAGGAGGGCAGCAAGAGCTTCAAGTTGTGCTCTGGTGCCCCACCTCTCCCCCTCAGTGTTGTCATAGGCAGAGGGAGGGACCAGCAGGGCCTGGGCCTGAGAGCAGTGACAGAGGCCCAGGCAGGGCAGGTGTGGGCAGAGCTGTTGTGCAGGCCCAGAGAAGCTGCAGAGAGGCCACTGAGAGCGGGCCTGGCCATGTGGAGTGCCCTGTGCCTGGGCTTCTTGCCCATTGTAGGTAAGTGAAGGCAAGGGCTGCTGGCCCCAGGAGCTGAGCGTGGCCCTGGGCTCTGCAGGGCTCTGGGCAGCTGTGCTGAGCGCTTGCAGCCGCAGCTGTGCCCCGGCTCCAGCTGCCCAGCCCTGCCTGTGGAGCACGGCAAGAGCAGCCCTGCTCCTCTTGTGCCTCTGAGCTCGGCACCTCCATGCCAGCTGCCTCCTCTGCAGCCTGGGCACACGCAGGGCACCTCCCTGCTGCACTCACATCTCGGGGCCCAGCGCTTTGCCCTGGCACTGGACACTGCTCCTGGGCCACTGCCGCCCCTCTGGCACAGACCAGCTGGGCCATGGCAGCACAGGGCACAGGCCCCACTGCCTGGGACAGCCCTTGGTCTTTGCTCTGCTCACACACAGCAGCTTCTGGGACAGGACACTGGGTTCCTCACCATCCTGTCTTGGCAAGGACAAAGGAATTTTTTGTCCCCGCCATGGTGCAAATACTTCCTGCTTCTTTGGGGAAAATCAGAAAAAGCTTCCTGCGTGACTGGGAAAAGGATGGAGGGAAATGTGGTGTCTCCTTCCTTGTGAGCCTTGCTAGCTGCCACCAGCTCTGCCCATCTGTGTCAGCTGGCTTCCAAGAGGAGGATTTTGTCCTCGAACTGGTCCTGTGCCAGTCCAAAGCCCCACCAGCATTGCCGTGACCTTTGCTGCATCTTGGAGTGACTGTGGCTCGTTCTTGCTCTCTGCAGCAGTCACTGGCCTGGTGACCTTGGAGCAGAACCCCAGGGAAGCGACCGTGCGAGAGGGACATGAAGTCACCTTCCACTGCAGCATGAAGGGAGGTGCTATGAGCGACTACTACATGTACTGGTACCGTCAGGGCCCACGGGGCTCTCTGGAATGGATTCACAGGGAAGGTGGTATTTATGGAGAAGGTTTCAAACATCGCTTTAAGGCAAGATTTGACAGATCCAAGAACAGCTACACACTGAAGCTCCTGGCAGCAACCCCAGGCGATGCAGCAACGTATTACTGTGGAGCAAGAACCACCCTGGAGCAGCTCTGCAGCAGAGTGAACCAAAAACCAGCAGATGGGGATGACAGATCTCTCAGCATTTCTTTCTGGCAGCTGCTTCCCAGGACTCTTGTCAGGCAATGGCAGGTGCAGGAAACGTCCCTCTGGCCTGGGGGCACTAGAAGGCACTGGAGGGAGGCTGCCAGAAGGGCTGGCACCATTGATGGTGCAGGAGGATCTGTCCTGGCAACTGCAGAGGCTGCAGTTTGGGGAAGTGCAGGTTTAGTGCACATTGCCTGGGCTCCTGTCCAGCACAGCCTCATTTCTCCTCTGTGCCTTGCCTTGGCTCCCAGCCCTTTTTCTTTAGGGACAGTCTGCATGGCTTTGGGAAGTGGGAATTTGGCTTAGCCACATTGACAGCCTTCAACAGGGAGACAAAGGGTCTTGCTGGGTGAGGAGAGAGTGGATGTTGTGCATTCTTCATTCAGTTGAGCTCCCAGCACTGACTTCCCTGAAAACCTTCTGGACAAATCCTTTCATTATGGCCATGGTTCAGTGACATGGATTGTGCAAGGGTACATATTCCTCCTCCCAGCCTCTCCTCCTGGGCTCTGGGAAATGAAATTCCTGAAGGCTGATCTGGCTGCTGAAGCCTGAGGTGAAGAAAGCATTCAGGACCTCAGCCCTGTCCCATGTCCTGTGTCACCTGGTCCCCATCCCATTCAGCACTGGGCCCACGTTTTCCCAGCCTCGTTTGTCCGTGCAGCCTCCTGGCATGTTGTCCTGACTCCTTGCTCCCTGGGGAGGAATCCTCTTCAGCTCAGCACTGCTGGGACTGGGGACCAATGTGTGCCCTGCTGGGCTCCCAAGCCTGGGAAGGACATGGACAGAGGGGAACAAATGCAATGGAGGGCCATGAACACAAGGAAGGCAACAGCTGACGTATAAAGAGAGCCTGGGAGATCTGGGTTGGTTTAGCATGCAGAAGAAAATGTTGAGGGGCATCTGACACTGAGGTGAAATACCCCAGACTCTGCAAGTTCCATCCTTGAGAACATTCACAACTGAACAGGACAAGGCTGTGGGCACCTCCTGCCCCTGCCACCATCGGGCAGCTCAGCCCCACACAGCTGCTCACTCACTCCCCCTCTGTGCCATGCAGGAGAGGAACAAAAGGGTGGAGTGAGAAAATGTGTGTTTTGACAGAGAGTTGGGAAATCATGGCAAAACCAACACGCAAAAACCAAACAACATCTAGAATTAATTCCTGACTTCCCACTGGCACAGAGGAGGCACAGAGCTGCCTCCTCTTCTGCTCACCTTTCCTTATGCCCATTCTGGCTCTCCCGAAATAACAGCATCAGGTCTGATAGTTTTAGGAGAGAGCTTGGCAGCCTGTACCTGGGTCTGCAGCCTTACAGAACAACACCACACCCTAGGTTCTGACAGAACAACACTCACCACAAATGCAGCAAAGAACAGAAATACAGAAAACCAACCCATGCAGAATAGCTCTCCTCATTCCTCTGTGTGCCTCTCGTTGCCCCAACCAAAATTTTCTTTGTTTCATTCGCAGATTTCCCCGGTTCCTTTTTAGCTTTGAAACTTGCAGCCTGAAGAGGACACAGGGTTGTCCTCAACACTCCTGTTGTAGCACAAGTTATTTCTCAATGTCCTCAGTGACAAAAGCTCTGAGAGGGCTAACTGTAATATTCTCCTGCTTACAAGAAAGAGCAGTGCCTGAGACGAGGAGCTCTGACCTCAGGGCTGGTTTGTCCTGATCACCCACCTCCAGGCAGCCCTTCCTAGCTCAGAATACCTCATAACAAGAGAAAAGCACCAGAAGACATATTTTCCAACAAAACCAGACACTGAACTATGTCCAGTAGTGGAATCAGTCAGAATTCCAGAGAAATTCCAGCCTCTGCATGGGGCCTGAGTTTCAAAGAATCCACTTCCCTGCACTACTGACCACTCGTCTGCACCATCTGCATGACACCAGGGTGCAGAGATCCAGCACAGGACAAGCCCTCAGGGATGATTATGTGAGCAAGAGTCACTGGCCAGATCTGACAGCAGGATGGGCCATGGGCTAGGAGAGGGCACAGCTGTGTGCCTAGCTGAAGAATAAAAGAATAAACTCCCTTCATGATTGTATGCTCAGCATCCTTGTGTCCTCCCTGCTCAGGTGAAAAACAACTGACATGACAAAGTGGGGAGTCAAGATGTGTCCCCAGTAGTCGAGCGTGGCTTCAGCAGTTCCGAGGAGAGAGGAGCCGTCACCACCTTCAAGTGCGGGCAGCGTTTGGCCCACGGCAGCGCCGATGCCAGTGCCTCTGTGATTCTGTGACACAGTGATTCTGTGCCACAAGGGCGAATTTCAGGGCGCGCTGGCCACGGGTCCCTTCGGCAGAAGGCGCTGTCCAAGCGCTCAGCGCTGCTTTGCGTGCGCGGCCCGGGCGCGGCCGGCGCTGCCTGTCCCGCCCGGCGGGGCCGCGGTCCCGGGGCCCGGGGCGGGTGAGTCGGGGCGGGCAGAGGCGCCGGCGCTGCCCCGGCGAGGCGGGGCCGGGCGGGAGCGGCCCGAGCGCGGCTCCGCTCGCCTCCTGTGCGGCTGCCGCGGCGCCGGCAGCGATGTTGGCCGGGCCGGGGCCGGGGCTGCTGGCCTTGGCCTTGGCCTTGGCGCCGGCAGGTGAGAGCCGGCCGGGGAGGGCAGCGAGCCCGGCCGGGGCAACCAGGCACAGCCACAGCGACAGGCAGCGACAGGAGCAGGAGCACGAACAGGGACGGGCACAAGGCCAGAGGCTGGGGAAAGGACAGGAGCAGAGGCAGGGCAGGGAACACGGGCAAAGGCCGGGGCAGACCCAGGGACAGGGGCTGTGGGCCGGGGCTGGCGGCTGTGGCTCTGCCGGGCCGGGGGCACCGGGACACCGGGACAGCGCCCTCGGTCCGCGGCCGCGCCCCGCCCGATCCCTGCGCTCTCCCTCCGCAGGGCTCTGCGCACAGCCGAGGCTGCAGGAGGCCGGCGGAGGGCAGCGAGCGCCCGGCGACTCCGTCACCCTCTCCTGCCGTGGATCCGGATTCACCTTTAAGGATCGTTCTATTTGGTGGTACCGTCAGGCACCCGGAGGCCGCCCACAGTGGGTGTCCTTTATCAGCCGCCCCAAAGGCACTACAGTGAAATACGGGGCAGCGGTGAAGGGTCGGGCCAAGATGTCCCGGGACAATTCCCGGGCCGAGGTTTATCTCTCCCTGCTGACCCTGCAGCCCCCCGACTCTGCCCGGTACTTCTGCGCTGTTCACACGGGCACAGGAAACCCAGCCTGGCTTTAACACAAACCAGCTCGGGACTGGATCAGCACCCACGACATTTGGAGATGGTGAATTCCAAAGTGCTTCAGGGCTGTTCCTGAGAAATCAGGTGCCATCCCCACACAGCACCAGTGATCCTGGCCTTTCATCAAGAGCTCCTTTCCCAGCACTGAGGCTTTCCTTCCCCTGAGTCCCAATTGCAATGTTCTACTCCGTAGACGAGCTTCAAGGTTTTTCTGTCATGCAGTCAGCCTGGTGACTGCCTGGCTCCAGTCTCACTCAGCCTTCCTTGGTCCCCTTCTTAAGTGGAACATGCAAAGCACCTGCAGAGTCCTGGGCTGCCTTTGCTGCTGGGCAGGGCTCTGTGAGGGCTTTGAGAGGAAGAGGCAGCTGGAGAAGTGTCACCACTGGGGAGCCAGAGGGTGCAGGGCCAGAGTGCTGGGAGCAGAGTGAGGAGCACTTTGGCTTGGGGGTGGCCTGGCCAAGCCGAGCTGAGATCCTGGGGTGTCCCATATGGGAGGAGACGCCCAGCAGAGGCAGGGCCAGCAGAGCCAAGGGAAGGACAAGCTGACAGCCTGCCTGGTCACCTCCAATGTCCCAGCCTGGGAGACTCCCTGAGAGAAAGGCCAGGGCTGGCCCCTCAGAACCACGCCACTGTTAGCCCAACACAGCATTTCCTGCCTAACAAATGGGCTGTTACTGCACCACAAAGAGTGAGAGACAGGCAGGAGGGCAGCAAGAGCTTCAAGTTGTGCTCCTGGTGCCCCACCTCTCCCCCTCAGTGTTGTCATAGGCAGAGGGAGGGACCAGCAGGGCCTGGGCCTGAGAGCAGTGACAGAGGCCCAGGCAGGGCAGGTGTGGGCAGAGCTGTTGTGCAGACCCAGAGAAGCTGCAGAGAGGCCACTGAGAGCGGGCCTGGCCATGTGGAGTGCCCTGTGCCTGGGCTTCTTGCCCATTGTAGGTAAGTGAAGGCAAGGGCTGCTGGCCCCAGGAGCTGAGCGTGGCCCTGGGCTCTGCAGGGCTCTGGGCAGCTGTGCTGAGCGCTTGCAGCCGCAGCTGTGCCCCGGCTCCAGCTGCCCAGCCCTGCCTGTGGAGCACGGCGAGAGCAGCCCTGCTCCTCTTGTGCCTCTGAGCTCGGCACCTCCATGCCAGCTGCCTCCTCTGCAGCCTGGGCACACGCAGGGCACCTCCCTGCTGCACTCACATCTCGGGGCCCAGCGCTTTGCCCTGGCACTGGACACTGCTCCTGGGCCACTGCCGCCCCTCTGGCACAGACCAGCTGGGCCATGGCAGCACAGGGCACAGGCCCCACTGCCTGGGACAGCCCTTGGTCTTTGCTCTGCTCACCCACAGCAGCTTCAGGGACAGGACACTGGGTTCCTCACCATCCTGTCTTGGCAAAGACAAAGGAATTTTTTGTCCCCCCATGGTGCAAATTCTTCCTGCCTTTTTGGGGAAAACCAGGAAAAGCTTCCTGTGTGACTGGGAAAAGGATGGAGGGAAATGTGGTGTCTCCTTCCTTGTGAGCCTTGCTAGCTGCCACCAGCTCTGCCCATCTGTGTCAGCTGGCTTCCAAGAGGAGGATTTTGTCCTCCCACAGGTCCAGTGCCAGTTCAAAGCCACACCAGCATTGCCCTGACCTTTGCTGAGTCCTAGAATGACTGTGGCTCATTCTTGCTCTCTGCAGCAGTCACTGGCCAGGTGACCTTGGAGCAGAACCCCAGGGAAGTGACCCTGCGAGAGGGAGATGAAGTCACCTTCCACTGCAGCATGAAGGGAGATGCAATGAGCAACTATTTCATGTACTGGTACCGTCAGGGCCCACGGGGCTCTCTGGAATTGATTGACGTGGACAATGAAGATACCTCTGGAGACGGTTTCCAAGATCGCTTTAAGGAAAGAGAGCAGAGCTCCATGAACAGCTTCACTCTGCAGCTCCTGGCAGCAACCCCAGGTGATGCAGCAACGTATTACTGTGGAGCAAGAACCACCCTGGAGCAGCTCTGCAGCAGAGTGAACCAAAAACCAGCAGATGGGGATGACAGATCTCTCAGCATTTCTTTCTGGCAGCTGCTGCCCAGGATTCTTGTCAGGCAATGGCAGGTGCAGGAAACGTCCCTCTGGCCTGGGGGCACTAGAAGGCACTGGAGGGAGGCTGCCAGAAGGGCTGGTACCATTGATGGTGCAGGAGGATCTGTCCTGGCAACTGCAGAGGCTGCAGTTTGGGGAAGTGCAGGTTTAGTGCACATTGCCTGGGCTCCTGTCCAGCACAGCCTCATTTCTCCTCTGTGCCTTGCCTTGGCTCCCAGCCCTTTTTCTTTAGGGACAGTCTGCATGGCTTTGGGAAGTGGGAATTTGGCTTAGCCACATTCAACAGGGAGACAAAGGGTCTTGCTGGGTGAGGAGAGAGTGGATGTTGTGCATTCTTCATTCAGTTGAGCTCCCAGCACTGACTTCCCTGAAAACCTTCTGGACAAATCCTTTCATTATGGCCATGGTTCAGTGACATGGATTGTGCAAGGGTACATATTCCTCCCCACAGCCTCTCCTCCCGGGCTCTGGGAAATGAAATTCCTGAAGGCTGATCTGGCTGCTGAAGCCTGAGGTGAAGAAAGCATTCAGGACCTCAGCCCTGTCCCATGTCCTGTGTCACCTGGTCCCCATCCCATTCAGCACTGGGCCCACGTTTTCCCAGCCTCGTTTGTCCGTGCAGCCTCCTGGCATGTTGTCCTGACTCCTTGCTCCCTGGGGAGGAATCCTCTTCAGCTCAGCACTGCGGGGACTGGGGACCAATGTGTGCCCGGCTGGGCTCCCAAGCCTGGGAAGGACATGGACAGAGGGGAACAAATGCAATGGAGGGCCATGAACACAAGGAAGGGAACAGCTGACATATAAGGAGAGCCTGGGAGATCTGGGCGCATTTTATGCAGACGAGAAATTGCTGGCAGGGTAATTTGTCACACAAATCCCTTGCAGTCCTCCAACACGGGCCTTTGGTTTGTTCAAGGGAGAAAGAAAGAGCTTTTACTCATCTTTTCCCAATTGAATTTCCTCCCATCTACTCTGCCAGGATTGCAGCCCTCATCAACAAGCTGTGACCAGCAATGGACTTGTCCAGCTCCAGGAAGCAGCCAATAGACTGGTGAAATGAGAATGCTTGTTCTTCCCCTTCTTTCCAAAGCCATCTGCTTCGCCAAATTATTGAAAAGTAACTTCTCTTGGTAATATTGCTCTGAGCATTCTCCTGTGGCAAAGAACTTACAGGCAACAAAATGGGAATAATTCCCTGAGAGAAAGAATAGGAAAAATCCTAACGTCCACCAACTGTTAGAGTTCAAAACATCCCTGATTATTGCAGCAGGATTAGGAAAATGGTCCACAATTGCAGGCTACCACTAATGATATGATTAAGATAACAATCAAATAAAAAGCCAACTTCAGGCAACGATAACAACTGCAAATAGAGTCAATTAAAGCACCATCAGCTGAACCAAAATAAATCCTGAACAATTCTTAAACATGGACTGATTTTTCCTCTGGCATGCAAATAGGCTTTGAGGAGAGTAATGCTTGAAGGTCTAGAAAACTTAGTAAATCTAGAATGAAAATAACTTGAAAAGTTATAAGCTTGAGAGATGCTTCCCAGAAAACCTTTCAAGTGTTTAACCCTAACTTGCTGTGTGCTAAAAGACAAATCAGTAACCAGAACCTTTCTCTGAGGCACTTCTAACAACAATATTCTGTTCCAAAGTATGAGAGCAATATTCTAGTTAGATATACAATACTGTCCACTCTGCTAAAAAAAGCAAGGATGGTAATGTTATTTTTAGTTTAGGGAATCCTCTGGAACAGTGTTAGATGTTCAGAAGTAGAGCAGCGTAGAGGGACAGGAAAACAAAAGGCAGCACTACAAAGACATGAAAGAGGAGACATCACCTGGCACTGAAACCCCCCCCCAGATGTTTTTGTAGAACTGCCTAGCACAGTGTGAACTACGTACCACAGTGACTGAAAACAACTGAACCACCACACACAAACTGTCTCCCTCCCTTCTCTTGAAGGAGGAAAACATGGTGGCCTTACCTCATCTATTTTTCCTTAGACAACTCTGTGCACATACACAAATTGGATTTACCAGAATTACTGAAACAGCACAACACCCTACCTAATTGTCCAAGACCAATTTCCTCACCATTCAACCTGAGATCTTGGCTCTTGCAAACAGGTCATTTTCAACAGTTGATCATCATGGGCAGTTGAACAACTCAGCAGGAACCTTCTCTATTAACCACTTATGAGTTGATTTAGGAGCCCTTTGTTCATCATTTTGGACATCTGACACAAAGCTTGACTTACTGCTTTGTCAAGAGAAACTATTCTTGAGGTTCAAAAAGCTAATCTCTGAACGTGAGCAGCTCTCCTAGACCCTTCCTCTGTCCAGGACCATAACCCATGGGATTCCTCCCAGAAAATCCCAGATTCTGCTCTCTTGAAGCCCAGGGCTCCAGTCCTGTTTTTGCATTGCTCTCTTCTCCCAGGATCCTGAGCTCAAACAGTGCATGGTGACTGCAGCCAAGGCTGCCCCAACCACCAATTCTGCCTCAGTGGCACACACAGGTCCAGCTCACAGCCATTTGTGTTAGTAAGCTCACATCAGTACGTGCCAGAAAACTCCTGACTGCGTGTGCTCAGCTGTGCTCTCCTGCCAGCAGACACCTGACACGCTTCAAGCACCCCATGAGGACCAGAGCCCAGGGATGTCCCATTTGTCCCACAAAAGCCTCACCTATATCTTCCCATTCCTCTCATGTTTTCTACCCGTATTCCTGTCTTGGGAATGGCTTAAATTCCCTACCCATTCATGGGCTTGTCTTTGTTTTGTGTTCAGAATGGTCATTGACTCCCCTGGCTCAGGAAGTACCTCGATGGGCGAGGAGCAGCAGGGATCCCCTGAGAGTTGGGGGCCAGGGGCTGCTGCTTCCTTCCAGAGGGGCTGCTCAACTCAGGAGCCACACGGCGAGGGTGTCTGACTGGTGACACTGTTGCCCTGCGCTTTTTGCCTGTTTTTCCTTCTTTCTTTTCCTTTGGCACTGTGAGTAGGGATTGCCAGCTTGATTCTCTGCTTCCCTGTCACTTGCAAGCCTAGAACCAGTGTGTGCTACACCAGGAGCAGGGAGGCAGGAGAACACTGCTGATCCCAGCACCAGCCATTGCCAGGGAGCTGTCCAAAGGAGCAATCCCCCACCCAGGCCTGCTGTTGTCTGCCACTGCTTCAGGGATTTTTGCGACACTATAACTTGACACCCCTTGTCTGCCCAGACACCCGTGGCTCCTGCTGCAGCTAGAGAATTTCCCCTACACTTGGTTTACCACTGTGAGTGTTCTCACCTCTGCCGTTGCAGCCTGCTGCTCCAAGGTTCCTGCTGGAGCTGGTTTCAGTATCCAGAGGGGCACTGGGACTGGCTGCTCCTGTGGGATTGTAAAGGGAGCCCCTTCTCCATCTCTCCTCTCTGCCCACCCACCAGTACCCACATGCAGAGAGGCGGCCGAGCTCGCGCCACAGCGCCCCCTGCTGGCGCCGGGGAATCACCGCACCCGCCCTGCCCGGCCGGCAGCCAGCAGCGCCCCTGCTGGCTGTGCCCGGAACTGCACCGAAGGGGAAAGCGCCCGCGGCCGAGAGAGGCCGGGCCTGGGTGTCTGGGTCTGTTTGGTGCTACTGCTGTTGTTTGTTTGAGTTGTTATACATACACATACTGGTAAAGAACTGTTATTCCCTTTCCTCTGTGTGTGCCAGAAAGTCACTTTATTTCAAAGTTGTATTAAGTTGGAGGGAATATTCTCCACTCCATGGGTGGTTCCTGCCTTCCTTGGCAGGCACTTGTCTTTCAAACTAGGACAGCCACCATCACTTAAGTTAGGCACGACAGTCAGCAGATGGAACAGCCGCAGACACACTCAGAGTACAATTATTTCCAGACCTTGCTAACCTGGGGGAATCCCTGAGCAACAGCCAGCCAGAGGCAAGGAGAGACACTGACATCTAAACTGCATCCATGCTAGAGGATCTCTGGATGCATTCACCCTGGGCTGCCAAGGGTAATTCCCAGCTGGAAGGTCACTTCAGCAATTTACAACGCTCCTGTGTCTTCTGTTCTTAATCCAATCCTCCCAACACTCCCAGAGACAGCCTGCTACATCCCAGAACTCTGTTCACACTACCACTAGTATCGACAAGAAGAGAAGTAGGGGGATTAGACTGCATTACAAGAAATGCTCTGAAATAACACCAGAGGTACTGATAATTTTTCTGCTTTCTATCCAGCTAAACTCCATCAGACCTTTCACAGGTGTCACATAACACCCAAGTTCTCATTTACAACTCAACCCCTATGATATTATTGGAGATCCTTCCTTGAAAGCCATGTGGTGTTTCTTCATGTGGTGCGTTGGATCTCAAACCACTGAAGGTGTCATGTGACTGCCTGAATAATCCAATATTCTGTGTAGTGGAACAGAGACAGTTTGTGTTATGAAATATATCACTGTGTTTTGGACTGGGTTACCACAATGATATGAACAGCATAGGGACCTGTACAAAAACAGAAAGAGGGAAAGAAGGTGAGAAATTTTGGGAAAGAAAGGAGATGGGTGACTCTAAGGATTAAGAAGAGAAGAACAACATTCTTCCTATATTTCCTTCTATCCTGGATATATAAAAGAGGTCATGAAGGTTCTAAAAGGTGGAAGAAAGGGAGAAGTTGAAAATTCTATACTCAATCAAGCTATTTGAAACAATTCAATTTACCTTTATTCCCTTTCCAGTTTTGGAAGTAAATCTACCTCTGGATCCTCTCATGGACTTGCATACATGGATAATTAGGACTAATGGATTTTCATCACCTGTTTTTGGAACACTTTTGAACTCCACGAAGAAAGAGTGAGTTATTGGAATACATCTTAGCAGTGTGAAGACAGAGAAGCTTATATTTGGACCAGGGACGATTCTCACAGTTGAACCAAGTAAGTGACATTTCTTTCTTCCTAAAACTTCACTGACAATGTGGGGGAGAACAAGGGAATTTAAAGGGTTGGGTTCAATGAAAGGATTTTCAGCTGCAATAATCCCTTGAATGCACTCACTCCCCAGCCAGGCTTTCAAGCCAAACCCTCAGCTTGGATCTGCTCAGGAAGGTTTCCAGGAACAACTGGGCTGACTCTGCATACAGCATAATTCCATGATCCCCAAACACCAGCAGGGCACTGCTTAGCCTGTGATAACTTATTCCCACTTTGGGCAGCACTCTGCCCCAAATTTACTGTCCAGTGTCCAATTCTCCAGCGGGCTTGCACTGACTGACTTGGGGCAGGAATGCAGAGCTCAGTGAAGAGCTCCCAGTAAGAGGAGTTTTAGACACATCTGTAACTCCTGGTTGGAGAAGTTCTCCTTTGACACTGGCACCACACTGACAGTGTCCACTGCCCTGGAAACAGAGCAGGAAGGAGGTGAAATAGCCTTGGGCTTAAATTCTCACAAGTGCCTCATATCCAAGAGCTCCTGGAATGAAAGACAATTGGCTCCCAGGTTGTGTGGGTTCTGCAAAGAGCAATGTGGGGAATAAGGATTATAAGAAGCCTTATTTATTCCTATATTTCTTTGGAAGTCTGTGATGAACCATAAAGGTGCAGGTCACCCCAAGCTTTTTTAGGGAAATGGGAATGTTGGGGTGGCAGAGGGGTTTTGATAGTGACCTCTGTGATCCTAAAGTATCAGGTTCATCCCTCAGGAATTGTTGCTTTGCTTTCAGACGTCCACATGACTTCAAAGTGTGGCAAGAATATCCCACGTTATTTTACATCCCTAAAACCTCCTGCTCTCCTTCAGAAAGATGTGGGACTGCCTTGGGTGCTGCCTAATATCTGTCCATGTCTGTAGGATATGGTGCATGGGAATAAATGTGAATTCAGGAACAATCTCACTGCACTTCCAATCCCAAAGGGACAAAGGAATGTAAATTTACCATTCTGCAGAAAGACCTCTACTTTCCTTGCTGTTCAATGGCTTTCTTTTTCTAGCTAATGACAGGATACTTTCAGAGCTGCACAGAAAGTCTGGAATTACGTTTGGTAGTAAAATACATTGAACCTGAAGTATCAAAGTCCCTTTTGAGTCTGCTGAAATACTTAATGTTAAGAAGCCAAAATTTCCAGGATGTGAGCAACCTCCCCCTTTTGTTCAAATAAATTTGAACATAAACAGAAAAGATTAATCCCTTCCAGAAGAAAGCAGTGGTAGGAATTCATGGCTGTACTGCCAGGGAATGCAAACAAGGGGGACTTGGGTGAGCCTTCTGGGGTCAGATAAAACAAATCTTCTGCTCTCTGAACTGCAATTGCACTGTGTGCATTATTGCTTGCTGAAGATCCTGCCCAGGGAGCTACTGCAGAGAAGCTGCCTGTTTGTGTTCTGGCTCTTTGGAAAGCCTGGAGAGGAGACCACATGAAAAGCCTTTCAGGGTCTTCTCAGAGAACACAGAATGCACAGGACTGACAGGCTCTGGCCAAGCCTGGTACAACAGCTGGGAAGGAAATGTTGGATTTCTGGTGGGTGTCTGGTTGCTGCAGGTGTGGACAAGTGTGTAGTTCTGCCTGTTTGATCACGAGAGCTGACCCATGAAGTTGTGGCAGAGCACGATTTGGCTTTCACCTCAGTTCCTCAGCAGTGGCATAGGGCTGATGGGGAAAGGGTGTAAAATCAGAGCCCCTTGATCAAACTTCCATCAGTACCCTGGGATGAACAAAATGTCACAGCTGGGGGATCTCCTGACCCACCTGCAGGCAGACACCATGCTAAATGAAAAGCCTCATGCACCTCTCTTTACCCAAGAGACCCCTCAGGATGCCCCTGTCAAAGCAGACAGGTCAATCTTTGTGGATGAGTCTGACAGCTTTTCATAAGCTGAGCCCTTTCTGGCAAGGAAGGCTGCTGGAGGATTCCTTTCAGTTCCATGGTTTTCCTCTAAGGCAAATTGCTAATCTGAGTTAAATCCTGACATTGGTTTTTGAGATCACCCTTGATTCTCCAAATGTGATCTGACCTAGAGGGAAGGGTATTTTCTCTTATAAACAAATTATGGTACCACAATGATTTGTTGGCAACTAAATTCTTTTGAGACCAATAGTTTTTGTGTAAAATAGCTGGGTGGCAAGTTTAAGCAATCTTCCTTTGTTACTTGTACCTCTAATGCCAAGGAATAATGACATCAAAGACAGTAAATGAGAATGTTACAAATTAGTCACAGATGGAGTACATGTGAATTTTGGGTCACTCAGCACCCAGGCAAGCCTGCAGTAAAATCAATCCTGTCCAAACCTTGCTTTTCTTTTCAGGCATTTCAAAAACTTCTGATCCCAAAGTCATTGTGATGAAATCAAAGAAACTGGAAGGAGGTGGCAGCTCTGGGAAAGCAGCTTGTTTGGCAAAGAACTTCCCTACAAAGTACATCAGCTTGGAGATGCCCTCTCAGGAGGTGGTCTATGAACAGAGCCCATCCATTCTGACGTCACAGGGGTTGTACAATGCAATTAAAGTGGTCAGGGTGACAAAAGACACAGAGGTGACCTGCACGGCCAAATTCGGCAACCGCACCATAACAGCAAAGCCAGGTACAGTTTGGTGGCACAGCTGTCACTTATTTCTGGAGACAGTGGCCTGTGGGGCTTGGTGTTCTCCTTCTGGACAGCACTGCCCTGGGCAGACAGCAGAAATAAGAAAGACATTTGCGATTTCAGCAGGGAAAAATGAAAGATGTTTCAAAGCATCTAAAAGAAATGGTTTCAACTGTTTAATTACTTTGAGATACTTTTCTGGGGAGAAAAGACACAATCTATTGCTTCAAAATGTGAATTTCCTTATGACTGAATACTTTAGCCTAGAGCAGGAAACCGCCTGCAGTACAAGTTGGAACAGCCCTTTCAATACGAACACAAAGTTAAAGGTAGGGTGTGTTGTGAGGGTTTTTTAATTAAATGAATTGTTATATTTGGCGTGTTTACTCTTTTAGTCCTGAAGGTCATTCAAAGAGTAAAACGACACAATGCAGGAATTCTTCTGTTTCTTGCAACTGCATGGAGAAATTGTCTGCTCAAATTAATGTTGGAATTATTCCTGACCAGCTGAGGCCCACTCTGATCTTTCCTCCGATGTTCTATGAGAAATGTCATCTAAACATTTTCTTTTTATCCTCTATTAAAGGTGGATATAGTCTAAAATGCCTTTTCTTTATTGTGCTACAGAAGCAGAGGCTGAAGAACCAATAACAGGGTTTGGGGAACCAAACAGAACCAGAACAGAGTCAGGGGCCACTGACAGAGTTTGCAACAGCACAGAGCCCTCAGCACAAGGTGAGTTACCCAAACACGATCTGAGGTTACATTGCTCTCTGCGGGATAAAGGCAGGGAAATGTATTTTCTCCAGGGCACAGGACTCAGAACACAACACATTCAGCACACACAAGCTGCTGTTCCAAGGTTGCTCCTGCAGTTACACACAAGCCCCAGGAAGCAAAAAGCAACAGAGACAGACCCTGGGCTCCCCTCTTGTTGCCATGTTCTCTCTCGGCTGTTCCTTTGCTGCTCTTCCTTTCCCTGAAACTCTCACCTGTGGATTTTCCACTTTCTGCCAAGATCACAGCACCAAAACCTAGACCATGATGTCTCCCCTCTTTTCTGGTCACTGAGCAGATGCTGGAGGGCAGAGAGTGAGCATGCTGTCCATGGCTGTGTTGGGGTTGAGAGTCCTGCTGGCAAAGAGCATCGCCTTCAATGCCCTCATGAGCATCAAGTTGTTTCTTTTCTGAGGTAAGGGAGCTCACAGTTATCAAACACTGGTTCATAGGCCCAATTTCATTAAATGTACTTTAAACCTCCCTTTGCTCTTCCAGACATGGGCCAATGAACCCAAAGAAGAGCAGCAAAGAGCGTGAACCAGCAGCACAAGGGGTTGAACCAGCAGGGCCAGAGCTGCTGACAGAGACCAGCCAGGACACAAGGCAGCACCTTCCCCTGCAGACATGCAACACTCTTCACTCCTGCCTGGCCAGCTGATTTACACTGAAGAGTTTTAAGTGCTTTTGCTCTTTCCTCTCCTCTGACAACTGAGCACAGTGGATTTATCCTCATCCTCCTGCTAAGGAGATCCCTCCCACTCTTCTGCCATTTGCACACCAGTGTCCAACCTGCTTCAGTAGCTTTGAAAACTCCAGTGCTCACTGCTGAGAGATGCCTTTGAGAAGCACCTTTCCCAGGCACGTTGTGTTACTGCCTGAGGAACTGGAGTAGCACTGCTGGGGGAATTCCAGCCCACGAGCTGCCTTTTGTTGCTTAGGGTTTAGAATGATTTAATAAGTGTGTATTGCAGATAAGAAGAGCTCTGTAGAATCTGAAGTGATTTATTTCAACCAGATATTGTTCAATTCTTGATTAAGCCTGCATTTCTTCTGCCAAATGTATTACACATCCATTTTAGATTCCTGCAGTAGTGACAAAAATAAAGATGTACTAGCAGAAAATACTGTGGGTTTTCTGTGTTTTTTTCTTCTAAAGCTGGGATGGAAATTGCTGAAATCTAACTACCCTAGAAGCCCACTGGGATCAGAAACACAGCTTTGATATTGCAGATTTCCTGTTGGCTGAATTTGTCTTTTGCAGACTTGGTGCAGGGAAATGTCTCTGGCACATTCAGGAGCCTCAGTGAGGAGAGTCCTTGCTGAAGGCACGAGGGAGGAAAATGCTCCTGTCAGCAGGGAACAAACCCTGCTGCTGTTTTGCACTCAGGGACAGGAGGCAGGGGCCACCAGAAAATAATCTGGGCTGCTTTGATGGAGTGATAGTTTCCATAGCAACTTGGCTCTTACCTAACAGAGCCCAGCCCACACCTTCCCCAGCTCATGCCCCTCTCACCAGCTACAGGCAGGATGCTGTGGTCACCATTTCTGACTCAGTCACACCAGGCAGCATCAACCCTCCCCTGCTTTTGAAAACACAAGGTAACCACATCCTGAAGGGGAAATAAGGCTTTGCTGCCCCTGCCTGAGCTCCTGCAGCCCTCAAGAGAGCCTCTGCACGGCACACAGCAAGGGCTGCTGCACTGAGCTTGCTCTGCTCACACCCTCAGGCCCTGCAGTGCTGAAACAGCCCTTTGAAAAGAAACTTCAGTTCCTTCTCCCCTGGGCAAAGGTGAACAAATGCCCTGACTAAAACTATATCAAGAAATTTCAGCAGACATATAAAACATCCCAGCAGACTGGGAGCAGCACAGAAGATACACAAAAGATAACGACCATTAATGAACATCAGCTCCAAACATCAGCCCTGGCAAGGTCAGAGACACCTGGTCTGGGAAAAGGTTGATGAGAGAACCAAGACTGACAACCAAAATAACATCCAAGGTGCAGGGATCCATAAAAAATCAAACACTACAAACTGTGGAACTTGGGAGCAATGAGCATTGAACCAATGAATTTCCCTGGGTTGCAAATGTAGAAGTAGAAGAAAACTCCAATGAAAACCTTGTGTGATGGAAGGATTTTCTCTGCACAACCCGTGCAATGTGTGGATGAAATGATTTTGGTTGCACCTCCAAGCCAGAATAAAGGAATGCCTTGATTCTCTAACATGCAGTGTGGTAGTTGACATCTGTCCTGCTGATCAAGTCAAAATGGTGAGAGCTCTCTCCAGTGGCAGAGAATATTAAAAGCATCCTGAAAGAATAAAGCTTTCTCCAAGAGATCACATGGGAAAACATAGTGAAGAACACCATGAGAATGGGCAACACTAAACACATTTTTGTACCACTTAACCCTCCAGTGTTCTTATACCACATTAGAAATGCAATGTAATAATCATATTCCTGCACCTGCTAGGCAAAATCTGACATATCTCTGTTGTGACCCAAAATCCCATAAACTTGCTGACAAAATTAGATCTAACATAAACAGAAACTCAAAAGGAGCAGGGTTAATTACCTGACTGTAAGGCAAGTTCTCTCTTTGACTTATATTTCAGTCAGCAGATGTTGTCTGAACTGTAGTAATTAGAACCCAATCTTCCCCCTGCAAATCTATTCAGGACTGAGGAGTGCAGAGCTCCAGGCAATGTCTGTCTCCCTAAAGCAAAATTTGAAAAGAGATCTCAAATCTAGGATTTCTGTAGGGAGGGCCTCAGTTGATCCCTGCCTATGCCAAAGCCTTTGACAACCAGGGAAATTCCTCTTTTGTGACCTCTACTGAAACATAACCTGCAAGGAGACAGAGAAGAGATACCCCAGCCTGGATTATATGGACACCTCTAAGAGGCACTGTGCACACACAGTTTTACTTTGATGACAAATAGAGTCTCTGGCCATGGGCTTCCACCTGCCTGGGAGCACTACTAGATCATCCTTGGGACAGTATCTTTCTCTAACACTTGACAGGAGCCACCTCCAGAGGCTGAGAGTTGCTGTCCTCTCCCCAGTCCCCTTCTCAGTGCCCACAGCCCTGCACAATATCAGCATGGGGAGCTCAAAGGGGAACATACACAGGGTTAGGTCCCACAGCCACAGGAACAGCCCCAGCAGCATTGGCACCACTGGCTCCAGACCTGATACAACTAATGCTGAGATCAGATTGGTCTGCAGCCCACTCTGGGCAGATCTGGTCTTATCTCAACCCTTCATGCCCTACACTGGATGCCAAAGGAGGCTGTTGTGGTTTAGGACTGGAATTTCCCAATGTAGAGTTCCCACTGAGTCACTCCAAATCAAGCCTGAGGCTCTTCCACAGGATCACACAAAGTGTGAATATGGAGAGGGCTTAAGAGAAAGATGGGGACCACGCAGGGTGAGAGACAGGCAGGAGGGCAGCAAGAGCTTCAAGTTGTGCTCCTGGTGCCCCACCTCTCCCCCTCAGTGTTGTCATAGGCAGAGGGAGGGACCAGCAGGGCCTGGGCCTGAGAGCAGTGACAGAGGCCCAGGCAGGGCAGGTGTGGGCAGAGCTGTTGTGCAGGCCCAGAGAAGCTGCAGAGAGGCCACTGAGAGCGGGCCTGGCCATGTGGAGTGCCCTGTGCCTGGGCTTCTTGCCCATTGTAGGTAAGTGAAGGCAAGGGCTGCTGGCCCCAGGAGCTGAGCGTGGCCCTGGGCTCTGCAGGGCTCTGGGCAGCTGTGCTGAGCGCTTGCAGCCGCAGCTGTGCCCCGGCTCCAGCTGCCCAGCCCTGCCTGTGGAGCACGGCGAGAGCAGCCCTGCTCCTCTTGTGCCTCTGAGCTCGGCACCTCCATGCCAGCTGCCTCCTCTGCAGCCTGGCCACACGCAGGGCACCTCCCTGCTGCACTCACATCTCGGGGCCCAGCGCTTTGCCCTGGCACTGGACACTGCTCCTGGGCCACTGCCGCCCTTCTGGCACAGGCCAGCTGGGCCATGGCAGCACAGGGCACAGGCCCCACTGCCTGGGACAGCCCTTGGTCTTTGCTCTGCTCACCCACAGCAGCTTCTGGGACAGGACAGTGGGCTCCTCACCATCCTGTTTTGGCAAGGACAAAGGAATTTTTTGTCCCCCCCATGGTGCAAATACTTCCTGCTTCTTTGGGGAAAATCAGAAAAAGCTTCCTGTGTGACTGGGAAAAGGATGGAGGGAAATGTGGTGTCTCCTTCCTTGTGAGCCTTGCTAGCTGCCACCAGCTCTGCCCATCTGTGTCACCTGGCTTCCAAGAGGAGGATTTTGTCCTCAAACTGGTCCTGTGCCAGTCCAAAGCCCCACCAGCATTGCCGTGACCTTTGCTGCATCTTGGAGTGACTGTGGCTCGTTCTTGCTCTCTGCAGCAGTCACTGGCCTGGTGACCTTGGTGCAGAACCCCAGGGAAGCGACCGTGCGAGAGGGAGATAAAGTCACCTTCCACTGCAGCATGAAGGGAGGTGCAATGAGCAACTACTACATGTACTGGTACCGTCAGGGCCCACGGGGCTCTCTCAATGGATTCACAGGGAAGGTGATAAATATGGAGAAGGTTTCAAACATCGCTTTAAGGCAAGATTTGACAGATCCAAGAACAGCTACACACTGAAGCTCCTGGCAGCAACCCCAGGCGATGCAGCAACGTATTACTGTGGAGCAAGAACCACCCTGGAGCAGCTCTGCAGCAGAGTGAACCAAAAACCAGCAGATGGGGATGACAGATCTCTCAGCATTTCTTTCTGGCAGCTGCTGCCCAGGATTCTTGTCAGGCAATGGCAGGTGCAGGAAACGTCCCTCTGGCCTGGGGGCACTAGAAGGCACTGGAGGGAGGCTGCCAGAAGGGCTGGTACCATTGATGGTGCAGGAGGATCTGTCCTGGCAACTGCAGAGGCTGCAGTTTGGGGAAGTGCAGGTTTAGTGCACATTGCCTGGGCTCCTGTCCAGCACAGCCTCATTTCTCCTCTGTGCCTTGCCTTGGCTCCCAGCCCTTTTTTTTAGGGACAGTCTGCATGGCTTTGGGAAGTGGGAATTTGGCTTAGCCACATTGACAGCCTTCAACAGGGAGACAAAGGGTCTTGCTGGGTGAGGAGAGAGTGGATGTTGTGCATTCTTCATTCAGTTGAGCTCCCAGCACTGATTTCCCTGCAAACCTTCTGGACAAATCCTTTCATTATGGCCATGGTTCAGTGACATGGATTGTGCAAGGGTACATATTCCTCCTCCCAGCCTCTCCTCCTGGGCTCTGGGAAATGAAATTCCTGAAGGCTGATCTGGCTGCCGAAGCCTGAGGTGAAGAAAGCATTCAGGACCTCAGCCCTGTCCCATATCCTGTGTCACCTGGTCCCCATCCCATTCAGCACTGGGCCCACGTTTTCCCAGCCTCGTTTGTCCGTGCAGCCTCCTGGCATGTTGTCCTGACTCCTTGCTCCCTGGGGAGGAATCCTCTTCAGCTCAGCACTGCTGGGACTGGGGACCAATGTGTGCCCTGCTGGGCTCCCAAGCCTGGGAAGGACATGGACAGAGGGGAACAAATGCAATGGAGGGCCATGAACACAAGGAAGGGAACAGCTGACGTATAAAGAGAGCCTGGGAGATCTGGGTTGGTTTAGCATGCAGAAGAAAATGTTGAGGGGCATCTGACACTGAGGTGAAATACCCCAGACTCTGCAAGTTCCATTCTTGAGAACATTCACAACTGAACAGGACAAGGCTGTGGGCACCTCCTGCCCCTGCCCCCATCGGGCAGCTCAGCCCCACACAGCTGCTCATTCACTCCCCCTCTGTGCCATGCGGGAGAGGAACAAAAGGGTGGAGTGAGAAAATGTGTGTTTTGACAGAAAGAGAGTTGAGAAATCATGGCAAAACCAACACGCAAAAACCAAACAACATCTAGAATTAATTCCTGACTTCCCACTGGCACAGAGGAGGCACAGAGCTGCCTCCTCTTCTGCTCACCTTTCCTTATGCCCATTCTGGCTCTCCCGAAATAACAGCATCTGGTCTGATAGTTTTAGGAGAGAGCTTGGCAGCCTGTACCTGGGTCTGCAGCCTTACAGAACAACACCACACCCTAGGTTCTGACAGAACAACACTCACCACAAATGCAGCAAAGAACAGAAATACAGAAAACCAACCCATGCAGAATAGCTCTCCTCATTCCTCTGTGTGCCTCTCGTTGCCCCAACCAAAATTTTCTTTGTTTCATTTGCAGATTTCCCCGGTTCCTTTTTAGCTTTGAAACTTGCAGCCTGAAGAGGACACAGGGTTGTCCTCAACACTCCTGTTGTAGCACAAGTTATTTCTCAAAGTCCTCAGTGACAAAAGCTCTGAAAGGGCTATCTGTAATATTCTCCTGCTTACAAGAAAGAGCAGTGCCTGAGACAAGAAGCTCTGACCTCAGGGCTGGTTTGTCCTGATCACCCACCTCCAGGCAGCCCTTCCTAGCTCAGAATACCTCATAACAAGAGAAAAGCACCAGAAGACATATTTTCCAACAAAACCGGACACTGAACTATGTCCAGTAGTGGAATCAGTCAGAATTCCAGAGAAATTCCAGCCTCTGCATGGGGCCTGAGTTTCAAAGAATCCACTTCCCTGCACTACTGACCACTCGTCTGCACCATCTGCATGACACCAGGGTGCAGAGATCCAGCACAGGACAAGCACTCAGGGATGATTATGTGAGCAAGAGTCACTGGCCAGATCTGACAGCAGGATGGGCCATGGGCTAGGAGAGGGCACAGCTGTGTGCTAGCTGAAGTATAAAAGAATAAACTCCCTTCATGATTGTATGCTCAGCATCCTTGTGTCCTCCCTGCTCAGGTGAAAAACAACTGACATGACAAAGTAGGGAGTCAAGATGTGTCCCCAGTAGTCGAGCGTGCCTTCAGCAGTTCCGAGGAGAGAGGAGCCATCACCACCTTCAAGTGCGGGCAGCGTTTTGCCCACGGCAGCGCCGATGCCAGTGACTCTGTGATTCTGTGACACAGTGATTCTGTGCTACGAGGGCGAATTTCAGGGCGCGTTGGCCACGGGTCCCTTCGGCAGAAGGCGCTGTCCAAGCGCTCAGCGCTGCTTTGCGTGCGCGGCCCGGGCGCGGCCGGCGCTGCCGGTCCCGCCCGGCGGGGCCGCGCTCCCGGGGCCCGGGGCGGGTGAGTCGGGGCGGGCAGAGGCGCCGGCGCTGCCCCGGCGAGGCGGGGCCGGGCGGGAGCGGCCCGAGCGCGGCTCCGCTCGGCTCCTGGGCGGCTGCCGCGGCGCCGGCAGCGATGTTGGCCGGGCCGGGGCCGGGGCTGCTGGCCTTGGCCTTGGCCTTGGCGCCGGCAGGTGAGAGCCGGCCGGGGAGGGCAGCGAGCCCGGCCGGGGCAACCAGGCACAGCCACAGCGACAGGCAGCGACAGGAGCAGGAGCACGAACAGGGACGGGCACAAGGCCAGAGGCTGGGGAAAGGACGGGGGCAGAGGCAGGGCAGGGAACACGGGCAAAGGCCGGGGCAGACCCAGGGACAGGGGCTGTGGGCCGGGGCTGGCGGCTGTGGCTGTGCCGGGCCGGGGGCACCGGGACACCGGGACAGCGCCCTCGGTCCGCGGCCGCGCCCCGCCCGATCCCTGCGCTCTCCCTCCGCAGGGCTCTGCGCACAGCCGAGGCTGCAGGAGGCCGGCGGAGGGCAGCGAGCGCCCGGCGACTCCGTCACCCTCTCCTGCCGTGGATCCGGATTCACCTTTAAGGATCGTTCTATTTGGTGGTACCGTCAGGCACCCGGAGGCCGCCCAAAGTGGGTGTCCTTTATCAGCCGCCCCAAAGGCACTACAGTGAAATACGGGGCAGCGTTGAAGGGTCGGGCCAAGATTTCCCGGGACAATTCCCGATCCGAGGCTTATCTCTCTTTGCGGTCCTTGCAAGCTCAGGACTCTGCCCGGTATTTCTGTGCCGTCCCACGGGGACAGGAAATGCAGATGAGCTTTAACACAAACTTCCTGCGGCCCAGCAGAGGCTGCCTTAAATGCAGGGAAGGTGAGAGTTGCTAGGGGCTGGAGCCAATGGGTCTCAAGGCTGTTTCCAAGAAGTCAGGTGCCATCGCTGTGTACCTCAGGTATTCCTGGCCTTTACTGCACACCGCAGGGCTTCTGCTTTATTGCTAATTCGATTTAGAGTAGAATTGCGAGCAATTGGAAAATGCCTTGCTCTAAATTTATCCTAGTTTGCTGCCAGGCTTATTGTCAAAGTGCAACCCCAACCAGCTTCTCCTTCTCTATGCTAAACAGGTCCAGCTCTGACAGCCTTTTAAACTTGGACAGATGCTCCACATCAGCAGCTGAAAAGCAAAGAAAGCTGAGTCCGCAGTACAGGAAAAATGAGGACATTCTGCCCTACTTCTCCATCAACAGGGAGGTTTTTAGCCATTTCTAGGAAAAATGGTCTTTCTCTCACAGAATGATGCCTTGGGAAGACAAAGGCCATCACTCCGAATGTCCCCTTTCCTCCTTTCCGTGAGCTTTATTTCTGAGAAACAAATATTACAGAATGGGATATTCCTTTGCTGAGCTGGCTAAAGTGGTGCTGCTGGGTCCCATCGCAGCTTATCGCCCATCCCCAGGCACTCACTGGCGAGACAGTGGGAGAAACAAAAACGGCCTCTGAGCAAGAGGATTCAGAGCCTCGTGTCTACACCGCTCTCTGTTTACAAAGAGAAAATAAAGCCTCACGCGGCGCTGTCCCCCGTCCCTTCGTGCACCGCTGCCTGTCCCGCCCGGCGGGGCCGCGCTCCCGGGGCCCGGGGCGGGTGAGTCGGGGCGGGCAGAGGCGCCGGCGCTGCCCCGGCGAGGCGGGGCCGGGCGGGAGCGGCCCGAGCGCGGCTCCGCTCGGCTCCTGGGCGGCTGCCGCGGCGCCGGCAGCGATGTTGGCCGGGCCGGGGCCGGGGCTGCTGGCCTTGGCCTTGGCCTTGGCGCCGGCAGGTGAGAGCCGGCCGGGGAGGGCAGCGAGCCCGGCCGGGGCAACCACGCACAGCCACAGCGACAGGCAGCGACAGGAGCAGGAGCACGAACAGGGACGGGCACAAGGCCAGAGGCTGGGGAAAGGACAGGAGCAGAGGCTGGGCAGGGAACACGGGCAAAGGCCGGGGCAGACCCAGGGACAGGGGCTGTGGGCCGGGGCTGGCGGCTGTGGCTCTGCCGGGCCGGGGGCACCGGGACACCGGGACAGCGCCCTCGGTCCGCGGCCGCGCCCCGCCCGATCCCTGCGCTCTCCCTCCGCAGGGCTCTGCGCACAGCCGAGGCTGCAGGAGGCCGGCGGAGGGCAGCGAGCGCCCGGCGACTCCGTCACCCTCTCCTGCCGTGGATCCGGATTCACCTTCGAGGATTATCATATTTGGTGGTACCGTCAGGCACCCGGAGGGAGCCCAGAGTGGGTGTCCTTTATTAGTTTTGATGCGACAGCTGTTTATTTTGACCAGTCAGTGCAGGGGAGGGCCAAGATGTCCCGGGACAATTCCCGGGCCGAGGTTTATCTCTCCCTGCTGACCCTGCAGCCCCGCGACTCTGCCCGGTACTTCTGCGCTGTTCACACGGGCACAGGAAACCCAGCCTGGCTTTAACACAAACCAGCTCGGGGCTGGATCAGCACCCACGACATTTGGAGATGGTGAATTCCAAAGTGCTTCAGGGCTGTTCCTGAGAAATCAGGTGCCATCCCCACCCAGCACCAGTGATCCTGGCCTTTCATCAAGAGCTCCTTTCCCAGCACTGAGGCTTTCCTTCCCCTGAGTCCCAATTGCAATGTTCTACTCCGTAGAGGAGCTTCAAGGTTTTTCTGTCATGCAGTCAGCCTGGTGACTGCCTGGCTCCAGTCTCACTCAGCCTTCCTTGGTCCCCTTCTTAAGTGGAACATGCAAAGCACCTGCAGAGTCCTGGGCTGCCTTTGCTGCTGGGCAGGGCTCCGTGAGGGCTTTGAGAGGAAGAGGCAGCTGGAGAAGTGTCACCACTGGGGAGCCAGAGGGTGCAGGGCCAGAGTGCTGGGAGCAGGGTGAGGAGCATTTGGCTTGGGGGTGGCCTGGCCAAGCCGAGCTGAGATCCTGGGGTGTCCCATATGGGAGGAGACGCCCAGCAGAGCCAGGGCCAGCAGAGCCAGGGGAAGGACAAGCTGACAGCCTCCCTGGTCAACTCCAAAGTCCCAGCCTGGGAGACTCCCTGAGAGAAAGGCCAGGGCTGGCCCCTCAGAACCACGTCACTGTTAGCCCAACACAGCATTTCCTGCCTAACAAATGGGCTGTTACTGCACCACAAAGAGTGAGAGACAGGCAGGAGGGCAGCAAGAGCTTCAAGTTGTGCTCCTGGTGCCCCACCTCTCCCCCTCAGTGTTGTCATAGGCAGAGGGAGGGACCAGCAGGGCCTGGGCCTGAGAGCAGTGACAGAGGCCCAGGCAGGGCAGGTGTGGGCAGAGCTGTTGTGCAGGCCCAGAGAAGCTGCAGAGAGGCCACTGAGAGTGGGCCTGGCCATGTGGAGTGCCCTGTGCCTGGGCTTCTTGCCCATTGTAGGTAAGTGAAGGCAAGGGCTGCTGGCCCCAGGAGCTGAGCGTGGCCCTGGGCTCTGCAGGGCTCTGGCAGCTGTGCTGAGCGCTTGCAGCCGCAGCTGTGCCCCGGCTCCAGCTGCCCAGCCCTGCCTGTGGAGCACGGCGAGAGCAGCCCTGCTCCTCTTGTGCCTCTGAGCTCGGCACCTCCATGCCAGCTGCCTCCTCTGCAGCCTGGCCACACGCAGGGCACCTCCCTGCTGCACTCACATCTCGGGGCCCAGCGCTTTGCCCTGGCACTGGACACTGCTCCTGGGCCACTGCCGCCCCTCTGGCACAGACCAGCTGGGCCATGGCAGCACAGGGCACAGGCCCCACTGCCTGGGACAGCCCTTGGTCTTTGCTCTGCTCACCCACAGCAGCTTCAGGGACAGGACACTGGGCTCCTCACCATCCTGTCTTGGCAAGGAAAAAGGAATTTATTGTCCCGCCATGGTGCAAATCCTTCCTGCTTCTTTGGGGAAAACCAGGAAAAGCTTCCTGTGTGACTGGGAAAAGGATGGAGGGAAATGAGGTGTCTCCTTCCTTGTGAGCCTTGCTAGCTGCCACCAGCTCTGCCCATCTGTGTCAGCTGGCTTCCAAGAGGAGGATTTTGTCCTCCCACAGGTCCAGTTCCAGTTCAAAGCCTCACCCGCATTGCCGTGACCTTTGCTGCATCTTGGAGTGACTGTGGCTCGTTCTTGCTCTCTGCAGCAGTCACTGGCCAGGTGACCTTGGAGCAGAACCCCAGGGAAGCGACCGTGCGAGAGGGAGATAAAGTCACCTTCCACTGCAGCATGAAGGGAGGTGATATGAACGACTACATCATGTACTGGTACCGTCAGGGCCCACGGGGCTCTCTGGAATGGATTTACCACAGTGGTGATAAATATGGAGAAGGTTTCAAAGATCGCTTTAAAGGAAGAGTGCAGAGGTCCAAGAACAGCTTCACACTGCAGCTCCTGGCAGCAACCCCAGGTGATGCAGCAACGTATTACTGTGGAGCAGAACCACCCTGGAGCAGCTCTGCAGCAGAGTGAACCAAAAACCAGCAGATGGGGATGACAGATCTCTCAGCATTTCTTTCTGGCAGCTGCTGCCCAGGGCTCTTGTCAGGCAATGGCAGGTGCAGGAAACGTCCCTCTGGCCTGGGGGCACTAGAAGGCACTGGAGGGAGGCTGCCAGAAGGGCTGGTACCATTGATGGTGCAGGAGGATCTGTCCTGGCAACTGCAGAGGCTGCAGTTTGGGGAAGTGCAGGTTTAGTGCACATTGCCTGGGCTCCTGTCCAGCACAGCCTCATTTCTCCTCTGTGCCTTGCCTTGGCTCCCAGCCCTTTTTCTTTAGGGACAGTCTACATGGCTTTGGGAACGGGGATTTGGCTTAGCCACATTGACAGCCTTCAACAGGGAGACAAAGGGTCTTGCTGGGTGAGGAGAGAGTGGATGTTGTGCATTCTTCATTCAGTTGAGCTCCCAGCACTGACTTCCCTGCAAACCTTCTGGACAAATCCTTTCATTATGGCCATGGTTCAGTGACATGGATTGTGCAAGGGTACATATTCCTCCTCCCAGCCTCTTCTCCTGGGCTGTGGGAAATGAAATTCCTGAAGGCTGATCTGGCTGCTGAAGCCTGAGGTGAAGAAAGCATTCAGGACCTCAGCCCTGTCCCATGTCTTGTGTCACCTGGTCCCCATCCCATTCAGCACTGGGCCCACGTTTTCCCAGCCTCGTTTGTCCGTGCAGCCTCCTGGCATGTTGTCCTGACTCCTTGCTCCCTGGGGAGGAATCCTCTTCAGCTCAGCACTGCTGGGACTGGGGACCAATGTGTGCCCTGCTGGGCTCCCAAGCCTGGGAAGGACATGGACAGAGGGGAACAAATGCAATGGAGGGCCATGAACACAAGGAAGGGAACAGCTGACGTATAAGGAGAGCCTGGGAGATCTGGGTGCATTTTGTACAGACGAGAAATTGCTGGCAGGGAAATTTGTCACACGAATCCCTTGCAGTCCTCCAGCACGGGCCTTTGGTTTTTTCAAGGGAGAAAGAAAGAGCTTTTACTCATCTTTTCCCTATTGAATTTCCTCCCATCTACTCGGCCAGGATTGCAGCCCTCATCAACAAGCTGTGACCAGCAATGGACTTGTCCAGCTCCAGGAAGCAGCCAATAGACTGGTGAAATGAGAATGCTTGTTCTTCCCCTTCTTTCCAAAGCCATCTGCTTCACCAAATTATTGAAAAGTAACTTCTCTTGGTAATATTGCTCTGAGCATTCTCCTGTGGCAAGGAACTTACAGGCAACAAAATGGGAAAAATTCCCTGAGAGAAAGAATAGGAAAAATCCTAACGTCCACCAGCTGTTAAAGTTCAAAACATTCCTGATTATTCCAGGAGGATTAGGAAAATGCTGCACAATTGCAGGCTACCACTAATGGTATGATTAAGATAACAATCAAATTAAAAGCCAACTTCAGTCAACGATAACAACAGCAAATAGAGTCAATTAGAGCACCATCAGCTAACCAAAATAAATCCTGAACAATTCTTAAACATGGACTGATTTTTCCTCTGGCATGCAAATAGGCTTTGAGGAGAGTCATGCTTGAAGGTCTAGAAAACTTAGTAAATATAGAATGAAAATAACTTGAAAAGTTATAAGCTTGAGAGATGCTTCCCAGAAAACCTTTCAAGTGTTTAACCCGAACATGCTGTGTGTTAAAAGACAAATCAGTAACCAGATCCTTTCTCTGAGGCACTTCTAACAACAATATTCCGTTCCAAAGTGTGAGAGCAATGTTCTAGTTAGATGAACAATAACTGTTAACTCTGCTAAAAAAAGCAAGGATGGTAATGATATTTTTAGTTTAGGGAATCCTCTGGAACAGTGTTAGATGTTCAGAAGTAGAGCAGCGTAGAGGGACAGGAAAACAAAAGGCAGCATTACAAAGACATGAAAGAGGAGACATCACCTGGCACTGAAACCCCCCCCCAGATGTTTTTGTAGAACTGCCTAGCACAGTGTGAACTACGTACCACAGTGACTGAAAACACCTGAACCACCACACACAAACTGTCTCCCTCCCTTCTCTTGAAGGAGGAAAACATGGTGGCCTTACCTCATCTATTTTTCCTTAGACAACTCTGTGCACATACACAAATTGGATTTACCAGAATTACTGAAACAGCACAACACCCCACCTAATTGTCCAAGACCAATTTCCTCACCATTCAACCTGAGATCTTGGCTCTTGCAAACAGATCATTTTCAACAGTTGATCATCATGGCCAGTTGAACAACTCAGCAGGAACCTGCTGTATTAACCAGTTATGAGTTGATTTAGGAGCCCTTTGTTCATCATTTTGGACATCTGACACAAAGCTTGACTTACTGCTTTGTCAAGAGAAACCATACTTGAGGTTCAAAAAGCAGATCTCTGAACGTGAGCAGCTCTCCTAGACCCCTCCTCTGTCCAGGACCATAACCCTTGGGATTCCTCCCAGAAGATCCAAGATTCTGCTCTCCTGAAGCCCAGGGCTCCAGTCCTGTTTTTCATTGCTCTCTTCTCCCAGGATCCTGAGCTCAAACAGTGCATGGTCACTGCAGCCAAGGCTGCCCCAACGACCAATTCTGCCTCAGTGGCACACACAGGTCCAGCTCACAGCCATTTGTGTTAGTAAGCTCACATCAGTACGTGCCAGAAAACTCCTGACTGCGTGTGCTCAGCTGTGCTGTCCTGCCAGCAGACACCTGACACGCTTCAAGCACCCCATGAGGACCAGAGCCCAGGGATGTCCCATTTGTCCCACAAAAGCCTCACCTATATCTTCCCATTCCTCTCATGTTTTCTACCCGTATTTCTGTCTTGGGAATGGCTTAAATTCCCTACCCATTCATGGGCTTGTCTTTGTTTTGTGTTCAGAATGGTCATTGACTGCCCAGGCTCAGGAAGTATCTCGATGGGCAAGGAGCAGCAGGGATCCCCTGAGAGTTGGGGGCCAGGGGCTGCTGCTTCCTTCCAGAGGGGCTGCTCAACTCAGGAGCCACACGGCGAGGGTGTCTGACTGGTGACACTGTTGCCCTGCGCTTTTTGCCTGTTTTTCCTTCTTTCTTTTCCTTTGGCACTGTGAGTAGGGATTGCCAGCTTGATTCTCTACCTCCCCGTCACTTGCAAGCCTAGAACCAGTGTGTGCTACACCAGGAGCAGGGAGGCAGGAGAACACTGCTGATCCCAGCACCAGCCATTGCCAGGGAGCTGTCCAAAGGAGAAATCCCCCACCCAGGCCTGCTGTTGTTTGCCACTGCTTCAGGGATTTTTGCGACACTATAACTTGACACCCCTTGTCTGCCCAGACACCCATGGCTCCTGCTGCAGCTTCAGAATTTCCCCTACACTTGGTTTACCACTGTGAGTGTTCTCACCTCTGCTGTTGCAGCCTGCTGCTCCAAGGTTCCTGCTGGAGCTGGTTTCAGTATCCAGAGGGGCACTGGGACTGGCTGCTCCTGTGGGATTGTAAAGGGAGCCCCTTCTCCATCTCTCCTGCCTGCCCACCCACCAGTACCCACATGCAGAGAGGCGGCCGAGCTCGCGCCACAGCGCCCCCTGCTGGCGCGGGGGAATCACCGCACCCGCCCTGCCCGGCCGGCAGCCAGCAGCGCCCCTGCTGGCTGTGCCTGGAACTGCACCGAAGGGAAAAGCGCCTGCGGCCGAGAGAGGCCGGGCCTGGGTGTCTGGGTCTGTTTGGTGCTACTGCTGTTGTTTGTTTGAGTTGTTATACATACACATACTGGAAAACAACTGTTATTCCCTTTCCTCTGTGTGTACCAGAAAGTCACTTTATTTCAAAGTTGTATTAAGTTGGAGGGAATATTCTCCACTCCATGGGTGGTTCCTGCCTTCCTTGGCAGGCACTTGTCTTTCAAACTAGGACAGCCACCATCACTTAAGTTAGGCATGACAGTCAGCAGATGGAACAGCTGCAGACACACTCAGAGTACAATTATTTCCAGACCTTGCTAACCTGTGGGAATCCCTGAGCAACAGCCAGGCAGAGGCAAGGAGAGACACTGACATCTAAACTGCATCCATGCTAGAGGATCCCTGGATGCATTCACCCTGGGCTGCCAAGGGTAATTCCCAGCTGGAAGGTCACTTCAGCAATTTACAACGCTCCTGTGTCTTCTGTTTTTAATCCAATCCTCCCAACACCCCCAGAGACAGCCTGCTACATCCCAGAACTCTGTTCACACTACCACTAGTACCTACAAGAAGAGAAGTAGGGGGATTAGACTGCATTGCAAGAAATGCTCTGAAATAACACCAGAGGTACTGATTATTTTTCTGCTTTCTATCCAGCTAAACTCCATCAGACCTTTCACAGGTGTCACATAACACCCAAGTTCTCATTTACAACTCAACCCCTATGATATTATTGGAGATCCTTCCTTGAAAGCCATGTGGTGCTTCTTCATGTGGTGCGTTGGATCTCAAACCACTGAAGAGGTCATGTGACTGCCTGAATAATCCAATATTCTGTGTAGTGGAACAGAGACAGTTTGTGTTATGAAATATATCACTGTGTTTTGGACTGGGTTACCACAATGATATGAACAGCATAGGGACCTGTACAAAAACAGAAAGAGGGAAAGAAGGTGAGAAATTTTGGGAAAGAAAGGAGATGGGTGACTCTAAGGATTAAGAAGAGAAGAACAACATTCTTCCTATATTTCCTTCTATCCTGGATACATAAAAGAGCTCACGAAGGTTCTAAAAGACGAAGTAAAGGGAGAAGTTGAAAATTCTATACTCAATCAAGCTATTTAAAACAATTCAATTAACCTTTATTCCCTTTCCAGTTTTGGAAGTAAATCTACCTCTGGATCCTCTCATGGACTTGCATACATGGATAATCAGGACTAATGGATTTTCATCACCTGTTTTTGGAACACTTTTGAACACCACGAGGAAAGAGTGAGTTATTGGAATAAGTCTTAGCAGTGTGATGACAGCTAAGCTTATATTTGGACCAGGGACGATTCTCACAGTTGAACCAAGTAAGTGACATTTCTTTCTTCCTAAAACATCACTGACAATTAATGTGGGGGAGAACAAGGGAATTTAAAGGGTTGGGTTCAATGAAAGGATTTTCAGCTGCAATAATCCCTTGAATGCACTCGCTCTCCAGCCAGGCTTTCAAGCCAAACCCTCAGCTTGGATTTGCTTAGGAAGCTTTCCCAGGAACAACTGGGCTGACTCTGCACAGCACCATTATTCCATGATCCCCAAACACCAGCAGGGCACTGCTTAGCCTGTGATAACTTATTCCCACTTTGGGCAGCACTCTGGCCCAAATTTACTGTCCAGTGTCCAATTCTCCAGCGGGCTTGCACTGACTGACTTGGGGCAGGAATGCAGAGCTCAGTGAAGAGCTCCCAGTAAGAGGAGCTTTAGACACATCTGTAACTCCTGGTTGGAGAAGTTCTCCTTTGACACTGGCACCACACTGACAGTGTCCACTGCCCTGGAAACAGAGCAGGAAGGAGGTGAAATAGCCTTGGGCTTAAATTCTCACAAGTGCCTCATATCCAAGAGCTCCTGGAATGAAAGACAATTGGCTCCCAGGTTGTGTGGGTTCTGCAAAGAGCAATGTGGGGAATAGGGATTATAAGAAGCCTTACTTATTCCTATCCTATCTTTGTTTGGAATTCTGTGATGAACCATAAAGGTGCAGGTCACCCCAAGCTTTTCTAGGGAAATGGGAATGTTGGGGTGGCAGAGGGGTTTTGATAGTGACCTCTGTGGTCCTAAAGTATCAGGTGCATCCCTCGGGAATTGTTGCTTTGCTTTCAGACGTCCACATGACTTTAAAGTGCGGCAAGAATATCCCACGTTATTTTACATCCCTTAAACCTCCTGCTCTCCTTCAGAAAGATGTGGGACTGCCTTGGGTGCTGCCTAATATCTGTCCATGTCTGTAGGATATGGTGCATGGGAATAAATGTGGATTTGGGAACAATCTCACTGCATTTCCAATTTCAAAGGGACAAAGGAATGTAAATTTACCATTCTGCAGAAAGACCTCTACTTTCCTTGCTGTTCAATGGCTTTCTTTTTCTAGCTAATGACAGGATATTTTCACAGTATCCTGCACAGAAAGTCTGGAATTATGTTTGGTAGTAAAATACATTGAACCTGAAGTATCAAAGTCCCGTTTGAGTCTGCTGAAATACTTAATGTGTTGAAGCCAAAGTTTCCAGGATGTGAGCAACCTCCCCCTTTTGATCAAATAAATTTGAACATAAACAGAAAAGATTAATCCCTTCCAGAAGCAAGCAGTGGTAGGAATTCATGGCTGTACTGCCAGGGAATGCAAACAAGTGGGACTTGGGTGAGCCTTCTGGGGTCAGATAAAACAAATCTTCTGCTCTCTGAACTGCAATTGCACTGTGTGCATTATTGCTTGCTGAAGATCCTGCCCAGGGAGCTACTGCAGAGAAGCTGCCTGTTTGTGTTCTGGCTCTTTGGAAAGCCTGGAGAGGAGACCACATGAAAAGCCTTTCAAGGTCTGCTCAGAGAACACAGAATGCACAGGACTGACAGGCTCTGGCCAAGCCTGGTACAACAGCTGGGAAGGAAATGTTGGATTTCTGGTGGGTGTCTGGTTGCTGCAGGTGTGGACAAGTGTGTAGCTCTGCCTGTTTGATCATGAGAGCTGACCCATGAAGTTGTGGCAGAGCACGATTTGGCTTTCACCTCAGTTCCTCAGCAGTGGCATAGGGCTGATGGGGAAAGGGTGTAAAATCAGAGCTCCTTGATCAAACTTCCATCAGTACCCTGGGATGAACAAAATGTCAGAGCTGGGGGATCTCCTGACCCACCTGCAAGGCAGACACCATGCCAAATGAAAAGCCTCATGCACCTCTCTTTACCCAAGAGACCCCTCAGGATGCTCCTGTCAAAGCAGACAGGTCAATCTTTGTGGATGAGTCTGACAGCTTTTCATAAGCTGAGCCCTTTCTGGCAAGGAAGGCTGCTGGAGGATTCCTTTCAGTTCCATGGTTTTCCTCTAAGTCAAATTGCTAATCTGAGTTAAATCCTGACATTGGTTTGTGAGATCACCCTTGATTCTCCAAATGTGATCTGACCTAGAGGGAAGGGTATTTTCTCTTATAAACAAATTATGGTACCACAATGATTTGTTGGCAACTAAATTCTTTTGAGACCAATAGTTTTCTTGTAAAACAGCTGGGTTGCAAGTTTAAGCAATCTTCTTTTGTTACTTGTACCTCTAATAGCAAGGAATAATGACATCAAAGACAGTAAATGAGAATGTTACAAATTAGTCACAGATAAAGTACATGTGAATTTTGGGTCACTCAGCACCCGGGCAAGCCTGCAGTAAAATCAATCCTGTCCAAACCTTGCTTTTCTTTTCAGGCATTTCAAAAACTTCTGATCCCAAAGTCATTGTGATGAAATCAAAGAAACTGGAAGGAGGTGGCAGCTCTGGGAAAGCAGCTTGTTTGGCAAGGAACTTCGCTACAAAGAACATCAGCTTGGAGATGCCCTCTCAGGAGGTGGTCTATGAACAGAGCCCATCCATTCTGACGTCACAGGGGTTGTACAATGCAATTAAAGTGGTCAGGGTGACAAAAGACACAGAGGTGACCTGCACGGCCAAATTCGGCGACCGCACCATAACAGCAAAGCCAGGTACAGTTTGGTGGCACAGCTGTCACTTATTTCTGGAGACAGTGGCCTGTGCGGCTTGGTGTTCTCCTTCTGGACAGCACTGCCCTGGGCAGACAGCAGAAATAAGAAAGACATTTGGGATTTCAGCATGGAAAGCTGAAAGATGTTTCAAAGCATCTGAAAGAAATGGTTTCAACTGTTTAATTACTTTGAGATACTTTTCTGGGGAGAAAAGACACAATCTATTGCTTCAAAATGTGAATTTCCTTATGACTGAATACTTTAGCCTAGAGCAGGAAACCGCCTGCAGTACAAGTTGGAACAGCCCTTTCAATACGAACACAAAGTTAAAGGTGGGGTGTGTTGTGAGGGTTTTTTAATTGAATGAATTGTTATATTTGGCGTGTTTACTCTTTTAGTCCTGAAGGTCATTCAAAGAGTAAAACGAAACAATGCAGGAATTCTTCTGTTTCTTGCAACTACATGGAGAAATTGTCTGCTCAAATTAATGTTGGAATTATTCCTGACCAGCTGAGGCCCACTCTGATCTTTCCTCCGATGTTCTATGAGAAATGTCATCTAAACATTTTCTTCTTATCCTCTATAAAAGGTGGATATAGTCTAAAATGCCTTTTCTTTATCGTGCTACAGAAGCCGAGGCTGATGAACCAATAACAGGGTTTGGGGAACCAAACAGAACCAGAACAGAGTCAGGGGCCACTGACAGAGTTTGCAACAGCACAGAGCCCTCAGCACAAGGTGAGTTACCCAAACACGATCTGAGGTTACATTGCTCTCTGCGGGATAAAGGCAGGGAAATGTATTTTCTCCAGGGCACAGGACTCAGAACACAACACATTCAGCACACACAAGCTGCTGTTCCAAGGTTGCTCCTGCACTTACACACAAGCCCCAGGAAGCAAAAAGCAACAGAGACAGACCCTGGGCTCCCCTCTTGTTGCCATGTTCTCTCTTGGCTGTTCCTTTGCTGCTCTTCCTTTCCCTGAAACTCTCACCTGTGGATTTTCCACTTTCTGCCAAGATCACAGCACCAAAACCTAGACCATGATGTCTCCCTTCTTTTCTGGTCACTGAGCAGATGCTGGAGGGCAGAGAGGGAACATGCTGTCCATGGCTGTGTTGGGGTTGAGAGTCCTGCTGGCAAAGAGCATCGCCTTCAATACCCTCATGAGCATCAAGTTGTTTCTTTTCTGAGGTAAGGGAGCTCACAGTTATCAAACAATGCTTCATAGGCCCAATTTCATTAAATGTACTTTAAACCTCCCTTTGCTCTTCCAGACATGGGCAATGAACCCAAAGAAGAGCAGCAAAGAGCGTGAACCAGCAGCACAAGGGGTTGAACAAGCAGGGCCAGAGCTGCTGACAGAGACCAGCCAGGACACAAGGCAGCACCTTCCCCTGCAGACATGCAACACTCTTCACTCCTGCCTGGCCAGCTGATTTACACTGAAGAGTTTTAAGTGCTTTTGCTCTTTCCTCTCCTCTGACAACTGAGCACAGTGGATTTATCCTCATCCTCCTGCTAAGTAGATCCCTCCCACTCTTCTGCCATTTGCACACCAGTGTCCAACCTGCTTCAGTAGCTTTGAAAACTCCAGTGCTCACTGCTGAGAGATGCCTTTGAGAAGCACCTTTCCCAGGCACGTTGTGTTACTGCCTGAGGAACTGGAGTAGCACTGCTGGGGGAATTCCAGCCCACGAGCTGCCTTTTGTAGCTTTGGATTTAGATAGACTTAATAATAAAAATGTGTATTGCAGATAAGAAGAGCTCTGTAGAATCTGATTTTATTCAACTAGATAATGTTCACTTCTTGATTAAGCCTGTCTTTCTTCTGCCAAATGTATTGCATGTGCATTTTAGGTTTCTGCAGTAGGGACAAAAATAAAGTTCTGCTAGCACAAAATCTTGTTGGTTTTGTGTGCTTATTCTTCTGAAACCAGGATGGAAATTGCTGAAATCTAACTACCCTAGAAGCCCACTGGGATCAGAAACACAGCTTTGATATTGCAGATTTCCTGTTGGCTGAATTTGTCTTTTGCAGACTTGGTGCAGGGAAATGTCTCTGGCACATTCAGGAGCCTCAGTCAGGAGAGTCCTTGCTGAAGGCACGAGGGAGGAAAATGCTCCTGTCAGCAGGGAACAAACCCTGCTGCTGTTTTGCACTCAGGGACAGGAGGCAGGGGCCACCAGAAAATAATCTGGGCTGCTTTGATGGAGTGATAGTTTCCATAGCAACTTGGCTCTTACCTAACAGAGCCCAGCCCACACCTTCCCCAGCTCATGCCCCTCTCACCAGCTACAGGCAGGATGCTGTGGTCACCATTTCTGACTCAGTCACACCAGGCAGCATCAACCCTCCCCTGCTTTTGAAAACACAAGGTAACCACATCCTGAAGGGGAAATAAGGCTTTGCTGCCCCTGCCTGAGCTCCTGCAGCCCTCAAGAGAGCCTCTGCACGGCACACAGCAAGGGCTGCTGCACTGAGCTTGCTCTGCTCACACCCTCAGGCCCTGCAGACACCCAGACAAGAGCCCCAGACCCTGCAGAAGCTCTGTGAAATTTGCATGGCAAATCCAAATCCACTGAAATGCACGTTTAGTGCACTCTACCACCACACCATCAATCAGGGGGAGCTGTTCACCAACATTTCTATACTGATTTTCCAATGACATCCAGAACCTTTTTCTCAAGCACTCCACACCTTTTCCCAATCTCTCAGGCAGATTTCTATGTTCAGAATATTCCCTCAGGCAAAACCAGTGCAATCAGATGCACAGGATTGAAAGGTCATTAAAATACTCTCTGTAAAGAAGCACATTTGCATGTGGAATTATCCTTACATCTGACAAAACAATATTGTCCTGATTCCAAAATAATGGCGGATAATTATAAGGAGACCTCTTTGGTACAATACATTTTTACAGTATTAGCCTATTCTCCTACATGTTTGCATGTTTGATTGTGCTCATAGAGCCTTTGCAAATCTCCAGGAGTTGAGCCACTGGCCCTGGAGACATTCAAAAGCCACCTGGACGTGGTCCTTGGCAAACAGCTCCAGACAGTCCTGCTAGAGCAGGGGACACCCAGTCCCCTCCAGAGCTCCCTTCCAGCCCCCATCCTTCTGCATTTATGAGATACCTTTCTCATACTGGGGGCAATGAGAAGAAGTTCAAAATACCTTTATATACATTTAGTCAGGGGTTTTGTTCACCTTTGTGCAGGGGGAAAGGAACTGAAGTTTCTTTTCACAGGACTGTTCCAGCACTCCAGGCATGATGAGCTTCACATCCCAGCAGACTGGGAGCAGCACAGAAGATACACAAAAGATAATGACCATTAATGAACATCTGCTCCAAACATCAGCCCTGGCAAGGTCAGAGACACCTGGTCTGGGAAAAGGTTGATGAGAGAACCAAGACTGACAACCAAAATATCATCCAAGGTGCAGGGATCCGTAGGAATTCAAACACTACAAACTGTTGAACTTGGGAGCAGTGAACATTGAACCAATGAATTTCCCTGGGTTTGACTGTAGAAGTACAAGAAAACTCCAATGAAAACCTTGTGTGATGGAAGGATTTTCTCTGCACAACCCATGCAATGTGTGGATGAAATGAAATGAAATGTTCTGTTACACATCTTGGCCAGAATAAAGTAACACCTTGATTCTCTAAAACTAAAAAATGCTGTGGGAGACTTTTTGTTTTTCCCACAGTTTTGGTGACAATACCAGCCACAATGTGAACTTCAACAAAACTTTAAAGTAATTTGAGGAAAATTTTCACCTCTAGCACATTATTTTTCCTGCCCCTTAGTGAGTCACACACAGTGTGGTATCTGACATCTGCCCTGCTAAGTAACTCAAAATGGTGAGAGCTCTCTCCAGCGGCAGAGAGATGTGTCACAGACACATTTTATGAAAAATCCTTTCATCAAGATTTTTTTCTCCTGAGGAGCTGAGAGGCCTCAGAAATGAAATGTAAACAATAATTATCTGCTGCTGGGGAATGCAACAGGTCGATCTCTGATTGGTCCATGTTGGTTGTTTCTAATTAATGGCCAATCACAGTCTGCTGGCTCGGACTCTCTCAGAGTCATGAGCTTTTGTTATTCATTCCTTTCTATTCCTTTCAAGACTTCTGATGAATCCTTTCTCTATTCTTTTAGTATAGTTTTAGGATATCATTTTCTTTTAATATAATATATATCATAAAATAATAAATCAGCCTTCTGAAACATGGAGTCAAGATTCTCATCTCTCACCTCACTCTGGGACCCACCACAGAGATGCATTAAAAGCATCCTGAAAGATTAAAGCTCTCTCCAAGAGGTTACATGGGAAAACATTATGAAGAACTCCATGACAATGGGCAATACTAAATACCTTTTTATACCACTGAATCCTTCTGCTGTCTTATACAGCATTAGAAGTACAATCTAATAATCACATTACTGCATCTGCCGGGTATAATCTAACCTGTCTGGTTTGTGTCCTGAAATACTAAACAGTTCCTGGTAAAGTTAGATCTGTTGATGTAAACTGAACTTCTTTCTCTGGTCTCTCCTGCTACCTTCTGGCCAAAGTGTTTATTGTTCTCACAACACTCAAATTCATGAAATCCAGCAAATAGCTCAAACAGGAGATAAAAAGCAAAAAAAAAACAACCAAAGAAACCACCCAAAGCCCACAAGAAGTGTTGTGCCTGGTCATGCCACAAATTAAACTTCTTTGCTCTTCTTTTGCATTCTTCCCCTGCCAGCAGGAGCAGTTGGGAACTCTTGCAAAGTGATACAGAGGCTTTGGAAAGACCAGGATCAGGAAGCTGAAAGGCGATTCAGGGAAACTTCATTTGAAACTTAAAACTAAAGCAGGGTTAGAGCTGGAAATTATTTGTAACAGAAGAAATGGAGTAAATACAGGAAGCACTTGCAGCACTGCCTTCAAAATTCCTTAGGAATCTCAATCTGAAATACTGCAGCAGTCTCACACCTGGGCTTCCGTCGGTGTTCTGCAGAAATCAGGATAAATATCTTAGTAAGTCCTCATTCCTGACTTGTCATCAGAAAGGTGTTTTCTGACAGATTTTGCCTTGGATTCACAGGTGAGAAACTCTGGTCTTGCTGAATTCTGTGGGAAGCATTTCTCTTTTCCAAATGTCAGGAAATACTGAAGGAGGGGGGAATGCTGGTAATGAAAAGTGGTATGTAGAAAATGACAGGAGGAAACCCAAGGCTCACCCAAGTGAGCACCACAATGTGTAGGTTAATTCATCTGCAGACAGGATTTTTTCAGGATGCAGGGAGTGATGTGTGCCCTAACTGGGTGCAGGAAGGAGAACTACAGGGGGTTGCATTCAGGACATCATCATTATTGCATTTCTGAAAACCTCCCATAAGCAATTCATCCACTTAAACATGTGTGGAACACCTCAGGATATACAAGGAAGAGCTGAAATGGGCATATCCATCTCAGAAACTTGTTAGCAGGATGGTTAATTACCTGACTATAAGGGCAAGTCCTCTTTCTCTCCTTCCCTCATATTTCAGTCAGCAGATGTTGTCTGAACTGAAGTAATAAGAGCCCGATCTTCCCCTGCAAAACCACTCAGGACTGGGGAGTGCAGAGCTCTGGGCAATGTCTGTCTTTCTAAAGCACAACCTTGAAAATAGATGTCAATTCTAGGATTTCTGTAGGGAGGGCCTTAGTTATGCCTGGCTATGTCAAAGCCTTTGACAACCAGGGAAATTCCTCTTTTGTGACCTGTACTGAAACATAACCTGCAAGGAGACAGAGAAGAGACACCCCAGCCCTCATAAAGTGGACACCTCTAAGAGGCACTGTGCACACACAGTTTTATTTTGATGACAAATAGAGTCTCTGGCCATGGGCTTCCACCTGCCTGGGAGCACTACTAGATCATCCTTGGGACAGTATCTTTCTCTAACACTTGACAGGAGCCACCTCCAGAGGCTGACAGTTGCTGTCCTCTCCCCAGTCCCCTTCTCAGTGCCCACAGCCCTGCACAATATCAGCATGGGGAGCTCATAGGGGAACACACACAGGGTTAGGTCCCACAGCCACAGGAACAGCCCCAGCAGCATTGGCACCACTGGCTCCAGACCTGATACAACTAATGCTGAGATCAGATTGGTCTGCAGCCCACTCTGGGCAGATCTGGTCTTATCTCAACCCTTCATGCCCCACACTGGATGCCAAAGGAAGCTATTGTGGTTTAGGACTGGAATTTCCCAATGCAGAGTTCCCACTGACTCACTCCAAATCAAGCCTGAGGCTCTTCCACAGGATCACACAAAGTGTGAATATGGAGAGGGCTTAAGAGAAAGATGGGGACCACGCAGGGTGAGAGACAGGCAGGAGGGCAGCAAGAGCTTCAAGTTGTGCTCCTGGTGCCCCACCTCTCCCCCTCAGTGTTGTCATAGGCAGAGGGAGGGACCAGCAAGGCCTGGGCCTGAGAGCAGTGACAGAGGCCCAGGCAGGGCAGGTGTGGGCAGAGCTGTTGTGCAGGCCCCGAGAAGCTGCAGAGAGGCCACTGAGAGCGGGCCTGGCCATGTGGAGTGCCCTGTGCCTGGGCTTCTTGCCCATTGTAGGTAAGTGAAGGCAAGGGCTGCTGGCCCCAGGAGCTGAGCGTGGCCCTGGGCTCTGCAGGGCTCTGGGCAGCTGTGCTGAGCGCTTGCAGCCGCAGCTGTGCCCCGGCTCCAGCTGCCCAGCCCTGCCTGTGGAGCACGGCGAGAGCAGCCCTGCTCCTCTTGTGCCTCTGAGCTCGGCACCTCCATGCCAGCTGCCTCCTCTGCAGCCTGGGCACACGCAGGGCACCTCCCTGCTGCACTCACATCTCGGGGCCCAGCGCTTTGCCCTGGCACTGGACACTGCTCCTGGGCCACTGCCGCCCCTCTGGCACACACCAGCTGGGCCATGGCAGCACAGGGCACAGGCCCCACTGCCTGGGACAGCCCTTGGTCTTTGCTCTGCTCACCCACAGCAGCTTCAGGACAGGACAGTGGGCTCCTCACCATCCTGTCTTGGCAAGGACAAAGGAATTTTTTGTCCCGCCATGGTGCAAATCCTTCCTGCTTCTTTGGGGAAAATCAGAAAAAGCTTCCTGTGTGACTGGGGCAAGGATGGAGGGAAATGAGGTGTCTCCTTCCTTGTGAGCCTTGCTAGCTGCCACCAGCTCTGCCCATCTGTGTCAACTGGCCTCAAAGAGGAGGATTTTGTCCTAGAACTGGTCCAGCGCCAGTGCAAGGTCCCACCAGCATTGGCCTGACCTTTGCTGAATCTTGCAGTGATTGTGCCTTGTTCTCACTCTCTGCAGCCGTCTCGCTCGCCAGTGCAGCCACCTTGGAGCAGCCCAGGGAAGTGACCGTGCAAGAGGGAAAAGCAGTCACCTTGCAATGCCACATGCAGGGGGATTCTATGAGGTACTACACCGTCTCGTGGTACCGAGAGCGCCGACAGGGCTCTCAGGAATGGATTTACAAGGAGGATGGCACCTATGGAGAAGGTTTCAAGGGTCGCTTTCAGATAAAAGATGAGAAGTTCAAGAACAGCTTTCCACTGCAGATCCGGGCAGCAGAGCCAGGCGATACAGCAAAGTATTACTGTCGGGCAAGAATCACCCTGGAGCAGCTGTGCAGCAGAGTGAACCAAAAACCAGCAGATGGGGAAGACAGATCTCTCAGCATTTCTTTCTGGCAGCTGCTGCCCAGGGCTCTTGTCAGGCAATGGCAGGTGCAGGAAACGTCCCTCTGGCCTGGGGGCACTAGAAGGCACTGGAGGGAGGCTGCCAGAAGGGCTGGTACCATTGATGGTGCAGGAGGATCTGTCCTGGCAACTGCAGAGGCTGCAGTTTGGGGAAGTGCAGGTTTAGTGCACATTGACTGGGCTCCTGTCCAGCACAGACAACCTCATTTCTCCTCTGTGCCTTGGCTGCAGAGCCATGGGATGATGGGGATGTGTGGCTGGAGCTTCCACAGTGCTGTTCTGGATGCAGCCAGGCTGTTTAGGAATGCCAGATCAGCAGGGATGACATTTCTCTAAAGGGTGGCTGCTACAGAGCACCTGACCAGGAAGAAGGAGTTGAAGTGTGGTGAGTTCACTTTGGTTCTCCTGCAGGGGCTCAGCAAGATGCTGTCCCAGTGCCCCTCTTCTACTGGACAGGAGGAAAAACACACAATTTATGTTTGTTGGCCCAGATAAGGACAGGAAGATTTCCCAGCAGTGCCATCATATGCAAACACATTGACTTGGGGAAAGGAATTTATGTCATTGCCAATCTAATCAATATAGGTCAGTGAGAAATAAGTACAAAGCATGAAACATCTCCTCCACCTGATCTCTACACAGGGATGTTGAATGTGGCTTAGAATCACTTCAAAACATGATTTCTTTGCCATGTCTTCTTTCTCATTCTCTTCCCTCGTTTCAGTGTGGAGTCCGATCCATGGATGACATTTCTCCAGGAACTTCTCCAGTGCAGGTTCTCCCCTCTGGCTGCAGTTCCTCACAAACTCCTAAAGCCTAATGAGTCCTTTCCATGGGGTGCAGCCCTCCAGGAAGTGACCATGGCACTGTGGCTCCTCTGTGGGGCACGGGCCCTGCCAGAAAACCTCCTCTGGCATGGGCTACTCACTGCATGGGACCACAGCTCCTGCCAGGAGCCTGCTCCAATGGGAGTTCTCCATGCAGTCACAGATTCTGTCAGGCCATTTCACTTACACCTGTGTGGGGTCCTCAGAGTCAATATTTGCTCCACCACCTATCCCCATAGGTGCACATGTCTGCATAGTCAATATTTGCTCCATCACCTATTCCCATAGGTGCACATGTCTGCATAGTCAATATTTGCTCCACCACCTATCCCCCACCAGCTGAGAAGGACAAACCTTGGTTTTCAGCCTTGGGCTGCTGGGGAATGTCTGCTCTGGTCTCTGCAGCACCTCCCAGCCCTCCTTCCTAAATCCTGCTCCTTGCTAATTGCAATACTGATGCTGAGAAGAATGAGACCTGCCTGAGACTGTGAGATGTTACCTCAGCCTTTGGTTTTCTGAAGGCCCAGACTACACCAGCTCTTCCCAGCTCAGAATTCCCTGGGGCAAAGACAAAACCCTGGAAGGGCAACTCTGCTCAGCTCCTCTGTGGCTCCCATGGAGTCTTGGATTTGGCCAGGCAGGAGCTCAGCCCAGGATAGGAGAGGAACAGGCAGGGACAGAGACTGGAAAAGGGAAAAGGGACAGGAGAAAGGAGAGGAGTGGAGTTCATTTTCCTCGTAGTAGCCAGAATGGGACCATGTTTTCAATCTGTGCTTGAAAGAGTGTTGGTAATTCAGGGATGTTTGAGTTATTGCTGAGCAGTTCTTACATGGAGTCAAGGCCTCTTCTGCTCCTCATTCCACCCACCAGTGAGTAGCTGAGGGTACAAAAGTTTGGGAGGGAACACAGCTGGTTCAGCTGACCCCAGCTGACCCAAAGGGGATTCCAGGCCATGGCACATCATGCTCAGCATATAAAGATGTGGAAGAGGAAGGAATGAGTGCATACTGAGTGATGACATTTATATTTCCATGTAACCATTAAACATGACAGAGCTCTGCTTTCTGGAATAGGTTGAACTCTTGGCTGTGGATGGGAAGTAGTTGATTAATTCCTTGCTTTGCTTTGCTCACACATACAGTGTGTGCTTTATTTATTAAAGTGTTATGTGCTAAAACAATGAATTTTCTCACTTTTGCACTTCCAATTCTCCAAATGAGGGGGCAAAACAGCAAGCAGCCGTGTGGTGTTTAGTTAACATCTGTAGTTAAGCCATGACAAAGAAACACAATGGGCACTAAAAGAGCTGCAGTTTTAACACGGAGAAGCAGAACTGAACCACATTTGGATACTTCGTGATGTCTAGGGAGACTCACAATAACATTGCAGTAACACATAACAACAGTCAATTGATTGTATCTGAAGAAAGAGCAGCACTGCACCTGGAACTGCACTGCTAAGATGGATTTCCCAGGACATGATGAAAAACTCCTTCCCTCCACTCCCAGCGCTGCCTCCATGTCAATAAACACAGCTGTTCTTCTTCTGAGCACTGTGCATTCATTCCTTTCTTTACAAGTGTAGGCTTTCATGGAAGACATAAGGAGACCTTTGCAAATGCATCCATGGCCTTGTTCCTGAGCACAGTGCCCGAGGCATCCCAAACTGGAGCTACAGATGCCAGAGGGTCAGGCAGTTCTCCCCAGGCTTTGCCACAATTCCCACCTTTGTCTCTGTCACGTGAAAGCAGGAGGTTTCCTCAAGACTCAGTGTGAGGAGATTTCCTTTACCCCTAGTGTTTAATTTCCCTGTCAGTGCCCCAGAAAGGCCAAGACCCTTGTGTACATCCACTCTGTCAGTGTCCCATTAGCGGGGCCCTGCACTGAGCCATCCTGCTGTACCAGAGGGCAGCTCTACTGACTCCGTCAGGGAAACACCATCGGAGTGAGGGAGACCCCTCAGCAGGTCTTCCCCTTTATTGGAGTGTGTTCCCTGCTGCTGGTGACTGCCAGCACCCAGGAAGGATCCACACTGACAATTTTGGAATAACACTCCTGGAAGCCCAGGGTCCCTGAGGGAGCATCCCCCACTGCTTGTGGGAGGCTGGCTACCACTGCCCAGCCCTGCGGTTATCTGCCGCTGCTTGGGCCTTTTTGCTACACTTTAACCCTACACCCTGTGTCCGCCCAACCCCCGTGGCTCCTGCCAAAATTCAGAGATTTTCCTACACTTTCTTTGCCACCCATGTACGCTCACCTCTGTTGTTCCAGCTCTCCACTCCGAGGCTCCTGCTGGAGCACAATTCACCACCCTCAGTGGCGCTGAGACCGGCTGCTCCCCGTGAGTTTTGCAAAGGGAGCCACCTTCCCTCTCCTCCACCGCCTGAGCCGCCATCGCCTCATGAGGGAGCCGAGCTCGCGCCACAGCGCCCCCTGCTGGCGCGGGGGAATCACCGCACCCGCCCTGCCCAGCCGGGAGCCAGCAGCGCCCCTGCTGGCTGTGCCCGGAACTGCACCGAAGGGGAAAGCGCCTGCGGCCGAGAGAGGCCGGGCCTGGGTGTCTGGGTCTGTTTGGTGCTGTTGTTTGTTTGAGTTGTTATACATGTATTTATTAGTAAAGGACTGTTATTCCTTTCCCTGTATCTTAGTCTGAAAGCACCATATAATAATTCTCCTAGGGTGATGTTATGATGGTTGTATCCCCATTTGTGTGTTTTGTTTATGCTGCATATTATGTTCTGTGCCTTCAAGTCTGGCTTTGAAGAGCAAATGTTTTGTTTTGGTTTTGCTATCAGCTGCTCCCCCACGGCTGGGGGAACACAGAGACAGGGCAGTACATGGGTGCTGCTTTTGCTTTTTGCTTTGCTCTCGCTCTCTCTCCTGCTTTGCTCTTGCTTTTCACTTCTGCTCATTAGTTTGTTTAGCTAAGCAGTCCAAATTTTTCCTGGACTGTTCTTCTCCTTTCCCTTTTTTTTTGGACCTACTCGAAACTGCTCTGAACTGGGACCTGGGAAACACCAAGAATTTGCATCTTGCTACAGCAGCTACCCCAGCACAGAACCAACTGATAACAGAGTGACCACCCCCAGGAGAGACTTTCTGAATTTATCATCTTTTTAGAGCAGTGAAAGAGTGATGTCATCTGGTATTGTTCCTTTTGTGTGCTGGCGGTGCTGTGCCTGGTAAATAAACAGGTTCTTTCCACTTCTCTCCAAGGAATCCTTCCCAAACCGGTTGGGGGGAGGGGCCGTGTGGGCTTGCTTTCTGGAGGGGCCCCCTTTTGGAGGTTTTCTCCCAAATTTGCCCTAAACCAGGACAATAATGTATATAATTATATAATTATATTTATATAATAAGTCATAATAATTCAGAGGGAAGGGGGTCATGTTTTTCCATTCCAAAGGAGGTTCTTGCCTCCCATGGGAGACAGCTATCTTTCCAACCAAGGCACTGATACAGGACACTGATAGCAAGAAAAAAAAAAAGGCAGAACTGAGCTTTTAAAGCAAAAAAATGCCAGCATGTGTTGCTTCTGGGTGGCTGTGAGCACAGGTGTTTCTCTGTGGCCACTCGAATGCAAAGGGGCTGTTTAACGGCCTGGGAGATCTCAGTGAGGAGCAGGGTGAGGTCTCCCTGCTCTGGGAGGATTTGCCAGGCAGGGCAGGGCATGTGAGAGGCACCTGTGTGTGCCCAGGCCTGGGGCAGGAGGGGTTTAGGGCTTGTTCCCTTTTTCATGCCAAGGGTGGAACCGACTGCAAACATCACATCAGGACATTCCCCAGCTTTCCTGCAAGACTCAAGTAACAAGGAAGAGAAAAAAAATTGACACACTTAAGGGAAGAGCAGATGAGCATATGCCAGTTACCAATGGGAATTAGGAGCCTTAATGTTATAATCACTGGTTAAAAATGAGAAACACACCTCTGTCCTTGGGAATAATAACAATGAAAACAGGATGAAATCATGCTATTTGCAGCTTAGAACTGCATCCAAGGTTGAGGAAAAGGTCCACAAATCCAAGCTACCATTATTAAAAATTATTAAAGCAAGAAGAACATCAAATTAAAAGCCAACTTCAGTAACTATAACCAGATGTTCCCTCCCTAGAAACTCATTGAAAAGCCATACAAATAAATGAAAACTCCAAACAATGGCCAACTCAGTGGTCAAATAATCATTTCACAAGATTAAAAAATTTAAGGGGAAAAAAACTGTTGATCTAATTGGGACAAAACTCATATGACCATTATAAAAATGGAACTCATTCAAGAAATACTAAAAATTAAATAGCTGAGTAAATAAGCATCTTTTTGGGTCACTAATTCAAAGAGAGACAATGAAAGACCCATCAGCTGAACCAAAATATCTTCTGAACAATTTCTAAACATGGACAGATTTTTTTGTCATGCAAATAGGCTTTAAGGACAGATGTGCTTGAAGGTCCAGAAGGGCTTAGGGAATAAAGAATGAAAATAAAGTTTTTAAGCCTCAGTGACTTCTCCCACGTAAAAATCAGGGCAATATTTTAAAGACATTAATATTAACTACTCAATCTGCCTACTACTTTGAGTAATTAACTACTCAAGAGCAAGGATGATAATGATATTTTTATTTTAGAGAATCCTCTGGAACAGTGTTAGATGTTCAGAAGTAGAGCAGCGTAGAGGGACAGGAAAACAAAAGGCAGCACTACAAAGACATGAAAGAGGAGACATCACCTGGCACTGAAAAGCCCACAAATGTTTTTGTAGAACTGCCTAGCACAGTGTGAACTACGTACCACAGTGACTGAAAACAACTGAACCACCACACACAAACTGTCTCCCTCCCTTCTCTTGAAGGAGGAAAACATGGTGGCTTTACTTCATCTATTTTTCCTCAGACAACTCTGTGCACATACACAAATTTGATTTACCAGAATTACTCAAACATCAAAAAACCTCTTCTATTTTACCAATTTCCTCACCGTTCAGCCTCAGACCCTGGCTATCACAGACAGGTCATTTAAGACATTTGATAACCAGCTCTAGTTGAACAAGTGTACAGGAACCTTCTGTACTTAGATATTTCTATTTAAGTTCATCATGGTGTTCTTCTCATTGTTTCAGAGCACAGAGGAAGATTTTGATAAGAACAAAGATCCTTTTAATTTCAGATCCAACAACAGCTGGGAGCAGATGCATGAACAACAAGACTCTTCACTCTTTGATCTTCACTCCCAAGGTTTCAGTGCCCCTACACAACAAAGTACAATCATTTTAGCTACTTTGACCTCTTACCTAAAACACCATGAAGACTTTATAAGGTATTAAATGACCCCTAGGCACCAGTTCTGAGAGACCAGAGGGCACATTCCTCCTGCTTCTGAGCACTGAAACAAAGGGGGAAAAGGGGACACCTTTCAGCAAGTCAGGAGAAGTTTCAGAAATGCTTTGAAATAACAAAAAAGCACTGATAACTTTCCTGCTTTCTATCCAGCTTAATTCCATCAGACTTTTCAGAGGTGTCATGTAATCCCCAAGTTCTCATATACAACTCAAGATTTCAGATACTCTTTTAGATTCTTTCTTGAAAGCAATATGGTATTTTTTCATGTGGTATGCTGGATCTCAAACCACATAAGAAGTCATGTGACTTCCCTGAATAATCTGAAATTCTTTCTAGTGGAACAGAGACAGTTTTTGCCATGAAACATATCACTGTGTATGGGGGGCTGGGGGTACCACAATGATATAAAGAGGGTAAGGACCAGTATAAAAACCCAAAGAAGGAATAAAGGTGAGGTATTTTGGGAAAGAAAGGAGATGGGTGACTGTAATGTTTAAGAAGAGCAGAACAACATCCTTTATCTATTTCCTTTTATCCTGGACACATAAAAGAGCTCATGAAGGTTCTAAAAAGTGGAAGAAAGAGAGAAGTTGCAAATTCTTTACTCAATTAAGCTAACTGAAGTCATTGAACTAATTAAGGAATTTTTTTCCCTTTTCAGTTTACAAAGTAAATGTACCTCTGGATGTTCTCATGGACTTGCACTTATGGATGATTAGGCCAACTATCTAGTGATCCATCTTTTGATTTACAACAAATTTAAACACCATAAGGAAAGAGTGAGTTATTGGAATAAGCCTTAGCAGTGTGACGACAGTAACTGGATCAGGGACGACTCTCACAGTTGAACCAAGTAAGTGACATTTCTTTCTTCCTAAAACATCACTGACAATTAATGTGGGGGAGAACAAGGGAATTTAAAGGGTTGGGTTCAATGAAAGGATTTTCAGCTGCAATAATCCCTTGAATGCACTCGCTCTCCAGCCAGGCTTTCAAGCCAAACCCTCAGCTTGGATTTGCTTAGGAAGCTTTCCCAGGAACAACTGGGCTGACTCTGCATACAGCATTATTCCATGATCCCCAAAGACCAGCAGGGCACTGCTTAGCCTGTGATAACTTATTCCCACTTTGGGCAGCACTCTGGCCCAAATTTACTGTCCAGTGTCCAATTCTCCAGCGGGCTTGCACTGACTGACTTGGGGCAGGAATGCAGAGCTCAGTGAAGAGCTCCCAGTAAGAGGAGCTTTAGACACATCTGTAACTCCTGGTTGGAGAAGTTCTCCTTTGACACTGGCACCACACTGACAGTGTCCACTGCCCTGGGGACAGAGCAGGAAGGAGGGGAAATAGCCTTGGGCTTAAATTCTCACAAGTGCCTCATATCCAAGAGCTCCTGGAATGAAAGACAATTGGCTCCCAGGTTGTGTGGGTTCTGCAAAGAGCAATGTGGGGAGCAGGGATTATAAGCAGCGTTACTTATTCCAATCTTTGTTTGGAGTTCTGTGATGAACAATAAAGGTGCAGGTCACCCCAAGCTTTTCTAGGGAAATGGGAATGCTGGGGTGGCAGAGGGGTTTTGATATTGATCTCTGTGGTCCTAAAGTATCAGGTGCATCCCTCAGGAATTGTTGCTTTGCTTTCAGAGGTATGCATGTTTTCAAAGTACTTCAAGAACCTCCCATGTTACTTTACATCCTTAAAACCTCCTGCTCTCCTACCAGAAAGATGTGGGACTGCCTTGGGTGCTGCCTAATATCTGTCCATGTCTGTAGGATATGGTGCATGGGAATAAATGGGGATTTGGGAACAATCTCACTGCACTTCCAATTCCAAAGGGACAAAGGATGCAAATTTACCATTTTGGAGGAAGACCTCTTCTTTCTTTGCTGTTCAGTGATTTTCTTTTATAGCTAAAGAGAGGATATTTCAGAGCTGACCAGAGACTCTGGAATTATGTCTGACAGTAAAAGATCTTGGGCCCTTATGAATCAAAGTTCCTTTCAAGTCAGAGAAATAATAAATTGAAGCCAAAGTTTCCAGGTTGTAAGCAATCTCCCCCTTTTGGTTTTGAATTCCTTTGAGAGCTACTAAAATACATTTTGACAGGCATACATGAAGATATACATTATTATATTTTACCATAATTCTATATTATACATATTACATATGTTACATATATTAGATATTATATACTATATAATTTTTACATTATAATCGTGGTTATTAGTAGTTTTGAGAATACCCCTACATCAAAATGACAACCCTACAATAAATAGCAACCATTAGTGCCACTGTGGGACACTCCAGGCATATTCTGTTGAGGGCTCAGTTAAGGACAGAGAAGGTTTTCCTTTTGGGTCAGGCTGGATTATTCCAAATTAAACATTCATTCAAAATGCTAAGGCCCATTACTTTCTGAAATAGAGGGCTCCTCCTGTGACTGTATAAGATGAAAGCAAACAAGAAGAACAAATTCTTCTCCAAATAAATTTTCAGAACATAAAACACGAATCCCTTCCAGAAGCAAGCAGTGGTAGGAATTCATGGCTGTACTGCCAGGGAATGCAAATTGGTGGGACTCGGGTGAGCCTTCTGGGGTCAGATAAAACAAATCTTCTGCTCTCTGAACTACAATTGCACTGTGTACATTATTGCTTGCTGAAGATCCTGCCCAGGGAGCTACTGCAGAGAAGCTGCTTGTTTGTGTTCTGGCTGTTTGGAAAGCCTGGAGAGGAGACCACATGAAAAGCCTTTCAAGATCTTCTCAGAGAACACAGAATGCACAGGACTGACAGGCTCTGGCCAAGCCTGGTACAACAGCTGGGAAGGAAATGTTGGATTTCTGGTGGGTGTCTGGTTGCTGCAGGTGTGGACAAGTGTGTAGTTCTGCCTGTTTGATCACGAGAGCTGAACCATGAAGTTGTGGCAGAGCACGATTTGGCTTTCACCTCAGTTCCTCAGCAGTGGCATAGGGCTGATGGGGAAAGGGTGTAAAATCAGAGCCCCTTGATCAAACTTCCATCAGTACCCTGGGATGAACAAAATGTCAGAGCTGGGGGATCTCCTGACCCACCTGCAAGGCAGACACCATGCTAAATGAAAAGCCTCATGTACCTCTCTTTACCCAAGAGACCCCTCAGGATGCTCCTGTCAAAGCAGACAGGTCAATCTTTGTGGATGAGTCTGACACCTTTTCATAAGCTGAGCCCTTTCTGGCAAGGAAGGCTGCTGGAGGATTCCTTTCAGTTCCATGGTTTTCCTCTAAGGCAAATTGCTAATCTGAGTTAAATCCTGACATTGGTTTTTGAGATCACCCTTGATTCTCCACCTGTGACCTGACCTTGAGGCAAAGATATTTTGTTTAAAATACAAATCATGGTACCACAATGATTTGTTGGCAACTAAATTCTTTTGACACCAATAGTTTTCTTGTAAGACAGCTGGTTGGGAGTTTAAGAAATCTTCTTTTATTACTTGTATCTCTAATGATAAGGAATAATACATAAAAGACAGTAAATGGGATTGTCACAAATTAGTCACAGCTGAGTATATGAGAGTTTTAAGTCACTCAGCACTCGGGCAAGCCTGCAGTAAAATCAATCATGCCCAAACCATGGCATTTGTTACATACAGTCCAAAAACTTCTATCCTAGAGGTCATTGTGGAGAAAACAACTAAACCACAAGATGTTAGCACCACTGTGGAAACAACACCTTTGCCTACGATTTTCCATACCGAGATCATCAGCTCTGAGGAACAGAACACAACAGAGAGGATCTGCACAGACAAGTTCGACAGCAGCATGGTAACAATACTGCCAGGTACAGTTTGGCAGCACAGGTACAACATTTTTCTAGGGACAATGTCCTGTGGGGCCTGGTGTTCTTCTCCTGCTAGTCAGCATTGCCCTGGGCAGCCAGCAGAAATCAGAAAGCTATTTGGTATTTCAACAGGGAGAGCTGAAAGATGTTCCAAACCATCTGAAAGCAATGGTTTCAACTATTTAGTAACTTTGGGGAAAAGAGGGCAGACACAATCTATTTGATTAAAACCATAATTTCCTTATGACTACACATTTACATGACCCTGTAGCAGCAACCTTGCTGCAGCACAACCTGGAACAGCAAATCCAACACCAACAAAAAGTTCAAAGTCTGGCATGTTTTGGGGTTTTTTACTAAATCCCATTTTGTACTTTGTGGGATTGTTTCTGATGTCCTGAAGGTCATTCAAGGTGCTGAAGGGGCTAGTAAGAGGGTTTGCAACAGCACAGAGCCCTCAGCACAAGGTGAGTTACCCAAACACGATCTGAGGTTACATTGCTCTCTGCGGGATAAAGGCAGGGAAATGTATTTTCTCCAGGGCACAGGACTCAGAGCACAACACATTCAGCACACACAAGCTGCTGTTCCAAGGTTGCTCCTGCACTTACACACAAGCCCCAGGAAGCAAAAAGCAACAGAGACAGACCCTGGGCTCCCCTCTTGTTGCCATGTTCTCTCTCGGCTGTTCCTTTGCTGCTCTTCCTTTCCCTGAAACTCTCACCCGTGGATTTTCCACTTTCTGCCAAGATCACAGCACCAAAACCTAGACCATGATGTATCCCCTCTTTTCTGGTCACTGAGCAGACCCTGAAGAGCAGAGAGTGAACATGCTGTCCATGGCTGTGTTGGGCTTGAGAGTCCTGCTGGCAAAGAGCATCGCCTTCAATACCCTCATGAGTATCAAACTGTTTCTTTTCTGAGGTAAGGGAGCTCACAGCTTGGTGTCTGGAAAGCCTGGGAGCATATGCCAGGAGTGACTTCCTGTCCCTGTGTAGGTCCTTAGCCCCACAAGGAATCAGGCCTATTCATCTGCTCCTGAATCCATTTCACAGCCCTTGCAAGTATTCTGGCCAATGACCAAACCACACACAAGAAAACCAATTCCCCCCCTCCAAAAGCTATTAAGACAAGCCCACCCTGACTCCCAAAGGACAAAGGAAAAGGCATTTCTCTGTATCCAAAGCTCAGTTCTTAAGGCTGGTTCCCAAATTTTGTTTGCCTGAGAAACTCTGGTATTACCTGAACAGCCTAAGAAATATCTCATTGACTATATCAAGTGGCAGAGCACAAAGCCTGGAGAAAAATCCAGACAAATAAGCATTCAAAGGCAAGGATCCCAAAATAAAAACATGTGAGAGTAAAGACAGGAAGGGGGAAGATTTGAAAATTAAAGCATCTGAAGAGGAACAAAAGATAATCCAGCCTAATTTTTGTGAGTGTATCTGTCCTCATCTGACGGCTATCAAGCACTGGTTCATAGGCCCAATTTCATTAAATGTACTTTAAACCTCCCTTTGCTCTTCCAGACATGGGCAATGAACCCAAAGAAGAGCAGCAAAGAGCGTGAACCAGCAGCACAAGGGGTTGAACCAGCAGGGCCAGAGCTGCTGACAGAGACCAGCCAGGACACAAGGCAGCACCTTCCCCTGCAGACATGCAACACTCTTCACTCCTGCCTGGCCAGCTGATTTACACTGAAGAGTTTTAAGTGCTTTTGCTCTTTCCTCTCCTCTGACAACTGAGCACAGTGGATTTATCCTCATCCTCCTGCTAAGGAGATCCCTCCCACTCTTCTGCCATTTGCACACCAGTGTCCAACCTGCTTCAGTAGCTTTGAAAACTCCAGTGCTCACTGCTGAGAGATGCCTTTGAGAAGCACCTTTCCCAGGCACGTTGTGTTACTGCCTGAGGAACTGGAGTAGCACTGCTGGGGGAATTCCAGCCCACAAGCTGCCTTTTGTAGCTTAGGATTTAGATTGATTTAATAAGTGTGTATTGCAGATAAGAAGAGCTCTGTAGAATCTGAAGTGATTTCATTCAACTAGATAATCTTCATTTCTTGATTAAGCCTGTATTTCTTCTGCCAAATGTATTGCATGTGCATTTTAGGTTTCTGGAGTAGTCACAAAAATAAAGTTGTGCTAGCACAAAATACTGTGGGTTTTTTGTGCTTATTGTTCTGAAACCAGGATGGAAATTGCTGAAATCTAACTACCCTAGAAGCCCACTGGGATCAGAAACACAGCTTTGATATTGCAGATTTCCTGTTGGCTGAATTTGTCTTTTGCAGACTTGGTGCAGGGAAATGTCTCTGGCACATTCAGGAGCCTCAGTCAGGAGAGTCCTTGCTGAAGGCACGAGGGAGGAAAATGCTCCTGTCAGCAGGGAAGAAACCCTGCTGCTGTTTTGCACTCAGGGACAGGAGGCAGGGCCACCAGAAAATAATCTGGGGTGCTTTGATGGAGTGATAGTTTCCATAGCAACTTGGCTCTTACCTAACAGAGCCCAGCCCACACCTTCCCCAGCTCATGCCCCTCTCACCAGCTACAGGCAGGATGCTGTGGTCACCATTTCTGACTCAGTCACACCAGGCAGCACCAACCCTCCCCTGCTTTTGAAAACACAAGGTAACCACATCCTGAAGGGGAAATAAGGCTTTGCTGCCCCTGCCTGAGCTCCTGCAGCCCTCAAGAGAGCCTCTGCACGGCACACAGCAAGGGCTGCTGCACTGAGCTTGCTCTGCTCACACCCTCAGGCCCTGCAGACACCCAGAGAAGAGCCCCAGCCCCTGCAGAAGCTCTGTGAAATTTGCATGGCAAATCCAAATCCACTGAAATGCACGTTTAGTGCACTCTACCACCACACCATCAATCAGGGGGAGCTGTTCACCAACATTTCTATACTGATTTTCCAATGACACCCAGAACCTTTTTCTCAAGCACTCCACACCTTTTCCCAATCTCTCAGCCAGATTTCTATGTTCAGAATATTCCCTCAGGCAAAACCAGTGCAATCAGATGCACAGGAGGGAAAGGTTAATGACTAAGAGCTGGTACATCCCCTTAGTATAAATTCTTGATGAAGTCTGGGACTAGGATTGGATCCATCCACACCTCCTCTAGAAGCAGTTTAGAAAGCAGGGGAGTCCTCTGTGCACCTCATGACTCAATGGGAGGGAGTTCCTTTTACAGCTCTGCCCCTTTCTTGCCCCCAGTCTCCACATCAATCTTTACATTAAATTAATTCCAATTTGATGTTCCTGTCCCTGATTCATCCATGCAGTAAAGCTGCAGAGTGGGCATTGCTGTTGGACAGTGCCACACTTTGGCAAATCTGTGTTAAACCTGCTTTTGCTGACACCTCTGGCAGTGGGGGTTTCATTGACCCAAAGCCCTCAGCTCATCACAGGGTCCCAGATTGTCCCCACCAAGCAGTGGCTTTTCACTTTGCATTGGCAATGCAGAACATGCAGCTTAAGAAAACAGGAGAATAGAAGTGTTTCCTGAAGAAATCTCACAACTTGGAACTATAGTGCAGTCCAATAATAAGATTGTCTTAGGGCAGTCAATTCCACAGAGGGGGACAGAATCTGCCACCTGATACAAGGTGAGGAAAGTTCTGGAGGAAACTGTGCTCCACATTAAAATACCCTCTGTTAAAGCAGCACATTTGCATATGGCATTATCCCAACATCTGAAAAAACAATAGTGTCCTGTAAAGGATCCCATGATACCAAAAGAATGGAGGATGATTATAAGCAGCACTCTTTGGTACAATACACTTTTACAGTATTAGCCTATTCTCCTACATGCTTCCATGTTTGATTGTGCTCATAGAGCCTTTGCAAATCTCCAGGGGTTGAGCCACTGACCCTGGAGACATTCAAAAGCCACCTGGACGTGGTCCTTGGCAAACAGCTCCAGACAGTCCTGCTAGGGCAGGGGACACCCAGTCCCCTCCAGAGCTCCCTTCCAGCTCCCATCCTTCTGCATTTATGAGATACCTTTCTCATACTGGCAGAAATTATAAGTTCAAAATTTCTTTATATACCTTTAGTCAGGGGTTTTGTTCACCTTTGCCCAGGGGGAAAGAACTGAAGTTTTTGCTAAGGAGTATTCCAGCACTCCAGGCCTGAGGAGATTAACATCTCAAGAGACCGTGAGTAACAGAGAAGATACACAAAAGATAACAACATAAACCAACATCAGCTCCAAACATCAGCCCTGGCATGGGCAGAGACATCTGGTCTGGGAAAGATGAATAAGAGAACAAAGAATGAAAACCTCAGTATCATTGAAGGCCAAGGGATCAGTAACCAATAGGAAACCAAATACTAACAATTGTTGTCACAAACAAGAGTGTTTGAAATTGATTGAAATATCTCTGTCAAGTGTATGAGCAAAAATCAGATATAATATTAAGCAACAAAGTGGGGCAAGTTACTACTACTTACAGGACAGCTAAGGCACGAGGGAAAACAAGCAACAGCAAAACCAAACAAAATCCACACAATCAAAACAGAAACGAACTGTGAACTCTCTAGGGTTGTGTGTGTGGGGCTGTGTGCATGTGAAAAGACACTGCATGCAAATATAAAGAGGAACATGGCCTAAAAGCTTAATAGCAGCACTCAAATTTAACAGTTCTTTAGCTTAACTTATACCTTAAGTCTAGTAATTTAACATAGGGAAAGCACTTAACTTATACCCAACTCAACTTGAACTTTATTTATAGCTTAACCTCAATAATCAAAACACTTCACAGCATTTAACCTAACTTATAAATATAACTTCAGTTCAGACTTAGCAGCTTAACAAAAGGATGCTTAGCAAAACTTTGCTTATGTTTAACAGCTTAGCAAAAAACCAACACTTAGCAGCACTTAAGTAAACTTTTAACTTAATCTTACCTACAGGCCTGGATACTTAGATATCTGAGGTACTTAAATATCTAAAAAGGCAGTATTTCTCTCAGATTTGCTCTAGAAAATGCACACAGACAGAAAATAGAAATGTTGTGCCATTCAGGCCAGAGGAACATTTTCCAAGGCTGGTCATAAGGAAAACAGCAGCTAGTTACCAGTTCCTGTGAGCAGACAGGATTTCTGATAATCTTGGAAAGAGCTGAGCCCAGGTGCTGTTTTCAAGGCCTAACAAGCATTTCTCAGATTTCTGCAGCATGGAAAGGAGTAGGGGGGAGAATGCACCACAACTGTGTAACTTGGGACCAATGAACATTGAACCAATGGATTTTGACTGTAGAAGTGTGTGAAAAATCTAGTAAAAACCTTGTGTGAGAAGGATTTTCTCTGCACACCCAGGCTATGTGCGGATAAAATGGTTTCTGTTGCACATCCTGGCCAGAACAACATCCTAGCCAGAATAAAGTCATGCCTTATTCTCTAAAATTGTTGGAGACTTTTCAGTTTTTCCACAGTTTAGGTGACAAGACCACCCACACTGGGAAATAAAAATTATTTTTAAAGTTTTCAATAAAACTTTAAAAATAATTTTAGGAAAATTTTCACCTCCAGCACTGCGTATGTATTTTTACTCCCCCTTGGTGCATCTTTGTTGGGGGCTAGGATTTTTAATTTTGGTTCTTTCTTGCATGGAATTTGTTCTTGAGAGACAAGAAGGACCTGTACTTGAGAGATACAAGATGTAGCCAAGGGGGAGAGGGAGGAGTGCAGCTGGCTGCACTGTCTGAGGGGCATTCTTTTGGGAAGGGCAGGGATTCCTCGAGATTTTGGGTTGGGGGCAAGGGCACAGCTCCTAGTTCTGTCTTGCTGTCAGCATTAGGGGAGAACAGTCGAGCTGTTTCTTGCTGTGGGGAGAATTCACTGCCACAGCTGGAGCCCAGCCCTGTACTGCTTCTTCCTCACTGTGGGTGAGCCTTTTCTCCTAAGAGTACCTGTTGGACTGGGGCCTTATCAACACCCTCCCTCATTAGAAAGTCCTCTCACCATCCGCTCTGGGTGCGAAGGAGGGCGGAGTACGGAACTCCAAGGCCCTGAGCCACCTCTGAGGGACTTTCCCCAGCTGTGTGGGAGCCCGGCTGCCATTGCCCAGCTCTGCCTCTTCTCTGCCACAGCTCTGGGTTCTTCCCTGACACTCCTTGCCCTCCAGGACACCCCACAGCTCCTGCTACAGTGCAGAGTTTCTGATACATTTTGTTTCTGTCCCCCCCCCCCCCCCCCAGGAATTTGCTTGCCTCTGCCGTTCCAGCTGCCGCACCGAGTTTCCTGCCACAGCTCCTTTTGCCATCCAGGGGGGCACCACGACCACTGCTGGAGCACAATTCACCACCCTCAGTGGCACTGAGACCGGCTGCTCCCCGTGAGTTTTGCAAAGGGAGCCACCTCCCCTCTCCTCCACCGCCTGAGCCGCCATCGCCTCATGAGGGAACCGAGCTCGCGCCACAGCGCCCCCTGCTGGCGCGGGGGAATCACCGCACCCGCCCTGCCCGGCTGGCAGCCAGCAGCGCCCCTGCTGGCTGTGCCCGGAACTGCACCGAAGGGGAAAGCGCCTGCGGCCGAGAGAGGCCAGGCCTGGGTGTCTGGTTCTATTTGGTTTTTGTTTGAGTTGTTATATATCTATTTATTATTAAATGACTGTTATTCTTTTTCCTATATATTTGCCTGAAAACCCCATATTATAATTTATATAATTATATAATTGTATTTATACAATATGTTATAATAATTCACAGGGAAGTGGGTCGTATTTTTCCATTCCCAGGGAGGTTCTCACCTTCCCTGGCAGACAGCTGTCTTTCAAACCAAGGCACTGCTCCAGGACATTGATAGCAAAAAGAAAGGCAGAACTGAGCTTTTAAAGCAATGAAATGCCAGCATGTGTGGCTTGTGGTGGCTGTGAGCACAGGCTGGCAGGGTGTCTGGTTCTGTTTGGTGCTGGGTTGTTATATATATATTTATTAGTAAATGACTGTTATTCTTTTCCCATATCTTTGCCAGAAAGCCCCATAATTTCAAAGTTATAATAATTCAGAGGGAAGGGTGTCATATTCTCCATTCCAAGTAAGTTTCCTGCCTTCCTTAGCAGACACCTGTCTTTCAAAGCATGACAGTCTCACCCACAGAGTGTGGTATCTGACATCTGTCTGCTGAGCAAGTCAAAATGGTGAGAGCTCTCTCCTGTGGCAGAGAGCATTAAAAGCATCCTGAAAGAATGAACCTCTTTCCAAGAGGTTACATGAGAAAGCATTGTGAACAACAAGGAAATCTGAATAGCAGGGGGAATATTTTGCTCACTGGCAAACTGAAAATATTTAGTATTTTGATATAAATAAAATATTTAGTATTTTGATATAAAATAAAATCTATTTAGAGTGAAATACTAAACCCTGGCTGCAAGGCTGGTGTTTGGAAGGAATGGTGGGCATATATTTAACAGGATACTCAAAGCAAACCTCAAAACTTCTTTGAGTTTTAATTTGCTAGGAGTAATTCAAATACATGGAATGAGGTTTAAAAATATTCCCCCCCTTGTTTTCTTTAAATTGGATTTCCTCATAATATTCTTTTCAATCTCAATATTTTATTTGAGAGGGTAAACCAGACTCTGTTTCACTTTCTCTTCACATAAACCTTTTGACATGTTTTGATAAGATGATAAATGTATTCTTTTCTTATTTTTCCTTAAACAGTATCAAACTCCATGATGGATGGACAAAATAGCTTTTTTAAAATAGCTTTTTGTGCCACTGAATCCTTCTATTTTCTTATACAGCATTAAAAATACAATGTAATAATCATATTCCTGCATTTGCTGGGTATATTCTGACCAGCAAGTTCTGTTTCCCCCAAATACTAAAAAGTTCCTGCTAAAATTAGATCTACTGATGTAAACTGAACTTCTTTCTCTGATCTCTCCTGCTCTCTTCTGGCCAAAGTGTTTATTGTTCTCACAACACTTTCAAATTTATGAAATCCAGCAAATAGCTCAAGCAGGAGGAAAAAAAAAACCAAAAAGCCAACCAATCAAAGAAACCACCCAAACCCCACAAGAAGTGTTGCGCCTCCACTTGCCACAGATTAAACTCTCTGCTCTTCTTTTGCTCTTCTTCTGGCCTTGCCAGCAGGTGAAGTTGGAAACTCTTGCTATGTGATACAGAGGCTTTGGAAAGTCCAGGATCAGGAAGCTGAAAGAGCTGAAAAACTGCATTTGAAGGTTCAAACTAAAGCAGGATTACATCTGGAAGTGATTTGTAACAGAAGAAATGGAGTAGAATACAGGCAGCACTTGCAGCACTGCTTTCAAATTTCCTCAGTATTTCTAAAGGAGTTTTAAACAACAAACTATTCAAGGAATTGGTGGTAAAAATGTCCTGGGCTGGAGGAAAGATGTCTTGATGGGGTTAAGGAATGGGTTTGTGCCCCGAGAAGCTGTTACACCTAAGTCAGGTCTTCCAGAGGTGTGGATGTCTGGCTAAGCAAGCAGCAAGTCTGAACCAGCAAGGAATGCAACCCAACCTTCTGGCTTCAGACAATGAAGAGGCTGATAAGAAAATGAGGGAATACAAGTTCCAGAGTGCCTGCAGCCCAGGATAAGGATATTGTGAGGAAGCTGCTGATATTTTCATGATATCTTCCTGCAGCTGAGGTGCCCTCGGGAGCTCCAGTCCTTGGATGTCTGCCGAGGAGTTTCTCAATGGGACTTCTCACATCAAGTTCTGCTTGTGGACCTGGCTTTTTCTGCCAACTGGTGAGTTTGTTTGCATGGCACAAACCTGTGGATATGATTCTTCTTTAATTTAATCCAGCTGGGAATTCAGGGGTGTGCTTTGGAGCTATCTGCTTTAGGCATCCTGACACCAAGGGTGTGCTTTGAACAGCTGTAAGGGGTCTAAAGGAACAGGCAATGAGGGGAGGGTGGGACTCAAAGGACAGCCTCAGATATGGTCACTTGCTGTGGGACTCTGGGAAAACCCAAATTATCCTTTGGTGGATAATTCACTCTATAAATCAGGACACAGCCATTAAATCCCTTAAATCTTGTTCTGTAACAAAGCGGTGCAGGGACGTGGAAGAGGATGGAATTGTTTAAATACACAGAACTGGCCTGTTCTTGCCTTTAAATTATTTTGAATTAATAAAGGTTTTTCTATCTATTTTATAGAAATAGATAAAGTTTTTGTAATTATATATGTTATAGTAGCATCAGTGGGAGAGTTCCCTTTGTCGAGCAAGTTTGTGTATTTGGAAATCTGGGTGACACATTTAAAACTCTTCAGTGATGTGATCTGCTGCTTTTCAGCTCTTTTTTCTTCCTCATCTCAGCCAGCTTTTAGCTGAAAATATTGGTAGGGATTGCACATAGGGGATGGCTTGGAAATGTAATTAATTTGTATAGAAATAATTTGTAATTTGAACAATAACCATTCATCCCTCCCTTTCCTTTACTTCCTTCCTCACTATGCTCTACAGTAATTTTGGGAATGGCACTTGAGAAAATTCCAAGTGCCAGTTGTGCTGTGGCTGAGCTACAGAGAAAAACTCACCTGGACATGGTGAGAAGGGATTATTTTGTGATACTGGGAGTTACTGCTGAGCAGGAACGACAAACACTTCAATTTAGCCAGAATAACCCTGAGTAAAGACAAAATCCTGGCTGTTCTTGGCAGCCAAGAAGAAAATATTGTCAGCTGCTGATTCTAATTGTTTCCTTTTTCTTATTTGCTGTAAGTAAATGTATTTTGAGACTGCTTGGCTGGAGTGGAAGTGATGGACTGAGCTGTTCTGGAAGGGATGCCCAGATGTTTTTTTCAGCAGATCCTGATATCCATGCAGAATGTTTTTCTCCTGCATAGAGTGGGACACAGAGAGATTGCGTTCCTGGGAAAAGTAAAAGTTTTGAATACATTTTTTATTTGCTCTAAGGAAAATCTGCATGTATTCAGTTATTTCAGAAAACAGCACAGAATTATTGATTTCATCCCAATCATGTCTGTTAGCATACCATACCAAGAAAAGAGTGGCTGGTTTTAGAGCTGCTGATATTTTCATGGATCTTTCACAGCTTTAAATATTTAATCCCTGCCTATAATTCTCAAATCACTTTAAAACAAACATTATCATTACCTTGATGTGATAAGGAACAGTTAAAAATCATAAGGTGCCACTTAAATTTCATGAGAGGAGGGAGGAGGAGTTTTTGTAAAGGGTGGAGCTGCTGTGGGCACGCTCATTGAGACGCTGCAGTTTGTGTCTGGATTTCGGCTGACAGTGCTTTCAGGTGAGCTGCTCCTCCTTGGCTGGAGAAATGTGGGGGTGATGTTTCCATTTACTCCCATTTACAATTCCAAAATGGGGGAAAAAAAAAAAGACGGAAGCACAAATCACTTCCCTGCCAACTACAGTTTGGGGAAGTAAGAGATCAGTAAAATTAGGATAATTAAGATAGTCTGATATTAAGATAAGGAATTAAGATAAACAGATATTAAAATTAAGGAATTAAGATAATCAGTAAAATTTCTGCTTGCAGTAATTGCTTTCAAAGCTTTAGTCTAATATAGCAATGAGGCATCTCCCCAGAGATATCATTCAGAATAGAAAATGCAGCTGAGTAAGAAAGAGTGGAAAAAACACTGCAAATGGATGGATGTAAGCAAATTATATCACATTATTCCCTGTGCATTTAGATGAACTTAATACACAGAGATGACCATTTTAATTTAATTTTTATTACTTTATCTTTTATTTTACTTTAAATTTTTATTGATTTTAAAATGCCTTTTTCTTTTTATTATCTACATTTTATTTTGATTCAAGTTTATTTAACTTTTGAAGGCCAGTAGCAATAAATCAGATGTTTTCAGTTTGATGCCATTCTGCAAATTCAGTCCTGTTTCTGGCTGGACAAACTGCTTGTGGTTGCCAGTCCAGTGTTCCATGAGAAAGGGTTGGGAAGCTATTGCCTGTTCAGAGACAGAGACACCATACAGAATTTGTTTGTCCTGTGTGGAAGGGTTTGAGGTTACATTTGAGAAAGGAAAATTTGGATTAAAATCCTACAAGGCTTTTTTTTTTTTCTGTAAATCAGCAATTTGAAAAAGATCTAGAAGCATGAGGTGAAAAATGAATGACATGCCTCAGTCTGTATTGATTTGCCTCTTTTTTAATTCAATTATTTTACAAACCTTTCTATGGTACTGAAAACTCCTGTGGCAAATACCAGCTTACTTTTTGTCAAGGGATTACATCTCACACCAAAAGCCACTCAGCATAAGAACTTCTGCGTTTGTTTGTTTGGGGTTTTTTTGGTCTAAATTTTATTTCTCCTTAAATATGAGGAATGCACAGACCGAGTCAAAATGTGGGACAACATCTCCATGAAATCTCTTGATTTACAGCTAAAATAGACAGGAGAAAATAATATTTTTTCCTCAGGAAATCATCAGCAGTAACCAGTGTCCCTGAAGTCAAAGTGACCAATTTACACTGCTCTCAGCACAGGTTACTGGTTTATCTCGCAGCAGCACTAGAGCAGCCCCTACAGCCCCATCGGGTGAAAAACAGGTGTTTTTATGGTTTTATAGTGAAATTCTAATGGAGAATTCTGAGAAGGAAAGTGATTGGAGCAGAAGCATGTGGTTGTTTCAAACAGCTGCTCTACATGGAGTTAATTTGAATTATACTCAGAAGTGCCTTAAAGAAAAGGGTGTTTTACACCCAGCTGAAACAAGGAATTCTTCATGTTCAAGTTGTGAGAACTCAGTAAGTTTCAAGTTCAGGTTTTTGCAAAGTTTCTTGAGTTTTTGGGAAGTTTTTTACAGTTGTGGTATACCAGTTTTGAGAAAATAAATTTCTGTCAAGGAAGACCTTAATAATAAAGTTAAGGAATTCTGAAGAACAGTAAAGAACCTGGTCATTCCAGAGTAGCTATGAACCAACAATAAAATGTTCCTGGAATTGTGTGGCTTCCACAGATTTTAAAATAATAGTTCAGAGTGGCATTTTGAGGTGGTCTTGTGATAATTCCCACATGGGAATCTTGTGATAATTCCCAACATTGGAATGTTGGAAATGGCAATTCACTCAGCTTTGGGACAAGGATTGCTCTGAAGGTAAATCCAAGTGAGTATAACACAAGAGGAATAAGGAAAAAACAATGTGAAGGAAAAAGACTTTTCAGAGTATATTCCACTCTTCTGTTTGCATGTAAGTTGTCAGTTATTGATGTGTAGCTGGCCTTGTGTAGGCTAGAAAAAGAAAATACTGAATTTGGAGGCTGCAATGCCAGTTTCTAGAAATCTCTGTGCATCTGTTGGAATGCAAATAGAGGAGTTGCTCTGTAGATTGCCTGTCTACAATTTTAGTTATACAAGAAGATTATAGAAGTGTTTGTGGTTTTGTTGTTTGGTTTGGATGATTTTGGCTTTAGTCTTGTTTCATTGGTTGGTTTTGGGTTGTTTTTTTTTCCCCAAAACTGGAAATGTGAGAACAAAAGCAAATTCACAACTTAGAGAGGAATAAATCCTTAAGGCTTCATCATCTGAGAACAAAAGCAAATTCATAACTTAGAGAGGAATAAATCCTTAAGGCGTCATCTCCTTGGATGAGGAGTTTTGTCAGTTTTGAGGTGAGATCCTGATGTTGCAGGCTGGTGGAAGCTGGGATAAGATAAACCCTAACTGAGGTGGATGGACAAAGTGCTGTAGGAAAATTCCACTCCTGTCTTGCTTTTTCTTGTTCGTCTTGCTCAGAGTTAATTATTCTGATTTCTACAGAAGAAAAACCTCGATTCGAAACCTTTGTTTTGAAACCTTTGCTGCTATCACAGGAGGAGGGACCACAATCTGTGATAGATGTGAGCTGGGCTGGTGAGATAGGATCCCACAGCTCTGGGATTCACTGTTTGGAATTGTCATGAGGATTTTTTTCCCAAGCATTTCAATCACAGAATGGTCTGGGTTGGAAGGGACCTTAAAGACCACCTCACTCCAATCCCCTTCTCCAGACCTCATCACCTTCTCCAGGTCAGGTTTTGACCTAGAAAGTTTGAGAAGAAAACACCCTGAGAGATCTGTGAGGAGACATCAAAGCTGAAAATCTCCTTTCACTCAGAAGCTGCTGCCAGCAGTTTTGGTAAAGCTCTTTGTCACTGTGAAACTCTGGAGGTGGCTACAACAAGCTGGCTTTTGGAAAAGGGACAAAACTCTCTGTTTATCCAAGTAAGTGCCAGAAATGTATCAAAAACTGAACTTTATAATACTGTCTGGGTTTGAAAAGACAGGTGTCTGTTTAAGGAAGGCAGGAGCTGCTCTTGAAATGGAAAATGAAAATTCCTTCTTTCTGAATCATTATAATTTTGAAGAATTTTTGCATGTCCTTACCTGAACTTGATCACTGGAATCTATTGATGGGAATTTTCTTGAGTGTCTTTATCTTCCAACAATTTTTCTTAGTTTTTTTTTGGCAACCTGCAGTTTTAGTCTTTAGAAAATATCTGTGTACATGGATTTTCATCCCCAGGTAAGCTATCAGACTATCTGTAGGAGCAGGTAAGAACTTAATAGTTTTTAAAAATACCCATTTTCATTATCTGCATGTGAAATAAATGCAAAGCAGCTTTCATTTCAACTGCAGTGGCTCAGAGTTTTGGATGAGAATATTCCAGCCTGTGGGATTGGATGTGGCACAAGCCTTTAATAGAATGAGAAGAAATTTGCTGCTGTGTGTTTTGGCAATGTTCACAGGGAGCAACTTCTTTTAATTTTAAGCCAGATATATTTGCCAGCAAATGAGATACCAGTAGAAACTGAGTCCATTAAGGTTTTTATTACTGCACACAGCATTATTCTAAGTTCTCCCTGCAACTGGTAATTCACCTTCACAAATGGAAATAAGCTACAGGGGAAAAAATGTTGGGGTTTTTTCCTCATGAAGGATTGCCTTGTGATTGTTTTTATGGCTAAAAGTAGACGTACAGTTAAGATGGAGTGATAATTACTCCTTGGTGAAAAAAAAATCAGTTTCCAGTTTAAAGGAGAAAGAAAAGGAAGGGATACATCCAATTAGGTGCAACAGGTTGATGGTGATATCTCTACTTAAGCCATGAGTCTTATTCCATAATTAACTATGGATATTATAATTTACTACTCCCAATTTTGTTTAGTTGGTTTCTCTTCTAGGAAAGGAGGAGGTAAAAAGGCAAATATGTTTCTTTGGATGGTTTTTGCAAAGCACTTTCTGGCTGTGTGAGCACAGGAAATGTTGGGAAATTAACTTTTGGACAAGGAACAAGAATTACTGTAAAACCAAGTAAGTGAAGAGGGATAATTTAATAATTACACTTCTGTGTTCTTTTTTTCTAAATATTTAATTTGGTCGAAGGTTTAGGAAATCTTATCTCTGTTCTGGTGAGTCCAGAAGACTGAAAACCTTTTCATTATTGATTTTTCTTAACCCTTCTCAAATGTACTGTGTTACCAGGGCAGTGGCATGGAATGATTTAGACAAACCTTTTTTGTTCTTTTATAATCAGTATATTGACACAATAATGGTTGCAGAGAAATGTTGCAATACTAAATACTGTCTTTTTGTACCCATGAAATATACCCAAAATTGGGGGGAAAAAAAGTGAAATAGAAGACTTGTTTGCTTTTACAGACCCCAAATACATACTGAAGTGAGCAGAAAAGTATTAAATACTGTGATGTATGATAAGATTTAGTTTAGCAAAATTTTAAACAGCAGAAGTAAATTGCTGTGGGTACCATCAGCAGCAGAGCAAGACATTTTCCTTTGCACTGGCTTCCACAGTGGAACAGATTCCAGAGAATCTGCTCAGTTCCTCTGCAGTGGTTTTTATAAAGACCCTTCTCACTGTGTGTCTACTGGTGACAGGAAGGTCACTTTTGGTGGAGGAACTCATCTCTTTGTGCTTCCAAGTAAGTCTTCCAGAAAAAAGCAGTGTTCCAGCATTTGTTTTCACTCAAAAATGGTGTTTTGTCACATCCCAGCTCCAGTGAGAGCCCGTTCTGTGCTGCTCCTGAGTCCTCAGCAGAGCTGGATGCAGAAATGTTCTTGTGCTCTGCTCCAGGCATCTTCTTCCAGATTTGTCTGGAATTATGAATTCAGATTCCTCCTTGAGCCTCACAGAATAAACAGACAGGATAACTGAAAGTGTCTGTTCAATTCTGGGTGCTTTTTAGAAAGGAGTTTGTATCTAAGTCTCCAGAGCTGGGTTTTCACACCCAAGCCAATATCAGACTTTTTCAGGGGCTAGGACACATTTCCTACCCATTCACAGGTTTTGGCAGGGCTACTTCAAAACTGCTGCATTGGTTGGGCAAGTTTAACAATCAATATGTAATTGGAAGTCATTAGACTTCCAACCTGAAATTGAATTTAAATTTAAAATAATCTCATTCTACCAACCTGGATAACTTGTTATTCATTGAAATCCAGGATCCAATTGGTACTTGGGAGGCAGATATACCTGAGAAACAGAAATTAGTAGAATAAAATGAACTTTCTTTTCACTTTGGAGAAAGAAATCAGAACAAACCTTTGTTCATATGCAAATCTCCAATTTGCAGTCAAAATTTAAATAAAATACCTGAGGAAGAAAGGAAGAAAACCACTCCAGACAGCATTCCCATATAATTTTTATCTACATCTGACTGCTTGGTTCTGGTTTTTTTCCCATTTTGAACTGTGAAGGGCACAACTTTTTCTTCATAGCAGGTCCTGTGGCTCACAGCATGCTTTTAGATTAGTTCAGAGATGACTTTTGTAGAGAACTCTCAGGCAGTGACACTGCAGGAGGGAGAAAGCAGATGTTTGGACAGGGGACACAGATAGGTGTGATAAGAGTAGTCTGGTTAAGCAAGCAGCTTTTTTTACCTATTTACCTTCCTACTCTGCCAGATATTTTGCAAATGCAGCCAGCCCAAATTACTGTTCCATCATGCAGATCCACTGAGTGTACTTCTTCGTCAATTGTGATGATCTCAAATACTGCAGCAGTCTCACACTTTGTTTTCCTGTCCGTGTTCTGCAGAAATCAGGATAAATATCTTAGTAAGTCCCCATTCCTGACTTGTCATCAGAAAGGTGTTTTCTGACAGATTTTGCCTTGGATTCACAGGTGAGGAACTGTGGTCTTGCTGAATTCTGTGAGAAGCATTTCTCTTTTCCAAATGTCAGGAAACACTGAAGGAGGGGGGAATGCTGGTAATGAAAAGTGGTATGTAGAAAATGACAGGAGGAAACCCAAGGCTCACCCAAGTGAGCACCACAATGTGTAGGTTAATTCATCTGCAGACTTGTTTTTATCTGGATTTTTTCAGGATGCAGTGAGTGATGTGTGCCCTAACTGGGTGCAGGAAGGAGAACTACATGGGGTTGCATTCAGGACATCATCATTATTGCATTTCTGAAAACCTCCCATAAGCAATTCATCCACTTAAACATGTGTGGAACAGTTCAGGATATACAAGGAAGAGCTGAAATGGGCATATCCATCTCAGAAACTCATTAGCAGGATGGTTAATTATCCAACTGCAAGGGCAAGTCCTCTTTCTCACCTTTATATTTCAGTGAGCAGATGTTTTCTGAATTCTTAGTGAGGAACAAGGAATGGAGGCTTGCAGTGAGGCTGGAAGTGTTTTCCTGTCTGGATAGATTGCAGAATTGAAATGTTTTATTGAGATGCCAGATATATGCCTAGATTTTCTTTGATAGGTTCATTAAATCTGGGAGGGGATTATCTGAGTTCCCTCCTGTCCAGAACCCATCACAGAGCAGGAGTTTTCCTGCTTTGGGTGTATTTGCAGAACAGGAGGGGTTTTTGCAAAGGGATTGAATGATGTGTGAATTCAGGAAGCAACTATGCAAAGCTGCAGTTTGGCAGAGGAACGAGGCTCAGTGTTAAACCAAGTAAGTGCATGATCTGAACAAGAGCATTTTGAGAAGTATTGGAGAATCAGATGTTTGAAATCTGTAATATGTAATTACTCTGGGAGAGGAAGGGGAATCTCCTTCCATATCTGCTGCTCTTGGGGCTGAAATGAGAGTGGGGCTGGAACATTTAGTGGAAACAGAGCAGCAATAAAAAGCCTGGGGTTTTTTTGGTAAGGTCTGAGGGTTCATGGAGAGCTGTTATGAGAGGAGTCCTTCCAGGACTTTCTACTCACACAAAGGATGCAAGGACAAAATCATGAAAAGTCATGTAAATCAGTGTGGAGTGCCAGACAGATGACAAATCTTTCACCAAAATACAGAGCTGTCACAATTCTCAAGCTGCTGGATGCTCATGGTATTCCTTGGTAGAAGGAGATACTGCAGACAGTGTAAAAGAATGATTTTCCTTGTGCTTTTCACATTTATCCCTTGTGAAGAGCACCATAAGGTCTCCCCATGTGTGGAATTACTTGAGCAGGAAAGGAGAAGATGGCTCTTCAGAGAACTGGCAAGTCTCTGTCCTATAAAAAAGTGATTTATTATGTATTAACAAGTATGGAAAAGCCTGCAGAAGCTCTGCTAAGGTGAAATAATGAGCCAGGAGTCCTTGGCAGATATTGTCCCCAGTCACATCTTCCCCTGCAAAAACACTCAACACTGGGGATTGCAGAGCTCCTGGGAATGTCTGTCTTTCCAAAACACAGCTTTCAAAATAAATGGGTTTATTGGATAAATAAATCCATTTATTTCAAAATACATGGATAAATAAGTCCACTATTTATTATTTATTTATTGGATAAATAAATCCATTATTTCAAAAAAAAACGGATAAAAAGTCCATTATTTATTATTTATTTATTGGATAAATAAATCCATTCTTTCAAAAGAAATGGATTTTCAGCTCTAGGATTTCTGTAGGGAGGTTCTTAATTGATTCCTGGCTATGACAAAGCTTCCCACAATCAGGGCACTTCATCATTCTTGATCTGCAAAAATATTGACACAAAACCATCAAGGAGGCAGAGGAGAGACACCCCAGACTTCGTTTTTTGGGGGTCCCTGACAGGCATTTTGCACATAGAGTTTTATTTTGGTGACAATAGAATCTGCTGCCCTGGAAGGTGAAATGTGCAGAGGAGCCTGGGGGTTTTTGTAAGGCAGTTTTTGGCTGTGTGTACTCAGGAGGTGCAGACAGACTGACCTTTGGAAATGGAACCAGGCTGCTGGTAAAGCCCAGTAAGTATCTCCTCACCAAGGACACACTGCATTTGTAGGGTTTTTTTTATCAGATCTTCCTTAGGATACATAGAGAAAAGCTTCTTTGCAATACTTTCTTTACAAAATCCATAATTTATTATTTATTTATTGGATAAATAAATCCATTCTTTCAAAAGAAATGGATTTTCAGCTCTAGGATTTCTGTAGGGAGGTTCTTAATTGATTCCTGGCTATGACAAAGCTTCCCAAGATCAGGGCACTTCATCATTCTTGATCTATAAAAATATTGACACAAACCTTCAAGGGGACAGAGGAGAGACACCCCATCCTTTGTTTTTTGGGTATCCCTAAAAGGCATTTTGCACATATTGGTGACAGTAGAGTCTGCTGCCCTGGAAGGTGAAATGTGCAGAGGAGGCTGGGGGTTTTTGTAAGGGAGTTTTTGGCTGTGTGTACTCAGGAAATACATACAGAGTGACCTTTGGGAGTGGAACCAGGCTGCTGGTAAAGCCCAGTAAGTATCTCCTCCCCAAGGACACACTGCATTTTTAGGGGTTTTATCAGATCTTCCTGAGGATACAGAGGGAAAAGCTTCTTTACAATTCTTTCTTTACAAAATCCATCATTTATTATTTATTTATTAGATAAATAAATCCCTTCTTTCAAAAGAAATGGATTTTCAGCTCCAGGATTTCTGTAGGGAGGGTCTTAATTGATTCCTGGCTATGACAAAGCCTCCCAAGATCAGGGCACTTCAACATTCTTGACCTGTAAAAATATTGACACAAAACTTGTAAGGGGTCAGAGAAGAGGCGCCCCAGACTTCATTTTTTGGGTATCCCTAACAGGCATTTTGCACATATTGGTGACAGTAGAGTCTGCTGCCCTGGAAGGTGAAATGTGCAGAGGAGCCTGGGGGTTTTTGTAAGGCAGTTTTTGGCTGTGTGTACTCAGGAGGTGCAGACAGACTGACCTTTGGGAGTGGAACCAGGCTGCTGGTAAAGCCCAGTAAGTATCTCCTCACCAAGGACACACTGCATTTTTAGGTTTTTTATCAGATCTTCCTTAGGATACAGAGGGAAAAGCTTCTTTACAATTCTTTCTTTACAAAATCCGTCATTTAATATTTATTTATTAGATAAATAGATCCCTTCTTTCAAAAGAAATGGATTTTCAATTATAGGACTTCTGTAGAAATCTTAGTTGATTCCTGGCTTCCCAAGATCAGGGCACTTCATCATTCTTGACCTGTAAAAATATTGACACAAACCTTCAAGAGGACAGAGGAGAGACACCCCAGCTATCATTTTTTGGGGATCCCTAACAGGCATTTTGCACATGGAGTTTTATTTTGGTGACAGTAGAATCTGCTGCCCTGCAAGCTGAAATGTGCAGAGGAACTTGGGGGTTTTTGTAAGGGAGTTTTTGGCTGTGTGTACTCAGGAAATGCAAACAGACTGACCTTTGGGAGTGGAACCAGGCTGCTGGTAAAGCCCAGTAAGTATCTCCTCCCCAAGGACACACTGATTTTTAGGTTTTTTATCAGATCTTCCTGAGGATACAGAGGGAAAAGTTTCTTTACAATTCTTTCTTTACAAAATCCATAATTTATTAATTATTTATTGGATAAATAAATCCATTCTTTCAAAAGAAATGGATTTTCATCTCTAGGATTTCTGTGGGGAGGAGTCCCTAACAGGCATTTTGCACATGGAGTTTTATTTTGGTGACAATAGAGTCTCCTGGAAGGTGAAATGTGCAGAGGAGCCTGGGGATTTTTGTAAGGGAGTTTTTGGCTGTGTGTACTCAGGAAATGCAATCAGACTGACTTTTAGAAGTAGAGCCAAGCTGCTGGTAAAGCCCAGTAAGTATCTTCTCACCAAGGACACGCTGCATTTTTAGGTTTTTTTATCAGATCTTCCTGAGGATACAGAGGAAAAAGCTTCTTTACAATTGTTTCTTTAGAAATCCATCATTTATTAATTATTTATTAGATAAATAAATCCATTATTTCAAAATAAATGGATTTTCATCTCTAGGATTTCTGTAGGGAGGAATCCCTAACAGGCATTTTGCACATGGAGTTTTATTTTGGTGACAATGGAGTCTCCTGGAAGCTGAAATGTGCAGAGGAGCCTGGGGGTTTTTGTAAGGCAGTTTTTGGCTGTGTGTACTCAGGAGGGATAAACAGACTGACCTTTGGGAGTGGAACCAGGCTGCTGGTAAAGCCCAGTAAGTATCTCCTCCCCAAGGACACGCTGCATTTTTAGGGTTTTTTATCAGATCTTCCTTAGGATACAGAGGGAAAAGCTTCTTTACAATTCTTTCTTTAGAAAATCCATCATTTATTAATTATTTATTGGATAAATAAATCCATTATTTAAAAAGAAATGGATTTTCATCTCTAGCATTTCTGTAGGGAGGGTCTTAATTGATTCCTGGCTATGCCAAAGCCTCCCAAGATCAGGGCACTTCAACATTCTTGATCTGTAAAAATATTGACACAAAACTTGTAAGGGGTCAGAGAAGAGGCGCCCCAGACTTCATTTTTTGGGGATCCCTAACAGGCATTTTGCATATATTGGTGATAGTAGAGTCTGCTGCCCTGCAAGCTGAAATGTGCAGAGGAGCCTGGGGGTTTTTGTAAAGGAGTTTTTGGCTGTGTGTACTCAGGAGGTGCAGACAGACTGACCTTTGGGAGTGGAACCAGGCTGCTGGTAAAGCCCAGTAAGTATCTACTCACCAAGGACATGCTGTATCTTTAGGCTTTTTATCATATCTTCCTTAGGATAAGTAGAGAAAAGCTTCTTTGCAATACTTTCTTTACAAAATCCATCATTTATTATTTATTTATTGGATAAATAAATCCATTCTTTCAAAAGAAATGGATTTTCAGCTCTAGGATTTCTGTAGGGAGGGTCTTAATTGATTCCTGGCTATGACAAAGCTTCCCAAGATCAGTGCACTTCATCATTCTTGACCTGTAAAAATATTGACACAAACCTACAAGGGGACAGAGAAGAGACACCTCAGCCTTCGTTTTTTGGGGGTCCCTAACAGGCATTTTGCACACAGAATTTTATTTTGGTGACAGTAGAATCTGCTGCCCTGGAAGGTGAAATGTGCAGAGGAGCCTGGGGGTTTTTGTAAGGCAGTTTTTGGCTGTGTGTACTCAGGAGGTGCAGACAGACTGACCTTTGGGAGTGGAACCAGGCTGCTGGTAAAGCCCAGTAAGTATCTCCTCCCCAAGGACACACTGCATTTGTAGGGTTTTTATCAGATCTTCCTGAGGATACAGAGGGAAAAGCTTCTTTGCAATTGTTTCTTTACAAAATCCATCATTTATTATTTATTTATTGGATTATTTCAAAATAAATGGATTTTCATCTCTAGGATTTCTGTAGGGAAGAATCCCTAACAGGCATTTTGCACATAAAGTTTTATTTTGGTGACAATAGAGTCTCCTGGAAGCTGAAATGTGCAGAGGAGCCTGGGGGTTTTTGTAAGGCAGTTTCTGGCTGTGTGTACTCAGGAGGTACAAACAGACTGACCTTTGGGAGTGGAACCAGGCTGCTGGTAAAGCCCAGTAAGTATCTCCTCCCCAAGGACACACTGATTTTTAGGTTTTTTATCAGATCTTCCTGAGGATACAGAGGGAAAAGTTTCTTTACAATTCTTTCTTTACAAAATCCGTCATTTAGTATTTATTTATTAGATAAATAAATCCATTATTTCAAAAGAAATGGATTTTCATCTCTAGGATTTCTGTAGGGAGGAGTCCCTAATAGGCATTTTGCACATGGAGTTTTATTTTGGTGACAATAGAGTCTCCTGGAAGGTGAAATGTGCAGAGGAGCCTGGGGGTTTTTGTAAGGGAGTTTTTGGCTGTGTGTACTCAGGAAATGCAATCAGACTGACTTTTAGAAGTAGAGCCAAGCTGCTGGTAAAGCCCAGTAAGTATCTTCTCACCAAGGACACGCTGCATTTTTAGGTTTTTTTATCAGATCTTCCTGAGGATACAGAGGAAAAAGCTTCTTTGCAATTGTTTCTTTAGAAAATCCATCATTTATTAATTATTTATTGGATAAATAAATCCATTCTTTCAAAAGAAATGGACTTTCATCTCTAGGATTTCTGTAGGGATGGTCTTAATTGATTCCTGGCTATGACAAAGCTTCCCAAGATCAGGGCACTTCATCATTCTTGATCTGCAAAAATATTGACACAAAACCATCAAGGAGGCAGAGAAGAGGCACCCCATCCTTTGTTTTTTGGGGATCCCTAACAGGCATTTTGCACATAGAGTTTTATTTTGGTGACAATGGAGTCTGCTGCCCTGCAAGCTGAAATGTGCAGAGGAGCCTGGGGGTTTTTGCAAGGCAGTTTTTGGCTGTGTGTACTCAGGAAGGACAGAGAGACTGACCTTTGGAAATGGAACCAGGCTGCTGGTAAAGCCCAGTAAGTATCTCCTCCCCAAGGACACACTGCATTTGTAGGGTTTTTTATCAGATCTTCCTTAGGATACAGAGGGAAAAGCTTCTTTACAATTCTTTCTTTACAAAATCCATTATTTATTATTTATTTGTTGGATAAATTAATCCATTATTTCAAAATAAATGGATTTTCATCTCTAGGATTTCTGTGGGGAGGAGTCCCTAACAGGCATTTTGCACATAGAGTTTTATTTTGGTGACAGTAGAGTCTGCTGCCCTGGAAGGTGAAATGTGCAGAGGAGCCTGGGGGTTTTTGTAAGGCAGTTTTTGGCTGTGTGTACTCAGGAGGGATAGAGAGAGTGACCTTTGGAAATGGAACCAGGCTGCTGGTAAAGCCCAGTAAGTATCTCCTCCCCAAGGACACACTGCATTTTTAGGGTTTTTATCAGATCTTCCTTAGGATAAGTAGAGAAAAGCTTCTTTACAATTCTTTCTTTACAAAATCCGTCATTTAGTATTTATTTATTAGATAAATAAATCCATTATTTCAAAAGAAATGGATTTTCATCTCTAGGATTTCTGTAGGGAGGGTCTTAATTGATTCCTGGCTATGACAAAGCTTCCCACAATCAGGGCACTTCATCATTCTTGATCTGCAAAAATATTGACACAAAACCATCAAGGAGGCAGAGAACAGACACCCCAGCCTTCGTTTTTTGGGGGTCCCTGACAGGCATTTTGCACATGGAGTTTTATTTTGGTGACAGTAGAGTCTGCTGCCCTGGAAGGTGAAATGTGCAGAGGAGCCTGGGGGTTTTTGTAAGGCAGTTTTTGGCTGTGTGTACTCAGGAGGTGCATACAGACTGACCTTTGGAAATGGAACCAGGCTGCTGGTAAAGCCCAGTAAGTATCTCCTCCCCAAGGACACACTGCATTTGTAGGGTTTTTGTCATATCTTCCATAGGATACAGAGGGGAAAGCTTTTTCACAATTGAAGGATAGAGGGCATGGGGGAGGAGGGCACATTCTGAACAATGAGTTTCTGACTCTCTGCCAGGTTGCTGTGAGTGGAGCAGCTCTGAAAGTGCTGCTGTGCTGAAAATCAGTGAATGTGTTTGTGTTGTGGAGCACCTCAGTTGGAGGAACCTCCTGGGGAATGTTTTTGAGATTATAATTCATGAATAGGCTTTGTTTATTGAGAAATTTAGACAGAGCTGCTTTCTGGGACTTGGGTTTGCATCCCTTACTGGATTTATTGTCAACAGGGAAAATTGGGACCTTAGATTGTTTTTTTCTGGAAGTTTCTGTTTCATTTTTCTTTGCTTCTTTCCCTTACTGGATTTATTATCAACTAAACAAACAGGAAAAAATTGGGACCTTAGATTGTTTTTTTCTGGAAGTTTCTGTTTCATTTTTCTTTGTTTCTTTCCCTTACTGGATTTATTATCAACTAAACAAACAGGAAAAAATTGGGACCTTAGATTGGTTTTTTCTGGAAGTTTCTGTTTAATTTTTCTTTGCTTCTTTCTTCAATGGCTCTGGTCCCTTGCTTAGCTTCTGGCTGCTCTGCCTGACTCCTTCTTTAGACCATGAGAAGTTTTACAAACAGCTCTGTTAGTTTGTTTAAAAAGTGGTGGAAATTTCATCCCCTTCTGAAATGTCAAACAGTGTGTTCTGGCTGTTAAAGGCTGAGGCTTTTCTGCTTTACCCTTTTTTGTATAAAGGTTGATTACTGTGGGATAACTGAGTCTTCCTGGAAACTCACCTTTGGGAGAGGCACAAAACTAATTCTACAAGCAGGTACACCTAAAACCAAATAGTTCTTTCACATTATAAGGGCAAGGCTGAGATTCTCCTCTCTCCTAAACATTACAAAAATTGCCCAAGAGCTTCAACTACATTAAGCTGATAGGGTTTGGGTTTCTCCTGCATTCAGAATTGTTTCTGTCTCTAGACATCAGAGGTATGCAGCTGGAAAAACATCCTAATTTAGATTCAAATGGATGTGACAAGGGTGGAATCTGTTTTCCCCTTGATCTCTTTTGGAAAACACACATATTTGTGTGGACCCAAAGCTGTGTGTGGTTTTTGTTAGCGAGTGTGTCACTGTGTGAATTCAGCATCTGGCTGGAAAGTGACCTTTGGGAGTGGGACACAACTGGCAGTGAAACCAGGTAGGTGGAAAACCTGAGGGAAGTTATGGATAGAAAAGCCTAATTCCTCTTTCCAGGAAAGCATTGAAACAGCCATTTTAAATGGAATTAAAATTCCATTGTTCTTTCCTTCTGAGAGCAGCTGAAGGTCAGAGCTTGACCTTGCACCAGAGGGGGAAAAAAATCATTATGAAGTTAAAAATCTACTTGGGGGCCCGGATTTTCCTGTGCCATGTGTGTCACTGAGAGCTGTGAGATTTTTGAGTAATTTTCACCACTACTGCCTGTTCCCAGAAACCTCCCAGACCTGCAGACCTCTCCCTGTCCTTTTATTTCCATTTTCCAGAACCCAGAAAAGGTTCTCATTAATTCCCAGAGGTTGCAATTCCTTCTCTGCTGGGAAAACTTTCTTAGCCTTTGTTCTGTGTCTCCTACTTCTGGCTACAGAGAGGTTTCCATCCAGGTTTGCACTCCTTGACAAAAACAAAAATAAAACAAACAAAAAAAAAAATTTAAAGTAGCTGGGCTGTAATAGGGGAAATTTTTGTTTGGGGGAATCAAAAAATGTGTTTTGTGCAGGAAGGTCCAGGAGGAGATATTTGTTTTTAATGCTGATTCAATGCTGAAGGAGGAATTTTGCTGTGGGGTTTCTTAGCATGAATGAAGGAGAAAACTTCCAGTCAGTGCCATCTCTGCCCAAACTGAATGAGACCATAAACTAGGAGAAATCTTTACAGGAAATGTAGTTAAAATTGCCAAGGAGTTTACTTGGGTAGACTAAGTTTAAAAAAAAAAGTCAAGTTGAACCTAATTGGGTCCTGGAGGATAAAAAGGGTTTTTGTTTTGAAGGGAAGCACTGTGTGAATAACTATGGAGAAAAAATCACCTTTTTACGTGGAGTGCAGCTAAGAGTAAAACCAAGTAAGGTTTAAACCAGTTTTTGCTCAATGTTGTAGATAGAAAAAAGATGAAAAAGATCATACTAGTGATATGAGCTTATCATTGTTGTTGCTACAATTGAAGGGATGGGACTGTAGTGAAGTTAAGAATTATTTATTGCTTAGATAAACATTTATCTTAGAGGCTGTGAGATTTTGGAGGATTAAGTATTTGGCTATATTTCAAGAGTAGTCACAAGTTTCTTTTTTACAGGGTAATATAGAACTTTCTAAACTCATACACAGTTGCCACAGAATTTATTTTACTTTTCTAACCTATTACCTTTACTTGCTTTTGTTGTACTGCAGATACTTTTATTTAATGGGCTGCTAACTCACATGCACACAGTGGCTTCTATTCTAACTTCTAAACTCTGAGTTTACTTTATACAATTACAATGCTATGGACTCTTCGCTATCTTACTCAATACAGTTTCTCACTTACTTAAGGCATATTCTCACCTACAACTATAGAAATATAAACTTATTATTTTGCTGCTTAATATCTCTGTATTGTATCTCTACATCAATCTAAGCTTCTTCTAGGGCTGCAGATCAAACCCTTCAGTGTCTGTGGATATTTCTGTTTTTCTGATTCCCACATGAGCTGAAGACAAGTCTAGTGGAGAATGTCTTCAATTACCCTGTCAGTGATCTGTCCTTCCTTTCAGATACCCAGTGTGGGCTCCTGGCCACATTTTGTGCCATGGCCATGCCAGCAGGGGTTGCTTTTCTCTCTCAGCTTGTGCATGAGCTGAAAACTGCTGTGTGAGCTGTGGCACAAGCTCACATTGGCAGAGGGACACAGATTCCAGTTTCAGCTGAGAAGTGCACAAATTTCTTGTTAACTCCTTCCATGTGGGTTAAAACTGTCCCATGGCCAGTGAGATTTTCAGGATACCCTTTCTAGGCTGGAGGTTCTTCAGTTATGGGGTGACATGTCCTTTCTCTCTTCTCTCTTCTCCTCTCTCTCTTTCTCTTCTCCTTCTCTCTCTCCTCTTTCTCTTCTCTCTTTGCTCTCTTCGCTCTCTTCGCTCTCTTCGCTCTATTCGCTCTCTTCTCTCTCTTCTCATCTCCTGCTTTGGACTTCCAAGCAGGATTTTCATCCACAAATCCAAGAGTGCTGGCATTCAGCAGCTTCTGCTGGGTGCCCAGTGCTGCCAGGAGCTGGGCAAGGTTTTTGTTAGGGCAGGAAATGCTGTGTGAGCTCAGGATCAGGAGGTTATGCCCCAACCTTTGGCTCAGGGACCAGGCTCACTGTCAGGCCACGTGAGTCCAGCACTGCTGCTGTGCTTTCTGTGCTTTCTGCTGCCTTTCAGCTCATTCCTTGGGGGCTGAGAGCAGCAGCCTGGCTGGGCCTTTGGCAATCTCTATGTGTCCCTGGCCAGGGGTGACTTTGCCTTCAGGGAGTGCCCAGACCAAGGCTCCTTGCTCTGCCAGTGACTGTGGGATGACTTTGGGATGATTTAGGGGTGCACCCAGTGGCCACACTCCTGCTCCTATGGCTCCAGCTGGCCCTGGCCAGGCTGTGCTGTGCCACTGCAGCCCAGGGAGGCACAGGAGCCAGGACAGGGCTCTGTGTCCCCTCTGCTGCCCCTGTGAGCCAGGCCAAGGCTGGGCAGAGCCTGGGGCAGAGCTGCTGCTCTCAGGAGGCTCCTGGGGCTTTTTGTTAGGGCAGAAAATGCTGTGTGAGCTCAGGATTCAACAAGCTGACCTTTGGCTCAGGGACCAGGCTCTCCATCCAGCCCAGTGAGTGCTCAGCTGCCAAAACAAACCAACACACTCCATTTTCAGAAGGCTTCAAACTGTTTTTTTTGTAGCCTGCATGCTTTTTATACATTCTTACAAAGCATTTTACTCATTGATCATGAGAGACAAAATGCTCATTGGTACAGACAGTTGCAGGTTTCTCTTTTTTGTCCTTCTTTCTTTCTTGGTTTCTTGTGTTCTGTGTCTATGTCTTGGTTTTCCTACTTTGGTAGGAAATTCTTTCAGGGGTTAACATGGATCCTCTTCTCAGAATTCTCTCTGGCTCACAGAAGTCACTGTAAAACCTCTTCCCCATTCCTGTTCTTCTGCACTTTCAGATCATGCAGAGCAGTCAGGGCTGTGGGATAGAGACAGGGAGGGTTTGTGTTTGCCCAGCTCTGGCAGGGCTGGGCAGAGCCTGGGGCAGAGCTGCTGCTCTCAGGAGGCTCCTGGGGCTTTTTGTTAGGGCAGGAAATGCTGTGTGAATTCAGGCTCTGCCTTCAAGCTGACCTTTGGCTCAGGGACCAGGCTCTCCATCCAGCCCAGTGAGTGCTCAGCTCTCTGTGTGTCCTTTGTCCAAAGTCCTGGAGTGTCCCCTGCCGAGTGCTCCACACATCCTTGGTGTGTCTGAGGCACCTTTGTGAGGGCAGGGAGATTTCAGCTGCCATTTCATTGCCTGTGGGTGCTGCAGGGCCGTCTCTGGGATGGGAACCTGCAGGAGATCCCCACTCCTTGAGCCCAGAGCAGGAGCAGCAGCCCCTCAGCCAGGGGCTTGTCCTTGCAGCTCCAGCAGTGCCCTTGGGGCTGCAATCAGATCCTGGCAGTTCCTCCCTTCAGCCTCTGCCTGCATCCTCCTGGCATTCAGCAGCTTCTGCTGGGCCCTGGGTGCCCAGTGCTGCCAGGAGCTGGGCAAGGTTTTTGTTAGGGCAGGAAATGCTGTGTGAATTCAGGCTATGGCTCCAAGCTGACCTTTGGCTCAGGGACCAGGCTCTCCATCCAGCCCAGTGAGTGCTCAGCTTTCCTGGGCCTCCTCTGGCCCAATCCCTTCCCTGTCCCCTGGGGCACCCTCTGGGCTCTGGGGCTGTGGGAGGGACAGAGCAGATTGGCAGCAGAGCACAGAGGCTCCTTCATTCATTGCTGCTGCTGCTGCTGGGAACCTTCAGCAGAGGCTCGGAGATGCTGGCAATGCACAGAAACTCCCCTTGCACAGGGAGCTGCATTTGCAACAAGGGTTCAGGAGTGGATTTTCCCTTCTTCTGGGTGCCAGCAGAGCCTCTGAGCCTGTTCAGTCTGACAGCTGTGCCAGGGCTTGGTCCAAAGGCATTTGGGGGCTGACAGGGACAATTTGTGATTCAGTGTGCCCAAAATGATGCTGTGCACAGAAATCCCCCCATTCCCTGTGCAAAGGGAGCTGTGCTTTCAGTGGGATCCCACAGCCAGCCAGTGCCTGGGGAAACTGGGGTGAAATGCTCAATGTAGTTTCTCTTTTTGTTGGAAAATGTCCTGGATAATTCATGCTTTGAATCTGTGCAAAGGATTGGACAAACCCAGAGGCAAAACAATTTGCTTTCCTTGCTTTAAAACAGGGGGAATTGAGCTTTCTTCTCTTTAGGGTTTATTTTTTTTTTTAATCCTTCAATGATTTAATGCAATTATTCTGGGAGAGGAATGCTGTGGTGTAAGGACTGCTCTAGACAGGCTTGAAAGACTGCCTGGCTTCTCTTTGCTTGCCCTGCAAATCCCAGACTGCAGAGCAGCTGAGGCAGAAGGAAAAGCTGGATTGGGCACTGAAACAGCCCCAGCCCCATCTTTCCCTGAAGCAGCTGCTGCATTTTTGGGTCTTTTCTCAATGACAGGGGCACACAAGATCTGGGGATTTGACTGCTGGCCTGCAGGGTGGTTTTTGTTGGCTCCTTTCTCACTGTGTGAATGATGGCTACAAATTCACCTTTGGGAAAGGGACAAAGCTGCTTGTGAAGCCAAGTAAGAAACAGGTTTATCTGGATTTCCCTCATTGATGGTGGGTTTAGGGTTTGAGCAGCAGATGGGCTGACAGGGACAATTTGTGATTTATGTGAGCAGGGACAATTGGAGATTTAGCTGAGACAGGGACATTTTCCAATGTAGAGTCTCAATTTTGAGACCCTCATATACATAAGAGCTAATAAATATTTAAGGCCACACAAGAAATACCATCTCACACATGTAATTCAGGTGGGACAGGGACAATTGGTGCTTTAGGTGAGCCAGGGACGTTTTGAGATTGAGGTGAGCCAGGGACATTGTGTGCTCTGGCTGAGCCTGGAGTGTGGGGCAGGATGGCCCAGCTCAGCAATTGCTGCTTTCCCTTCCTTTCACTGCCTCATTCAACTCTGCTGGGAGAGCCAAATGTGCCTGGCAGGGCTGGGCAGAGCCTGGGGCAGAGCTGCTGCTCTCAGGAGCTCCTGGGGCTTTTTGTTAGGGCAGGAAATGCTGTGTGAATTTGGATCTGGCAACAACAAGCTGACCTTTGGCTCAGGGACCAGACTCTCCATCCAGCCCAGTGAGTGCTCAGCTGCCAAACAAAGCAACACACTCCATTTTCAGAAGGAATCAAACTGTTTTTATTGTAGCCTGCATGCTTTTTATCCATTCTTACAAAGCACTTTACTCATTGGTCATGAGAGACAAAGTGCTCATTGGAACAGGCAGTTGCAGGTTTCTCTTTTTTATCCTTCTTTCTTCCTTGGTTTCTTGTGTTCTGTGTCTATGTCTTGGTTTTCCTACTTTGATAGGAAATTCTTTCAGGGGTAAACATGGATCCTCTTCTCAGAATTCTCTCTGGCTCACAGAAGTCACTGTGAAACTTCTTGAACATTCCTGTTCTTCTGCACTTTCAGATCATGCGGAGCAGTCAGGGCTGTGGGATAGAGACAGGGAGGGTTTGTGTTTGCCCAGCTCTGGCAGGGCTGGGCAGAGCCTGGGGCAGAGCTGCTGCTCTCAGGAGGCTCCTGGGGCTTTTTGTTAGGGCAGGAAATGCTGTGTGAATTCAGGCTCTGCCTTCAAGGTGACCTTTGGCTCAGGGACCAGGCTCTCCATCCAGCCCAGTGAGTGCTCAGCTCTCTGTGTGTCCTCTGTCCAAAGTCCTGGAGTGTCCCCTGCACAGTGCTCCACACATCCTTGGTGTGTCTGAGGCACCTTTGTGAGGGCAGGGAGGTTTCAGCTGCCATTTCATTGCCTGTGGGTGCTGCAGGGCCGTCTCTGGGATGGGAACCTGCAGGAGATCCCCACTCCTTGAGCCCAGAGCAGGAGCAGCAGCCCCTCAGCCAGGGGCTTGTCCTTGCAGCTCCAGCAGGGCCCTTGGGGCTGCAATCAGATCCTGGCAGTTCCTCCCTTCAGGCTCTGCCTGCATCCTCCTGGCATTCAGCAGCTGCTGCTGGGCCCTGGGTGCCCAGTGCTGCCAGGAGCTGGGCAAGGTTTTTGTTAGGGCAGGAAATGCTGTGTGAATTTGGTTCTGGCAACTACAGGGTGACCTTTGGCTCTGGGACCAGGCTCACTGTCAGGCCACGTGAGTCCAGCACTGCTGCTGTGCTTTCTGTGCTTTCTGCTGCCTTTCAGCTCATTCCTTGGGGGCTGAGAGCAGCAGCCTGGCTGGGCCTTTGGCAATCTCTGTGTGTCCCTGGCCAGGGGTGACTTTGCCTTCAGGGAGTGCCCAGACCAAGGCTCCTTGCTCTGCCTGTGACTGTTGGGTGACTTTGGGATGATTTAGGGATGCACCCAGTGGCCACACTCCTGCTCCTATGGCTCCAGCTGCCCTGGCCAGGCTGTGCTGTGCCACTGCAGCCCAGGGAGGCTCAGGAGCCAGGACAGGGCTCTGTGTCCCCTCTGCTGCCCCTGTGAGCCAGGCCATGGCTGGGCAGAGCCTGGGGCAGAGCTGCTGCTCTCAGGAGGCTCCTGGGGCTTTTTGTTAGGGCAGGAAATGCTGTGTGAATTCAGGCTTTGCCTCCAAGCTGACCTTTGGCTCAGGGACCAGGCTCTCCATCCAGCCCAGTGAGTGCTCAGCTTTCCTGGGCCTCCTCTGGCCCAATCCCTTCCCTGTCCCCTGGGGCACCCTCTGGGCTCTGGGGCTGTGTGAGGGACAGAGCAGATTGGCAGCAGAGCACAGAGGCTCCTTCATTCATTGCTGCTGCTGCTGCTGCTGGGAACCTTCAGCAGAGGCCCGGAGATGCTGGCAATGCACAGAAACTCCCCTTGCACAGGGAGCTGCACTTGCAACAAGGGTTCAGGAGTGGATTTTCCCTTCTTCTGGGTACCAGCAGAGCCTCTGAGCCTGTTCAGTCTGACAGCTGTGCCAGGGTTTGGTCCAAAGGCATTTGGGGGCTGACAGGGACAATTTGTGATTTAGTGTGCCCAAAATGATGCTGTGCACAGAAATCCCCCCCTTTCCCTGTGCAAAGGGAGCTGTGCTTTCAGTGGGATCCCACAGCCAGCCAGTGCCTGGGGAAACTGGGGTGAAATGCTCCATGTAGTTTCTCTTTTTGTTGGAAAATCTCCTGGATAATTCATGCTTTGAATCTGTGCAAAGGATTGGACAAACCCAGGGGCAAAACAATTTGCTTTCCTTGCTTTAAATCCTGGGGAATTGAGCTTTCTTCTCTTTGGGTTTTTTTTTTTTTTTTTTTTTAATCCTTCATTGATTTTATGTAATTATTCTGGGAGAGGAATGCTGTGGTGTAAGGACTGCTCTAGACAGGCTTGAAAGACTGCCTGGCTTCTCTTTGCTTGCCCTGCAAATCCCAGACTGCAGAGCAGCTGAGGCAGAAGGAAAAGCTGGATTAGGCACTGAAACAGCCCCAGCCCCATCTTTCCCTGAAGCAGCTGCTGCATTTTTGGGTCTTTTCTCAATGTCTGGGGCACACAATATCTGGGGATTTGACTGCTGGCCTGCAGGGTGGTTTTTGTTGGCTCCTTTCTCACTGTGTGAATGATGGCTACAAATTCACCTTTGGGAAAGGGACAGAGCTGCTCGTGAAGCCAAGTAAGAAACAGGTTTATCTGGATTTCCCTCATTGATGGTGGGTTTAGGGTTTGAGCAGCAGAAGGGCTGACAGGGACAATTTGTGATTTATGTGAGCAGGGACAAGTTGAGATTTAGGTGAGACAGGGACATTTTCCAATGTAGAGTCTCAATTTTGAGACCCTTATATACATAAGAGCTAATAAATATTTAAGGCCAAACAAGAAATACCATCTCACACATGTAATTCAGGTGAGACAGGGACAATTGGTGCTTTAGGTGAGCCAGGGATGTTTTGTGATTGAGGTGAGCCAGGGACATTGTGTGCTCTGGCTGAGCCTGGAGAGTGGGGCAGGATGGCCCAGCTCAGCAATTGCTGCTTTCCCTTCCTTTCACTGCTTCATTCAACTCTGCTGGTAGAGCCAAATGTGCCTGGCAGGGCTGGGCAGAGCCTGGGGCAGAGCTGCTGCTCTCAGGAGGTTCCCGGGGCTTTTTGTTAGGGCAGGAAATGCTGTGTGAATTCAGGATACACCAAGCTGACCTTTGGCTCAGGGACCAGACTCTCCATCCAGCCCAGTGAGTGCTCAGCTGCCAAAACAAAGCAACACACTCCATTTTCAGAAGGCTTCAAACTGTTTTTATTGTAGCCTGCATGCTTTTTATGCATTCTTACAAAGCACTTTACTCATTGGTCATGAGAGACAAAATGCTCATTGGAATAGACAGTTGCAGGTTTCTCTTTTTTGTCCTTCTTTCTTCCTTGGTTTCTTGTATTCTGTGTCTATGTCTTGGTTTTCCTACTTTGGTAGGAAATTCTTTCAGGGGTAAACATGGATCCTCTTCTCAAAATTCTCTCTGCCTCACAGAAGTCACTGTGAAAGTTCTTGAACATTCCTGTTCTTCTGCATTTTCAGATCATGCGGAGCAGTCAGGGCTGTGGGATAGAGACAGGGAGGGTTTGTGTTTGCCCAGCTCTGGCAGGGCTGGGCAGAGCCTGGGGCAGAGCTGCTGCTCTCAGGAGGCTGCTGGGACTTTTTGTTAGGGCAGGAAATGCTGTGTGAATTTGGATCTGGCAACTCCAGGCTGACCTTTGGCTCTGGGACCAGGCTCACTGTCAGGCCACGTGAGTCCAGCACTGCTGCTGTGCTTTCTGTGCTTTCTGCTGCCTTTCAGCTCATTCCTTGGGGGCTGAGAGCAGCAGCCTGGCTGGGCCTTTGGCAATCTCTGTGTGTCCCTGGCCAGGGGTGACTTTGCCTTCAGGGAGTGCCCAGACCAAGGCTCCTTGCTCTGCCTGTGACTGTTGGGTGACTTTGGGATGATTTAGGGATGCACCCAGTGGCCACACTCCTGCTCCTATGGCTCCAGCTGGCCCTGGCCAGGCTGTGCTGTGCCACTGCAGCCCAGGGAGGCTCAGGAGCCAGGACAGGGCTCTGTGTGCCCTCTGCTGCCCCTGTGAGCCAGGCCATGGCTGGGCAGAGCCTGGGGCAGAGCTGCTGCTCTCAGGAGGCTGCTGGGGCTTTTTGTTAGGGCAGGAAATGCTGTGTGAATTCAGGCTTTGCCTCCAAGCTGACCTTTGGCTCAGGGACCAGGCTCTCCATCCAGCCCAGTGAGTGCTCAGCTTTCCTGGGCCTCCTCTGGCCCAATCCCTTCCCTGTCCCCTGGGGCACCCTCTGGGCTCTGGGGCTTTGGGAGGGACAGAGCAGATTGGCAGCAGAGCACAGAGGCTCCTTCATTCATTGCTGCTGCTGCTGCTGCTGGGAACCTTCAGCAGAGGCTCGGAGATGCTGGCAATGCACAGAAACTCCCCTTGCACAGGGAGCTACACTTGCAACAAGGGTTCAGGAGTGGATTTTCCCTTCTTCTGGGTACCAGCAGAGCCTCTGAGCCTGGTCAGTCTGACAGCTGTGCCAGGGCTTGGTCCAAAGGCATTTGGGGGCTGACAGGGACAATTTGTGATTTAGTGTGCCCAAAATGATGCTGTGCACAGAAATCCCCCCTTTCCCTGTGCAAAGGGAGCTGTGCTTTCAGTGGGATCCCACAGCCAGCCAGTGCCTGGGGAAACTGGAGTGAAATGCTCACTGTAGTTTCTCTTTTTGTTGGAAAATCTCCTGGATAATTCATGCTTTGAATCTGTGCAAAGGATTGGAAAAACCCAGAGACAAAACAATTTGCTTTCCTTGCTTTAAAACCCGGGGAATTGAGCTTTCTTCTCTTTGGGGTTTATTTTTTTTTTTATTCTTTCATTGATTTTATGTAATTATTCTGGGAGAGGAATGCTGTGGTGTAAGGACTGCTCTAGACAGGCTTGAAAGACTGCCTGGCTTCTCTTTGCTTGCCCTGCAAATCCCAGACTGCAGAGCAGCTGAGGCAGAAGGAAAAGCTGGATTGGGCACTGAAACAGCCACAGCCCCATCTTTCCCTGAAGCAGCTGCTGCATTTTTGGGTCTTTTCTCAATGACTGGGGCACACAAGATCTGGGGATTTGACTGCTGGCCTGCAGGGTGCTTTTTGTTGGCTCCTTTCTCACTGTGTGAATGATGGCTACAAATTCACCTTTGGGAAAGGGACAAAGCTGCTTGTGAAGCCAAGTAAGAAACAGGTTTATCTGGATTTCCCTCATTGATGGTGGGTTTAGGGTTTGAGCAGCAGAAGGGTTGACGGGGACAATTTGTGATTTATGTGAGCAGGGACAATTGGAGATTGAGGTGAGACAGGGACATTTTCCAATGTAGAGTCTCAATTTTGAGACCCTCATATAGATAAGAGTTAATAAATATTTAAGGCCAAACAAAAAATACCATCTCACACATGTAATTCAGGTGAGACAGGGACAATTGGTACTTTAGGTGAGCCAGGGACGTTTTGTGATTGAGGTGAGCCAGGGACATTTTGTGCTCTGGCTGAGCCTGGAGTGTGGGGCAGGATGGCCCAGCTCAGCAATTGCTGCTTTCCCTTCCTTTCACTGCCTCATTCAACTCTGCTGGGAGAGCCAAATGTGCCTGGCAGGGCTGGGCAGAGCCTGGGGCAGAGCTGCTGCTCTCAGGAGGCTCCTGGGGCTTTTTGTTAGGGCAGGAAATGCTGTGTGAATTCAGGCTCTGGCTCCAAGCTGACCTTTGGCTCAGGGACCAGGCTCTCCATCCAGCCCAGTGAGTGCTCAGCTCTCTGTGTGTCCTTTGTCCAAAGTCCTGGAGTGTCCCCTGCACAGTGCTCCACACATCCTTGGTGTGTCTGAGGCACCTTTGTGAGGGCAGGGAGATTTCAGCTGCCATTTCATTGCCTGTGGGTGCTGCAGGGCCGTCTCTGGGATGGGAACCTGCAGGAGATCCCCACTCCTTGAGCCCAGAGCAGGAGCAGCAGCCCCTCAGCCAGGGGCTTGTCCTTGCAGCTCCAGCAGTGCCCTTGGGGCTGCAATCAGATCCTGGCAGTTCTTCCCTTCAGGCTCTGCCTGCATCCTCCTGGCATTCAGCAGCTTCTGCTGGGCCCTGGGTGCCCAGTGCTGCCAGGAGCTGGGCAAGGTTTTTGTTAGGGCAGGAAATGCTGTGTGAATTTGGATTTGGCAACAACAAGCTGACCTTTGGCTCTGGGACCAGGCTCACTGTCAGGCCACGTGAGTCCAGCACTGCTGCTGTGCTTTCTGTGCTTTCTGCTGCCTTTCAGCTCCTTCCTTGGGGGCTGAGAGCAGCAGCCTGGCTGGGCCTTTGGCAATCTCTGTGTGTCCCTGGCCAGGGGTGACTTTGCCTTCAGGGAGTGCCCAAACCAAGGCTCCTTGCTCTGCCTGTGACTCTGGGATGACTTTGGGATGATTTAGGGATGCACCCAGTGGCCACACTCCTGCTCCTATGGCTCCAGCTGGCCCTGGCCAGGCTGTGCTGTGCCACTGCAGCCCAGGGAGGCACAGGAGCCAGGACAGGGCTCTGTGTCCCCTCTGCTGCCCCTGTGAGCCAGGCCATGGCTGGGCAGAGCCTGGGGCAGAGCTGCTGCTCTCAGGAGGCTGCTGGGGCTTTTTGTTAGGGCAGGAAATGCTGTGTGAATTCAGGCTATGCCTCCAAACTGACCTTTGGCTCAGGGACCAGGCTCTCCATCCAGCCCAGTGAGTGCTCAGCTTTCCTGGGCCTGCTCTGGCCCAATCCCTTCCCTGTCCCCTGGGGCTCCCTCTGGGCTCTGGGGCTGTGGGAGGGACAGAGCAGATTGGCAGCAGAGCACAGAGGCTCCTTCATTCATTGCTGCTGCTGCTGCTGCTGGGAACCTTCAGCAGAGGCTCGGAGATGCTGGCAATGCACAGAAACTCCCCTTGCACAGGGAGCTGCACTTGCAACAAGGGTTCAGGAGTGGATTTTCCCTTCTTCTGGGTACCAGCAGAGCCTCTGAGCCTGGTCAGTCTGACAGCTGTGCCAGGGCTTGGTCCAAAGGCATTTGGGGGCTGACAGGGACAATTTGTGATTTAGTGTGTCCAAAATGATGCTGTGCACAGAAATCCCCCCTTTCCCTGTGCAAACGGAGCTGTGCTTTAAAGTGGGATCCCACAGCCAGCCAGTGCCTGGGGAAACTGGGGTGAAATGCTCAATGTAGTTTCTCTTTTTGTTGGAAAATCTCCTGGATAATTCATGCTTTGAATCTGTGCAAAGGATTGGACAAACCCAGAGGCAAAACAATTTGCTTTCCTTGCTTTAAAACAGGGGGAATTGAGCTTTCTTCTCTTTGGGGTTTTTTTTTTTTTTTTTTTTATCCTTCAATGATTTTATGTAATTATTCTGGGAGAGGAATGCTGTGGTGTAACGACTGCTCTAGACAGGCTTGAAAGACTGCCTGGCTTCTCTTTGCTTGCCCTGCAAATCCCAGACTGCAGAGCAGCTGAGGCAGAAGGAAAAGCTGGATTGGGCACTGAAACAGCCCCAGCCCCATCTTTCCCTGAAGCAGCTGCTGCATTTTTGGGTCTTTTCTCAATGACTGGGGCACACAATATCTGGGGATTTGACTGCTGGCCTGCAGGGTGGTTTTTGTTGGCTCCTTTCTCACTGTGTGAATGATGGCTACAAAGTCACCTTTGGGAAAGGGACAGAACTGCTCGTGAAGCCAAGTAAGAAACAGGTTTATCTGGATTTCCCTCATTGATGGTGGGTTTAGGGTTTGAGCAGCAGAAGGGCTGACGGGGACAATTTGTGATTCATGTGAGCAGGGACAATTGGAGATTGAGGTGAGACAGGGACATTTTCCAATGTATAGTCTCAATTTTGAGACCCTTATATAGATAAGAGTTAATAAATATTTAAGGCCAAACAAGAAATACCATCTCACACATGTAATTCAGGTGAGCCAGGGACAATTGGTGCTTTAGGTGAGCCAGGGACGTTTTGTGATTGAGGTGAGCCAGGGACATTGTGTGCTCTGGCTGAGCCTGGAGAGTGGGGCAGGATGGCCCAGCTCAGCAATTGCTGCTTTCCCTTCCTTTCACTGCCTCATTCAACTCTGCTGGGAGAGCCAAATGTGCCTGGCAGGGCTGGGCAGAGCCTGGGGCAGAGCTGCTGCTCTCAGGAGCTCCTGGGGCTTTTTGTTAGGGCAGGAAATGCTGTGTGACTTCAGGATACAACAAGCTGACCTTTGGCTCAGGGACCAGGCTCTCCATCCAGCCCAGTGAGTGCTCAGCTGCCAAACAAAGCAACACACTCCATTTTCAGAAGGAATCAAACTGTTTTTATTGTAGCCTGCATGCTTTTTATCCATTCTTACAAAGCACTTTACTCATTGGTCATGAGAGACAAAATGCTCATTGGAACAGGCAGTTGCAGGTTTCTCTTTTTTATCCTTCTTTCTTCCTTGGTTTCTTGTGTTCTGTGTCTATGTCTTGGTTTTCCTACTTTGGTAGGAAATTCTTTCAGGGGTAAACATGGATCCTCTTCTCAGAATTCTCTCTGGCTCACAGAAGTCACTGTGAAAGTTCTTGAACATTCCTGTTCTTCTGCACTTTCAGATCATGCAGAGCAGTCAGGGCTGTGGGATAGAGACAGGGAGGGTTTGTGTTTGCCCAGCTCTGGCAGGGCTGGGCAGAGCCTGGGGCAGAGCTGCTGCTCTCAGGAGGCTGCTGGGGCTTTTTGTTAGGGCAGGAAATGCTGTGTGAATTCAGGCTCTGGCTCCAAGCTGACCTTTGGCTCAGGGACCAGGCTCTCCATCCAGCCCAGTGAGTGCTCAGCTCTCTGTGTGTCCTTTGTCCAAAGTCCTGGAGTGTCCCCTGCACAGTGCTCCACACATCCTTGGTGTGTCTGAGGCACCTTTGGGAGGGCAGGGAGATTTCAGCTGCCATTTCATTGCCTGTGGGTGCTGCAGGGCCGTCTCTGGGATGGGAACCTGCAGGAGATCCCCACTCCTTGAGCCCAGAGCAGGAGCAGCAGCCCCTCAGCCAGGGGCTTGTCCTTGCAGCTCCAGCAGTGCCCTTGGGGCTGCAATCAGATCCTGGCAGTTCTTCCCTTCAGGCTCTGCCTGCATCCTCCTGGCATTCAGCAGCTTCTGCTGGGCCCTGGGTGCCCAGTGCTGCCAGGAGCTGGGCAAGGTTTTTGGTAGGGCAGGAAATGCTGTGTGAATTTGGATCTGGCAACTCCAGGCTGACATTTGGCTCTGGGACCAGGCTCACTGTCAGGCCACGTGAGTCCAGCACTGCTGCTGTGCTTTCTGTGCTTTCTGCTGCCTTTCAGCTCATTCCTTGGGGGCTGAGAGCAGCAGCCTGGCTGAGCCTTTGGCAATCTCTGTGTGTCCCTGGCCAGGGGTGACTTTGCCTTCAGGGAGTGCCCAGACCAAGGCTCCTTGCTCTGCCTGTGACTGTGGGATGACTTTGGGATGATTTAGGGATGCACCCAGTGGCCACACTCCTGCTCCTGTGGCTCCAGCTGGCCCTGGCCAGGCTGTGCTGTGCCACTGCAGCCCAGGGAGGCACAGGAGCCAGGACAGGGCTCTGTGTGCCCTCTGCTGCCCCTGTGAGCCAGGCCATGGCTGGGCAGAGCCTGGGGCAGAGCTGCTGCTCTCAGGAGGCTGCTGGGGCTTTTTGTTAGGGCAGGAAATGCTGTGTGAATTCAGGCTTTGCCTCCAAGCTGACCTTTGGCTCAGGGACCAGGCTCTCCATCCAGCCCAGTGAGTGCTCAGCTTTCCTGGGCCTCCTCTGGCCCAATCCCTTCCCTGTCCCCTGGGGCACCCTCTGGGCTCTGGGGCTGTGGGAGGGACAGAGCAGATTGGCAGCAGAGCACAGAGGCTCCTTCATTCATTGCTGCTGCTGCTGCTGCTGGGAACCTTCAGCAGAGGCTCGGAGATGCTGGCAATGCACAGAAACTCCCCTTGCACAGGGAGCTGCACTTGCAACAAGGGTTCAGGAGTGGATTTTCCCTTCTTCTGGGTACCAGCAGAGCCTCTGAGCCTGGTCAGTCTGACAGCTGTGCCAGGGCTTGGTCCAAAGGCATTTGGGGGCTGACAGGGACAATTTGTGATTCAGTGTGCCCAAAATGATGCTGTGCACAGAAATCCCCCCTTTCCCTGTGGAAAGGGAGCTGTGCTTTCAGTGGGATCCCACAGCCAGCCAGTGCCTGGGGAAACTGGGGTGAAATGCTCAATGTAGTTTCTCTTTTTGTTGGAAAATGTCCTGGATAATTCATGCTTTGAATCTGTGCAAAGGATTGGACAAACCCAGAGACAAAACAATTTGCTTTCCTTGCTTTAAAACCCGGGGAATTGAGCTTTCTTCTCTTTGGGGTTTATTTTTTTTTTTATTCTTTCATTGATTTTATGTAATTATTCTGGGAGAGGAATGCTGTGGTGTAATGGCTGCTCTAGACAGGCTTGAAAGACTGCCTGGCTTCTCTTTGCTTGCCCTGCAAATCCCAGACTGCAGAGCAGCTGAGGCAGAAGGAAAAGCTGGATTGGGCACTGAAACAGCCCCAGCCCCATCTTTCCCTGAAGCAGCTGCTGCATTTTTGGGTCTTTTCTCAATGACTGGGGCACACAATATCTGGGGATTTGACTGCTGGCCTGCAGGGTGGTTTTTGTTGGCTCCTTTCTCACTGTGTGAATGATGGCTACAAATTCACCTTTGGGAAAAGGACAGAGCTGCTTGTGAAGCCAAGTAAGAAACAGGTTTATCTGGATTTCCCTCATTGATGGTGGGTTTAGGGTTTGAGCAGCAGAAGGGCTGACAGGGACAATTTGTGATTTAGGTGAGCCGGGACAATTGGAGATTTAGGTGAGACGGGGACATTTTCCAATGTACAGTCTCAATTTTGAGACCCTCATATACATAAGAGCTAATAAATATTTAAGGCCAAAGAAGAAATACCATCTCACACATTTAATTCAGGTGGGACAGGGACAATTGGTGCTTTAGGTGAGCCAGGGACATTGTGTGCTCTGGCTGAGCCTGGAGTGTGGGGCAGGATGGCCCAGCTCAGCAATTGCTGCTTTCCCTTCCTTTCACTGCCTCATTCAACTCTGCTGGGAGAGCCAAATGTGCCTGGCAGGGCTGGGCAGAGCCTGGGGCAGAGCTGCTGCTCTCAGGAGGCTCCTGGGGCTTTTTGTTAGGGCAGGAAATGCTGTGTGAATTCAGGATACACCAAGCTGACCTTTGGCTCAGGGACCAGGCTCTCCATCCAGCCCAGTGAGTGCTCAGCTGCCAAAACAAAGCAACAAACTCCATTTTCAGAAGGCTTCAAACTGTTTTTATTATAGCCTATGTGCTTTTTATACATTCTTACAAAGCTCATAAGTTTGCACTTTACTCATTGGTCATGAGAGACAAAGTGCTCATTGGAACAGGCAGTTGCAGGTTTCTGCTATTTATCCTTCTTTCTTCCTTGGTTTCTTGTGTTCTGTGTCTATGTCTTTTCCTACTTTGGTAGGAAATTCTTTCAGGGGTTAACATGGATCCTCTTCTCAGAATTCTCTCTGGCTCACAGAAGTCACTGTGAAACTTCTTGAACATTCCTGTTCTTCTGCACTTTCAGATCATGCAGAGCAGTCAGGGCTGTGGGATAGAGACAGGGAGGGTTTGTGTTTGCCCAGCTCTGGCAGGGCTGGGCAGAGCCTGGGGCAGAGCTGCTGCTCTCAGGAGGCTGCTGGGGCTTTTTGTTAGGGCAGGAAATGCTGTGTGAATTCAGGCTATGGCTCCAAGCTGACCTTTGGCTCAGGGACCAGGCTCTCCATCCAGCCCAGTGAGTGCTCAGCTTTCCTGGGCCTCCTCTGGCCCAGTCCCTTCCCTGTCCCCTGGGGCACCCTCTGGGCTCTGGGGCTGTGGGAGGGACAGAGCAGATTGGCAGCAGAGCACAGAGGCTCCTTCATTCATTGCTGCTGCTGCTGCTGGGAACCTTCAGCAGAGGCTCGGAGATGCTGGCAATGCACAGAAACTCCCCTTGCACAGGGAGCTGCACTTGCAACAAGGCTTCAGGAGTGGATTTTCCCTTCTTCTGGGTACCAGCAGAGCCTCTGAGCCTGTTCAGTCTGACAGCTGTGCCAGGGCTGGGTCCAAAGGCATTTGGGGGCTGACAGGGGCATTTTAGGTGATTTAGGTGAGACAAGGACATCTTTTATGTGTAGTCTCTATTGTGAGACTGTAATATAGATAAAAAGTGATAGACATCTAAGGCCAAACAAGAAATGGTTGAGCAATGCTGCCAGGAGGTGGGGAAGGTTTTTGTTAGGGCAGGAAATGCTGTGTGAATTCAGGATCTGGTTATGGCAAGCTGACCTTTGGCTCAGGGACCAGACTCTCCATCCAGCCCAGTGAGTGAGCATCTATTGTATTTGTGGGGTGCCCTGATGAAGGAAGGAATGCTGAATCTGACTCCATCAGAAGGCTAATTTATTACTTTATAATACTTTATTATCATAAAGAATACTATACTAAACTATACTAGAGAATATAGACTTGGATACCTACAGACTGCTAAAAAGATAATTATAAAATTTGTGACTCTTTCCAGAGTTCCAGCTTAGCTTGGCCCTGATTGGCCAAAGAATGAAAACAACTCACACAGGAATCTAATTAAACAATCACCTGTGGGTGAACAATCTCCAACCCCATTCCACAGGAGCAAAACTGAGGAGAAGCAAATGAGATAAGTTTTGTTTTCCTTTTCTCTGAGGCTTCTCAGCTTCCCAGGAGAAAAATCCTGGGCAAAGAGATTTTTCAGAAAATGTGAATGCCAGAAGCAGCTTTCTGGGAAAGCCTTGCCATAGCTGGCACTTGTCTCTCATGGCTGTCCAAAATTCAGAAAGGCAAAGGGAGCTGCTGCTTTTCATAGAGGAGCTGGGAACAGATGTTGCCTCGTGCAGGGAATGGAGCCTGGTGTGTCAGGAAGCTTTGCTGGTGCCTGGAACTGCAGGTGCTTTGTGCTTGAGATCAGGTGCAGGGCTGGCAGAGGAGTTTTTGCAAGGAAATGTGCCAGGGTGTAAATGTGGCAGCCAGAGTCAGTTTTGGCAAGGGGACAGTGCTCTCAGTCCTGCCAGGTGAGCAAGCCCTTGGCCTGGGAGGTGGAATTCCTTCATTTCTCTCTTGTTCTTGGTTGTTGGGAGTGGCACAGCTTTGGGAAGCACAATGTTGGCAGCCCTGCCATGGATTTGGGTGTCCCACATGGGCCAAAATTGGGATGTGCCAGACTTGTCTGCCTTTTTCCCCTTGTCATTGTCTGTCTTGTAAAAAGGGCAAAAAAAATCCATATGATATAGATAATAATTGTAACATTTCCTGGTTTATAAGCAGCAGAGGATTATAATCTTCAAAGTATCTTTCAAAGTCACAGAATGGTAGAAATTAGAAATGGAAAAGGTTATCCAGTCAGTTTTGCTCACAACATAAAATCCAGCCATACAAAGCGTCTTTCAGGCCTTTATCTGATTTAATTTTAAGTACTGGATGTAATGTGGCTTTTATCACTTGCCATTGGAAACCATCTTTAGTGGTGTTTGTGCTGTGGATGAGGAGGGTTTTCCTTGCAGTGCTGGAATACCCCTGGCACTGCCAAGATCCCTCCTGGAGCTGGGATCTGGGCTGCTGGCAAAGTGCCCTGTGCCAGGGACCCTGCTCCAGGGGGTTCTTCCCTTCCCTTTGCCCTTGCAGGGCAAGCAGCCTTTGGGGCAGGGATCCCAAACTGCCCCCTGGTAACTGAGGGGGAGCTTCTCCCCATCTCTGCCAGGTTTGGTGACCCCAATCCAGTGCAGTTCTCCCCAGGGATTGAACAGAGAAACGGGGTTTGGGCAGAGAGAGGCCAGAGGAGATCTCTGGAAATCTGCTCAGAGCCCCTGGCAGGGGCAGCCCCAGGGCTGAGGGGATCCCAGCCCATTTTGTAATGAGCTCTCACACTGTGTGACCTCTACAAACTGGGGAAAACCAGTCTGGGGGAGTGGAACCAGACTTCTCATTGCCCCAGGTGAGTTGTCTGCCCTCTGAGCCTAGGTGGACCCAACAATGTAGACATTGACACAGACAACGCTGAGCTGCACCAAGTACAGTGGATTTGTGGAGAAATTTGGGCTGGTTTTAGTGTTCTGAGGAAAGAAGTGGGAGACTTTGTGCTTATCCAGTGTGTTCTGGAAATGTGTGAGTGCTGGGGAAAATCATTATTGGAAAAGTGACAACATGTAGGTGAAATGCAAGAGCAGGGATGTGTAGGACTAAATAAGATTTTTGAGATTTGAGACACTGAGATTTTCAGCCCACTCAAAAATAGGAGTAATGTTTGCAAAGGGGGAGGAAAATGCAGTTCAGGCTGTTGCAGCAGCTCTAGCAGTGACCTCTGGGTTACTGCTGGGAGCTGTAGAACTGGAGCCACAGCCCAGAGAGAGAAATGGGAATGACACGAGCTGTGGATGTTTCCTGTTAGTTGTGGGGACTGGGAGGATGTGTTTGGACACTCCTTGCTAAATTTAATGGTTTAGGGGTGAACATAGCACTGCTGGGGTATGGGCTGGACTTCATGGTCTTAGAGGGCTTTTCCAACCTTGTGGTGGCGTTCACAGGGGTCCCAGAATGAGGGAAGAGATGAGAATCTTGACTCCATGTTTCAGAAGGCTGATTTATTATTTTATGATATATTAAAAGAAAATGATATACCAAAACTATACTAAAAGAATAGAAGAAAGGATTTCATCAGAAGGCTAGCAAGGAAGGGAATGGAATGGTAATAAAATCTTGTGACTGACCAGAGAGTCTGAGACAGCTGGACTGGGATTGGCCATTAATTAAGAACAACCACATGAGACCAATCAAAGATGTACCTGTTGCATTCCACAGCAGCAGATAATTATTATTTACATTTCCTTTCTGAGGCCTCTCAGCTTCTCAGGAGAAAAAAATCCTAGCAAAGGATTTTTCAGAAAATACATCTGTGACACAACCTGACCAATTTTGCTTGAGATCAGGTGCAGGGCTGGCAGAGGAGTTTTTGCAAGGAAATGTGCCAGGGTGTAAATGTGGCAGCCAGAGTCAGTTTTGGCAAGGGGACAGTGCTCTCAGTCCTGCCAGGTGAGCAAGCCCTTGGCCTGGGAGGTGGAATTCTTTCATTTCTCTCTTGTTCTTGGTTGTTTGGAGTGGCACAGCTTTGGGAAGCACAATGTTGGCAGCCCTGCCATGGATTTGGGTTTCCCACATGGGCCAAAATTGGGATTGGGAGGATGTGTTTGGACACCCCCTGCTAAATTTAATGGTTTAGGGGTGAACCTGGCACTGCTGGGGTATGGGTTGGGCTTCGTGGTCTTGGAGGGCTTTTCCAACCTGAACAATTCCAGGTTGCTAAGATTCCAAGTGTGAATCATTACAACATGAAGTGCAGCCTGCCCTTCATGGTGGAGGGAGGACATTGCAAGAAAAGAGAGCAGGAAGGTGACACAGCCTGGTGGGACTCAACAACAGCAGTCAGGAGGCTCCAAACACAGCCTGGGAGGTTGTGTGTGCACACAGGGATGGACACAGGTGCTGCTGCTGCCCAGAGAGAGAGGACAGAGCACACAGATGATGAATTAAGCAGGCAGAGGAATGGGGCTGATTTATGCTGAGGTGGTAGAGGTTCACCAGTAATGGTGAACATTACTGGATCACCAGCCAGTAATGTTGGTGAACATGTGGGGAACTGCTGGAGGGCAGGAGGGCTCTGCAGAGGGATCTGGACAGGCTGGATAGATGAGCCAGGTCCAAAAAGTTGAGGTTTTGGTTACAATGCATTATTTACTTTTCTTTGCTGAGCATCTCCATACAGTGGAACCAATCTATACCTTAACTATTATCTATAGCCCATCATAACTACTGTAATTACCATATTCACATGACTATTCTCCAGTAACTCAAAGTCAGTACATTACAGTTTAAGCTGGAAGTTGTTTTTCAGTTTTCTTGCAGTGGAAAATTCTGAGACCTTTTTTTAACTTGCCACATAGGCAGGCTTGTTTGCCTGTGCTCACTTTCTGCTTGGTAAAAACATCTTCTTGTTTGGGGTGGGCTTATCCTTTGCTCTAAGTCATAAAAACCCCTGGGCTGGATCAGGAATGGTGTGGCCAGCAGGAGCAGGGCAGTGATTCTTCCCCTGTGCTCATCAGTGATTGGGGAGCACCTTGAGTGCTGTGTCCAGTTCTGGGCCCCCAATTTAGGAAGGACACGGAGGGGCTGGAGCGTGTCCAGAGAAGGGCAGCAAGGCTGGGGAGGGGTCTGGAACACAAGTCCTGTGAGGAACTTGTGTTTGTTTGTCCTGGAGAAAAGGAGGCTCAGGGGAGACCTCATCACTCCCCACAACTCCTGACAGGAGGGTGCAGCCAGGTGGGGTCAGGCTCTGCTCCCAGGTGACCACAGACAGAAAGAGAGGACACAGCCTTAAGCTGCAACAGGAGAAGTTCAGGTTGGACATCAGCAAAAAATTCTTCACTGAAAGAAGAAAAATTCTTCACTGATTGAGCACAGGAATTGTCTGCCCAGGGAGGGGGTGGTGTCACCATCCCTGGAGGGTTTAACAAAGCCTGGATGGGCACCCAGTGCCAGGGTTTAGCTCATGAGGAGATGTTGGGTCATAGGTTGGACTTGATGATCTCAAAGGTCTTTTCCAACCTAATTTATTCTGTCATTCTGTGAGCTGCTTCCAACAAAACCTTGCCATGTTCTCCAGCCTTCACCCAGCACACACCCACCCCAGGGCACCATTTTGCAAAGGGCTGTGTCACAGTGTAATTCTGATGGTTACAGCAAGCTTACCTTTGGAGCTGGAACCAAACTGGTGGTTTCTCCAGGTATGTCGGAATCTAGGTAGAATTCATGTAGAATTCAGGTAGAAGTTCTTCTTTCAGCTGACAAATTATTTTGCCTATTTTGCCACTCCACAATGTTTTAGCAACAGGACAATGAATTTTCAGTTGGTGTTAAATGATTTCCATGGCTGCAAGGATATTCTCCCCTCTCTGTTCCTGAGAATGAACGTGGCAGAGGTTTTAGATGTGCAAGAGGATTTGTCTTGGGAAAATTCATGGGAATTTTTCAACAGGAACTGGGCTCCTCAAGCAGAGGAGGAGTGAAATGGTGAAAACCATCACAGACCAGCAAAATGCAGAGGGGTGAAGCTGGTTTCAGAGGTGGTGTCACCATCCCTGGAGGGTTTAACAAAGCCTGGATGGGCACTCAGTGCAAGGGTTTAGCTCATGAGGAGATGTTGGGTCATAGGCTGGACTTGATGATCTCAAAGGTCTTTTCCAACCTAATTTATTCTGTCATTCTGTGAGCTGCTTCCAACAAAACCTTGCCATGTTCTCCAGCCTTCACCCAGCACACACCCACCCCAGGGCACCATTTTGCAAAGGGCTGTGTCACAGTGTAATTCTGGGAATTATGGCAAGTTTACCTTTGGAGCTGGAACCAAACTGGTGGTTTCTCCAGGTATGTCTGAATCCAGGTAGAATCCAGGTAGAATTCAGGTAGAAGTTCTTCTTTCAGCTCACAAATTATTTTGCCTATTTTGCAGACCCACAATGTTTTAGCAACAGGACAATGAATTTCCACTTGGTGTTAAATGATTTCCATGGCTGCAAGGATATTTTCCCCTCTCTGCTCCTGAGAATGAACATGGCAGAGGTTTTACAGGTGAAGGGGATTTGTTGTGGGCATTTTTCAACAGTAATTGGGCTCCTCAAGCAGAGGAGAATTGAAATGGTGAAAACCAGCATAGCCCAGCAAAATGCAGAGGGGTGAAGCTGGTTTCAGAGGGTGGTGTCACCATCCCTGGAGGCTTTAACAAAGCCTGGATGGGCACTCAGTGCCAGGGTTTAGTCCATGAGGAGGTGTTGGGTCATAGGTTGGACTTGATGATCTCCAAGGTCTTTTCCAACCTAATTTATTCTGTCATTCTGTGAGCTGCTTCCAACAAAACCTTGCCATGTTCTCCAGCCTTCACCCAGCACGCACCCATCCCAGGGCACCATTTTGCAAAGGGCTGTGTCACAGTGTAATTCTGGGAATTACAACAAGCTTACCTTTGGAGCTGGAACCAAACTGGTGGTTTCTCCAGGTATGTCTGAACCCAGGTAGAGTTCGCATAGAATTCAGGTAGCAGTTCTTCTTTCAGCTGACAAATTATTTTGCCTATTTTGCCACCCCACAATGTTTTAGCAACAGGACAATGAATTTTCAGTTGGTGTTAAATGATTTCCATGGCTGCAAGGATATTCTCCCCTCTCTGCTCCTGAGAATGAACATGGCAGAGGTTTTACATGTGCAAGAGGATTTGTCTTGGGAATGCAACAGGAACTGGGCTGCTACATCAATCTCCTCAAGCAGAGGAGAAGTGAAATGGTGAGAGCCTGCACAGCGCAGCAAAATGCAGAGGGGTGAAGCTGGTTTCAGAGGTGGTGTCACCATCCCTGGAGGGTTTAACAAAGCCTGGATGGGCACTCAGTGCCAGGGTTTAGTCCATGAGGAGGTGTTGGGTCATAGGTTGGACTTGATGATCTCAAAGGTCTTTTCCAACCTAATTTATTCTGTCATTCTGTGAGCTGCTTCCAACAAAACCTTGCCATCTTCTCCAGCCTTCACCCAGCACGCAGCCATCCCAGGGCACCATTTTGCAAAGGGCTGTGTCACAGTGTAATTCTGGGAGTTATGGCAAGTTTACCTTTGGAGCTGGAACCAAACTGGTGGTTTCTCCAGGTATGTCTGAATCCAGATAGAATCTACATAGAATTCATGTAGAATTCATGTAGAATAAGTTCTTCTTTCAGCTCACAAATTATTTTGCCTTTTTTGCCACCCCACAATGTTTTAGCAACAGGACAATGAATTTTCAGTTGGTATTCAGAGCAAGTGATTTCCATGGCTGCAAGGATATTTTCCCCTCCCTGTTCCTGAGAATGAACATGGCAGAGGTTTTACAGGTGAAGGGGATTTGTTGTGGGCATTTTTCAACAGTAATTGGGCTCCTCAAGCAGAGGAGAATTGAAATGGTGAAAACCAGCATAGCCCAGCAAAATGCAGAGGGGTGAAGCTGGTTTCAGAGGGTGGTGTCATCATCCCTGGAGGGTTTAACAAAGCCTGGATGGCACTCAGTGCCAGGGTTTAGTCCATGAAGAGGTGTTGGGTCACAGGTTGGACTTGATGATCTCCAAGATCTTTTCCAACCTAATTTATTCTGTCATTCTGTGAGCTGCTTCCAACAAGACCTTGCCATCTTCTCCAGCCTTCACCCAGCACGCACCCATCCCAGGGCACCATTTTGCAAAGGGCTGTGTCACAGTGTAATTCTGGGAGTTACAACAAGCCTACCTTTGGAGCTGGAACCAAACTGGTGGTTTCTCCAGGTATGTCTGAATCCAGATAGAATCCAGGTAGAATTCGTGTAGAATTCAGGTAGAAGTTCTTCTTTCAGCTGACAAATTATTTTGCCTATTTTGCCGCCCCACAATATTTTAGCACCAGGACAATGAATTTTCAGATGGTATTCAGAGCAAGTGATTTCCATGGCTGCAAGGATATTTTCCCCTCTCTGCTCCTGAGAATGAACATGGCAGAGGTTTTACATGTGCAAGAGGATTTGTCTTGGGAATTCAACAGGAACTGGGCTCCTCAAGCATAGGAGAAGTGAAATGGTGAAAACCAGCACAGCCCAGCAAAATGCAGAGGGGTGAAGCTGGTTTCAGAGGGTGGTGTCACCATCCCTGGAGGCTTGTACAAAGCCTGGATGGGCACTCAATGCCAGGGTTTAGCTCATGAGGAGGTGTTGGGTCATAGGTTGGACTTGATGATATTAAAGGTCTTTTCCAACCTAATTTATTCTGTCATTCTGTGAGCTGCTTCCAACAAAACCTTGCCATCTTCTCCAGCCTTCACCCAGCACACACCCACCCCAGGGCACCATTTTGCAAAGGGCTGTGTCACAGTGTAATTCTGATGGTTACAGCAAGCTTACCTTTGGAGCTGGAACCAAACTGGTGGTTTCTCCAGGTACGTCGGAATCTAGGTAGAATTCATGTAGAATTCAGGTAGAAGTTCTTCTTTCAGCTGACAAATTATTTTGCCTATTTTGCCACTCCACAATGTTTTAGCAACAGGACAATGAATTTTCAGTTGGTGTTAAATGATTTCCATGGCTGCAAGGATATTCTCCCCTCTCTGTTCCTGAGAATGAACGTGGCAGAGGTTTTAGATGTGCAAGAGGATTTGTCTTGGGAAAATTCATGGGAATTTTTCAACAGGAACTGGGCTCCTCAAGCAGAGGAGGAGTGAAATGGTGAAAACCATCACAGACCAGCAAAATGCAGAGGGGTGAAGCTGGTTTCAGAGGTGGTGTCACCATCCCTGGAGGGTTTAACAAAGCCTGGATGGGCACTCAGTGCAAGGGTTTAGCTCATGAGGAGATGTTGGGTCATAGGCTGGACTTGATGATCTCAAAGGTCTTTTCCAACCTAATTTATTCTGTCATTCTGTGAGCTGCTTCCAACAAAACCTTGCCATGTTCTCCAGCCTTCACCCAGCACACACCCATCCCAGGGCACCATTTTGCAAAGGGCTGTGTCACAGTGTAATCCTGGGAATTATGGCAAGCTTACCTTTGGAGCTGGAACCAAACTGGTGGTTTCTCCAGGTATGTCTGAATCCAGGTAGAATCCAGGTAGAATTCAGGTAGAAGTTCTTCTTTCAGCTCACAAATTATTTTGCCTATTTTGCAGACCCACAATGTTTTAGCAACAGGACAATGAATTTCCACTTGGTGTTAAATGATTTCCATGGCTGCAAGGATATTTTCCCCTCTCTGCTCCTGAGAATGAACATGGCAGAGGTTTTACAGGTGAAGGGGATTTGTTGTGGGCATTTTTCAACAGTAATTGGGCTCCTCAAGCAGAGGAGAATTGAAATGGTGAAAACCAGCATAGCCCAGCAAAATGCAGAGGGGTGAAGCTGGTTTCAGAGGGTGGTGTCACCATCCCTGGAGGCTTTAACAAAGCCTGGATGGGCACTCAGTGCCAGGGTTTAGTCCATGAGGAGGTGTTGGGTCATAGGTTGGACTTGATGATCTCCAAGGTCTTTTCCAACCTAATTTATTCTGTCATTCTGTGAGCTGCTTCCAACAAAACCTTGCCATGTTCTCCAGCCTTAACCCAGCACGCACCCATCCCAGGGCACCATTTTGCAAAGGGCTGTGTCACAGTGTAATTCTGGGAATTACAACAAGCTTACCTTTGGAGCTGGAACCAAACTGGTGGTTTCTCCAGGTATGTCTGAACCCAGGTAGAGTTCGCATAGAATTCAGGTAGCAGTTCTTCTTTCAGCTGACAAATTATTTTGCCTATTTTGCCACCCCACAATGTTTTAGCAACAGGACAATGAATTTTCAGTTGGTGTTAAATGATTTCCATGGCTGCAAGGATATTCTCCCCTCTCTGCTCCTGAGAATGAACATGGCAGAGGTTTTACATGTGCAAGAGGATTTGTCTTGGGAATGCAACAGGAACTGGGCTGCTACATCAATCTCCTCAAGCAGAGGAGAAGTGAAATGGTGAGAGCCTGCACAGCGCAGCAAAATGCAGAGGGGTGAAGCTGGTTTCAGAGGTGGTGTCACCATCCCTGGAGGCTTTAACAAAGCCTGGATGGGCACTCAGTGCCAGGGTTTAGTCCATGAGGAGGTGTTGGGTCATAGGTTGGACTTGATGATCTCAAAGGTCTTTTCCAACCTAATTTATTCTGTCATTCTGTGAGCTGCTTCCAACAAAACCTTGCCATGTTCTCCAGCCTTCACCCAGCACGCAGCCATCCCAGGGCACCATTTTGCAAAGGGCTGTGTCACAGTGTAATTCTGGGAGTTATGGCAAGTTTACCTTTGGAGCTGGAACCAAACTGGTGGTTTCTCCAGGTATGTCTGAATCCAGATAGAATCTACATAGAATTCATGTAGAATTCATGTAGAATAAGTTCTTCTTTCAGCTCACAAATTATTTTGCCTTTTTTGCCACCCCACAATGTTTTAGCAACAGGACAATGAATTTTCAGATGGTGTTAAATGATTTCCATGGCTGCAAGGATATTCTCCCCTCTCTGCTCCTGAGAATGAACATGGCAGAGGTTTTACAGGTGAAGGGGATTTGTTGTGGGCATTTTTCAACAGTAATTGGGCTCCTCAAGCAGAGGAGAATTGAAATGGTGAAAACCAGCATAGCCCAGCAAAATGCAGAGGGGTGAAGCTGGTTTCAGAGGGTGGTGTCATCATCCCTGGAGGGTTTAACAAAGCCTGGATGAGCACTCAGTGCCAGGGTTTAGTCCATGAGGAGGTGTTGGGTCATAGGTTGGACTTGATGATCTCCAAGGTCTTTTCCAACCTAATTTATTCTGTCATTCTGTGAGCTGCTTCCAACAAAACCTTGCCATGTTCTCCAGCCTTCACCCAGCACGCACCCATCCCAGGGCACCATTTTGCAAAGGGCTCTGTCACAGTGTAATTCTGGGAATTACAACAAGCTTACCTTTGGAGCTGGAACCAAACTGGTGGTTTCTCCAGGTATGTCTGAACCCAGGTAGAGTTCGCATAGAATTCAGGTAGCAGTTCTTCTTTCAGCTGACAAATTATTTTGCCTATTTTGCCACCCCACAATGTTTTAGCAACAGGACAATGAATTTTCAGTTGGTGTTAAATGATTTCCATGGCTGCAAGGATATTCTCCCCTCTCTGCTCCTGAGAATGAACATGGCAGAGGTTTTACATGTGCAAGAGGATTTGTCTTGGGAATTCAACAGGAACTGGGCTGCTACATCAATCTCCTCAAGCAGAGGAGAAGTGAAATGGTGAGAGCCAGCACAGCCCAGCAAAATGCAGAGGGGTGAAGCTGGTTTCAGAGGGTGGTGTCACCATCCCTGGAGGCTTTAACAAAGCCTGGATGGCACTCAGTGCCAGGGTTTAGTCCATGAGGAGGTGTTGGGTCATAGGTTGGACTTGATGATCTCCAAGGTCTTTTCCAACCTAATTTATTCTGTCATTCTGTGAGCTGCTTCCAACAAAACCTTGCCATGTTCTCCAGCCTTCACCCAGCACACACCCACCCCAGGGCACCATTTTGCAAAGGGCTGTGTCACAGTGTAATTCTGGGAATTATGGCAAGTTTACCTTTGGAGCTGGAACCAAACTGGTGGTTTCTCCAGGTATGTCTGAATCCAGATAGAATCTACATAGAATTCATGTAGAATTCAGGTAGAATAAGTTCTTCTTTCAGCTGACAAATTATTTTGCCTATTTTGCAGACCCACAATGTTTTAGCAACAGGACAATGAATTTTCAGATGGTGTTAAATGATTTCCATGGCTGCAAGGATATTTTCCCCTCTCTGCTCCTGAGAATGAACATGGCAGAGGTTTTACAGGTGAAGGGGATTTGTTGTGGGCATTTTTCAACAGTAATTGGGCTCCTCAAGCAGAGGAGAATTGAAATGGTGAAAACCAGCATAGCCCAGCAAAATGCAGAGGGGTGAAGCTGGTTTCAGAGGGTGGTGTCACCATCCCTGGAGGCTTTAACAAAGCCTGGATGGCACTCAGTGCCAGGGTTTAGTCCATGAAGAGGTGTTGGGTCATAGGCTGGACTTGATGATCTCCAAGGTCTTTTCCAACCTAATTTATTCTGTCATTCTGTGAGCTGCTTCCAACAAAACCTTGCCATCTTCTCCAGCCTTCACCCAGCACGCACCCATCCCAGGGCACCATTTTGCAAAGGGCTGTGTCACAGTGTAATTCTGGGAGTTACAACAAGCTTACCTTTGGAGCTGGAACCAAACTGGTGGTTTCTCCAGGTATGTCTGAATTCATGTAGAATTCATGTAAAATTCAGGTAGCAGTTCTTCTTTCAGCTCACAAATTATTTTGCCGCCCCACAATATTTTAGCAACAGGACAATGAATTTTCAGATGGTATTCAGAGCAAGTGATTTCCATGGCTGCAAGGATATTTTCCCCTCTCTGTTCCTGAGAATGAGCATGGCAGAGGTTTTACATGTGCAAGAGGATTTGTCTTGGGAATTCATCAACAGGAACTGGGCTCCTCAAGCAGAGGAGAAGAGAAATGGTGAAAGCCAGCACAGACCAGCAAAATGCAGAGGGGTGAAGCTGGTTTCAGAGGTGGTGTCACCATCCCTGGAGGCTTTAACAAAGCCTGGATGGGCACTCAGTGCCAGGGTTTAGCTCATGAGGAGGTGTTGGCTCATAGGTTGGACTTGATGATCTCCAAGATCTTTTCCAACCTAATTTATTCTGTCATTCTGTGAGCTGCTTCCAACAAAACCTTGCCATGTTCTCCAGCCTTCACCCAGCACGCACCCATCCCAGGGCACCATTTTGCAAAGGGCTGTGTCACAGTGTAATTCTGGGAATTATGGCAAGCTTGCCTTTGGAGCTGGAACCAAACTGGTGGTTTCTCCAGGTATGTCGGAATCCAAGTAGAATTCATGTAGAATTCCTGTAGAATCCCGGTAGAATAAGTTCTTCTTTCAGCTGACAAATTATTTTGCCTTTTTTGCCACCCCACAATGTTTTAGCAACAGGACAATGAATTTTCAGTTGGTGTTAAATGATTTCCATGACTGCAAGGATATTTCCCCTCTCTGTTCCTGAGAATGAACATGGCAGAGGTTTTACATATGCAAGAGGATTTGTCTTGGGAATTCAACAGGAATTGGGCTCCTACATCAATCTCCTCAAGCAGAGGAGAAGAGAAATGGTGAGAGCCAGCACAGCCCAGCAAAATGCAGAGGGGTGAAGCTGGTTTCAGAGGTGGTGTCACCATCCCTGGAGGCTTTAACAAAGCCTGGATGGGCACTCAGTGCCAGGGTTAAGTCCATGAGGAGGTGTTGGGTCATAGGTTGGACTTGATGATCTCCAAGGTCTTTTCCAACCTAATTTATTCTGTCATTCTGTGAGCTGCTTCCAACAAAACCTTGCCATGTTCTCCAGCCTTCACCCAGCACGCACCCATCCCAGGGCACCATTTTGCAAAGGGCTCTGTCACAGTGTAATTCTGGGAATTACAACAAGCTTACCTTTGGAGCTGGAACCAAACTGGTGGTTTCTCCAGGTATGTCTGAATTCATGTAGAATTCATGTAAAATTCAGGTAGCAGTTCTTCTTTCAGCTCACAAATTATTTTGCCGACCCACAATGTTTTAGCACCAGGACAATGAATTTTCAGATGGTATTCAGAGCAAGTGATTTCCATGGCTGCAAGGATATTTTCCCCTCTCTGCTCCTGAGAATGAACATGGCAGAGGTTTTACATGTGCAAGAGGATTTGTCGTGGGAATTCATCAACAGGAACTGGGTTCCTCAAGCAGAGGAGAAGGGAAATGGTGAAAAGCAGCACAGACCAGCAAAATGCAGAGGGGTGAAACTGTTTCCATAAAGCTGTAGGAGGTAAAAAGAATTTTCTTTTATGTGGGTAGAAATATTTGGAGATAACCGGGTTCATAATGTATTTGGACATAAAAAATGCACATATTGGGTCAGTGCTGTGGAGATCCTTGACCTGTAATAGTGGAGGTGGGTTTCTGTTTATAAACAGAACATAAAGAGAATATAATTCTATAATCACGAGGTAGGGAGCTCAGGAGTGACACCAGGTTGATGTCACAGCCAGCTTGTGTTGATTTACCTTGTCCTACAACATCAGGTGAAGCTTGGAGCACATTAGAAGTGAGTGGAACTGGTGGAGAGCAGCAGGACCAGCCTTAAAACTGAGGGTGGGAGAAATATTTGGATAGAGGGGAAATAGGGCAAGAAGCAAAGTTAATTACTGAATGGCTTTAGTGGAAGGATGGAAAAGTGACCCTTACCTCATATATTTTTTTCTGGAGAAAAAAGGATGGGTAGAAAAGTGTGCTTTGACTGTGGCTGCCACAAATGTATGACAAAAAAAAATTCCCCCAAAATCCTACACCTCTTCTCTTGTTTGAAACCCTTTGTAAAAGGAAAAGAAATTAACACTTGCCAAGATATTGATATTTGTTGTAAATGTACCAAATTTTCCAAATTTCTTTAAAATATATTTAGGATTGTTTAATATCTGAATTGAGTGAGTTTACACCTGAAAAGTAATGTTTCCATTTTTTTTAAATGGCAGCGATTCTAAAATCATCTCATGGCATGATTTTATTCTGAAAGTTAAAAAACAACAACATAGGGAAAGAATTCCTTCTGGAACCTGTGAGGAAAATAATTTTATTTTAAATGACCCTCCTGACCCTCTTCAAAAACATCTGAGACAAATGGGAATCTCAAGTTTATATGGAGCCATCAGCAAGCTAAAGGAGCCATAAATCAGAGCTCTGAGTTCATGTAGGTGTCTCCAGATTTACCATTGTGGTAAATTTACCATAGATTTACCATTATTTACCATATCTGTGTCCAGCTGCTCCAGAGTCCCACTGGAGGAACATTCCTAACATATCCTGAAACCTCAGCGTTCAGTGGCAGAATGAGCAATGAAATTGCTCAAAGAAATTGCTCACCAAAAAGAGCTTTTTACTCAAAAACTAAATGGCAGCTTTATTAGAATCACTCTGGACTAATTCAGATGGCAAATCCAAGAGAATGGGATGATGGAGGTTTCACTGCACCATCAGTCCCTAGGGGATCTGTGCAGTAAAACAAATAAATAAATTTAAATAAATAAACTAAATTTTGTAAATAAATAAATTTTAATTTTTTTTTGGTAAATAAATTAATTTTTGAGAGAGGAATCTGACTGGCAGAATAAATAAATGAGGAATAAGATGGAGAATAGAAGTTGTGGTGCAGGTGGCTTTCTGGAAATAGTGGGACAAATATGATTGAGGGGATTATTAAGGAGAGTGTGTTTGGGAGAGCAAAATGCAAAATACCACATGAAAAGAAAGTCAGGGGGTGGAAAAGTGCCAGGTAGATGGATCTGTGCATTCACAGAGATAAACAGGATTTTTTTGGTGGAGCATTTAATTGTTGAATGCTCCATTTAATGCTGTTCTGGATATTGTAGAGGCCTTTGCTATTGTGTAACTCTGGGGGTAATTACAAATTCACATTTGGATCTGGGACGACACTTCTGGTTTTGCCAGGTACATTTACCCTGATTTTTTTACTAATTTTCAAGTTTGTTAATACACACCAAGATCTGGGCAATGGCAGCTGTCAAGGGCATTGCCCACCTCTAAACCTCAGGAGGACATTGCTATGATGTCCCTTCTGCTCCTTTCAACAATGTTAAGAAAATATTTTGGGGGTCAGAAGGAGCAATTCTGCCAATCTAATCCACTCTCTGAGATGGATTAACCCAGCTGTGTGACAATTTCAAAACAAAAAGACTTCAAGTGGCTGCTCAGGAACCTCCTGAGACCCTTTGTCATTTCCACAGCCTGCTCTTCCACCTGGAAGACTTTATCCTTATCCTTTATCCATCTTTATCCTTCAGTAAAGATGAAATTGGGCAGCATGGAAAGCTCAGAGCATCATTATTTACTTCTCACTTTCCTGTAAAAAGAGGTGATAAATAGAGGTGATAAATAAACAGCATCTCCAGCACAGGCACCAGTTCATCAAGCCAGAATAACAAGTCACAGGGCTGTGGTTAAAGTAGATGTTTTTTTACCAAAATTATCTCAAACCTTCATAGCAGTGGGCAAACAAACCAAGGAACTTACAGGAACTGAACTGCAGCACCAGAGCAGAGGCAGCCACCACTCTGAGTAAGAACAGGAAACTAATATTTTGCAGAAGTGCTGAAAGCTTCCTGTGAAAAACAAGACTTTATTGTTTTGTGTGTTCAAGATCAAAGCATTGCACAGATTGAAAAGGAGAAAAACACCCTAATTTGGGGTGAGGTAGATATTTATCTCTTCAGAAAGCACAGCACTGGTGATGAGAGAGAAAGAGAGCAGCCTGACAAATTCCTCCTCTTCTCTTTCATTTCCATGTACCCCATGGCAGTGACCTACCCTGGCTCATCTGTGTTTTATACAGGCATTTATCATCAGACTTTTTACCAGCTCCTGCCTTCCTCTCCCTAACAAACCGTCAAAAAATTTCTAAAAACCAACTGGGAGCAGGGGAGGTGAGGGAGTTCCCAGCAGACATCAGGCTGGGATGATTTTAGGCCATGATTTAGTCCTGGCCTGGTGACAGTCTAAATCATGGCCTAAAATCATCCCTAAATCATTCCTGGCCTTTTCAGATGCTCCAGGAATTCTGCCTGGCCTCTCTGTGTCTCCCACACAACAGAAGCAGCTTCTGCATCATCTGCTGTGGATGTTTTGGCTCTCTAAAGGTGTCCTGGCACAAGATCCCAGTGATGAGGCAGCTTCCCACTGGAATTATGGAGAATCTCCAGCTCAGGGGCTCTCTCCACTGTCACACACACCATGGTGACAGAATCCAGTGAGTTGTCCCCAAGAGGAATGGCTGGGTTGGGTATGGACATCCAGGTGTGGATGTCCATGAGCCTTTTCAGGTGTTCCAGGGATTCTGTTTGGCCTCTGTGGCCTCTGTGTCCCCCACACAATAGAAGTGTCACAGACAGCTTTTATGGAAAATCCTTTCCTTAGGATGTTTCCTCCTGAGAAGCTGAGAGGCCTCAGGAACAAAATGTAACCAATGGTTATCTGCTGCTGTGGAATGCAACAGGTGGAGCTGGGATTGGGCTCATGTGGTTGTTTCTAATTAATGGCCAATCACAGCCCAGCTGGCTCAGACTCTCTGTCCCAGACACAAGCTTTTGTTATTCATTCTTTCTTTTTCTATTCTTAGTCAGCCTTCTGATGAAATCCTTTCTTCTATTCTTTTAGTATAGTTTTAATATAATATATATCATAAAATAATAAATCAGCCTTTTGAAACATGGAGTCAGATCCTCATCTCTTCCCTCATCCTCAGGCCCCTGTGAACACGGTCACACAGAAGCAGCTTCTGCATCATCTGCTGTAGATGTTTTGGCTCTCTAAAGGTGTCCTGGCACAAAATCCCAATGATCAGGCAGCTTCCCACTGGAATAAAGGAGAATCCTGCATTTCCAAGTGACTGTATGTAAGATTGTAGGAACTATGGATGTGTAATCTGACCTAAATCTTCTTTTCTCCTCTTTGCAGAAGTGACTCCATCTCCCTCGGTCTACAGGCTGACCTCCAAAGATGCCCAGGGTCTGGAAATGTGCCTCATCACAGATTACTCCCCTGAGAAGCTCACTCTGAGCTCAGCTGAGCAGCAGACATCTGCAGTGGTGGGGGTGGCCACTGATGGGGACAGTGAGGAGTCCAGCTACCTGTGCACCTACTGGGCCACGAGGGATCAGCTGCACTGTGCTGCCAGCCACGAGGGCTTTGGAGAGCTGGAGGGAGAGGACCCTGAGAGTGGTGAGGGCATTTCTGGGGCTGTCAGCAGGGTTGAGCTGCTCTGTGCTCCCACAGGACAGGGGAATGTTGCTTTCTTGCCTCTTTCCTTGCCAGATTAATCCATTTTCTGACCCAGAGATGGGGCAACTGAGAGGTGTTTTAAAAGCTTTTATTCTATTTTCAGTCTCATGTGAAGGGTGAGACAATACAGATGTTATAATTCACATTATGACAATCAGAAGCTAATTATTTCCTAATTATAGTTCATTATAAGTGTTTCTTGGCCTATCAGCTTTTGCCACACCACACTCTTTGTAGTAAGACCCACAAAGGGTAATTTTAGATTATTTGCTTAAATGCCTTAAAGCAAATAATCTCAAATTACCCCTCGTGGTTCCTACTACAATATATCTTTCATAGTTCTATTTCTGTAAAGTATCCAGTCTTTTTTGTAAGGCCACCTTTTGAAACTTGTTTGGAGAATTTTCTATAAATTCATTTCCCGCACTGTAAGCCTCTGGCAAGCAATAGTTCCTTCTCCCAAGAAACTTAAGTATTACTTAATCTCTCAAGGCTGAATTGGGATTTTTCAGCCTGGAAAAGGGAAACATGATAAGCATTTCTTGGGGAATCAGGTTTTTGCCACACCATGCTGTAAATGCCTTAAATCCAATCATCTAAAATTACCCCTCGTGGGTCCCACTACAATGCATTTTTCATAGTTCTATTTCTCCAAAGTATCTAATCTTATTTATAAAACCATCCTTTGAAACTTGTTTCCAGTTCCATTTCTCTCTCAGCAATGTCTGTCCTGTCCCATGGCATTTCCCACTCAGCATTTCTCATCTCCAGGTTTGCACACAGATTCCCACTGTGTGAGCCTTCTGCCAGGCTTGGAGAATTCCCTACAAATCCATTGCCCACATTTCCCCCTCTCTCGTGAACAGAAAAAGCTTTTTTGATGGTTTTGATTATTGTCTCTCCTTTGTTTATTGTCTCTCCTTTTTTTATTGTTTCTCCTTCCTCCTTGGTGGAAACAGGATTAAGGATCAGCAGACTGGTACAGTCATAGCAGAACACACTGTGGGGGGATAGAAAGTTTGAAATTCCTTTGTCCAAAGGGACATTGAAGTTTATTTAGATCATGTTTTATGCTTGCCCTGAAAAAAAAAAAAAGAGAAAAGAGTGTTTATGGGAGGGTTTTTTGGCCAGAAATCCTAATTTAGTCCTTCTAAGCAGAGCTATCACCATAGACCTCTGAAGAAGTATATTTTTGTTATTAATCAAATTTATTGTCCCTCTCTGCAGGTGCCAGTGCTGTCTGTGTCACAGGGCTGTCCCTCCACTTCAGGACAGGTATGTAACACAGCATTTTAGGAGAAAAGTTTGCCCTGACTAAAGTAAATGTCTTTCTGTCACCGTTGAGTCAGAGATGACACAGAGTTGTATCAAAAGGCAAAATCCCATTTATTTGATCCTCTCCCCTTTTATACCTTAGTTAGCTACAGGTGGAACTGATTGGTCATTAATTAACAGTGTAGAAAGCCAGGGCATCCAGGGAATATTTCTGTGTCTGCTCTGGGCTGCCCCAGGGGAGCTCTGACTCTGACCCTCATTCATGGAGAAAGTTTCCTGAACATCAGCATGGACTGGAATCCACAAAAGTGTGAAATAGATTATAGAGAGCAGTGTGGGTGCATCACTTGGTGAGAAATTGAGGTTTTTAGGATTTTTAGTGTGTTGTGGATGGAAGCAAGATGGAGGGCACAGGGTGACGTCCTGGGTTTCTTCTTCATGCTGCTTCTTCCTTCTTCTCCATGGGTTTGGGTGGCATTTTGTAATTGGGCGGAAAAATCCACATTGGGATCAGTTATTGGGTTAAAAAGGAAAATAATCCAGGTGTCAGTTCTTAATTGGATAGTTTAGTCTTAAAAGATCTTGTACCAAGAGATTGTTGGCCATTTAGTGCTTTGCTAATGAAAAGCTGCCGAGCTCACAGTAGTGAGACTGTTTTACTGATAAGAAATAATAAACACTTGAGTTTGAACATTAAATACCATCTCAAGTGCCTTCAATCCAGACCCAGAGAAACCAATAAATACATTTCACATGATTGGCTAGTTAACAAGACACCCATTTGTAAACAACCTTATGAGGAAAACAGCAAAACAGATTGTTAAAAATCACCACCTGCAGATTGTTTCATATCTGACTATCACTGCTTATCCCCAGCTCCCTAAAGCTTCCCAGGTCAATTCATGGGAAATTATTATATACATAATATAATATATTATATACATTTTATATATATATATATATATATATATATATATATATATATATATATATATATATATATATATAAAAATATATATATAATATAATGTAATATAATAAATATAATATAATATATATTAAATATATGTATATATAATATAATTTTAAATATAATATAATATAATATAATATAATATAATATAATATAATATAATATAATATAATATAATATAATATAATATAATATAATATAATATAATATAATATAATATAATATAATATAATATAATATAATATAATCTGGCTTTCTCTCTCTCTGACCAGACTTCTCTCTCTCATCTTCCCAAGTTTTTGCTGGTTTTCCCTGCTTGCAGAATTCTTTCTGAAGCAGCAAAACGACAGAAAATTTCCCCAAAAGGGCCCCCACAGATTTTAAACATCAAGGCTGAAAGTTGTGGTGTTCGTGCAGCCTTGCTGATCCAAGCTGATAATTTTATGCAGTGTAGTCATGCTCTTGCTCTGACTCACCACAGAGCTGCTGCTGCTGCTAAAGGTTTAAAATCTTGAGAAAAACATCATTCTGCTGCCCACCCCAGAGTGGTTCCAGGTTCTGCTATGAGTCAGCACCGCTGCATTTCAGCTCTCAGAGGAGCTGGGTGATTTTGGGTGCACAAACACCTCGTGGAACAGCAGCTCACAGGCGGTTTCTGTGCTCAGGGGTGCTGAGGGCTCTGGGGATGCTCACAGTTCAGTCCCAGAGAGAGAAAAAACAGATCAACTTTCCCAGGAATTGTTCTGGGGAGTTTTGAGAAGGCTGAGAGAAAGAATTGAAGCAATCTTGCAGCTAGTGTTTGGAGCAGTTGATTTCTCGTAAGATGTTTACCAGAGGCTGTTGTCTTAATTAGCCAAGGGTGTTGATTAAATGACCAATCAGGGCCACCTGTATCAGAATGGTGTGTAAAAGAATGGGTTTCTAATGAAAAATGTACAAAATAAAGGGTTTCTAATGAAAAATGTACAAAATAAAGGGTTTCTAATGAAAAATGTATAAAAGAATGGGTTTCTAATGAAAAATGTATAAAAGAATGGGTTTCTAATAAAGAAGATATAAAAGAAAGGGTTTCTAATGAAGAATATATAAAAGAATGGGTTTCTAATGAAGAATATATAAAAGAATGGGTTTCTAATGAAGAAGATATAAAAGAATGGGTTTCCAATGAAGAATATATAAAAGAATGGGTTTCTAATGAAGAATATATAAAAGAAAGGGTTTCTAATGAAGAATATATAAAAGAATGGGTTTCTAATAAAGAAGATATAAAAGAATGGGTTTCTAATGAAGAATATATAAAAGAAAGGGTTTCTAATGAAGAATATATAAAAGAATGGGTTTCTAATGGAGAATATATAAAATAGAGTTTCTAATGAAGAATATATATAAATATATATTTAAAATAAATATATAAAAGAAATAGAATCTATTTCTTTTATATTATTATATAAATAATATCTTTAAATATTATATAATTGTATATTTATATATTATATCATGTATATATTTATACAATATATATATTTCTATAATATATAATATAGATTTATATTATTTTCAAATACTAATGGTTTTGTAACTTCAGATTAATATAAAATTCAAATAAGATTGTGTTGTATGATTAAAATCTGAATTGTTTTCCCCCTGCCCATCTTCAAAAAAATTTAGCAGGGGGAAGGAGAGCTGCCCCAGCATCCTGGGTTCACAGTGCACAGTATTTAAAACCAGAGTGGCTTATTGGATAATTAAGTGGTTATTGAATGGAAGAAATTAAAGTTTCTGAGTCCTCCTCCCTCTCTCATTTCCTGCCCTACCAGCTGACTCCATGACACAATGGAACAACTTGGTTAAAAAGAGCTTTTAAGTCCTCTCAAAAGGACTTAAAATGTGGGACATGAGGATGTCTCAGTGCTCTTTCAACTCTCATTTTCTGTTTTTTTTTTTCCAGATGAGCACTTGAACACCATGTCTCTGTCACAGCTGGGCCTCAAAGTCGTTTTAATGAAAGGAATCATTTTTAACGTGCTGATGACCGTGCTTGTGTGGAAGAAAAAAAAGGTGAGGATGCTTGGAGGGGGGGTCAGAAAACATCTGGATTGGTTCTTCAGCTGTGAATGCTCCTTCCCTCTGGAACAGCTATTTTTGCAGGCTATCCAGACTTCTTTTGTCTGCCCGCAGTAAAATCCCTCCCTTCCTTTGGCCACACCATTTTCACCCCCCCTCAAGTGCTGTTCCTGGTCCATAAGAAAATATTTTCCCTTTCAAGATATTTCTCCCTTCTCTTGGTTCATCCATCCCTTCCCTTGCCTGCATTCACCCATCAGATTTCTCCCCTCACCTGCCTCCAGCTGGGACAGCTCAATGATTATTGACTTTAATATAAATTCTACTATATCAGCTTTTCCCAGCGTCTGTTTTACTCTTGCCTGGACACTTCAGCTCTGCAGTTGTGCAGCTGTCAGCTAAATAATGATTTAACAAACCTTTGTTTTTGTTACAGGACTGAGAGGAACCAGCTGGGGCAGTCCTGAAGTGCCAAACCCATCAGCTTTGAGAGAGCATCGGGAGCAAGAGGGAGCCCAGGGAAATTCCTTGTGCAAGGGACACCCCCCTGCTGCTCTTACACATCACACCAGCCATCTGATTCTAGATTGCTTCATTTGCATTGCTATAAAAGTGCTCAAAATGAAACATTTCCAGCGTTCTGCCCTCTAGATGTCTGGGTCATTCACCATCAAGTGCCTCCTTTGCATGAAGCACACTTTGCTATAATTTTACATTGCCATTAAAATGGCAACTTCTGCCTGGAGCAGTGCTGTGTGTTAAAAACTGCAAGCTAAATATCACCTGAATGGGAATTTTTCCTATTTTGGTAGCTTTAGGGTGCACCCCCAGAAACTTTTCCAGGTGCAAAAGAAACCCTTTGAAAAGCGAAGGGAGGCTGACTCAGGATGCACTGTCCTGCCACCCTTTGCTAGATCAGAGCAAAATATCCCATTTTTTCCCTAAAGGATGAGCTGCAAGTTTCCCAGAAGTCTCAAATTCAGTGAAATTGTCACTTCAATATCACAGAAAAAAAAAATACTATTTTTTAAAGTCTATCTGACCATAACATCTTAATTTAAACCAGTTTAAGATGCTTTGTGTTTAGTAAAAATACAAACCACTTTTGTTCTTTTTGTTTACTTCTAACAACCTGAGGTCTCCCAAGCTCTTTTTGTAACAATTGCATAAAAATGTACTGAAATATTTCCCTGTCCATGTGTGCCCACCTTGGAACTGTGCTTGCCTGTGGCATCTGCATGCTGCTAATCCATCAACTGTCCTGGCACCCATCAGATGTCTTGGCATTTCTTGAGGCTGTTATCAAACAATTCTTATAAAAAACGAGAAACTTGTTGGTCTTTTTTATTTGCTGTTTGAGGCATTGATTCACCCTTCCAGCTGAGCTTTTTTGGGGCGGGAGGGAAGGGATTGGATCCAGCATGGAGGGTGGGAATAAAGTGAATGAAGTCCTTAGGTAGGACATCTGTGCTATGGGGAGAGAGAAGGGGGAGCCCCTCTGCCCCAAGGGGAGGCTGGGCTGGTTGGAGACAACAAAATCATGGCTTGGTCCCACTCAGGGTCACACTGAAAGAACAGGAGAAAGGATTTCATCAGAAGGATGGGATGGGATGGGATGGGATGGGATGGGATGGAATGGAATGGAATGGAATGGAATGGAATGGAATGGAATGATGATGAAATCTTGTGACTGACCAGAGAGTCTGAGACAGCTGGACTGGGATTGGCCATTAATTAAAAACAACCACATGAGCCCAATCAAAGATGCTTTGGGGTGGAGACAATAAAATCATGGCTTGGCCACACTCAGGGTGTGGTGGTGTTTGCAGGGGTCCCAGAATGAGGGAAGAGATGAGAATCTTGACTCAATGTTTCAGAAGGCTGATTTATTATTTTATGATATATATTTTATATTAAAATAAAATTATATACTAAAACTATACTAAAAGAATAGAAGAAGGGATTTCATCAGAAGGCTTGAAAGGAAAAGAATGGAATGATAATAAAATCTTGTGACTGACCAGAGAGTCTGAGACAGCTGGGCTGTGATTGGCCATTAATTAGAAACAACCACATGAGACCAATCCCAGATGCACCTGTTGCATTCCACAGCAGATAATTATAGATATATATTATATCTATATATTATATATTATATATTATATTGATATAATATATATAATATATATAATATATATTATATATATTATATATATATATAGATAGATATGTAGAGAGAGATATAGATATTATATATTTTATATATATATTATTATATATTGTATATATTATAATATATACAGATAATTATTGTTTACATTTTGTTCCTGAGGCCTCTCAGCTTCTCAGGAGGAAAAGATCCTGGCAAAGGATTTTTCTGAAAATACCATGGTGGCACTCAGGGAGCTGGTCCCAGGTCCAGTTTGGTGCTGCTGTGGGGTGCACAGGGCCCTGAGGGGATCCCGTGTGCTGTCCCCCACTCTGGGGGCACCTGCTTTGCAGTGGTGACACCAATGGGCCCCCCTTGCCTCCAGGTTCTGTCTGTCCCTGGCAAAGCTGGAGGGGAAATGTTCTCCTTTTGTGACATCAATTTCTGCAACATCTTCTGATGCCTTTTGGGGCTACCTAAACACAGAGGCCAGACAAAATCAAGGGAATAAAAAGTGGTTCTATTTATTGAAGGGCCTTCAGGTACATTTTGGGCAGACAAAGCCCCCCCAGTGCTACACCCAAAAATGGACCATGGGTCACAGGTTTTCACACTTTTATAAGTTTGGTCCTTTTGCATATTGGGGGTTAATCTTCCAATTACAGCTTCAGCTAATGAAGTCATTTACCCCCAGTTTTCTCCCCCAACTCACTTTTGTTCACATCTCTGGGGGCCTGAGGCAGTGAGGTGTCCTTGATTCCCAATTGTTGTGTCTGACCAGAATGGGAGAGCAGCAGCTCACACTGGATGATGGAGTTTAGAGTTCTACACTAAAGAACTGCAGGATTAGAAATCGGTGAAAAATATAAAAGCTAAAATCCTAAGGTGTCATACTTGAGACAGAGACAACACAAAGCCACACTCCATTTTCAGAAGGCTTCAAACTGTTTTTATTGTAGACTGCATGCTTTTTATACATTCTTACAAAGCTCATAAGTTTACACTGTACTCATTGGTCACCAGAGACAAACCAAGTGCTCATTGGAACAGGCAGTTGAAGTTTCTCTTATTTCTCCTTCTTTCTTTCTTGGTTTCTGTGTCAGCAACCTTGGTAGGAAATTCTTTCAGGGGTAAACATGGATCCTCTCATCAAACTGCTCTCTGGCTCACAGAAGTCACTGTGAAACCTCTTCCCCATTCCTGCTCCTCTGCACCTTCAGATCATCCAGAGCAGTTGGGGCTGTGGGACACAGACAGGGAGGGTTTGTGTTTGCCCAGCTGCCCAGACCATATTTGAATTATATAACAAGTCAGAAGTCATTGTATTTCATGGATTTCCAACCAATTCACCTCATCCCAGAAAATTTCAGGGATGTGAAAGAAAACTTTCCATACTCACTTACCTTTAGCATCACTTTTTAAAATTAATCACCACAGTAAATTTTTTATGTTGCACTTCAACTCACTCCCAAATGAAAGGGCAAGACTTAAGGACTGTGCTGCTTCTATTTCCACACCTGAGGTTTTCCTCTTCCAGGTTAAACTGATCCCAGGGACAGGATTTGCCAAGTGGGAGATGAATTAAATATTTTGACTAAAATGGCTCCAGGCATGTGACCTGCAAAGCCCTGGATTTGCAAGGTCTGCTCCAAAGCTGTGAAAAATGCATATTTTATTATTGGCTTTTGGCAAATATTAAAATGAATATAATATTTGCTTTATGTTAGAAAGTAATGCAGTATTAATTTTCTTAAGTAGTGTGCTAAATATAGTTTTAAGTTATAACAAAATGTTAAAATATGTAAGAAACTTTATTTAAATAGACACCACTATGCTATGTAAGATACTTTATTTAAAGAGAGGACTCACACCGAGATAGCAGCCACAGGACACCTAAATCTTTCAGAGAAAAAGAATTTATTTTATTACTATTAAATTTTACAATTTTAAAACCAAGTGATTGGTGTTTTTCACAAAAGCCACTTGCAGATATCAAGCTGCCAATCTCCCACCACCACAACGTGCCCCCCCTTCCCTTCATTTTCTTGTTTATTTCAAGCTACAAAAACCACAGAGCAAAGCAAAGCAAAGGAAATAACCCAGCAGGACAGGATGTGTGTGAAAAACACCAATCACTTGTTTTTGAAATGTTAAAAGTTTAATAGTAATAAAATGGTTAGAAAAATAGTAATATATTTAGAGTAATAAAAATTTGGACAATTTGGATTAGGACAATATGACACAATAAAAACAAAGAGTTATGGACAGTCTGGGTACCTCTTTCTGGGCAAAATAAGCCTAAAAAGGGACCCACGTTAACAGAGGATTAACCCTTAAAAACAACAGCCTGTTGCATATTCATACACCTCATCCATGATGCATAAATTCCATTCAAACACAGGATTCTGTCTGGGCAGTGTCAGCTTCTTCCTCTGAATCCTAAGGTGTCTTCATGGCTGAGGAAGGTGGGAAGAAGTTCATTTCTCCTGATAATGGAGCAATCAATTCCTTTTCTCTGAAAGATTCAGGTGTCCTGTGGCTGCTATCTGGTGCGAGTAACTCATTCCTTTCTTTAAAAAAATATCCCACGTACATAGTTTCTATTTTAACATTATGTTATAACCTAAACTCTATTTAATACACTACCAAAAAAAATGAACACAGCATAACTTTTTCACATAACAGAACATTTGCAAAACATTTGCAAAGCTTGAAAAAATATTTGAAAAAAAAAATCGAATATTTGCAACGAGCCAATCACAAACCACCCGTTTTTCACAGGGTGGCCCAGCTGGGGCAGGAAGAGGCCACAGCACGAGTTCCATGACGCCACAATCGAGATCTGGGTCACCACTGGTGCCCGCCTGCAGCCCACCACAAAAACCACTTCCTCTGGAAAGTGCAGCACCAAGGGCCTGGGGGAGGCACGTGGCAGGCAGGGGAGAGGCTGTGGAAAAGAACAGCAGACGTTAGACCACAAGGCAAAGTGGAATGAAAACTCACCACAGCCTGCGCCTGCGGAGTTGTTTTGGGCACAGCAGGAAGGATGGAGCTATGAATAGAGTGGGCAGGAAAAGGAGGGCAGAAATGCATTATAAAGTGTGGGGGGGGGTGATGCCTCTGGTTTTAGCTTTTGTTTTTCAGTGGTACTTCTGTGGTAGTGTTGGAAATAGAAATTTTGAATAAAAGGCAAAATAAGAAATGTGAAAAATGTGTATTTTATGATTGGCTTTTTGCAAATATTCAAATGGATATTATATGTTATGTTAGAAAGTTATGCTGTATTAATTTTTTTAGTAGTGTATTAAATAGAGTTTTAGGTTATAACATAATGTTTAAATTAGAAACTATGTATGTAGGATATTTTTTTAAAGAAAGAAATGAGGTACACTGAGATAGCAGCCGCAGAACACCTGAATCTTTCAGGGAAAGAGAATTTATTTCTCTATTATCAGAAGAAACGAACTTCTTCCTGCCTCACTCAGCACTGAAGACGCCTCAGGATTCAGAGGAAGAAGCTGGCACTGACCAGTCAGAATCCTGTGTTTGAATGGAATTTATGCACCATGTATGAGGTGTATGAATATGCAACAGGCCGTTGCTTTTAAGGGTTAATCCTCTGTTAACGTGGGTCCTTTTTTGGGCTTATTTTGCCCAGAAAGAGGTACCTGGACTGTCCATAACTCTTTGTTTTTATTGTGTCATATTGTCCTAAATCCTAATTGTCCAAATTATTATTACTCTAATTATATTACTATTTTTCTAACCATTTTATTACTATTAAACTTTTAAAATTTCAAAAACAAGTGATTGGTGTTTTTCACACAAAACTCTTCACAGAGAAAACCTGAGCCAGGGGTAAGAGGCTCTTGTTCCTGCTAAAACACCCCACAAAAGTGATTAGTTCCTTTTGTTTTCTTCTTTTTCTAGTGAATTGCTCAGGCAGGACCTTTTGGCCTATGGATATCCTTAAGTGAAGTCCCCAAGGTCCTATGAGGTGTCTTTTTACTTAATTAAGGAGAGAAACTTCTGGGCTTTTTTTTCCTTTTTAAGGAGACAAAGGATGATTTAGTCACTCTGTCAACAGGGGACACATTTTTTCACATTTTTACACATGAGGGGATAAAAGGTTTAGCCAAAGAATAAGAAGGGCCAAGGTTTGAAACCTTCTGAAGTGCTGTGGTGTTACCCTGTATGGGCTGAAGCTTTCTGATGCTCTGTGCTGATATTCTGTGTGTCATGGTCATCTCAACTGTGACATGGGCTGTGACAAGTCCCTGCCTGCTGTCCCTGCCCTGCTGCCACTGCAAACAACTCCAGGAGTGCTGGCACGAGTTCTTGTCCCTGACACAGAGCCAGACTCCATCACCCAGGACAGTGAAACCCTGACCCCTCACATCTCACAGCCTGTGTCAGGAAAGAGGTTTTGGCTACAGGTTGCAAAATCAACCTGGAAATGTTAAAAAGGTGATAAAGAGGAGCCAAAATAGAATTCTGAGAGGTCCTGAAGCCATCAGAGAGCCAAAGTTCCAACTCCTCAGTGCAGCACACAAACATTTCCATGCCATGGAGCCTCAAGGCTCTCAAGGTTTTACCTCCCCAGCGTTTCAGCTGCAGAGAAAACCAGACAAGCACAAAGCAGCATCAGCTTGAGAACAGAACCTCCTGAAGGTTCTAGAAAGGCCTGAACAGACTGGATCAGAGGGCAAAGCTCCAGGGCATGAGGTTCAAGGGCTGCTCCTGCACTGGGGTCGCAGCAGCCTCTGCAGCTCCAGGTGGGGAGGGGAGGCTCAGGAGCTGCTCAGGAGGAGGGACCTGGCAGTGCTGGCTCCAGCTGCGAGCCAACAGTGAGCCCAAGCGGCCAAGGGGGCCAACAGCAGCCTGGCTTGTACCAAAACCAGCGCAGTGATCGCCCCTGTATGTGCTGGGGAGGCTGCGCTTCCAGTGCTGCTCTCAGTTCTGGACCCCTCACTTTAAAAAGGATTTTATTTTGAGAGGCTGGAGTGTGTCTGGTGAAGAGCTGTGGTGGTACCAGTTGTTGGCTTTTCTGGGTCTGGATTGAAGGCATTTGACACAGTAATTCGTGTTCAGACTCAGGTGTTTATTATTTCTTATCAGTAAAACAGTCTCACTGCTGTGATTTGGGCAGCTTTTCATTAGAAGGCACAAAACGGCCAACAATCTCTTGTTACAAGGTCTTTTAAGACTAAACTATCCAATTAAGACCCGACAACTGGATTGTTTTCCCTTTTAACCCAATAACTGATCCCAATGTGGATTTTTCTGCCCAATTACAAAATGCCACCCAAACCCAGGAAGAAGGACCATGAAGAAGAAACCCAGGACATCACCCTGTGCCCTCCATCTTGCTTCCATCCACAGCACACTAAAAACCCCAAAACCTCAATTTCTCACCCAGTGATGCACCTACACTGCTCTCTATAATCTATTTCACACTTTTGTGGATTCCAGTCTATCCTGAAATCTGGGAAACTTTCTCCATGAATGAGGGTCAGAGTCAGTGCTGCCCTGGGGGTCAGGACACCCCAGAGCAGACAGAGAAATATTCCCTGGGTTTCCACAAAGAGCAACCAGGCTCACAAAAGGACTAGAAAATATTTCTGTTCTGGGGGGTGGCTGAGGGAGCTGGGGTTGCTCTGTGGAGAAGAGGTGGCTCAGGGGGGCTCACATCACACCTGTAGTGAGGTGGGGTCAGTCTCTTGTGCTGTGCCTGCAGTGAAAGGAGCTGGGAATGGCCTTGAGCTGAGACAGGAGAGATTCAGATCAGATCAGGGGGGTCAGGCCTTGGAAGGGCTGCCCAGCGAGGTGGTGGAGCCACCACCCCTGGGGTGTGGCCACATTTCCCTTCCCAGAGAAAAGCAAGGCACGAGTTTGTGGTGGTGTTTGCAGGGGTCCCTGGAGGAGGAGGGAAGAGATGAGAATCTTGACTCCGTGTTTCAGAAGGCTGATTTATTATTTTATGATATATATTATATTAAAAGAAAATAATATATTAAAACTATACTAAAAGAATAGAAGAAAGGATTTCATCAGAAGGCTAGCAAGGAATGGAAAGGAATGATAATAAAATCTTGTGACTGACCAGAGAGTCCAAGACAGCTGACTGTGATTGGCCATTAATTAAAAACAACCACATGAGACCAATCCCAGATGCACCTGTTGCATTCCACAGCAGCAGATAATTATTGGTTACATTTCATTTCTGAGGCCTTTCAGCTTCCAAGGAGAAAAACCCTAGCAAAAGGATTTTTCTGAAAATATGTCCGTGCCACCACTTCCCAAGGATATTTCCGGGGAATCACAGCCAGGAACCTCAGAGAAAGAAAAACCAATTCTTATCTCATTTGCTGCTCCTGTGGAATGTGTTCTGGAGATTGTTTACCCAAGGTGATCACTTGATTGGATTCTGGTGATGGTGTTTTGTTTCATTGAGCTGTTGGATCCACGTGTGGGTGTCAGGACTGTCAGCAGATGGGGTTTTTGAGCAGTTAGTTAGAAATAAGTATGATTTATAGTTATAGTATAATGTAATATAATATAGTTTTAATAAAGTGAGTGTGCAGCATTCTAAAGCCTTGGAGTCAGATGCCAATCATTCCCAGAGTTGGGGTTGTCTGATTTTACCACACTGGGCTGTTCAGGAGGTGCCAGGATCTGGCACTGGGTGATGAGGTTTGATTACAGTGGCACTGCTGGGTGTCACAGGCATCTTCTATGAAAAATCCTTTCCTTAGGATTTTTCCTCCTGAGAAGCTGAGAGGCCTCAGGAACAAAATGTAACCAATGGTTATCTGCTGCTGTGGAATGCAACAGGTGCATCTGGGATTGGCTCATGTGGTTGTTTCTAATTAATGGCCAATCACAGCCCAGCTGGCTCAGAGAGTCCGAGCCACAAACCTCTGTTATCATTCCTTCCTATTCTATTCTTAGCCAGCCGTCTGATGAAATCCTTTCTTCTATTCTTTTAGTATAGTTTTAATGTAATATATATCATAAAATAATCAGTCAAGCCTTCTGGAACACGGAGTCAATCCTCATCTCTCCCCTCACCCTGAGGGGGATGAACACGGTCACAGGTGGGTGCATGGCTGGACTGGACAATGCTCCAGCCCTGGCTCTGTGGTTCTGAGGGGGCAGCTCCTCCCTGGCCCCAGAGCAGCTCCAGTGGCAGCCCAGGGCCCTGCCAGCCCATCCCACAGCCCTGTGTTTGTCAGAGTGCAGGCACACTGACCCCACACATCACCCTCAGGGAGCCTCAAAGGCCAGCTGGGACACCCAGGTTAGAGAAATGCAGTTTTTGTTGACAAAAGTATCTTTTGTCCCCTTAAAAAGGAAATAAGCTTAGCAGTTTTTCTCTTCAATTAGGTGAAAAGACATTTCATAGGGCTTAGAGGACTTCACCTCAAACTTAAGGATGGCTAATTGGACAGGAACCAAAAAGTTTCACCTGAGCAATTTACTAGAAAAATAAGAAAACAAAGAAAAAAAAATCACTTTTGTGAGGTGTTTTACCAGCAGCAAGAACCTCTTGCACTTGGCTCAGTTTTTCTTTGTAGTTTCATTATTTTGCCTTTTAATAAAACCTTTTTGTTTCCAACACTACCACAGAAGCCATCCTGCTGATTTTATGCCTTCTAAGGTAGCTGAGCTATCTTGGGTGTGAAATAGATCTCCAAGAGCTTATGAGACCTGGCTCAAGAAGACCCCTGTTTCTCCAGGTGTGTCCCCTGTGTCTCTGAGGGATGTGGGAGCCTCTGCAGAAACTGGGGATCTGCTGGAGGACACTTCCCTCCCTTTGTGACCACCAACCACAGCCTCAGCTGAATTTTCCACAGATTTGAAGCCCAGGGCCAAGATGGCAAAAGACTGTGGGAGATCAAAAGGCAGGAAAGAGGGAGATGAAAAGGGTGGATGACAACTGAGTTTCCATGACCACTTGTTTCTTGCTTTCCTCCATAACTGGGGCACAGGAAAAAAGCCTGTTGGGTAGAAAGGAAGGGAGAGATGTAAAAGCAGGGAGTCATGCCTAAGAGGGAAGCAGGGTGCAGGAGAAGCTCTGTGTTTGTCCCCAGTATGGAAAAGGCTGCAGTGTCATAAAGGTTTTATTGATGGAAAGAATCCCAGTTACACCATGAGGCTGCAGACCCCTCCACAGGACACTCTGAGGGGGGGAAATCTTGAGCCCTGCATCCCTTCAGCCATCAAAGAAGAAGGTGAGAGTGAGCTGGGCACTTCCCCATGCCAGGCTTTGCCATCAGGAGCAGTTCAAGACCTGGAAAGAGAGGAGGCAACATCAGCAATGTCACTGCAGAGCAGAGGGGACAGAGCTCCCCCAAGCCCCAGTGATCCTGTGGCACCTTGCAAGAGAAACAACAGGGAATGTCCCCACTCCCAGCACCCAACTGTCCCTGTCCCCTGCTGCCCCATGTGCAAACAACTCCAGACCTGAACCCCAGCCATGCCTCAGCCTCACAGAGCCCAGGACTTGGAGCTCCCAAAGCTCCTCCTGCAAAGAAGAATGGGGAATTTCTCTCATAAGAGAGGAATGTGGGTAGGTTTCTGTAGCTTAGTTAACTCTTTAATTACAAAATCCAAAAAAAGGTTAAAATCAGAAATAAATCCTCACTCTGTGCCAACCCAGAGGCCAACAGCTCAGCTATGCTTGGCCAGAGGAGCTCAGGGGACTCCTGGATTTATTCTCATTCTAGCTCTCCCCAAAAGCACTGCAGTGCTGTGGTTGCCCCTTTTGTGACCCCTCAGTACCTGTCAGGCTCTCCCAGAGCTCAGCCAACGAAATTGATGACAACGAGATGGAGAATGGTGTTGGCAAAGAGGAAATCAGCAAAGGCCCGCTCGGGGGAGATGCCCTGGAACTCGCCCTTGTTCTGGGGGTTGATCTGGATCCGGAGGCAAACTGCACAGCAGAGCAAGAAGGAGCCATCAGTGAGCACAGGAGGAAATCATGGAGGAAAGAAAAGCCTTCCTGGGGCAGCCCAGCCCAGGATGGGTCACTGTTCCCTCAGGGAGAAGTTACTCCATCGTTCCTAGAGATGAGCAGGACACTGGCAGGGAATTTGGATGGGGCTGTGGTGGAGTCAGTGCTCCCACAGCACCACACACACCACAGGGCGCCCAGATCCTGAGGGGAACAGGCTCAGAGCAGGCCTGGACTCACCCAGGAGTGTCCATATTCCTCTGTTCTCTGCTGGGTGTGCCAGAAACACAGAATGATTTGGGCTGAAAGGACCTTAGAGATCTCATTCCAATCCCAGGGACACCTTCCACTATTCCAGGCTGCTCCAAGCCCCACCTAAACTCACCCTGGATGCCTCCAGGAATTCAGGCAGTCTGGGCACTTTGTGCCAGGGCCTCTCCACCCTCACAGGGAACAATTCCTTCCCAATATCCCACTATCCACCCATCCCTGCCCTCTGGCAGTGGGAAGCCATTCTCCCTTGTCCTGTCACTCCAGCCCTTGTCCAAAATCCCTCTCCAGCTGTCTTGGAGCCTCTTTACGCCGTGGAAAGGGCTCTCAGATATCACTGCAACCTTCTCCTGTCCTGAACACCCCCAGCTCTTCCAACCCTGCACAGAAACAGGGCGGCTTTGGGGTATTCTGGGCAGCAGCACCGTGCAGGTGCCCCAGCGGGACTCTCAGTCCCTCTGAACTGCAAGGACAGCCGGGGGACAACGCTCCGGGCCGGCCCTGCAGCTGCAGAGCAGGGGAGCGGAACGGGGAACTGGGAAAGGCCGGGGGTGCTGAGGGCCCCGGGGGTGCTGAGGGCCCCGGGGGTGCTGAGGGCCCCGGGGGTGCTGAGGGCCCCGGGGGTGCTGAGGGCCCCGGGGGTGCTGAGGGCCCCGGGGGTGCTGAGGGCCCCGGGGGTGCTGAGGGCCCCGGGGGTGCTGAGGGCCCCGGAGCTCCCGGCTACAGGGCCAGCTCTGAGCGCTGCTGATTCCTGAGGCTCCCCGCCACCTCCGGGCGGAGGCTCAGGGTGAGCCCGACCCGCGCCACGGCCGTGAGGGGCCGGCACTGACCGCCCAGGATGAAGCTGCCGACGGCCGAGATGAAGCCGCTGAGGAAGGAGTTGAAGGGGAAGGTGCCGACGCCGAGGCAGTATCCGAACTGCAGCGCGCCCGTGAGCAGCACGTAGAGCAGGAAGGCGTCCAGCGCCTTGAGGCGCCCGGCGGTGCCGCCGCCGTACTCGGACAGAAAGCGCCGCGCCACAGCCCGCACCGAGCCCGCCATGACCGCCGCCTCTCGCTCTGCGCATGCGCCGCGTCGCCCGCCCGCACCGCGCGGGCGCGTACTGACGTGGCGGCGAGCTATAGGGGAAATTGCGCATGCGCTCAGGGGTTCGCGGTGTCCGCACCCCTGTGCTTGCAAAGAGCCAATAAGAGCGTAGAGCTGGCTGTTGCTGGGCAGATTAGAGAATTTTTCTTTCCAAAAGCCAATCAGAGCCCGGCGCTGCTGCTGGGGGCGGGGCTTTGCCTGAGGCGGCTCGGCTGAGGGGGTGTCAGGGATACCTGGCTGAGGGAATGTCTGGGGCCCCTCGCCGAAGGAATGTCCAGGGGGATTCCTGGCTGAAGGAATGTCCTGGTGTTTGTGGCCGAAGGAATGTCCAGGGGGATTCCTGGACGAAGGAATGTCCTGGTGTTTGTGGCCGAAGGAGTGTCCGGATGATTCCTGGATGAAGAAATGTCCCGGTGTTTGTGGCCGAAGGAAGGTCCAGGGGGATTCCTGGCTGAAGGAATGTCCTGGTGTTTGTGGCCGAAGGGGTGTCCAGGCTCCTGGACGAATGAGTGTCCAGGAGACACTGATTCCCCTCCCGGGTAAAAACAAAACGATCCAAGTCTGCCTCCTGCTGTTGGAAAATGATACAAAATTTAAATTGTTTTGTAACTTTAGTCAGTTTTTTGTTCCCCTTTGCCGGGGGAAAGGAGTTGAAGTTTCTTTTCAAAGGATTGTCACTCAAGGTGATGAGCTTAACATCTCAGCAGGCTGGGAGCAGCACAGAAAAGACACAAAAGATAATGACCATTAATGAACATCAACTCAAACCTCACCCCGGCATGGTCAGAGACACCTGGTCTGAGAAAAAATGAGAGAACCAAGGAATGAGGACCTAATTAACAACAGAGCCCAACAGATCCATAACCAATGGGAAACCAAATGCTAAGAGCTGCATAACTTGAAACCAATGAACACTGAACAATGAATTTCCATGGGGTTTGACTGTATAAGTATCTGAAAAATCCAGTAAAAAGTGATGTGTGATGGAAGGATTTTCTCTGCACACCCAGGCAATATGTTGTTGAGATATTGGATGCAAGACAGATGATCAACTTTGGACCTGGTTGGCATAAGAGATTTGATAACAGGATGCCTTGGCAAGAGCAAACAGAACTTTGAGGATTAAATGAAGATTCAATCAGAGAGGTTTACCAGAAAAGAAAATTTCATTAAACTCTGCAAGCAAGAAAAGTTGTAATATGCTTGTGTATGCGATTTTAACCTAATCATTGTAGTAAACATTGCTAGTCTTCCTAAAAAAGTATATAAGCATTGGTAGTCCACAATAAATTTGGATTCTGATCACCAAATCGGTATTTTCTGTCTCTCTTCATCACCAACAATGTGTGGATGAAATTCTTTCTGTTGCACATCCTGGCCAGATTAAAGTAATGCCTTCACTCTCTAACACTAAATATGTTGTTGGAGGGTTTTTCTCACAGTTTCAGTGACACTGCAAGGAAACCATAAAAAAAAAAAAAATCTTTGATCCCAGCAGTCACACAGATCTGATGGGCCTGAGGCTGGGTTGTGGAAATCACTTTGGCTGTGTGAGGTACAGCAGCTGTTCCAGGCCAGGGTCAGCTCTGAGGCGTTGGCAATTATCACAGAATTATTTTATGAAAAATCCTTTGCTAGGATTTTTTTCTCCTGAGAAGCTGAGAGGCCTCAGAAACAACATGTAAACAATGATTATCTGCTGCTGTGGAATTCAACTGGTGCATCTTTGATTGGTCTCATGTGGTTGTTTTTAATTAATGGCCAATCACAGTCAGCTGGCTCAGACTCTCTGGTCAGTCTCAAGATTTTATTACCATTCCATTCTATTCCTTTCAAGCCTTCTGATGAAATCCTTTCTTCTATTCTTTTAGTATAGTTTCAATATATTATTTTCTTTTAATGTAATATATATAATAAAATAATAAATCAGCCTTCTGAAACATGGAGTCAAGATTCTCATCTCTTCCCTCGTCCTGGGACCCCTGTGAACACCACCCCAGGCAATCCTCTGTCAGCCACCACTCCCTGCTGAGTTTATGTTGGATCAATCCATTTTCTGACCCAGAGATGGGGTAACTCAGAGGTGTTTTAAAAACTTTTATTCCATTTTCAGCCTCATGAGAAGGGTGAGACAATACAGATGTTATAATTCATACAATCACAATCAGAACCCAATTATTTCTTAATTCCAATACACCATAAGCGTTCCTTGGCCTATCAGCTTTTGCTACACCATGCTGTAAATGCCTTAAATCCAATCATCTAAACTTACTCCTCATGGCTCCTACTACAATGCATCTTTCACAGTTCTATTTCTCCAAATTATCCAGTGGTATTGTCACTGGATAATTTGGAGAAATAGAACTGTGAAAGATGCATTGTAGTAGGAGCCATGAGGAGGATGTCAATGCCATCCTCTGAAACTTTTTCCTATTTCCATTTCTCTCTCAGCAATGTCTGTCCTGTTCCATGGCATTTCCAAGTCAGCATTTCTCATCTCCAGGTCTGCACACAGATCACACTGGGTGAGCCTTCTGCCAGGCTGATCTGGCACTAAATTCTTGCTGCTTGGCACTTGTGAGAGTGTATTGGGACAGCTGTGCACAGTACAAAAAAACCCCAAAGGTGTTATTAGGATGGTGTGAGTCCAGTGGAGGACAAGCAAGTTTATCAGAGAACTGGGGCACGTCACACCTGAGGAGAAGCAGAGAGAAGACAAAGTCAAGAGGAGTCCACTGAAGGGGACTCAGAGACAAGTTAGAGCCAGAGCTCTCACAAAGGGCTTCAAGTAAATCTTTTCTGCACAAAAATCACAAGGGGAGTTGTGGCACTGCAGGGAAGTTTATACATGCCCTGTTTGGAGATATCCACACTTACTGAGAGAAGGGCATGAGCAACCCTGTCCTGCTTTGATTTCAGCAAGGACTGGACCTCCAGAGGTCCTTCCCAATCTCATTTTCTCTGTGGTTTGATTATACTCTTGCTGTTCTTTCACAAGTGTTTTCCCACAAGGTGTTTTTTCAGATTTTGATACCTAATTGGTCCCTGAGGTTTGGCACAGTGAGGAAACACAGGACTGTAATACCCTGCCACTATTATATAAAGGAGCTGAAGAGAGAGGAAATTTTTTTTTTGCCAGAAATCAATTGTAAGACTAAGTTAAGGAGGAACAGAATCAGACTCAGAATTCTCTTTGTGGCATCCTGGATTGTGGTGGATATACTGGTAACTACCTGGAGCATTTCTTAGAGTTTGGGTGTAGTTTTCTGAAGAAGAGGGAAAGTTTAAAGGAGCATTGACTTGGAAAACTGAACTTCTAATCTTCAAACTAAAGTAAAAGCCTTTAGCTGTTACTGAGGGAGTTTCTTGGCTTAGGGGACCTCTCTCAATTTCAAGATAATATCAGTCCATCTGTGGCATTGAAAATATGTCCTATATTTAATATAGTTTGTTAGAGGGAAGTTTTGTATTGGTGTTTTTTGAGAAACAACCATAAGATGATGCCAATAAACTCCTGTTTTTGCTTGAAAAGGGCTCTAAGGGGAAAGATTTGGTGGGAATAGTGCATTAAGAAGGGTTGTACCATCCCAGTTTCTAGCTATCCTTTTGTTGAGCATTTCAAGAGGAAAATTTGAGTGTCTTGTTTGATATGGGTTATCAGCTAAATAAGATGGGCTTGCTTTTCCTGGAAATTCATTGTGTTGTTGTTTACTTCAGTCATTCAGAAATATCTGCAATGAGCCTGAAATTCATCTAAACCCAGATTAAAATACCAGATAACAGAATAGATTATATGAGTGCAAAACAAGACAGGGCAAGGAGGGCTGGTGTCTGGGAGGAAGAATTGAAAAACCACAGATGGGATCTGGCAACCTGCAAGAACAAACTGTGCTTGAAGGGGATCAGACAGAGGTTCCAGGTCTCCCTTCAGGAGGTGATGCCATGGTGGAGTTTGGCAGCAGAGCCACGGACAGGGTCACTGGGCAGAGAACACTGAGCTTGGGTGGGGGGCTTGGACACAGGGGCTCTGAAGAAGAAGGATCAGCATCAGAGCTGATGCACTGCAGCTGTGGAGCTGAGGGTAAGCAAACAGGCAATGCCCTCACAGTTGTTGCCATTCCCTCAGTCCCACTGGTGCCTGCTGTAACATCCAGCACTGCTCTGTGCATTTTGCCTTCTCTCAGTGGTAGCCAGAAGCCTCAACTTTACAGCATTGCTGTCTGTCTGCTTCTTCTCTGAAGAGTCTCTGCCTCTCTCTCTTCTCTTCTTCCACCTCTCTCTCTCTTTCCCTGCCTCCTTTTAACTGCAGTAATTTGCTCTTTTTACAATATTAATGTTTCCTTGCACCAATCTGACCTGCTTCAGAGTCAGTCTGTGAATGATTGCATTCCTCTGTGGTAAGTCTCTGGACACAGCAAAGTTCCCATTCTGGGCATTTGGCTCCTTTTTTTTGGTTTGTTGGAGGGTGGATGTTGTCAGATCATTCAGAGAGACCCAATAACAGCTTCTGCACCTCTCAGGAATTGTTTTAACTGGAGTGAGGACTCAGTCTTACAAATGAAGCTTGGGACTCCTTTGACATGACCACGATTTTTAATATGTGGTTTCTGTGGCTGCTGCAGTCTTTTACAAGAGGTTTGTTGCTGGTATTGCCCTGTAATGTTAGCAAAGCCAAACTGACACATGTTCAGCTGTTTTCCAACAGTTCCCAAAACAGGTTTTCTTCTTTTTCTTGCCAGCTTTTTCAATGATGTCTCAATGAACCACACAAGTGTAGTGGAGTTTGTCCTCCTGGGACTAGCTAACAGCCGCCAGTGGGAGATCACCCTCTTTGTGCTCCTTGGCATTGCCTACCTCTTGATCCTGCTTGGAAACATTTCTGTCATCAGCATCACTCTTACCAATAACTTCCTCCAGACCCCTATGTACTACTTCCTCAGGAATTTTGCCCTTTTGGAAATCACCTTCACCTCCACCTTCCTTCCCAGCACCCTGTACAGCCTCCTGACAGAGAGGAGGACAATTTCCCTGCCTGGCTGCTTCCTCCAGATGCTGCTTTTCTACTGCCTGGGTACCTGCACCCTTTTCTACATGGCAGTGATGTCCCTGGACCGCTATGTTGCCATCTGCCACCCCTTGCACTACCCAGCCATCATGAACAGCAGATTCTGCCTGCAGCTGATCCTGGGCTGCTGGGCACTGACTTTTCTCCTGATGTTTCCCCCCACCATCATGACAGTGCAGTTGCCATTCTGTGGTCCCAATGTCATGAATCACTTTTACTGTGATGCTTCCCTGTTGCTGCAGCTGTCCTGCACAGACACAGGCTTCATCGAAGAGCTGATGTTCATCATACTCATCATCATCCTCCCCGGTACCCTGATAGTAACTGCTGTTTCTTATGGCTGCATTATTGTCACCATCTTGCTTATTCCATCAGCAGCAGGCAGGAGGAAGGCATTTTCCACGTGCTCAGCTCACCTCCTGGTGGTGATGGTGTTTTACAGCACCTGTATTTACAGGTACATCCGCCCAGCCCAGCGAGGTGGGCAGGACTCTGACAAAGTTCTGTCTTTGTTCTTCTCCGTGCTGACTCAGACAGTCAACCCTTACATCTACTCACTCAGGAACAGGCAAGTCAAGCAAGCTTTAAAGGAGAAAATTCTGAAGTTTTCTGGCTCTCTGAGGCAGATGTGAATGGTGGAGTCTTGTGTTTTCTGATAATAAAATAATAATTATTCTGATAATAGTAATTTCTCATCATAAAATAATAAATATAAGCCAAGATTTGCTTATCCCTCTCTTACAAATGGTTGCTTCATACGATCCCACCTTTGTGCAGAGTGGGTGCTTTTCTTTTATACTAGATGTGCTCTAATACAAATTTCACTGTGATATATCCAGGTTTTGACTGCCAAAATCTGTTCCTATAACATAGATCTTCCCAACCAGCAGTCTGGCTGTCCTCCAGTATGTTTGCAGGAAAGATATTCAAGGGAGAAGCTGAGAAGCAATAAAGCTGCAGAGAGCAGCAGTAGTAAGTCTGGTGTACAAGATCCTCATAGACGTTGTAAATGGCAAGAGAGCTGGGATCATCTATTGAAAAGTTTGAGAGGATTGGTAGAGAAATTAAGAACAAGTCCGTTGGAAGGAAATGAAGGAATCTGACCCCATGTTCTTAGAAGGCTAATTATTATATTATATTATATTATATTATATTATATTATATTATATTATATTATATTATATTATATTATATTCTGCTATACTAAAACTATACTAAAGAATACAGAAAGGATACAGACAGAAGGCTGAATGATACTAATGAAAAACTCATGACTGTCTCCAAAGCCCTGACACAGTTTGACAGTGGTTGGTCATTAAGTAAAAACAATTCACATGAAACCAATGAAACCATCACCTACCACATTCCAAAGCAGCAAAACACAGGAGAAGCAAATGAGATAATATTGTTCTCCTTTTTCTCTGAGGCTTCTCAGCTTCCTAGGAGAGAAATCCTGGTGAAGGGATTTTTCCAGAAAATATGATGGTGACAGTGGAGTAGCCCATCCAAGTATCTGAATTGTTTCCCAGGTGCAACATCTGTATTGTGAATTAAAGATGCTGATTTCAAATGGTTTGTGCTTTGTAGATGGTTTGTAATTCCTCCTGTTGGCAATGAAAATATGCCAGCACAGAAAGGATTTTCTGATCTTCTGTTCCCTGGTGTCAGCTTTGCCTCAGCGTTTCCCCCCTTGCTGGGATGGGTTAGCTTTAGTGAGTAACCAAATTCCCACTCACACCTTCCACCCACAGTGGGAAAAGAGGAAAAACAGAAACAAAAACTCTCATAGATTGAGGTAAATACAGAGAGATGGTTTGCTAATTTCTACCAGGAGTGAAACACACTGGTTTTGGGGATGACCAATGTAATTTATAGCCAACTAAGATAGTTTAGATTGTGAGAAACAAAATGAAATACTAAACACCTGAATAAACAAGTTTGTTCATTCATTCCAGAGTATTCCAGCACTGTGCCCAGCACACAGGGTGGGTGGGGAGGGTTATGGTCAGTGCATGTGGGTCCTCCACAGGCTACAGAGATCACATTGAGCTACTAAGCCACAAAACAAGTACAGAAACACCATTCTTATTAATATTCTTGTTTTTAGAACTTCAGCTTCCACAAAGCTGTGTTTACAATCACTACCACACACACTGAACCCATCAACAGAATTCCTTGTCCTCCCTCTAATTCAGTAGAGATAATCCTTGATGCCAAGTACAATAATCCTTGATGCCAAGCACAATTCATGGAACATTTTGTTTCAGTCTTAGCTGTAAAGGCATTTCCAGGTTTGGGGCTGGCTTTGGCTGTGTGTAGTGAATCCAGGAATCTCCACCAGTAATTTTGACAGATGTGTGGATAGTCAGGGGAACTTGGAATGGTCCTTTCCACTTTTCCTTGAGTGGTTCTTCATTCCAAGTCTGGACATATCCCCAATCTCCTGGACAGTGCGAGTGTGGTTGAACATCCAAGGTCACTGATGATGCCAAAACAATAAACCTATGCAAGGATGAGAGTGTTCTTTCCCAAAGTTTCCCAAACCCCCTCAAATTGTGATTCCTTACTGTATGTTTTCCCCTGGGTATAATTACAGCCTGACATGTGCCAACAATTAGGGCTCTCAAAGCACTGAATAATCTTCTCAGGTTTTTACACTGTTGCTCCTCCACTGCTCATCTACAGTCTGACAAATAGAGAAGTGAAGGATACTCTGAGCAAAGTGATCAAGAAATGTGAATAATTCCTAAAGCTTAGGGAACTGTAAGCATTTTTTCCCTAAAAGACAATGAAAGAAAATAACATTCTTGAGGAAAGCTTCTCATTACATTTTTAGCCCTCAGAGCCTGTGACTAATAATACTTACCCTTGACTCTTTACTATCAAATTGGCTAATCTGAGTGACTTTAACTGCCCAAAGTGAGGATGAGGCACTTTTCTGTGGAAAAGGGTTGTCTCTTTATGAATTGCACCCGTTGCCTGGGTGTCCAGTTCAGATTTCATCTCAGCAGTGATTCCCCAAATCAGCTGATTGCAATCCCACTCCTCTGCACAGTGTCCCATTTCACTCTGTGATTCAGGACAGCTGAATCTTTAGATTTAAGGAATAGGTTTTTTTAGACACCTAAAGATAGATCTAAAGATGAATGAAATCAAATTCAGAGGGAACAATCCAATCTCTTGTCTAAAGTAACTATACCAACATGACTAGAATCGTCTCAGTGGATGTGAATGCTACACAGCTGCAAGTGGGCATATTTTTTCAAAAATTAAATTACATGTGGTAAGTCTTAACTGGTTCCACACTTTTATACATTTCATATTCATATTAGTTTGTAATTGACATCCCAGCTGTTTTCAGCCATTTATGTGAACTTCAAAACTTTTCTTTTCTAGGCCAAAGACTGATGGCAGAAGTTAACACAAGTTCTACAGACATGCAGAATTTACCAGCATCCTCTTTAAGGTTTATCTCACAGAGCAGAGAGGGATGGGACAGAGGACAGGGCCTGGGGTGCTGCAATTAAACCTGCATGTTTGAATGCAGGGCTCACCCAGAGCAGGGTGCAGGGAGGGAGCTGGGAGCTGGGGTGGCTGCTGGGTCCAAAGGGGTCAGCACTGTGTGATGCAGTCACTGGGTTGCAGTGAGTGATGCAGTGACAGGGATGCAGTCACTCTGTGCAGTCACTGTGCATTGCAGTGACAGTGTTGCAGTGACTGTGTGTGTTGCAGTGACAGTGTTGTGGTCACACTGTTGCAGTCACTCTGTTGCAGTCACAGTGATGCAGTGACAGTGATGCAGTCACTGTGCATTGCAGTGACAGTGTTGCAGTGACTGTGTGTGTTGCAGTGACCGTGTTGCAGTCACTCTGTTGCAGTCACTCTGTTGCAGTCACAGTGTTGTGGCCACACTGTTGCAGCCACAATGTTGCAGTCACAGTGTTGCACACTGTTGCAGTGACAGTGTTGTGGTGACAGTGTTGCAGTGACTGTGTTGCAGTCACAGTGTTGCAGTGACTCTCTTGCAATCACACTGTTGCAGTGACTCTCTTGCAGCCACACTTGCAGTCACAGTGTTGCAGTCACTCTCTTGCAGTCACTCTCTTGCAGCCACACTTGCAGTCACAGTGTTGCAGTCACAGTGTTGCAGTCACAGTGTTGCAGTCACAGTGTTGCAGTCACAGTGTTGCAGTGACTCTCTTGCAGCCACACTGTTGCAGTCACTCTCTTGCAGCCACGCTTGCAGTCACTCTCTTGCAGCCACACTTGCAGTCACAGTGTTGCAGTCACTCTCTTGCAGCCACACTGTTGCAGTGACAGCTCTGGGCTGAGCCCTGCAGCTGACACCTGCAGAGCAGGCTCTGCCTCTGCCCATGGCTTGGCAGAGCAGGTTTGTGTCCGTGCCATTTCCTTTGCCCTGCCTGGGGTGATGCTGACAGAAAGCACCACCTTGGCACTGCCTGGGCCCTGCTCTTTGACTTCTGAGAGGGAACGCTGGAGCAGGAGACGTTTGAGGCTTGCTGAGCTGTCTGTAATCAAAGTCTGTGAGTCTGTGCTCTAATGAGCCCTGCTGGGAACACTTTGTCCAACTCTCTCACCTCGCACTGGGCTCTATTAAAGCTCACAGTAAGTTTGTTCCTGCTCCTGCCTTGTCATTTCCTCAAGGCACTTTGCCAGCTTGTGCCACAGCCACGAGGAACTGGGAGGTGGCACCACGGTCCTGCAGGGGCTCATTAAAAAGCTGACAGCCATAATGAGCTCTGTGGTTGTTCCTGTGCTGGAAGCATTGTGTGGTTAATTAGGGAGCTCCCAGCGGTGTTTCAGTGAATACCTACAGCTTAATTTGTGTTTGTCTTTTGTTCTAATTACCTGTGACAGGGAGAATGGAAATGGAAACATTTTAATAGGGAATTAGTCCTGTTTATACCCTGGTGGGAATCAGGCAGAGAGAGGAAAATATCTTTGGGACCAAGCAGGGAGAGACCTGAGTCAAAGTTTGATTCATGTGCTGGCAATAAGACAATTCTTATTCCAGCCTCTTCTCCTGTTTACTGCAACCCACAGAAGTGCCAAAGGCTTTGTTTGTAAAGCCTTTCTCTGCTCTAATTAGCACTACCTTTACTTGCTGTACTAATTATACACAGAGACAGAAGCAATATTCATCGCCATTGCAAAAGGCTTTCAAGGCCTTTTGCAATGAGTGAAAGAAAAAAAATCCTAATTAACAAATAATGTCATATATTTTACTTTGATTCCCCTGCACTCCAGTTTTCCCAGGACATGAACCCTGAAAAGAACTGGCTCAGTGGGAAGATGGACAGGTCATAGAAATTTTCAGGCACAATTAAGAATAAGAAATATTAAACAATAAATGAAGAAAAACCGAATATCTACCTGGTGATCAAGATGAGTTGTGTGACTCAAATGTCTGTACTGGGGCCTGTTGCAATACTGCAAGGCTAATAAAATAAAATTATTCTTTTAAATTAAAAGACAGTAGATAAACCACTTAGTTATTAGAATATATATAAAGAAGATGATTAGCATCTTAATTATTAGATTAGATATAAGAAAGAAATGTTTGATGATGAGGGTGTCAAAACAATTAAATGGGCTGCCCAGAGAGCTTTAGATGCCCCATCCCTGGAGACATTCAAGGTTGGGTGGTGCTCTGAGTAACTTGGTCTAGCAGAAGGTGTCCCTGCTCATTGCTTAGGGGTTGAATTAGATGATCCCTTACAACCGAAATTATTCTAGGATGCTGTTTCCAACAGCTTGAGGGAGGTGATGCTTCCCTTCTACTCAGTACTGATGAGATGGCACCTGGAGTACTGTGGGTCCTGAGCTCCCAGTAAAAGAGAATCAGATGTGCTGGGGAGAGTTCAGCAAAGGGGCCTGGAGATGATGGAGGGACTGGGACATCTCTCCTACAGGGAATGCCTGGTACAGCTGAGTTTTTACCCTGGAAAGAGCTGGTTGTGGTGGGACATTACCCATGGATGTAAATCTCTGAAGGTAGGATATAAGTAGGAGAAATACAGGTTAATTTCAGAGTGGTGTGCAGTGACAGGACAAGAGGCAATGGGCACAAACTGACACATGAGATGCTCTGTCTGAGCAGCAGCAAACACTTTTATCTGTGAGGGTGACCAAGCACTGGTACAGCTTGGCCAGGGAGGTTGTGGTGTCTCCATGCTTAGAGATGTTCCAAAACCACCTGGAACTGGTTCTGAGCAATTGGTGCTTTAGGTGGCCATGCTTGAGCAGGGGCATTGGACCAGACAACAGCTGAAGGTCCCTTCCCATCTCGATCATTTGGTGTGACTCTAGGGCAGTGTCAGTGTGCAGCAGAGTAGAAAACAGCTCCCATTGATGCTCTGGTGACCATCTGCATGCAAGGTTTCCTGTGCATGACCAGTTGTTTGCAGACAGTGTCTTCAGGGTGAGGAACGCTACAGTGGTTGCACCACAAAGGCTACAGTGGTGACAGCTCTGGGGTGATACCATCAGAGCAGGAAAGGGAGCTGGTGGTGAGCAGGGATGTGGTGGTGAGCAGGGATGTGGTGTTCAGCACAGTGACCACCATGAGAACAGACCAAGGGCTGCCTTCACACTGCTCTGACACCAGACACAGTTCCAGAGGTGTGACCCACCTCAGGCCGGGGTTAAGCCACTCAATGAAGCTGGTGGTGCTGGACACAGCACCCCAAGTGTGCCTCACAGGGCTGAGCAGAGGGGCACGGTCCCCTCCTGTGAGCACACTCTTCCTGATGCACCTCAGGATCCTTTTGGCCCTCCTGGCCCCAAGGGCACACTGCCAGCTCATGGTCACCTTGTCACCCACCAAAAGCCCCAGGTCCTTCTCTGCAGAGCTGCTCTCTAGTAGGTCAGCCCCCAGCCTGGTACTTGGGGTCATTCCTCCCCCAGTGCAGGACCCTACACTTGTCCTTGTTGAATTTCTTTAGGTTTCTCTCTGCCCAACTCTCCAGCCTGTCAAGATCTCACTGAATGACAGAACAGCCTCCAGTTCTGCATCATCATCAAACATGCTGGGGGTACATTCAGTGCCTTCTTAGATAAATGATCAGGAAAAAAAACCCTAAAAGAAATGCAACTCTTCCTCACACAAGTGACCAGGCTTGTTTCTGCAATACTGCTTTGACCTCACTCATATTTGACATCTTCTATCCCATCACCACACCACAAGGGCACCTCCTGGCCCAGTCAGGTCTGATCAGCTGATCCAGTGGGAGACAGTTTCCAGTTCTACCCACAGGCATTTTAGAGGTGTAAAGAAAATGCTTCACCTGGGCTTCAAGGAAATTGAAGGGGAAACAGGGTGTAAACAGGCTGCTGGTCTTCAGTCTGTCTAAGCATCCTGAGAGGGTTTCAGGTTGGTACTAGAAACCCACCTGATCTCCCCTTGCATGTGGAGATGCCTGTTTCTGAAAGGATAAATGTTCTGTACAGGCTGTACCTGCTGGCTGGACTGCAAGGGGCTGATGGAGACAAGGGGAGCATTTGGGGACTGAGACCTGTCCTGCATGTCCCACCTATGCCCAGGTTCCCCCAGAATGTCACCTCCTCATTCTCACACTCAGGGTTTGAATCCAGCTCCCAAGAAGGCTGCAGACACAAGTGAGTTTGAACATGCTTTTATTGATGGCCAGAAGCAGAGCTGGAGCAGCAGTGGGAGGAAGGGAGCAATGGGAAGCTGGGTGTACTTGGGAGCTGCATTTGTAGCTTGCCACGGAGACTCAGTGCCAAAGCTGTGCCTGCACCACAGGGGCTTCTCTGACTCCACTCCAGCTGCCCCTGGGAGCTCCTGAGCACCAGCAGGTGTTGGATGCATTGTGGAGAAGGGGCACTGAGCATTTTAGTCAGAGAATGGAGAGCAAGGAATTGCCTTGCGTGAAAACTTCTTCAGCTGCTTACGGATCCAGGGCTCAAAATACGAGATCCTGGTGAAAACCTCAGGGGAGAGGTGGTCACCATATCCATGAGAGACAATGCCATGAGCCTTCTTATTGCAGACTAATGGGCCACCAGAATCACCCTGTGCCATGAAAGGAGTGAGAGGGGTCAGACATGCCACAGCTCAGCTCCCCCTGCCGTAAGCAGCAAGTTTCCTCTTCCCTCCCTCCAGGGGAAGAACCTCCTCTTCCAAGCACCTCCCTCCCTCCAGACCCAGCTCCCAGCCTTTGTAGCTGCCTCACTGCTCCTCTAAGCCACCCATGAAACAATTCAGGCCTGGAGGCTCTCGGAGATTCAAAAACTCTAAAAGAACATTGACTTTAGACATGGGGAAATAGCTAAGCCATCAGAGCAAGGATATCACAAGGAATTTACACCCCAAAGCACTGGTCAGGCTGGGTAGAACATCCCCAGGTAAGTAAAAAAGCAACTGTTGCTGGTAGTTGGAAAATGCACCCCAACTCAGGGAGCACATCAGCTTCAGAGCTTCTGTGAGGACCCTCAGCTCATCATTCTGAAGGTCCTGGTTCATTGAGGTGTCCTTTTATTTTCACCTGGGAACTAAGCTAAATTTCCATTGCCAACCTCCTCCCAAGCTTGCAGCACAAAACAACACTTACCTTGTAAGATGATTTTTTATGGTTTTTATCACCAACACAGATCATAGACTGATGCTGGTAGTTTCTGGAAAGCTGCTCACAGATTTCCCCCTTTTGCACCTTCAGTTTCACCTCCCTCAAGACATCACTCATCACCTCTTCCTCAGATGTGCATCCCCAGCCAGACACCGTGCATAAATCTCCTACTCTCACATGTTCATTTTTCTTGGGAATGGAGATACATCGCACATTCTCATTGATCTCAGCATTTTCCTCCAGCTGTCAGGCAGAGAGGACACGGGGTTAGAACCAGCAAAGGATTAGGAGCAAGTCCAGAGTTTGGGGAGGTGAGCAGGGGGAGATCCCTCAGGCAGGAAGGATCTGTTGGGCCATACCTTCAGCAGCACAATGTCATTTTTGAAGTCATCAGGGGAATATTTAGGATGGATGACCCATTTTGCAGCACGGATCTTCTGCTGGCTCTCTTCTTCCCTCCTTATGTTGTGGGCTCCCAGAGTCACAGTGACCCTCACTCTCCTGCCAGGAAACACCAACACATCCCAGCTGCATTGACAGGAACAGCCCCAGGGCAGGTGGCTGAGGGAGGTGGTGTTTGAGAAACCCCCCAGAGCAGCTCTCAGCAAGTTCTCCTCTCTCACCTGGGCTCCTTCCAGAGCCCAGCTGAGGATCCCTCACCCCACACTGACACAGGTGGCAGCTGCCCCGTGCTGAGCACAAAGGGAAGCAGGGCAGGGGAGGCACTGGAGCCCTTCTCCAGCAGCAGCAGCAGCAGCAGCTCTAAGCCATGGGAGGAACCATGACCCTGGAGACCCCTGTGAGCATTCCTGTCCCCAAGGACACTCAGCCCCAATCAGGCAGACAATTCCTGCACTCACAGAGGAGAGCTCAGCTCCAGAGATCCCTGCTCTGCCTCAAGAGACACAGGGCACTGTTTCAGCCCACAGCAGGGCTGAGGCCCTCTGGGACAATGTGAGACTGGAAAAAATCACCTGTGCAAGAACAATGGAGTCTTACCCTTTTTTATGCACACAGTGAGCTGCTGACAGCACTGCGTCTGGGCGAATCAGGAACCCTCCACACTTAGTAGTTTCTGAGCCACTTTCAATTTCTAAAAAAGCCATGTAGGGTCTGGAGTGGGCATCAGCTTCCGTTCCACCAATGATCCTTCCTGCAGCAGAGATGGGAAATGTTAATATGAATGTTAATATAAATGTTAATATGCTGCTGTTTTCTGTCAAGTTTGGGGCTGCATGAAAGGAAAGGCTCATCCTCTAATGCCAGGTGCCAGTGATCCCAACAATTCTCCTTCCTGGGACTGTCCAAGGCAGTGGGGCTGCCCAAAGGAGAGAAAGACAAGCAGCACTGACTGGGGTCTGACCAGCCCTGGCTCTGGATGACTCAAATGCCATCAAGGGCACAGCTCTAGTGCCTCTAATGCCTCACTGGCTTCAGGCCCAGGCTGAGCTGGGAGATGAGAGGGGAGAGGAAAGTGGGAGAGCAGAGACAGGAGAGAAGGTGAGGCAGGAGCCTTGCCTGAGACTGACTGCTCAGAGTCCATCTGTGCCCTTGCATCTTCCTGCCCAAGGCCCATCTCTGGGTACTCACCAGCCCCAGCCCAGGGCAGAAGGACAAAAGCATTTGTGAGCAGGAGGAGCAGCAGCATCTCCCACCACTGTCCTGATGAGACAAAGCAGTAGCTGTGGCCAGGCAGGAGACAGGTACAGAATGGCAGGTCCAGAACCTCTATATATGTCATGTGGAGCTGACACAGGAAACCTCAGCCTGCCTCTAGCTGTGTCATTTACTGTTTTGGTCTCACAACCCCCAAACTGTGGCTTGGTGAGGGGCTCATGTCACGTTCTCTGCGCTTTTGTCACAATCTTCTCAAAAAGCTGGAGAGATCTGGGCTGGTTCAGAGCACCCACAGTGCACAGGGAAAGGGTTGTCTGTTGAATGCATATCCCATCAGAGACCTTTGGAGAGAGCCCCTGGGACCCTGCATGTGGGGTGCTTCCACCTGGATTTTTTTTTCTTTTTGTTTTTTGTTTCCCCCCGTCCTCTGATAGCAATGGGGAGAGCTGGCCAGGGTCAGGCAAAGTTCCTGTTTTTTATCAGAGGGGCTGACTGCCATCAGAGATGTCCTTGGGAAATCAGAAACCACCAGTCAGGCTCACTAAGGGACAAGGTCAGTGGAGCCTCATGACCTCAGCCCTGGTGTTCTAGGGAATCTGACAAGTCCATGGTGAAGAGCAAGTCTGAGGTGCAGCTGGGGAGTCATTCTGTGAGCCCAGTCCAGACCAGCAGCTGCTCTGGGCAGGTGCAGTGTGGTATTTTTGGGGTCCCCTGTCATGGGGAGGAAATGATGAATCTGACTCCATGTTCTCAGAAGGCTAATTTATTATTCTATGTCACAATATTATATTAAAGAATGCTATACTGAAACTTTAGTACAGAATACAGAAAGGATACTTACAAAAGCTTAACAAGATAATAATTAAAAACTCACGACTCTCTCCTCAGAGTGCGACACAGCCTGACCATGACTGGTCATTAAATCAAAACAATTCAAATGTTGGATAAACAATCTCCAACCACATTCCAGGGCAGCAAAACACAGGAGAAGCACATGAGATTATATTGTTTTCCTTTTTCTCTGAGGCTTCTCAGCTTCCCAGGAGAAGAACTCCATGTGAAGGGTTTTTTCCTGAAAATATGACAGTGACATTTCACCCTTTTTGTATAATTAAACTGAAAAGACACTGTGTTTGTAATTCTTCTGCTGGGCCCTTGCAGAAGAGAGAACAAACACGTCTCGAGAGGTTTATCCATTGCCAATCAAAACCTCCATCAATTGCTGATGTGGAATCATCACGGAGATTCTTTACATGTAGAACATCAACTTCTATCATATCACTAAAACAAGGCTTACAATATAGAAAATGCAAAAGACAATGTAAAGAACTGTTCATTGTTTCAAGTCCAAACAGCTGAGTTTCAGGAGAAAGTCCATTGACTGGAGATGTTGCTCTTTGATATCCTTGAAAGGTCCTTTTGGTCATGAAACAGACTTGCAGAATCCTGAAACAAAAACTGCTAAAGAAAATCAACAATTATTAAAAATCCATTGATAATTATCAGCCAATATTGAGAAAATTTCTGGGATGCCGTGGCCACAGCCCTTAATTGAACCACTTGGGCTGAGGCTGATTCATGGCTTTGAATACTTTGACCTGATAGCTCTTTCCACCTATTTTATTTTATTTTATTTTATTTTATTTTAATTTATTTATTTATTTATTTTAACGTAGAATGATCAGCAGCAGCAGAGGTTTTAGGACCCTGCAGGGGCCCCGGTCCTGCTGGATGGACCAGGAATCCCAGACCCGGCCCACAGAACGGTGGCCCCGGTTCGGTTACGGGGATCAAAGCCCCCAAACCCGGCAGCGGTGGGGCGGAGGCCCCGGCCCAGAGAAACGACCCAAGCGGCCCAGAGCCGGCCGGCAGGGTGGGATCTGTGTTCTCACAGCCCGCCTCCACCATGCTGCCAGTGCCTTGGCAGCAGCAGCAGTGACCGAACACCTCCTCCCCGCAGAGCCACTGGTGCACGCCGGCGGCTGGGAAGGAGAAGCCTTCCCGGGGATTTCCATGCCGGATCTGGGGTCGTCTTTCCCCAGAACAAGCGGACAACGCTCGCTTTCCGTTGTTTCTCTCGCCCCCGCGGTGCAAACATCAGTGTTGCTGCTTTCTGCCCCTCAGCACCACCGCCATCCCGTCCGGCCTTGGGGCCAGAGGCAGCGCCTCAGGGAGCCGCCTCCCTCACGCTGCCGGGGCGCACAGGGGGAGAGTCAGGCATTCCAAACGCCAGCGAGACGCCCCCGACCAAACACGAATCACCCCGCGTCAAACACTGTGTCCCAGAAAAACACCGAGTTGAAAGGTTTCAGCAATCAGCTGTCGAGCTGTGCTGCCTGCACTGAGGCACAGGCCGGCCGCATGGTCCGACGCAGACGCTGGCAGGGAGGACGGAGTCCCTGAAGGCGGTGGGACCGCCGGGGGTGCTGGGGGTGCTTCCCCTGCCAGGCTTGATGCAGAGAGAGCGGCCACCGCAGACACGGAGGCGGTGGCCACGTCTTCTCCTGGTTACGGGAGCAGCAGTGCAGGCACAGTTTGTCACACGGCTGAAGCATTGCTCAGGAACACACCAGAATCTCTGAGGGGCCGCAGGGCCGCGGGCAGGGCCTGCAGGCGGCTCCAGAGACGGTGGAAGCGGCAGGGCAGGCGGCGCAGCCGTCAGCGGGGCCTGTGGGGCTGGCGGGGCAGGCGCTGCCGCAGATGGAGGGTGTCTGTCTCAGCCCTGGGAGGGGTAAAGGAGGTGGCAGAATCGGTGCAGGGTCGGTCCCCATCAGCACCATCTGCACTGTTGTCATGAATGCAATTCCCGGCTGCGATGCACAGGGACGGGGCCTGCTGCGCAGCGTGGGGCTGCCGGCCGCCTCTCTCGGTAGGGGTGTGTTAAAAACGCCAATCACTTGTTTCTAAGATTTTTTAAAGTTTAATAGTAATAAAATGGTTATTAAAATAGTAATACAATTAGAGTAATAATAATTTGGACAAACTGAATTAGGACAATATGAGACAGTAAAGACAAAGAGTTACACACGTCTGGGTACCTTTTTCTGGGCAGCACAAGCCCGAAAAAGGACACCCGTTAACAAAGGATTAACCCTTAAAAACAACAGCCTGTTGCATATTCATACACTTCATCCATGATGCATAAATTCCATTCAAATACAGGATTCTGTCTGGTCATCGTGAACTTCTTCCTCCAAATCCTAACAGTGCCTTTGAGGCAGGAAGAAGTTCGTTTCTTATGATAAGAGGGCCATAAATTCTTCTTCTCTGAAAGATTTAGGTGTCCTGTGGCTGCTATCTCGCTGCGAGTCCTTTCTTTTTAAAAAGAGTATCCTACATAGCGTAGTTTCTATTTTAACAATTTTTATAACCTAAAACTATATTTAACACAGTCCTTAAGAGAATTAATACAGCATTGCTTTCTAACACAACACATATAATATTCATTTAAATATTTGCGAAAAGCCAATCATAAAATACATGCATTTTTCACAGGTGGGAGCGGGTCCGCACCCTCCCAGAGTGGGCGCAGGGGAATTCCACAGTACAGCCGGCCGGGATCTCCCTCCGTGGCCGCTGGGGCATCCTCAGGCAGGCAGAGAGCAGCGGGGGCACGGCCCCTCTCTGAGACAGGCTGCCATCACTCACTGCTGCGGTGCCTGGCACCCGGGGCAAAACAGTGAGAGACGGCGCTGCCGCCGGAGCTGCACATGATCCACAGAAGCAGAAACAAACTTCTCCTCAGCCGTGGGCAAAGCCTCACCTCCCCGGGATGCAGGGGCGATGGGAACCAGCAGTTTCTCTCCTTGGATGGATCCTTCTTCTGCTGGCTCTGGTGGGGAGGGTGGTAACTCCCCACACGAGGTGAGGTGCCCCACCAAATGGGCTCTCTGCCGCAGAACTGAGAAAAGCGCTGTAAACGCTGGATAAATTCAGGGCAGCCCAAAGACCCATTCATATTTCTCCCAGAAATAGAGATCCATGGACTCCCATACTGGTAGGTCCAAGGAGCATGTCAGATCTATAAAAACCCCACAAAATTTTGCCCATCTGATAAACTGATAGAAATATCTTTTCACCGTATGAAGAGATACTCAGGGACTGAGACCTATCCTGCATGTCCCACCTATGCCCAGGTTCCCCCAGAATGTCACCTCCTCATTGTCACACTCAGGGTTTGAATCCAGCTCCCAAGAAGGCTGCAGACACAAGTGAGTTTGAACATGCTTTTATTGATGGCCAGAAGCAGAGCTGGAGCAGCAGTGGGAGGAAGGGAGCAATGGGAAGCTGGGTGTACTTGGGAGCTGCATTTGTAGCTTGCCACGGAGACTCTCCTTAGTGCCAAAGCTGTGCCTGCACCACAGGGGCTTCTCTGGCTCCACTTCAGCTGCCCCTGGGAGCTTCTGAGCACCAGCAGGTGTTGGATGCATTGTGGAGAAGGGGCACTGAGCATTTTAGTCAGAGAATGGAAAGCAAGAAATTGCCTTGCGTGAAAACTTCTTCAGCTGCTTTTGGATCCAGGGCTCAAAGTACGAGATCCTGGTGAATACCTCAGGGGAGAGACGGCCACCACATCCATGAGAAAGAATGCCATGAGCCTTCTCATTGCAGACTAATGGGCCACCAGAATCACCCTGTGCCATGAAAGGAGTGAGAGGGGTCAGACATGCCACAGCTCAGCTCTCCCTGCCTTAAGCAGCAAGTTTCCTCTTCCCTCCCTCCAGGGGAAGAACCTCCTCTTCCAAGCACCTCCCTCCCTCCAGACCCAGCTCCCAGCCTTTGTAGCTGCCTCACTGCTCCTCTAAGCCACCCATGAAACAATTCAGGCCTGGAGGCTCTCGGAGATTCAAAAACTCTAAAAGAACATTGACTTCAGACATGGGGAAATAGCTAAGCCATCAGAGCAAGGATATCACAAGGAATTTACACCCCAAAGCACTGGTTAGGCTGGGTAGAACATCCCCAGGTAAGTAAAAAAGCAACTGTTGCTGATAGTTGGAAAATGCACCCCAACTCAGGGAGCACGTCAGCTTCAGAGCTTCTGTGAGGACCCTCAGCTCATCATTCTGAAGGTCCTGGTTCATTGGGGTGTCCTTTTGCTTTCACCTGGGAACTAAGCTGAATTTCCATTGCCAACCTCCTCCCAAGCTTGCAGCCCAAAACAACACTTACATGGGAAGTTATATTTTCACTGTTTTCATCACCAACACAGATCATAGACTGACGCAGGTAGTTACTGGAAAGCTGCTCACATACTTCCTCATTTTGCACCTCCAGTTCCACCTCCCTCAAGACATCACTCATCACCTCTTCCTCAGATGTCCAGCCCCAACCAGACACTGTGCATAAATCTCCTACTCTCACACGTTCATTTTTCTTGGGAATGGAGATACATTGCACATTCTCATTGATCTTGGCATTTTCCTCCAGCTGTCAGGCAGAGAGGACACGGGGTTAGAACCAGCAAAGGATTAGGAGCAAGTCCAGAGTTTGGGAAGGTGAGCAGGGGGAGATCCCTCAGGCAGGAAGGATCTGCTGGGCCATACCTTCAGCAGCACAATGTCATTTTTCCCAACTTTACGGGAATATTTAGGATGGATGACCCATTTTGCAGCACAGATCTTCTGCTGGCTACATTCTTCGTCCATTATGTTGTGGGCTCCCAGAGTCACAGTGACGCTCACTATGCTGCCAGGAAACACCAACACATCCCAGCTGCATTGACAGGAACAGCCCCAGGGCAGGTGGCTGAGGGAGGTGGTGTTTGAGAAACCCCCCCAGAGCAGCTCTCAGCAAGTTCTCCTCTCTCACCTGGGCTCCTTCCAGAGCCCAGCTGAGGATCCCTCACCCCACACTGACACAGGTGGCAGCTGCCCCGTGCTGAGCACAAAGGGAAGCAGGGCAGGGAAGACACTGGAGCCCTTCTCCAGCAGCAGCAGCAGCAGCTCTAAGCCATGGGAGGAACCATGACCCTGGAGACCCCTGTGAGCATTCCTGTCCCCAAGGACACTCAGCCCCAGTCAGGCAGACAATTCCTGCACTCACAGAGAAGAGCTCAGCTCCAGAGATCCCTGCTCTGCCTCAAGAGACACAGGGCACTGTTTCAGCCCAGAGCAGGGCTGAGACCTCTGGGACAATGTGAGACTGGAAAAAATCACCTGTGCAAGAACAATGGAGTCTTACTTTTTTATATCCATACAGTGAGCTGCTGAGAGCACTGCGTCTGGGCGAATCAGGAACCCTCCACACTTACTACTATTTGTCTTATTTTGAACGTCTAAAAAAGCCATGTAGGGTCTGGAGTGGGCTTTAGCTTCCTTTCCACCAATGATCCTTCCTGCAACAGAGATGGGAAATGTTAATATAAATGTCAAATATAAATGTTAATATAAATGTTAATATGTTGCTGTTTTCTGTCAAGTTTGGGGCTGCATGAAAGGAAAGGCTCATCCTCTAATGCCAGGTGCCACTGATCCCAACAATTCTCCTTCCTTCGGCTGTCCAAACATTGCTGGGGCACAATGGAGAGAAAGACAAGCAGCACTGACTGGGGTCTGACCAGCCCTGGCTCTGGATGACTCAAATGCCATCAAGGGCACAGCTCTAGTGCCTCTAATGCCTCACTGGCTTCAGGCCCAGGCTGAGCTGGGAGATGAGAGGAGAGAGGAAAGTGGGAGAGCAGAGACAGGAGAGAAGGTGAGGCAGGAGCCTTGCCTGAGACTGAGTGCTCAGAGTCCATCTGTGCCCTTGCATCTTCCTGCCCAAGGCCCATCTCTGGGTACTCACCAGCCCCAGCCCAGGGCAGAAGGACAAAAGCATTTGTGAGCAGGAGGAGCAGCAGCATCTCCCACCACTGTCCTGATGAGACAAAGCAGTAGCTGTGGCCAGGCAGGAGACAGGTACAGAATGGCAGGTCCAGAACCTCTATATATGTCATGTGGAGCTGACACAGGAAACCTCAGCCTGCCTCTAGCTGTGTCATTTACTGTTTTGGTCTCACAACCCCCAAACTGTGGCTTGGTGAGGGGCTCATGTCACGTTCTCTGCGCTTTTGTCACCATCTTCTCAAAAAATGGAGAGATCTGGGCTGGTTCAGAGCACCCACAGTGCACAGGGAAAGGGTTGTCTGTTGAGTGCAAATCCCATCAGAGACCTTTGGAGAGAGTCCCTGGGACCCTGCATGAAAGGTGCTTCCACCTGGATTTTTTTTTTCTTTTTGTTTTTTGTTTCCCCCTGTCCTCTGATAGCAGTGGGGAGAGCTGGCCAGGGTCAGGCAAAGTTCCTGTTTTTTATCAGAGGGGCTGACTGCCATCAGAGATGTCCTTGGGAAATCAGAAACCACCAGTCAGGGTCACTAAGGGACAAGGCCAGTGGAGCCCCATCACCTCAGCCCTGGTGTTCTAGGGAATCTATCACTTCCATGGTGATGAGCAAGTCTGAGGTGCAGCTGGGGAGTCATTCTGTGAGCCCAGTCCAGTCCAGCAGGTGTCCTGGGCAGGTGCAGGGCTGGCTGAGACACAGCTGGAGCTCAGGTGAGGAGCAGGCTCAGGGTGTCCCCATGAGAAGGGAGCAGCCCTGCCTGGGCCCTCTCGGAGTCCTCCCTGGCAGCTCTGGTTCGGTGCTACAGCCTGGAAGGGACTCAGCCCCTGTTTCCATGAGCCTCCTTTGGCCATGAGCCAATGAAACCTCCAGGATCTGGGGCTTTCCCGCTCTAGGCTATGTTTACATGTGTCCCCCCAGAGCCCTCCTAGCTGGCCCGACAGTCCCTCCCTGGATTCCATCCCCTCTTGCGTTAACGCCACTGTTTTTCTTTTTTGCGCACTCTCTGCCACTGCCCCCTCTTTGAGCCGCGTGGCTCCGCCTGTATTCTGCTGGCACCTGCATGGGGCAGCTCATTGCAGCCAGCACCGCTCTCTGCCGCGAGAAAGAAGAACACCCACGGGGTGATGAGTCCCGATCCTGGCCTTATCACCGAGCGATGCAGGACAGTCCGGATAGCTCAGTCCCTGTGGGAGACAGAGTGCCCGCATACCCGGTCAGCTCGCAGCCGCCGCAGGCTGCCCTGAGCAAGCTCAGTGATTTCAGCTCTTTAGTGATTCTCAGCTCTCTCAGGATTTCAGCTCTTTGCTGCCTTGCTAGGGCGCCTTTGGCTGAGGCAGAAGCAGAGGCGAGAGAGGAGAAGGAGAGGTCCTGGCGGTTCCACAGTGATGGTTTATTGGGGAGTCTGTGAAGGGTTCCAGCGACAGCTCTTCTTCTGCCGAACGGGCTAAACCAGCCCCTTTTTATAGGGTATAGGGGGACCCAAACCTGACAATGGTAAGGGTTAGGGAAAAGCGACCTGTGAGGTTACAGAGATAAGCATTGGGGCGAGGGGTAGAAGAAGACAGGAGCTTATTTTGCTGTCTCATCATGACTCAGCAGCTCCTGCTGTTAAATCTCAATCCTCCGTGGACTCTCCTAAGCTCCATGGGGTGTGCTACAGTGTGGCATCCGCTGCCCCGCTCCTGCCCTGGGAGAGATCGCTGCCGCTGCCGCTGCCCACGGCTGTTGTGTCCCTGCCTCGCCTCGGCGCTGCTCCTGCCGCGGGAAGGAGCAGCTCCCGTGCCGCGCTGCCGATGCCACGCGGCGCCACCCCGGCACCGCTTCTGCGTGGGAAAGAACTAAAGCAGCTCGAAGAAGCAAGAAAGAGTCCTTCCTTTTCTCCTTTGCACTGTTCTTCGGGGTTGGGTCCACATTTACCGGATGCCTCTGGTGGTTTAGGACCCCAGCCAGTGGCTGCACCGCGATCCTGGCTGCCAGCAGCAGAGGCAGGGCACGGCCACTCCTGGCACGTGTGCCAATCAACCCCCACGACCAGGACACAAAGTCAGTCACCTCCTCATTCTCACACTCAGGGTTTGAATCCAGCTCCCAAGAAGGCTGCAGACACAAGTGAGTTTGAACATGCTTTTATTGATGGCCAAAGCAGAGCTGGAGCAGCAGTGGGAGGAAGGGAGCAATGGGAAGCTGGGTGTACTTGGGAGCTGCATTTGTAGCTTGCCACGGAGACTCAGTGCCAAAGCTGTGCCTGCACCACAGGGGCTTCTCTGACTCCACTCCAGCTGCCCCTGGGAGCTCCTGAGCACCAGCAGGTGTTGGATGCATTGTGGAGAAGGGGCACTGAGCATTTTAGTCAGAGGATGGAGAGCCAGGAATATCTTGGAGTGAAAACTTCTGCAGCTCCTTACGGATCCAGGGCTCAAAGTACGAGATCCTGGTGAATACCTCAGGGAAGAGGTTTCGTTTACGTACATGAGAAACAATGCCATGAGCCTTCTTATTGCAGACTAATGGGCCACCAGAATCACCCTGTGCCATGAAAGGAGTGAGAGGGGTCAGACATGCCACAGCTCAGCTCTCCCTGCCGTAAGCAGCAAGTTTCCTCTTCCCTCCCTCCAGGGGAAGAACCTCCTCTTCCAAGCACCTCCCTCCCTCCAGACCCAGCTCCCAGCCTTTGTAGCTGCCTCACTACTCCTCTAAGCCACCCATGAAACAATTCAGGCCTGGAGGCTCTCGGAGATTCAAAAACTCTAAAAGAACATTGACTTCAGACATGGGGAAATAGCTAAGCCATCTGAGCAAGGATATCACAGGGAATTTACACCCCAAAGCACTGGTTAGGCTGGGTAGAACATCCCCAGGTAAGTAAAAAAGCAACTGTTGCTGATAGTTGGAAAATGCACCCCAATTCAGGGAGCACATCAGCTTCAGAGCTTCTGTGAGGACCCTCAGCTCATCATTCTGAAGGTCCTGGTTCATTGGGGTGTCCTTTTGCTTTCACCTGGGAACTAAGCTGAATTTCCATTGCCAACCTCCTCCCAAGCTTGCAGCCCAAAACAACACTTACATGGGAAGTTGCGTTTTTACTGTGTTTATCACCAACACAGATCATAGACTGACGCTGGTAGTTACGGAAAAGCTGCTGACACATTTTCTCCTTTTGCACCTTCAGTTTCGCTTCTCTCATCACATTAGTCTTGTTTCCTGTCACAGATGTCCAGCCCCAACCAGACACTGTGCATAAAGCACCTTCTTTCAAACGTTCATTTCTCCTGGGGATGGAGATAAACTGCACGTTCTCATTGATCCTGGCCCTTGGCTTCAGCTGTCAGGCAGAGAGAACACGGGGTTAGAGGCAGCAAAGGATTAGGAGCAAGTTCAGAGTTTGGGGAGGTGAGCAGGGGGAGATCCCTCAGGCAGGAAGGATCTGTTGGGCCATACCTTCAGCAGCACAATGTCATTTTTCAAGTCATCAGGGGAATATTCAGGATGGATGACCCATTTTCCCACATGGATCTTTTGCTGGCTCCGTTCTCGTTTGTTTATATTGTGGGCTCCCAGAATCACAGTGACCCTCACTGGTCTCCCTTTTTTATGCACACAGTGAGCTGCTGAGAGCACTGCATCTGGGCGAATCAGGAACCCTCCACAGTAACTGGGTCCTGAGCCACTTTCAATTTTTAAATAAGCCATGTAGGGTCTGGAGTGGGCCTTAACTTTTTGTCCACCAATGATCCTTTCTGGAAGAGAGATGGGAAATATTAATATGAATGTCAAATATAAATGTTAATTTATTTATTTAATTAATGCTGCTGTTTCCTGTCAAGTTTGGGGCTGCATGAAAGGAAAGGCTCATCCTCTAATGCCAGGTGCCAGTGATCCCAACAATTCTCCTTCCTGGGACTGTCCAAGGCAATGGGGCTGCCCAAAGGAGAGAAAGACAAGCAGCACTGACTGGGGTCTGACCAGCCCTGGCTCTGGATGACTCAAATGCCATCAAGGGCACAGCTCTAGTGCCTCTAATGCCTCACTGGCTTCAGGCCCAGGCTGAGCTGGGAGATGAGAGGAGAGAGGAAAGTGGGAGAGCAGAGACAGGAGAGAAGGTGAGGCAGGAGCCTTGCCTGAGACTGAGTGCTCAGAGTCCATCTGTGCCCTTGCATCTTCCTGCCCAAGGCCCATCTCTGGGTACTCACCAGCCCCAGCCCAGGGCAGAAGGACAAAAGCATTTGTGAGCAGGAGGAGCAGCAGCATCTCCCACCACTGTCCTGATGAGACAAAGCAGTAGCTGTGGCCAGGCAGGAGACAGGTACAGAATGGCAGGTCCAGAACCTCTATATATGTCATGTGGAGCTGACACAGGAAACCTCAGCCTGCCTCTAGCTGTGTCATTTACTGTTTTGTTCTCACAACCCCCAAACTGTGGCTTGGTGAGGGGCTCATGTCACGTTCTCTGTGCTTTTGTCACAATCTTCTCAAAAAATGGAGAGATCTGGGCTGGTTCAGAGCACCCACAGTGCACAGGGAAAGGGTTGTCTGTTGAGTGCATATCCCATCAGAGACTCTGGAGAGAGCCCCTGGGACCCTGCATTGAATGAGCTGTGAGAGGCTGGAGTTGAATGCAAACTCTCCCAGCAGAGACAGCACTGCCTCTAAAGGCACAAGTCCAATTAAACAAAGGCAGCACCAGGCTAATTCTGCCCTTGGAGTCACACATCCCTTGATGCTGCTGCTCAGCCCTTTCAGGTTAACAATCAGTCCCCAGCTGGTGAGGATGCAGAGCTCACAGCCCTGGGCATGTAAGAGAGGAGATGCCTGTGTGTGTGCAGGAGTCCCTCGGGTCCCATTTTGCAGTGAGGGAGGGAGGGCTCCATCCAGAACAGCTTTCAGTGCTGGTGTGAGGATGTTTGCTACATCCCCTTGCCCACAGAGGGAGCACAGCTCTGAACAACCATCCCTGACAGCTCTGAAATCAGATTAAATCAACCCCACCTCTAGGGGATTTGGGGATTTCAAGAGACTCTATTTAAGCAGCAGAGGCAGCTCAGCTGTTCCCTTTATGGGCAAAAACTAGAAATGCTTTGAGGCCTCTCAGCTTTCAACTGAGTTGAAACAAATCTAACAAATTCCCTTTCCTCCTCTCTGTGAGACAAGTCCTTGGCTGACTTTCTATGGTATATGCCATGTGCTAATGTCAACAGATTATTCCAGTTGTGGCAGAAGACTGTCTGCATTTAAAAGAATTTGAAATAATTTTTAAAATAATTTAAATAATTTTTAATCTGCAGTGTAAGCTGACAGTAGGAATCATCAGCCCAACACCTTTCCCAATGTAAGAAAACAAGGGAAATACTTCTATCAAAATTGGAATGAGCCATTTTGGAGGCACTGGATAGCAGAATTGCTGCAGGTAGGACACTTTGCTTCAAAATGTCTACTGTGAATGAATAAAGGAAATCCAAGGAAGAGCTAAGGCCAAAACTTACTATAAAAAGAAGTTTACTCGTTTTTACACAAATTACATAAATTGAGGGTTGTTTCTGGGAGGTGTTCTGAATTAGGGAATAAAAGATGAACTGTCAGTAAAACAGTGGCTGCTGTGGATGTTTTTGACTTTAATAAAGAGCTAAAGATCACAGCAATAGTTTAAAACTTTCACATGGGCTTGGAGGGCAGAATTAGGTGGTTTCCACTTCAGCTACATGGATCTAACAAGTTAACAGCAGTGGGAATGTTTGCTGATAGAGACTGCAGGGAGCTTTTCATGTCATTCTCTATCTGTCATGCACAGGCTCTGTTGAAATACCACTCCAAAAGTGTCCTTTCATCCCTGTGGTAATGGAAACAGCCAAACCCAGAAAGATCCCTTTAAAATACATCAGAGCATCCAATATCTGAGAATATTGGGAGTTTCCTTATTGTGCTTGTGTGTTTTTAAGTAATCTGTGGCTCCAGGATCCACAGCTTTGTGTTTAGGTCATAAAACCCAGGGGTGGAAGATGTCCTGTGTCAGTCACAGACAGAGCGGTGTCACCACATTTCTCCTCACAGAGAAGAGCAAGGCACAATTCTCCCCAAGAATATTTCTGGTTTTCACATTCTCTGAACCTCAGAGAAAGGAAAAACAATTCTTATCATTTGCTGTGCCTGTGTTTGTGCCAAAGTAGAATGCAATGTGGAGATTGTTTACCCACAGTGATGGTGATTTGTTTCCCCTGTCAGGGCCAGGTGTGTGTGTGTGTGTCAGGACTGTCACTGACAGCCACAGGATTCTGTGCAGTGTGTGCAGAGTGAGTGCTTGGCAGGTTCAGTTTAGATGTAATGTAATATAGTGTAATATAGTATAGAATAATAAAGTATAATAATTGATTAGCTTTCTGATAACATGGAGTCAGATACATCATTTCTCTCTCCTTGTCAGGGGGAGGGAATATAGTGTAATATAGTAATAACATAATGTAATATAATAATAATAATATAGTGTAATATAGTATAAAAGAGTGTAATATAGTAATAATATAGTGTACTGTAGTGTAATATAGTAATAATATAATGTAATATAATAATAATATAGTGTAATATAGTATAAAATAATGTAATATAGTAATAATATAGTGTACTGTAGTGTAATATAGTAATAATATAATGTAATACAATAATAATATAGTGTAATATAGTATAAAAGAGTGTAATATAGTAATAATATAGTGTACTGTAGTGTAATATAGTAATAATATAATGTAATACAATAATAATATAGTGTAATATAGTATAAAAGAGTGTAATATAGTAATAATATAGTGTACTGTAGTGTAATATAGTAATAATATAATGTAATATAATAATAATATAGTGTAATATAGTATAAAATAGTGTAATATAGTAATAATATAGCGTACTGTAGTGTAATATAGTAATAATGCAATATAGTGTAATATAGTAATTGTGTAATATAGTATAGAATAATATAGTGTAATATAGTATAGAATAATAAAGTATAATAAAGTAATTAATTAGCTTTCTGATAAGATGGAGTCAGATGCATCATTCCCTCCCCTTGTCCGAGGGAGAAAGTATAGTGTAATATAGTACTAGGGTAATATAGTATAGAATAATACAGTATAATAAAGCAATCTCTTTGCCCAGGATTTTCTCCTGTGAAGCTGAGAAGCCTGAGCTTCACCTGTGTTTGCTGCTCTGGAATGTGGTCTGGAGATTATTTATCCAACATGTGAGTTGTTTTAACTTAATGGCCAATCATGGCCAGCTGTGTCAAGGCTCTGAGGAGTCACAAGTTTTTATTATTCATTCTTGTTAAGCCTTCTGTCTGTATCTTTCTCTTTCTTTAGTATAATATAATATAATATAATATAATATAATATAATATAATATAATATAATATAATATAATATAATATAATATAATATAATATGATATAATGTATAATAATATAATATAATATAATATAATATAATATAATATAATATAATATAATATAATATAATATAATATAATAATATCCTTCTAAGAACATGGAGTCAGATTCACTCATCTCTCGCCTCATCCTGAGGACCCTCACAAACTCAACAGATCTTTTCTCTTTCAGTGCCTCAGTTTCCCATCCTGGGCAGTGAGAAGACAGAGCAGGTCCAGCACTTTGTGATCATCCCTCACACTGCAGCACTTCTCAGGGGAACAAGGCCATGTGAGTCATGAATGGCTGGTCCTGAGCTTCTCCCTCTGCATTTCCTCATCATTCCCCATGGGTACCCCTGCCTGGAATGATTCCTTCTTCCTTTGCCTGCCTACAGACAGGATTTTTTGTTTGGTTTACTTTGGTGCTGGTTTCTTTGCTCTGTGGGTGTTTTTGTGGACAGGAGCTGGCTTAGGGCTTCCCTTCACAGCTTCTGCTTGCTCCATTTGGGAGTGCTTTGCCCACAGCTGGGCTCTTGGAAGCATTTCTGTCCTCCTGGCAGCTGGGGGTTGATGTGAATGTGAGCCAAAGCCTCCCACAGCCTGAACTTCCCTGGCTCTCATCTGAAGTTGGGTTGCTCTGAGCTTCAGATGTCCTGGAGGGAGGCTGCCTGCGCTGTCAGCTCACTCAGGAGGAGAAACAGAGTGCAAGGAGCACTGCCCACTGCTCCCTAAGGCAGCACAAGGGTTTTTCTTTCTTTCTGTGGTCTGTGGGTGTTTCAGTTGTCACCTGGGCGTTCCCCTGACTGCAGGAAGTGCCTGTGGGAGCAGCTGTGAGCACAGACCTGACATGTGGGGGGAGAGCAGATCCTCAGCAGCTAACCCTGCACCCAGGATGGAGCCACCCCTTCAATGCCAGCTCCTCTTGGTCAAAGGCTTGGTGACACCACCAAACAATGACACTTGGAGGGCACTGGCACCACTTCCTTCTCAATGTGCTCAGCCCAGCCTGCTCTAGGCTTCCTCCCTTTGATCCAGCAGATCTCCAGGCATCCCCAGGAGGCTCCTGGTTGGAAGCAGTGTGATCCTGGTCTGACAGTGTCTGATTCCTCCCAGATGGAGCCAGCAGAGGAACAAGATGCAGGAAACCACACCCTGCTGAGTGAATTCATCCTCTCTGGGTTGTCCAGCCACCCAGAACTCCAGCACCTGCTGTTCTTCACAATCTGCTTCATTTACAGCATGACCCTCATCGGGAACCTCCTCATCTGCATGGCCACAGCTCACCCCACCCTCCACACGCCCATGTACTTCTTCCTCCGCGTCCTGTCCTTCCTGGATATTTCCACAGCCTCAGTGGTCGTCCCCAAGATGCTGGTAAACATCCTGTCAGAGGACAGGAGCATCTCCTACCTGGGCTGTGTCACACAGCTCTACTGTGTGGTTTCCTTGGCGTCCACTGAGTGGTACCTGCTGGCAGCCATGGCCTACGATCGCTACGTGGCCGTGTGCCGCCCGCTGAGGTACCCGGCCATCATGAGCACCAGGGCTTGCCTCTCCATGGTGCTGCTCTCCTGCTGCAGTGGCCAGGTGGTGTCGGTGCTGCAGACAGCCTGGGTGTTCAGCCTGTCCTTCTGTGGGCCCAGGAGGATCAACTACTTCTTCTGTGACATCCCGCCGCTGGTGCTGCTCGCCTGCGCGGACACGTCGCGCTACGAGCGGCAGCTGATCTCAGCCACGGTGCTCGTCATCTTCACGCCCTTCTGCCTCATCCTGCTGTCCTACACCTGCATCATCTCCAGCATCCTGAGGATTTCCTCTGCAGAGAGCAGGCACAAGACCTTCTCCACCTGTTCCTCACACCTTACTGTGGTAACGCTGTACTGCGCCAGTGGGACTTTGATTTACTTACAGCCAAAATCCAGTAATTCACAGGAGGCTAAGAAAGTCCTGGCTCTCATATACACAACTGTCATTCCCACTTTAAACCCCCTGATTTACAGCCTGAGGAATAAAGAAGTGAAAGAAGTACTAATCAGAGGGATGGCTGTGTTGATGAAGAAATAAAGATTTTCTTGTCCATGAATGTGTGGATTAAAAACCTTATTTCCAATTTTGGTGAGTTCTGATGGTTTACTAGCTCAGGGGAAACTACAGGCACAAAGTTCTGTTTCACACTTGTAAATGTTTTGCCTTTATTCTTTGCTTCAGAAGCAAATTATTTGGAATTTCTATCTCCATCTCTTCCTTAGGAGTACAATATATATACCAGACATTTCTTCTGAAGCAGAGCACTTCCCATGTCTAATTCAGGTATCCAGGCTGCAGCTCCTCACTTCCATTGCAGGAGTTCTCCTCACCCTCTTACTGAAGAAATACTTTTATAGTGAATTTTCCAGGCTAAGCACACACTAATTGATAGGGACTCCATGTTTTGCTCTGCCTTTTTTCCCCCCTTTTTATATGTTTTCCATTCCTTCTGGCAGAAAAGAGATCCACTGAATGACAGTGATGAGGAAATCAGTTCACTTCTTTCAGAGCCTTGTGTTTTTCATTTAAGGTGTGGGGAAAGGGAAGGAAAGGAAGATTAACTGATGGCCATTCCTTATTGCCAGCAAGACCTCAGCATTTAATGCCGTGCAGTGCCCACACCCTCCAAGCACTGCGGAGTCTGAGCCATGGGATAAGAACATTCTGCAAGTCCCAGCTGGAGAAATTCATCCAGGCATGAAAAGAAGCATTTCCAGAGGATTAGCTGAGCCACAGGATTAGCACACAGAGAAAAGGGCTGCTACAACCTGGGAGTATTTATTTGGGAGGGTTTTGCAGTTTATTCTGGATACAAGAAGTGCTCTGGCTTGGTGAATAGCCTGGGCCAGAGCCTGCAGCATTCAAGCTGTGCTTTCCATACTGAGGTCAAGAAAAAGAAATCTTCACTACCAATGTGGCCATGCTGACCTCTGAGGCCTCTCTGTTTCATCTGACTGGCCATAAAGGCAGAAAAAGGCACTAAAATTGAGTCTAATATTCTTTTTTTGGTTTAGTTTGCTTGTAAAAGAGGAAGGCAATGTAAGACATCTCAGGATGAAGTCATTGCCTGACTTCAGAAACTTCACAACAACGAGTTAATGACAGAGTGTTAATTGCATTTGGCAATGTTATTTCTTAGACTCCTCTAGGGAACTTAACTTGTCTCTGGATTGTTGAAACACTTTTTCCTTTATAATTGGAACACTGGAGAAAGAGTTAATGAAACTTCATTTACATTTCTACAGACTTTGCTTCTGGTCGCTGATTTACTTTTACCTCTCTAAAAACAGAGAATATTTTTTTCTTGTTTTATTACTCAAAAAGATAACACTGAAAAAAGCATTTCTTTTAAAAAATAATTTAATCACTAGTTTAATAACAGTAGTGTTAATCACTTCAAGGGACATTGCATTCCAAATGGTTAAAGCTTTTAATTTGCCTTTTTAGAAGATGTTTCAGACTCTGGTCCAAGGAGAAAGAGACATCCACAATCACTCATCCATTTGGAACAAACCTTTTTTATTCCTGCTGCAGTGCCCTCTCACCAAGCACTATCAGCACCTTTCTGTTTTTCCTGAATTCATCTCTTCTGTTTCCTGTTTCCACGTGTGCACGAGGGATGCCCCAAACAGGAACTGGGGTGGTAGGAAACAAGGCTGGTTTCTGGCTGGTGTAAATCAGAATTTCACCTCTAGCAAGGAGCCCTGATTTTTGGTCCCTAAGAAGCACAGCCATGGGTTTTGCTAGAGCTGAGCTCACACTTACACCATCCTGTCTCCTCTATTAAAAAAGGGAAATTCTGGTTAAATTGTGTCATTCAGTGCATCACAGCTTCACAAATAGAGCAGGGCAGAAGTTTGTGCCTGGATTCATCTCCCCAGCCCCAATATGTGAACTATTGATTCTTGCACTTTTATGGAAGAATGCATTTTAAAAAATAGTATATTTTAACATGTTACTTTCTTTCTATTAATTATTTTCAGAAGTCTGTGTGAAGGGGTATTTAATAACTAATTAATTCACTTTTTCTGGCAAAAATTGGTACTGCTTTAAATGGGTTGCTGAGCTCAACATGCTGCCACAGTTTGTGGTTCTGTCAAATCACCTCCTGCCATGGGTGCACTTGATCTCCTTAAGGAAGCTCCAAGAAAACAGCTGAATTAGTCATTGATTCTTGATTCTTCACTTTAGAACCACATAATGAAGTTTTAGCATTGTTGGAATGTGCTTCTTTAGTTCAGCTTATGACAATAAAGGTCAGCGTTGAGCTTAATTTTTTATTTGCATTACAAGGGGATTATTAATATACATGTATCTATGGAGTATAGAATGGAAGGGAGATAAAGAGAGAAAGAAAGAGAGAAAGAAAAAAGAGAGAGAAAGAGAAAGAAAAAAGAAAGAAAAAAGAGAGAAAAAGAGAGAGAGAAAGAGAAAGAAAAAAGAGAGAAAAAGAGAAAGAAAGAAAGAAAGAAAGAAAGAAAGAAAGAAAGAAAGAAAGAAAGAAAGAGAAAGAAAAAGAAAAAGAAAGAAAGAAAAAGAAAGAAAAAGAAAGAAAGAAAAAGAAAGAAAGAAAGAAAGAGAAAGAAAAAGAAAGAAAAAGAAAGAAAGAAAGAAAGAGAAAGAAAAAGAAAGAAAAAGAAAGAAAGAAAAAGAAAGAAAGAAAGAGAAAGAAAGAGAAAGAAAGAAAGAAAGAAAGAAAGAAAGAAAGAAAGAAAGAAAGAAAGAAAGAAAGAAAGAAAGAAAGAAAGAAAGAAAAAGAAAGAAAGAAAGAAAGAAAGAGAAAGAAAGAAAGAAAGAAAGAAAGAAAGAAAGAAAGAAAATTGTTGGATTTATTGAATTTTTGAATGAATAAATGATCTGGAGAATTCTAGCAATGGCTTCTAGAGACCACATGGTTCAGGAATTATATAAGTTACAAGAAATAATAAATACAATAAATAATTACAAATAAATTCACGCATCTTAGAGCTTTAACTAAGGCACCTGAGTTAGCACTCCAGAGCCACAGCTGATGCCACAATTCTATAATTATCCCCCCTGGAGCCAGAAACAACCAACACACTGAAGAGACAAAGAAAACTTTATTTAATGTAATATAGTATAGTTTATTAAAGCAATTGTTCAGCATTCTGAATCAATAGAGTCAGATACCAATCATTCCCAGAGTCAGGGGCACCCTACATTCTTTTATACAGGAATATCAGTGATGAACTTATGAGCATCATGAGCACCAGTTTTGTCATGGGAACACCAGATTTGATGACTTTGGATCTACTGTCCACTCTGGTTTCTGTTTTCCTGCTGACAGAAACATTTTGCCCAGTGTTCTCCTGATGGCCTTTTTCATCTCAGTGTTTCTGAGTGTGTAGATCATTGGGTTCAGCATTGGAGTGACCACAGTGAAAATGACAGAGGCCACCTTGTCCCCAGGGGATTTCTTATAAGGCTGGGCATAGGTGAGGATGCAGGGGATGAAGGTTAAGCTCACAACAGTTATCTGTGTTCCACAGGTAGACAGAGCTTTTTGCTTCCCTTCTGTGATGCACGTCCTTATCTTCAGCAAGATGCCAATGTAAGAAATAATCAAGATTACAAAAAGGCTGATGAGGATCACTCCACTGTTAAACACCATCTGCAGCTCAGCCACGCGAGTGTCAGTGCAGGCCAGTTTGATGACCTGGGGGATATCACAGTAGAAATTGTCCAGTACATTTGGGCCACAGAATGGCAGCTGCAGGAGAGGGCCAGTTTGTGTAATGGAATGAAGAAATCCACCCAGCCATGCAGCTGCCACCAGCCCTGTGCAGGTGCTCAGGTTCATGATGGCCCGGTAGCGCAGGGGCTCGCAGATGGCCACGTAGCGATCCACCACCATTGCCAGGAGCAGAAACGCCAAGGCACCCGCAATGAAATGGAAGAAGAACACCTGGAGGAAACACTGGTGGAAGGAGATGACTCTGTGCTGGGCAAGGAGGCCTGACAGCAGCTTGGGAGTGTTGACTGAGGAATCACTGATGTCAAGGAAAGCGAGGTTGGCCAGGAGAAAGTACATGGGGCTGTGGAGGTGGTGGTCCACAGCCACAGTGGCCATGATGGTGACGTTCAGCAGCCAGGTCAGTGCATAGATGAGAAAGAAGATCCCATAGAGACAATACTGCACCTTGTGGCTCTGTGTCAGGCCCAACAGGACAAATTCTGTCACAGTGGTGGTGATGTTCTTTGATTCCATTCTTTATCCCTGCACAAACAAGAGCAGTAAAGATGAGTATAAATGGGTGTTGGACTATAGAATTATTAGAACACAAAATCATAGGATAATTTATGATTAATCCAGGAGGGATTTCTGGAAGTCATCAAGTCTCACAAATTCTGTGAACTGTTCAAGTATATAACCAAACCAAACCAAACAAAACAAAACAAAGCAAAACAAAAAAACAAATTCCCTTACATTCAGTGAGAACTTAGGATGTTCCAGTTAGTCTCTGTTGCCTTTCATCTTGTTGTACATCTCCAGGAAGGCTCTATCTCCTCTGTATCCTCATCTCATCAGCTAGTTATACACAGAAATCAGGTTTCCCCTCAGCCTTCTCTCCTGTATGGGTGAACAAACCCAGTTCTCCCAGCCTCTCCTTGAATGCCATGTACCCAGCCCAGTGATTAATTTGGAGACCCTCCAAGGAAGTCAGTCCAGTGTATGTATGACTGTCCTTCTTGTCCTGGAGTGCTGGCCTTGACCCAGTCCTGCACTGGGCAGGACTGGGATCATTCCCTGCACTGAGCAGGGCTGGGATCAGTTCCCTGCACTGAGCAGGGCTGGGATCATTCCCTGCACTGAGCAGGGCTGGGATCATTCCCTGCACTGAGCAGGGCTGGGATCAGTTCCCTGCACTGAGCAGGGCTGGGATCATTCCCTGCACTGAGCAGGGCTGGGATCATTCCCTGCACTGAGCAGGGCTGGGATCAGTTCCCTGCACTGGGCAGGGCTGGGATCATTCCCTGCACTGAGCAGGGCTGGGATCAGTTCCCTGCACTGAGCAGGGCTGGGATCATTCCCTGCACTGAGCAGGGCTGGGATCATTCCCTGCACTGAGCAGGGCTGGGATCATTCCCTGCACTGAGCAGGGCTGGGATCAGTTCCCTGCACTGGGCAGGGCTGGGATCATTCCCTGCACTGAGCAGGGCTGGGATCAGTTCCCTGCACTGAGCAGGGCTGGGATCATTCCCTGCACTGAGCAGGGCTGGGATCATTCCCTGCACTGAGCAGGGCTGGGATCATTCCCTGCACTGAGCAGGGCTGGGATCATTTCCCTGCACTGAACAGGACTGGGATCAGTTCCCTGCAATGAGCAGGGCTGGGATCATTCCCTGCACTGAGCAGGACTGGGATCAGTTCCCTGCTCTGAGCAGGGCTGGGATCAGTTCCCTGCACTGAGCAGGACTGGGATCAGTTCCCTGCACTGAGCAGGGCTGGGATCATTCCCTGCACTGAGCAGGGCTGGGATCAGTTCCCTGCACTGAGCAGGACTGGGATCAGTTCCCTGCACTGAGCAGGGCTGGGATCATTCCCTGCACTGAGCAGGGCTGGGATCAGTTCCCTGCACTGGGCAGGGCTGGGATCATTCCCTGCACTGAGCAGGGCTGGGATCAGTTCCCTGCTCTGAGCAGGGCTGGGATCATTTCCCTGCTCTACCTGGCCAGACCTTTGCTGGCAGAGCTGAAGCTGTCCCCTTCTATGACAGAAGTACACATTCCCATCTCCTGTTCAGCTGCTTGTCTGCCAGGGTCATTATCTGTGGAAGAGATTTGACAGCAATTTCTGTGAGCCAGAGAGAAGTTTGAGAAGAGGATTCATGTTTACCCCTGAAAGAATTTCCTACCAAGGTCATTGACATAGAAACCAAGAAAGAAAGAAGGATAAATAAGAGAAACCTGCAACTGCCTATTCCAATGAGCACTTTGTCTCTGGTGACCAATGAGGAAAGCGTAAACTTATGAGATTTGTAAGAATGTATAAAAAACATGCATGCCATAATAAAACTGGGTTTGAAGCCTTCTGAAAATGGAGTTGCTTTGTACTGTCTCTATCTCAACTATGACAATTATCTCCAAAGCTGCTTCCTGGCCTCTGGCCTCTGCTGATTGCACAGGCCTGTCCTTTCCCAGAAGCAGGATGAGATATTTACTTATGTCAGACTTTATAACGTTCACACCAACCTATTTCTCCCAACTGTCCCTACAAATACCAGCCCTGCCATCCAGTGTACTGACTCCTTTCCCCCATTTTCCTGTCCTCAACTCCTATCACCACATGAATTTGTGTGAAGTCCCTCTCTGTTTCTTTTGTAGGCCACTTCCTGGTGCAGGAAGGCTGCTGAGAGGTTTCCCAGAGCTTTCTCTTCTCTCCATACATTAAATAACCCCGGGTCTGTTCTCACAGGGGAGGTGCTCCAGCCTCCTGACCATATCTGTGGCTCTCCTTGATCAGCAGGTGCATGGTCCATCTGTGCAGGTCCATGTGCTCCTTTAGCTTGGGGCCCAGAGCTGGACACCATTCTGCAGGAGGGGTCTCAAGAGAGGGGAGCTTGGGGGTGGAATTATCTCCCTGGACTTGCTGGCTTTTGATGCAGCCCAGGGTTTGATTAATTCCTGGGCTGTGAGTAGACATTGACAGGACACACTGAGATTTTATCCACCAAACACCCTTTAAGTCCTCCCCTTCAGGGCTTCTCTCAATCCCTGCACTGCCCAGCCTTGGGATTGGCCTCACCCCCAGCAGGACCCTGTGCTTGCCCTTGCTGAACTTTCTGAGGTTTGCCCACCTCTGTCCTGCCAAGGTTCCTCTGTAGGGCATCCCTTCCCTCTGGAGCATCAACCACAGCACTGAGCTGGGGGAGCAGCACCTCTGCCTGGAATGCACCTCACCCAAAGCAAGGACCTGCAAGTTAGGCTGGGCTGAAGCTTCTCCAGGGAGCTGCAGGGGCTCTCTGTGTAAATACAGACAAGAGTCACCCACACAGGACCTGCCTTTGCTAATCCTCCTCTCCCACCTTTGGGCTGGCTGGGCAGGTAAGCCCACATTAGGCCAGGTGATCTGTGCACTAAAAATAAGTCAGGATAGGGGAGGTGGCTGTCTCAGCTCCCATCAGAGTCAAGGAGTTTGCAGAGGGAGTGGGAATGTGCTCACCCTAAAGGTAACATCACTGTGGCCATGCTACTCCTCCTTATGGCCCCATGGACAGCTCAGTCTCAACCCCAATTTCTTCCCAAGTTCTGGTCTTCCCTTATGTTAGATTATTACAAAGATCTCTGCATCACAGTGCTTTTTCAAACCTCTTTTCAGTCAGATAAATGGCATATGGATAAATGAGTTAAAAATCACAGTGTCTCAGGTTTTAGAAAATGAATGTTGTAATATTCAGTGAATTTGGAGACACTGGGGAAGTTCTAAGAGAAGATGGCAGCTGCTCACCTGCACCCACAGCCCAGGATGACCGAGCCATTTCCCTGATGGGAAGTTACTACCTCTACTTGGCTGCTGAAACAAAAATCCGATTTCTTACAATAAACCACAACTTTTTTATTTTCCCCTATAAACTGTTAAACTATTCCCAAAATGGAATTTCAGAGAATTGTAGAAACAAGAACTTTCTGCACATTTCCATTGCCTTTGGTGAATACTCTGCAGGGATACTGTAATTTTTTCCATAACAGTTTCCTCCTTAATGTCAGTGAATAATTCCATTTTAAATCCTTACATATTTAATCCTATTTTCTGCTTGAAAATTGCAGATTTTTTTTTCCCCAGATCCAAAAAGGAAAACCACTTTTGGTAGGAAATCACATTTTCTAACAATCCACAGTTAATGCTGTGGATTCTTTGTTCTCATTTTCCATTACAACAATAGTATTTTCACAGAAGCTTGGGGGAGAGAAAAAGCAATTTGCTTTCAACTCTAATCCAGCCTTTCTCTTTTGCCTCAGTAATCCCCCTAACACAAAAGTGAGATTGAGCTCCAGCAAAACCCTGAAATACAGAAATGCTGAGACAGGTATGATTCATGCCTGCCTTCCCTCAGACCTCTCCCAACACATGGGGAGTGTCTCTGAAGCGGACTCTGTTAAGTAAGATTATGTATTAAAAAAGATAAACAAGCATTTTCAGGTCATTTCCTCTTTCACAATATAATCATTGCCACAGGCAGCATATGGAATTATTCATCCTTCCAGTATTTTTGGCAGAAAGAGCAAATACCTTCAGCAAACTCCTGTTTCTGTGATCCAACTTCACACAAGCTACAAGAAGTCATTCTCAAATTACAAGATAAAACAGCACAGCTCTACTCAGAGGAGATGATTGCAAACCTACCTCCAACAGAAGACTCCAACAACCTTCCCTTATAGGATTCATGATGCCTTTGTTAAGGGAAATGATGGGATTCAAAAAGAAAGCAAAATCCCAAATCACCTTGCACTTCTGGTCATTCAAAAAAGAATAACAATAATATAATTAGCAAAACTAGATTTTCTCACCATGGGGCTAATTAAAAAGTTCTTGTAGTGCTTCATGTTATGTGCATCAGGACACGTGCAGTAGAAGGAACCTTGTGGTAATTGGAGCAGAACTAAAATGGGAATTTTCATGGCAGTGTAGTCACTCCTCCCATTTGCAAGATGAAAAAATGCAAATTATAACTCTCCCAACCACAGACTCTCAAGTTATAACTCTCACAACTTGCTGCCTGGAGCTTGTGTTCAACTGTGCTTTGAAATAAAAAAGTTCAGTCATTGCTACAGGATTGTTTATCAGTAAAGCCTCCAGGGCAGTGATTAAAACACTTCTCTGCTCCTTTACAAAGTGAATTTTTCTGGTTATACAATAAAAACTTGGTCTACACATACACAAATGGGCACAAGTGCCCACCAGCAGGTAGAGAAACCAGAGAGAAACCTAACCAGAGAAATGGACACTGATCCAGCTCTTCAAGGGCTGTCCCAGGAGATCCAACAGCCCCTGGCTGGGTGTGGGACCTGTTCCAATGGGTCAGTGGGAGCAGCTTTGGGGTCAGCTCACAGCCTGGGGCAGAGTTAATGCCCAGGAGAGAAAGGACCCATTATGGGATGGAGGGAGAAAAGCATCTGAGATGGCTCCAAGGTTTGCTAGGGATGTTTAGGGGAGGAACCACACTTGTCTGGCCATGCCCTGCTGCTGCTCAGTGCAGGATTTCCTGCCTGGGTAGGGATCTCTATTCTGTGTGTCCATGGTGCCACTGGGCTGCTCGGCCACCTGGGCACACTGAGCCATTGTCACCCAGCACGCCCAGGTCCTCTCAGCTTTCCAGGCCCTCCTCCCTGAGCCTGGAGCACTGCATTGTTGCAGGGTGATGCCATTTCCTGGTTCACCTATCCCACCCCCCCAGGTGTGCCAACCTTTCCTTTCCCCTTTGCCCTCCTGCTAAGTGCTGTCCATCAATGTTAACATTCCAGCAGGGTCGTGGTGTGCTTGGCAGGAGTTCAAAGGTGCCCCTCAGGTCCGGGCTCATTGGCCTGTCCAAGTGTCTTTGTCCCTTGAGCCTTCCCCTCCTCACACCTGGTTGGTCCTCACCTGTGCCTTCCCCTCACCTGTGCCTTCCCCTCATCTGTCCCTTCCCCTCCCCTGTCCCTTCCCCTCACCTGTCCCTTCCCCTCCTCACCTGTCCCTCCCCTCACCTGTGCCTTCCCCTCACCTGTCCCTTCCCCTCCCCTGTCCCTTCCCCTCACCTGTCCCTTCCCCTCCTCACCTGTCCCTTCCCCTCACCTGTCCCTTCCCCTCACCTGTCCCTTCCCCTCACCTGTGCCTTCCCCTCACCTGTCTTCCCCTCACCTGTCCCTTCCCCTCACCTGTCCCTTCCCCTCCCCCTATCCCTGGGGCTTAAAATCCAGACCATGGGGTCTGGATTCTGTTGGGAGCTGTTACCAGATTCAGAGTCTGTCATCCTGGAATAAACTCTGGATTAAAACTCTACAACAGAATCCTCTCCTTCCTCTTCACCGTCCCCTGAACCTTTTCCACCAGAGGTAAACTGAGTTCCTACTATGCCTGGATTTGTTGTGAGTGCCCAGCTGCAGCACCCAGCTGGCTAAAGGTGTCACAGCTGCCACCTTCGGTCCAACAGCAAGGGTCAGACAGAGCCAGGCAGGACACACCCAGAAATATTGGGATTCATATTTCATATAATGCATGGATTTGCTGTGACCCAGGTGCAGGACCCAGCTCTTGGCCCTGATGAGCCTCCTAGCACTGGCCTTGCCCCATGGGTCCCCAGACCCCTCTGCAGAGCCTTCCCACCCTCCCAAAACCACCACCCAGGCTGGTGGCTGCCAGCTTACCAAGAGTGCACTCCACCCCCTGTCACTGTGATATTTTATGGAAAATCCCTTTGTCAGGATTTCTTCTCCTGGCAAGATGAGAAGCCCTTCTCCATGTTTTGCTCCTCTGGAATGTGATTTGGAGAATTGTTTACACAGCATGTGAATTGTTTTAACTTAATGACCAATCCCAGTCCAGCTGTGTCGTGACTCTGGTCAGTCATGAGGTTTTATTATTCATTCTTGTTTAGCCTTCTGATGTCTCCTTTCTCTTTCTTTAGCATAGTTTTAGTAGATCATTTTATTTTAATATAATAAAATAATAAAGCAGCCTTCTGAGAACTTGGAGTCAATTCTCATCTCTCACCTCATCCTGGAACCCTCACAACACCACAATTGGTGAATACAACCCCCCCTTCCAGATCACTGGTGAAAGACACAAAAAAGGACTGGTGCCAGTACTGAGCCCTGGGGAGCAGCAGTGCTGATGGGCCAGCAGCTGGGTTTAACCCTTCCCCACCTGGCACTCCACTGGCCAGGCTGGTTTGTACCCAGGGGAGGGAATGCCCATCCAGGCCAGGAGCAGCCAGGAGAGCACTGTGGAAAATTGAGTCAAAGGTTTTACTCAAGTCCATGGTTCAGTGGAAATTAAGGGGTACAAGGAAGGGAAATACCAACTTTAATTAGGGAAATCAGTGTCTTACAATTAGTGAAAGAATGTGTAAAGCAGATTAACAATACAAATGGGGTGCAGAACTACCACTGCTACAGAAAACTCTGAATTGAGCCTTGCTGTCCTTAATACTGTGTTGCAATTTAGCAGTCAGGCCAGAGCCAGCCCCAAAGCAAGGCAGCAGTGCAGATCACTCAGCTCTGCCAGAATGAGACCCAAACTCCAGGACCAGCCTGCTCACAGATGTCACACAGATGTCCCCAGTATGTACTGAGCAGAGACAGGAGGGTCATCTACACTTCACCAAGACTGATCCTTCAGCTGCTCTGACTACAGCATGGCATAAACCAGGAATGAGTGGGCTGCTGTTGTTGTGGATGGCAAAGAGCAGGTCTTTATCTGCCTCAAGTGCCTTTTCATAGAATCTTCTAGCCCCAGCTTACATCACAATAGGAGAATTTCTCCAGAAGTACTGCTGTAATAAACTTCACTGCTCTGTGGACTTAACACCCTGCAACCCACTTTGGGATATGGAAGTGGGTCAAGGGAAGCATGTGGATACATTTTCTGTCACTGTGAGGTGATGAAACTGCAATTTGCTGTACAAGGGAAGAGGTACTGCTTCCCAAGGCAGAGCAGGCAGCTGGGATATCCTCAGTGCCCAGGGAGGGAACACCTGAACACCAGCACCACCTCATGGGATCAGTGAAAGAAAACCACCCTGGTCTGAGGTGAGCACAAGGAAGGCAATAGAATGCTCCTGTGGACTAAAGCTGAGACTAAAGCTCACACAGGCATGTACCACCCAGCTTTCCTGAGCTCAAGCTTAGATGGGCACTCAACCAAGGCAAAGCAGTCCAGGGGGCACAATCTGATTGTCACCCCTTCCTCTAGAGGCTGGTAAAGCAAGGTTCTTCCTCATCCCTGCCACAGCACAAGGGGAATGGAACCCTGGAAGGGTGTAACTCTTTGGATTAGACTCAGCTGAAGGTACTGACACATCAACCTGCTACCAGCCACAAGAGAGGGCAGAGTCTCCAAGCAATTTGTATTCAGCACCCTAAGATGCATCTTCTCCCACAACCACCAAGACCAAGAAAGAGACTTTAGCTCTTCTGCTTTGCCTGTCATCATGGGGAAAAACAGGAAGGGCAACTTCCAGTACCATGGAGGAATTCCAACAGCATTAGGACCTGTTTCCTGCTGCCACATCTCTTAGGGGATGACACCCCCAGCTGCTTTGCCAGACCATGCCAAGGGAAGATGGGCAATTCCACAGCCACAGTCCTGTGAGGGGCTCCTGCCCTTCCCCAAATGCAGGTGATGTTAACATTCAGGTGGCAGTAAGAGGGATGATTCCTAAACTGGGGATGCACACAGTGAGATACAGGGGAAAGGACTGCTCACCCCTTCTGTATGTGGATGGGGAAGTGGCAAGGGGCAGGGCTCCCCTCTTTGATGGGCAGCCACGTGAGCTCACACCATCAGGGCCCAGCCCAAGCAGGGAGGCCTCAAGCCACAATGTCCTTCAGAGCTGCAGGCAGCTCAGGGAAGATGAAGCTGTAGCCGCTCTCCAGGGTGCGTTTGGGCAGCACCCTCTGTCCCTCCAGCAGCATGGCTGCCCTCTCTGCCCCAAACACGGCCCGCACGGCCCAGGCGGGCACCGGCAGCAGCGCCGGCCGGCCCAGGGCTGCCGCCAGCTCCTGGGCAAAGGTGCCATTGGAGGTGCCGGGCGAGGATGGGGCAACGCCGTTGAGGATGCCTCGCACAGACTCCTTCTCCAGGGCGTGGCACACGATCCCAGCCAGGTCCTGGATGTGGATCCAAGGGAAGGGCTGCAGTCCAGAGCCCATGGGGCCTCCGAGTCCCAGGCGGAAAGGCAAGAGCATCTGAGAGATTGCGCCGCCATCGCGACCCAGCACTACACCTGTGGGGACAACAGAGTGACACCAGGTGCCCCTGCCAGAGGGCAAAACCCCCTTCACACCCACACCTACCAGCAGGAGAATCCTTAAGGGGCTGACTGGCTGGAACAGCACCCCAACAAGGAGAGACAGAAGAACTGGTGCCCCTTACCCAGCTCTCCCCACTCCTGCCCCAGCAGTAAAGCAATCACCATTAATAAGCATGATGCCCCATCTCACCTGATCTCACCACAACACCACGAGTTGGGCTCCCAGGGATGAGAGCTGCAGCCTCCCACGAGCTCACCAGGCGGGAGAAGAAGTCAAAATCCCCTCCTGCACTGTCTTCAGTGTACTCAGCTGTGGGGCTGGGGCGGTAAAAACCTGCAGGGTGACAGCAGAAAGGGGCTCAGGGTTGAACGGGCACACCAAGCCCCCCCTTCCCCATCAGACCATCTTCTCTGCCTCCAGGAGCCCAGAACTCCTGTGAGGAAAGGCTGAGAGAACTGGGATTGTTCAGCCTGGAAAAAGAGACCAAACTGCAACCTTCCAGTGCCTGAAGGGAGCCTACAAGAAAGCTGGAGAGAGACTACAAGGGCCTGGAGTGCCAGGACAAGGGGGAATTGCCTCAAACTGAAAGTCAGTTTAGACTGGCTGCTAGGAAGGAAATCTGCCCTGTGAGGGTGGGGAGGTCCTGGCACAGGGTGCCCAGAGCAGCCCTGGCTGCCCCTGGATCCCTGGAAGTGTCCAAGGCCAGGCTGGATGGGGTTTGGAGCAGTGTGGGACAGTGGAAGGTGTCCCTGTCCAAGGCAGGAGGTGGGACTGGATGGGCTTTAAGGCCCCTTCCAACCCAGCCCATTCTGGGATTCTGACCACTCCACCAGGGACATCCTCACATCAACAGCACTGGGTCTCTGATGGCAATGCTGGCAAGTTTTTGGAACTATAATGTGCTTTAAAGGTTCAGCAGGATGCACTAACACTCAGGCAGCCCCAAAACCCAAACAGGGTTGGCCTGCAAGCAACACACTGAGGTGGCTGGAAGGTGCCTGCTTTAGTATTGGGCATCCCAGAGGATAAAGCATGGCAGCTTTAATGATAAACCTCAGGTTTAAAGACTGCAGCAAGCAGGAAGTTGGAGATTATGCAGAGGGCTTCAGCTGAGGCCTTACTGACATAAATTGATTCTACAAGATGCCTAAAGGCTTTCACAGGAAAACACAGAACTGCCCTAGCCAAAGCACAGGGAATCAAATTCCTCTCCAGCAGCACTAAAAGCTTATCAAGGCTTGCCTAAACACAGTGACACTGATGGCAACAAAGCTGACATTTCAAGGCAAGAAGGTGCTCCTGAGGAATTGTGTTTCTGTCTGCAGGTAAGGCCTCTCCAGGTCACCAAGAGTGCTGTCTTGGCCAAGCCCAACCAATACCTACGCCAGTGACGAGGACCCAGGCACGGGGAGGCTGCTCAGCAGCAGCGATGGCTTTGGCCAAGGCCTTGGTGGTCTCCACCCGGCTGCTGACGACCTCCCTGCAGAAGGCATCATTCCACCTGGGAAAGGGAGAGCCAGGGATTAACCAGCTCACAGGACACCCCAGGGAGCACTGCCACCCAGGGGGCCCCGGCCAACACCAGCTCACAAGCTCAGGGTGATGCCTCAGGTTTTAGATTTTCTATTTTTCAGGTTCTGTGCTGCTTTAGTGTGTGGGTCTGGGTTCACATCAGGGGATGGTGAGCTCTGTGCACAGAGCAGGGAGACAAAACAATTCCTGCTCCAGCTGGGGACCAAGGACAAATGATCCAAATCTCAGCCCAAGAGTATAAACAGCTTGGGCTGAAGAGAGAAAAACAAGCAGGATGGGGCTTCATGGGTTAAATCTGTGATGGACAATTAATTCCAATATGCAAATGGTGCAGAACTTATAAAAGTGAGAGATCCCGTGAGCAGTGGGGCATTTTGTCACTATTTTGGGTGCAGCCCTGGCTGGGCCCTTGTGCTGCCCAAGGTGGACCCATTGAGGCCTCCTAATAAATCTCTGCTTTATTCTTGAACTCTGTCTAGTCTCTGTTCTAGGCCAGGCTTAACAAGGCATTAAGGAGAGGTCACAGGAACTCCCCTCAGCCCTGAGCAAAGGGAGGACATGTTTCAGCACAAAGGCAGGGGAACTTTGGGAGATGGTGGCTCTTGACTTTCCTTACAAGATTGTGGGGTTTGGACTGGCTTCAGACAAAGTCAGCAGAGGAGCTAGACACCAAAGCTGGTGTTCTTCCCAGAAGTCAAACTCTGGATGTAGGCATGCCACCCAATGTCCTTTTGGAAATGTGGAACTAATGTTTCTGGCCTCCAGCTGTAGATGCAGGAGGAAACCTTTCTTCCAAAGATCTCTCAGAACCTACCAGGCCCACAGAAATGTTCTGGTTACTTGAGGGTGCAAATGTCAACAGCTGGTTAACTCAAGAGCTTTGTGGTCATGTTGTTTCCTCCCTTTCCACATTCCCTGACAACACTGGCCAGTCTTGCCTCCACCTTGTGCCAACAGCACTATGGAACATCAAGTTACCTGCGGAAAGGGTTGAGGACATTTTCACCAGCCAAGTTGACCACAGCTTCACACAGGGGCAGCCCAGAGTGGGACAGCTCCTCCTAGGCAGGAGTGACAGAGACATCACACATCAGGCCTCCCCTCTGCTCAAGCCTTCCCTGCAAACAAGCAGAGCAGGCTCCCAAGAACTTCAGCCAGTTTCTTCCTGACATTTGCAGAGACAAACATGAATGGATAAGGCTTTGCTTCTTAGAGCTACAGCAGTTACCCATTCCAGTGACTGTGACCCATTTAACACCCAGCAAAAGGACATCCAGAGGAGCCAGACCTCCCTTGGCAGGGTCCCTCCATGCCATGGAAAGCCAGGGCACGCAGCCTGCTTTCTCAGCCCTGTCACATTCCCCCTGCTGTGACCGCTCTCAGCTCATACCCAGCTGATCCGATCCTTGCCCCCTCTTCGCGACACATGGGTCACTTGGTGCCCTCGGCTCCGCAGCAGCTGGGTCAGGGCTCTGCCCACGAAGCCTGTCCCACCACCTGGTGAGAGAGCCAGACAGACAGACCGTCAGGGCTGTGTTCCTGTGCCATCACCCCTCTGCAGCACAGGCGGCCCGTGCCTGGGGCCGCATACCGCAGCACCGCCCGCGCACACGGCCAGCCCCCATACCCGGGGGGGAAGCGGCGGCCTGGCTCCAACCCAGCGGGCAGCACCCACAACCCAGGCCCGCCTGGCCCTTCTCCAAAACTCCGTTCCACTCAACACTCCCGCTCCCTCACGGGACCCGCTCCCTCACGGCCCTCGTTCCCTCAGGCCCCACTCTCTCCGGCTCCCGCTCCCTCAGGGCCTCCGCTCCATCAGGGCCCCCGTTCCCTCACGGGCTCGCTCCCTCACGGCCCCCGCCTCACACCTTCAGACCGCCGCTCTCTCAGGCCACCCCTCCCTCACGGGCCCCGTTCCCTCAGACCTCCGCTCCCTCACGGGCCCCGTTCTCTCTCTGTCCGCCGCTCCCGCTCCCCCAGGCCCGCACTCACCCACCACCACCCGCATGGTCGCGCCGCGCATGCGCCGAGCAGCGCCCCTAACGCGTGCGCCCCGCGCCGCGCACAGCGCCCCCCAGCGGCGCGGAGGCCCTTAAAGGGCCAGCGCATCCTAGCGCCGGGGCCGTGCTCGGGAATGGGCGGCGAACCGGGCTGGAATCGGGCTGGGGACACTGGGGGCGTCCCAGGGCTGAGGGGACACTCAGGGAACGGCCCGGGGCTGAGGGAACACTCGGAGAACGGCCTGGGACCAAGGGGACACTTGGGGAACGGAGCAGAGCGGGGCTGAGGGGACACTCAGGGAACGGCCCGGAGCTCAGGGGACACGCGCGGAGCGGAGCAGCCCGGGGCTGTGGGGACACTTGGGGACCGCCTGGGATTGAGGCGACACTTGGGGAACGGAGCAGAGCGGGGCTGAGGGGACACTCGGGGATCTCCTGGGCCCCTGTGCCTGGCTCGGAGCTGAGCAGGGCAGCACCCGGACACAGCAGCCCGAGGAACTGTCAGGGCACTTGATCAGTTCGCTAAAAGCGCAGGAGTGAACGCCCAGAGAGGCTCTGGCTGCTCCATCCCTGGCAGTGCCCAAGGCCAGGCTGGACAGGACTTGAGCAGCCTGGAACAAGGGAAGGTGTCCCTGCCATGGCAGGGGTGGGGCTGAGTGAGTTTTAGGGCTCCTTTCAACCCAAAACAGTCTTGAAATTCTATGATTCTGTTATTCTATTAAGTGTTTTTAATATTGCTAGTAGAAAACAAAGAATGGTGGAGTTGGGGCTGTTCTCATTGACCCTGAGCCTCCCTTCTCTCTGGCACCCACTTGCATGTCTCCTTGGGGTCATGGGAAAATAAATTCATTCAAGGATGTGATTCTGCCACTGGGCTTGAAATGTCTCTTCTGAGATGCCATGAAGCACACATTGGAGACACAGCCTCCCACCTGCAGGCGGCTGGAGCAGCCTTTGCTTCATGCAGAGTTGCCTGTGTTGTCAGCTCCTTTTAGCTGTGTCCTGTGAGGAACAGAGGGTGACAACAGCCTGTAGGCAAGATCTCTACACACTGGGGGCTCTTCTGGAGCAGGAACAAATGGCAGAGATATTTCCACCTACCTATCCAGCTTAGTCCATCCATCCATCATCCATCCATCCATCATCCATCCATCCATCCATCCATCCATCCATCCATCCATCATCCATCCATCCATCCATCCATCCATCCATCCATCCATCCATCCATCCATCCACCATCCACCCATCCATCCATCATCCATCCATCCATCCATCCATCCATCCATCCATCATCCATCCATCATCCATCCATCCATCCATCCATCCATCCATCATCCATTCCTCATCCATCCATCCATCCATCCATCCATCCATCCATCCATCCATCCATCATCCATCCATCCATCCATCCATCCATCATCCATCCATCCATCATCCATCCATCCATCCATCCATCCATCCATCATCCATCCATCATCCATCCATCATCCATCCATCCATCCATCCATCCATCATCCATCCATCCATCCATCCATCCATCCATCCATCCATCCATCCATCCATCATCCATCCATCCATCCATCCATCCATCATCCATTCCTCATCCATCCATCCATCATCCATCCATCCATCCATCCATCCATCCATCCATCCATCCATCATCCATCCATCCATCCATCCATCCATCCATCCATCCATCCATCATCCATCCATCATCCATCCATCATCCATCCATCCATCATCCATCATCCATCCATCCATCCATCCATCCATCCATCCATCATCCATCCATCCATCCATCCATCCATCCATCCACCATCCATCCATCCATCCATCCATCCATCATCCATCCATCCATCCATCCATCCATCATCCATCCATCCATCCATCCATCCATCCATCCATCCATCATCCATCCATCCATCATCCATCATCCATCCATCCATCCATCCATCCATCCATCATCCATCCATCCATCCATCCATCCATCCATCCACCATCCATCCATCCATCCATCCATCCATCATCCATCCATCCATCCATCCATCCATCATCCATCCATCCATCCATCCATCCATCCATCCATCCATCATCCATCCATCCATCATCCATCATCCATCCATCCATCCATCCATCCATCCATCCATCCATCATCCATCCATCCATCCATCCATCCATCCATCCATCCATCCATCATCCATCCATCCATCATCCATCATCCATCATCCATCCATCCATCCATCCATCCATCCATCCATCCATCCATCCATCCATCCATCCATCCATCATCCATTCCTCATCCATCCATCCATCATCCATCCATCCATCATCCATCCATCCATCCATCCATCCATCCATCCACCATCCATCCATCCATCCATCCATCCATCCATCATCCATCCATCCATCCATCCATCCATCCATCCATCCATCCATCCATCATCCATCCATCCATCCATGTCCATCCATCCATCCATCCATCATCCATCCATCCATCCATCCATCATCCATCCATCATCCATCCCTCCATCCATCCTCCTTCCCCCAACCCCAGTCTGTCACTCACTCACAGAACCATTAAGGTTGGAAAAGACCTCCAGGATTGTTGTGTTTGACTGAACACCACCATGAGCTAAATCATGGCACCAAGTGCCATGTCCAGTTCTTTTTGAGCACTTCCAGGAGTGGTGTCTCCCTTGCTTCACTAAGCAACCACAGCTCTCCTTATCCCTCTGGCCACCAGCTCTATGAAAGTGCCATGTCCTGTGGTTAGGAGAAGAAGAAATGGGTTTTCTGCAAGGAGCCAGCCTGGAAATTTGAGATGTAAGAGTTATTTGCACAGGAAGGCACATCTCTGTGCTTCACTCTTGTCTGACTTAATTTAGCTGTGGATGTTCAGAGTGAGAATGCCTCCACCTGAACTGGCTGTGTTCCAGAAATAAGTGCCAGAATTTGAGTTTGTGTCCTATTTTTACATGTTCAGTACACTTAGGTGTGGCAGCAGATTCTGCTGCCAGAATCTGAGTTTGTGTCCTATTTTACATGTTCAGTACACTTGGGTACTCTTCAATTTGTCCAACCCATCGTGTTAATTATGGCTTTAAAATGCTGGTATCTTTTGAATGGCTATAAGAGGCCCCTAAATTATAGATATATAGGATTGTAAATGTCTAATTATGGTTAAATGAAACCTCACTTTCATCTGCTCTAGAAAAGGAATAAAGCTAGCCAGAGAAGAATAAGAAAAAAAGAGATACTTTTGTTCACAGTAATGTAAAAGAAAATGTCAAAATTGTGTTTCACTGTGATCAGCCATTTAACAGATGAATGGTCTTGACTTACTTAATTGACCTTACTTTTAAATTCTTATTTTTATTCTGGTTTTATGTGTAAGCATCAATGATTTAAGTGGAATAGATGTAAATGTATGAAATAATGTCATAGAAATCAAACATATTGCCCATTGAAGGATATCCTATCAGAAATTGTTTAGTTGAAATAACAATCACTAGAGTGCCATAGATTTGTTTATATACCCTGCTTTTACTGACCATCTAGAAACACAAAAGACTCTTGAAAGCAGGTCCTGATGTCCTTTACCTTACATCCTGTCCTTTATTTTACATTCAGGTCCTGATGTCCTTTATTTTACAGATTGGACACCGTGCTCATTCTTGACTTCAGGAAAGGTGCTTAAAAAACCCTTTTCTTTTAAACTGTTTTTTCAGAGCCCCTTTTACCTCCCTGTTTCGGAGGGTGTAAATGAAAGGGTTCAGCATGGGAATAACCACAGTGTAGAAGATGGAGATGATGTTGCTCTTGCTGGGTGAGGATGCAGCTCCAGGCTGAGCGTACATGAAGAACACTGTCCCAAAGAACAAGCAGATTGTCACCATGTGAGAAGAGCAGGTGGAGAAGGCCTTGTGCCTGCCTTCAGCTGAAGGCATTTGGATGATTGTGGCGATGATATAACCATAGGAGACAAAAACCACCAGGGCAGTGCCCACAATTATTGGTCCACACACAGCCACCATTACGAGCTCATTGACAAGGGTGTTGGAGCAGGAGGTGTGGATCACTGCAGCAACTTCACAGAAGAAGTGATTTATTTCTCTGTGCCCACAGAAGGACAGCCTGAAGGTGAAGCCTGTCTGGATGGTGCAGTTGATGCAGCCTGACAGATAGGAGCCCACCACCATGAGCACACAAAGCCTCCTGCTCATGATGACCTGGTAGAGCAGTGGGTTGCAGACGGCAGTGAAGCGATCGTAAGCCATCACAGCCAGGAAAAAAGCTTCTGTCGTGCCAAAGAGAGAGAAGAAGAACATTTGGGAAGCACAGCCAACGTAGGAAATGCTCCTTCTGCCCAGCAAGAATGCCAGTGCTGCCCTGGGAGTGATGACAGAGGAGTAGCAGATGTCCAAGGTGGACAGGTTCTCCAGGAAGAAATACATTGGGCTGTGCAGGTTGGGGTCCATCCTGATGATGAGGATCATGCAGATGTTTCCCACCACAGTGACAAAGTACATTGTGCAGAAGAGAACTGAGAGAAGAACTTGGGATCCTGGGTGGGATTTGAACCCCACCAAAATGAACTCACTTATCCTGGTCTGGTTTTCCATCTTTGCTTTCCAAAAGGAAACGAGGATGCAGTGGATTGCAGATAGTTTGCCTGGAGAAGCAATTGTACAAGAAGACAACAATATATGATATCATTATATAAGATATCAATATATATTATATCAATATATATCTCAATATGTGATATCAATATATATGATATCAATATATATGATATCAATATATATCTCAATATGTGATATCAATACATATGATATCAATACATATGATATCAATACATATGATATCAATATATATCTCAATATGTGATATCAATATATATATATGATATATGAAACATAAGAAATATAAGTTAATAAAATTAATGCTCATGATAAATTATATGTATTTATTATAATTATTATATAATTATATGTACAATTATATAAAATGATAGAAAATAACATTTTAGTATTTAAAATATTAATATAATGTAAACAATATTTATAACTATAATATTATAAGAATTATTAATTAGATATAATTAATTAAAATAATATAGAAGATATTAACATAATCATTCATATTAGTAATAAATATAAATAACAAATTCATATATATCAATATTTTTATAATAATTATGATTGATATATAATGTAATATATTTTATATAGTATATACCATAATATATTAATTATATTATATTTATATTATTATAAAATATTTATTAATTAATAAATTAAATGGGATATGGAAAAAAGTATAAAATTTATTGATATATCATATCTGCAGATTTTTGTCAACTATTACAGGGTAATTTGTAAGCTAATAATCCTGTTATATTATCTTCAGTATAAAGAAACATTCTGCATGCAGCTTATCCAACCTATTTTAATTTAATAAACTTTACAACCAACTAGGAACAGACATTTCATTCTACAGTTGAAGACCTATTTCAGATTTAACTGGCAGAAAAAAATTTCACCCTAAGATTGCAACTAACCCACACGATTACTCTTCCCTAAACAAAAGAACCAGGAAAAATGCTACTTCAGATGATGCAAAACAATTGAAAATATGAGACAAGAAATGTATTAATGTAGATAATTGTTTAAAAAAATCCAAGTCTATTATTTTTTATAAAGCTGAGTGGCAGAAATGGTATTTTATTTGCTTTGCTGTCATTTCCATTAGATCCTTTTTCTTAACCAGCATGTACCTAATCTTTTAAAAGCATTGAATTAATTTTTAACAATTTCTCCAGCTTTCCCTCCATGGTCCTTGAAATGCAACCTCACCTCTAGGTACCCTCAGAAGGTATTTAATATATTTAATCCTTTGTTCTATTTAATCCTTTGTTCTTATTTACCCACGAGTCTTAGGAAAGGGAAATAAATTTGGAGAAAGAATTTCTCTTTGCATAACTTTGCTCATCAAATATTTTTGCTACTTTTCCTGGGGATTTTTGTGTGCAGAGAGCTCAGGTTTAGGCAGTCAGCTCAAGCATCCAGTCAAAGCCTTTTCAAGCTTGTTGGGATTGTTTCACAATCCCTAAAGCTTCCCATATTGTCAAAAGGGAGAAATAGATGCATCCACATTGTGATTCTTCTAGTCTCACCCTGCCTCTTCAAAACAGGGGAAAAACTGTCCCTTAGAAGTAGCTGGTTCTGATAAAAAAATTAATAAAGCCAGCCAGAAGAGAATAAGAAAAAAAGAGATACTTTTGTCCACAATAATGTAAAAGAAAACATCAAAATCCTGTGTCATTGTCATCAGCCATTTAACAGATGGGTGGTCTTGGCTTATGCCATTGACCTTATTTTTAAATTCTTATTTTTGTTCTGGTTTTATGTGTAAGTGTCAATGGTTTAAATGTAGTAGGTGTAAACTTATGAAATATAATTTCATAGAAATCAAGCATATTGTCCATTGAAGGATATCCTACATCCTATCCAAAACTGTTGTGTTGAAATAACAATTACTACTGCTTTAAGACAATGCTTTTTTAAAGAGGGTAACAAACACCTCAGCTAAGAAGGAAGATGCTGGAGATACTTTTTAGCCAGTGAAAAAGGAAGATTTTTGATTCACCTGAGAAGTCTCTGGATCTGTCTGCCCCTTGGTTGATCAAACAGAAAGTCTAGAATGCAGACACATTAAAAACTGGCTTCCTGATAATGTCCTTAATTTCCAGAAAAACTAACTGTATACATAAGCCCTGATTACTACATTCTATATAATGAAAAAAAAGAGCAAACAGAAACTTTTAATCCAGTTCTGTCACCACAATTAACAAAGCAAAGCTCAGATTTCCCACCCCACAATACACACATACCTTGCAGTACAGTTATTAAAGCCAGGTTTGGTTTTTTTTGGAATTCAGGTTTCTTGAACACATTGCCAAAAAATACTGAACATTTTTTCTACTCAGCTGATTTTTCTCTTGTAACCAATACATCACTGGCCTTTCCTCTGACTGCTTCTAAGAGCATTCTCCCTAGCATGTTGCTTATATATACTTTAATAAGTGTACATAAAAAACACCAGGGATTCAGTTTCCAGAGTCCTGGACCTTCACAGCAGACATCTGAAATCTCAAATGAGATATTTTTCCCTTGTGCCATTTTCCTTTGCCTGCAAAATAAGAAAAATATAAGGAATAAAATAACAAACACAAACCATAAAGTGTAAAGCTCTTTCTGTGTGTCTTCTGCCCCTACTTTTTTCTCTGCTTCTTATGCAGAACCCTTCCTGCCCCTTGTAGATTTTTTTTTTTTTCTGCTAAACAAAACACTGTGGACCTAATCAAGACCTCATTAACCATTAGAATCTGCTTCCTTGTGTTGTAGTTGAGACAGAGACAACACAAAGCCACACACTCCATTTTCAGAAGGCTTCAAACTGGTTTTATTATAGCTTCAAACTGGTTTTATTATAGCCTGCATGCTTTTTATATATTCTTACAAAGCTCATAAGTTTACACTTTACTCATTGGTCACCAGAGACAAACAAAGTGTTCATAGGTACAGGCAGTTGATGTTTCTCTTATTTATCCTTCTTTCTTTCTTGGTTTCTGTGTCAGCAGCCTTGGTAGGAAATTCTTTCAGGGGTAAACATGGATCTTCTTCTCAAGCTGCTCTGTGGCTCACAGAAGTCCCTGTAAAACCTCTTCCAGATTATTAAAATAGAACAGACACCCTTGCCTTCTCCCCAGGCAATAATGCTTCTTTTCTCTGAACAAAAGCAAGTTTTCACACCATGTGTTCTCTTCTCTGCCTCCAGGAGTGCACTCACCTCTGACACTGAGCAGTCTGGTCCAGGTGAGGGCCCAGCCTCTAAGGGAACCCTGCTCTGGGGTGAGCAATCACCCCAGGAGGGGAAAATATCTCCCAGCTCCTGTTTGGGTATCTCACACACCCAGGGCATGGCTGCTTTCCAAAAAGCAAACTCGCATTCTTCTCAGCACTGGAGTGTCACATTCAGTTACAGCAAACTATATTCAATTTTCTTTGTTTTGGCATGTGGTTTTAAATAAATCTGCATGAAATAGATGTTTCTATTCTTGATATAACGGCTTCCCAAATGTTGTGAGTGACAATTGATCAGTGTCTTCTAAACCCAGACTCTCTCACATTTGCATACATTCCTATCAGTATATCTTATCTGCAGGAAGAGAGTGAGATTAAGAGAAAAGGAAAGTTTCTCAAAAGCTGAGAGTGGACTTAGTTTTGCCTTCTTTACTTGTGGGTAGTGACTTATTTGCAGTACTTTAAAGGTACTTGACTTTCTGAAAGTGTTTATTAGGAAAACTTCCAGAAATAAGCCTAGATGCAAGAGGGAACTTGCTTTCTCAAAAGGTTTCTGTAAGACTTTTCTGTATTCTCTCCTTCCCTAAGGAACCCCTGTTGAACAGGTTATGAATTATTTGTTTCAGGTTATCTAAGAATATTATTAATAGTTTACATAAAGCCCATAATAATTGGATGGTAATCCTCTTCACAGTGTATTTGAAGGATTTCCCTGACATTATCTCAAAACAATCACTTCAGATCAGTGCTTTAAAACCAGTCAATGTGTGTAGAGAAATCACTGCATTAAAGGAACTTCAAAACTTGCAAAATTTCAATTAAAAACTCATGAAGGAGTTGTGGAGCTGAGACAGAGGCCAAGTGACAATGCAGCTGTAGCATGTGAATATTCACATTATACCTTCTCTAATGCCATATTAGAAACATTTTCTTCTTCAGAGGATGGTCCCTTTTATCCTACACCAGAAATCTAAGAATATTACAATTATCCATCCTTTTCTGCTGCCTATTTCTCTCAAGGGATAATCACAAAATCTTGGACTAAATAAATCACATCTAGCTGATTTTCACATGCATTTTACTGTGTTTTCTGGACTCTATTCCATCTAGAGCAAACAAATCTGGGCTTTATTTTCCAGCATTTCCAAACACCTTTAAAAACAGAGCAGTCATTCAGCTGGAGACTTTTAAGAAAGGGTGACAGCATAGATTCTTAGGGGGAAAACAAGCAAAAAAACCCCAAACCCACACATCTCATGTCAAAACCATAGTATATACATAAATATATCAAGGTTTAGTTCAAGAAATATGAGCAGTGGTTGCATGAATTAAAGTTTGGACCTCCTGACTTCATCTCCTCAGCGCTCCCAGGGGATCTTCATGAGCAAAGCCCCTTCTGTGGGACTCTCCAGTTGATTTCTTTGGTGTCTCTTCTGCAAGTAAAAGTCTTCCTCATGGCAACCCTGATTTCCTTGTTTCTAAGGCAGTATATGAGAGGGTTCAGAAGTGGCACAACCACCGTGTACAGGACTGACACCAGCTTGTTGGCACGGTAGGTGTACATGAGCTTGGGGTGGGCGTAGGTGAAAAGAGTGGTGGAGTAGAACAAAATCACCACGGCCAGGTGGGAGCTGCAGGTGGAAAAAGCCTTTTGCCTCCCCTGGGAAGAAGGAATCTTCAGCACAGTGATCAGGATGCAGATGTAGGAGGCCAGCACAGCACACAGAGGCAGCATGATGACCAGCAGAGCCAAGGTGAAGTCCACGAGCTCGGCCAAAGAGGAATCGCTGCAGGAGATGTTCAGGAGGGGGGAAATGTCGCAGAAATAATGATGGATTTTGTCCACATCACAGAATGAGAGCCTGGCTATAAAGCTCAGCTTGATGGAGGAGGTGGTCAAGCCACACATCCAACAGGCAGCCACCAGCTGGGCACAGAGCTTGTGGCTCATGAAGAGGGGGTACCTGAGGGGTTTGCAGATGGCCACAAGGCGGTCAGAGGCCATCGCGGCCAGCAGAACGTACTCAGTGCAAACAAGAGTCACAAAGAAATGCAGCTGTGCCATGCAGCCCTGGAATGAAATCCTTTTGTCACGAGACAGGACATCTGTGATCATCTTTGGCTCAATGACAGAGACATAGCAGATCTCTAAGAAAGACAGATTCCCTAGGAAGAAATACATGGGTTTTTGCAGGCTGTGGTTATTTCGGATGGCGAGAATGATAAGGAAGTTTTCCAACACAGTTAATAAATAAGCCAGAAGTAAAGCAGAGAAGAGAAGCAGCTGCAGTTCGCCAGTGGTTGGAAAACCCAGGAGAATGAAATACAGGACTTTGGTTTCATTCCTCCCACCCATTCTGCAGAAGAAAGATGAACCTTATCCACCTGCAATAAATTGATACAAGGACACCTGAATACCAGGCTTAAATTCATAGCCATAAGTTACACCACCACTTAAAGACTCTGTAAAAGCTCAGTCATTTTTTTTGGCTGGGTTTTTAGAAATGAACTTTGTGAAATTTATCTGCTCAATTCAGAATGTTTCATTTTAAAAATTAAAGCATCCTTTTTAATTTACATTTCATTGAGATAAATATACATTACAAAACTTTGTGAAATTTATGTGCTCAATTCAGAATGTTTCATTTTAAAAATTAAAGCATGCTTTTAAATTTACATTTCATGGAGATAAATATACATTACAAATGTACATTTCATGGAGATAAATATACATTACAAATCTCACCTTAGACAAATAATGACTGATGCTAATATATTTTTCATCCAGTATAAAGAAGTGACAGGTCATGAGCTTATAGACAGACATTCACATTTCCAATGCTTTAGTTTCTACATCTAAGCATTTCTGAAGTTATATTTTATATTTTCCAGGAACTCTAAGAGAAGTGTGAAGCACCATAAGCCTATATTCATTTTTAAAATAAAAAACCTCTCCAAACACACCTGAAGGAGCCCACTAGAGGTTTCTGTATCTGGCTCTGAGCACACTTACATCCACACAAACCTATTGAGATGGTACACAGAGATCTCAGATACAGCAGAAGTGCAAGCAAATTCCAATTCTAGGTCTGGTTTGTTTGCAGCTAACTGAGATTAATCCTTCAAAAAGAAGAGTGGCTCAGCCTGTGCTGCTAAAAACAAAACTGTCCTCAACCTTCTGTAGTGGGAATCCAGTGGTCCTGCAGAATGTGATCAGTAGGGTACAGCTGGATGTGGACTGATATGTCAGTGCTGTGATTTATACCAGCACAGAGAAATCAACTCTTTATTTACCTGTGGTGTCTCAGGAGGTCTGATTCAGAAATTGTAGCAGCCTCCCAATGGAAGCAATCACAGAAAGAGGAGGGATGTTATTGTTTCCTCTGTGATTCCATGCAGGGCAGAAGAAACTCCGAAGGTTTTTTTCCTGAGACACTGAACAATGAAAGAATAGCAGCTGTTGTCTGCTCATTTTTATAGGGCAGAGGAAAGTAAAAACACACCCTGAGGCAGAGGATATGGCAGTCTTTGACCAAAATGTAACCTAGAAAAATATTTTAGTGCCCTAATCTAAATCAGTGACCTTAACTGATAATCACATTTGGAGTGAGTGATTTTGGATAAGTGTAGTTTCACCCACACTGGAGTTATGTGTACAATCTTCAGAGGCACAAATAGCCAAGCTATGCATTTTCTGAATTTTATAATACACTGCAAATATGTTCAGGGCAAAAGGAGGATCAGAGTTAACATTGATCTGTCCCCTGATGAGGTCAGCTGCCTCCCAAACAGAGCTGAGGAGCTGCTGCAGGACTCTGTAGCATGAAGAGTACAAAACCTGATGTGGTCCCCTCCATGCTGCCAGGGGGGAGCAGCTGTTTGTAAAACCTCCCTCCACTTGGTCTCATATTAATTAGATATCTTCCTTAAGCCAGAACCATGACTAAAATTACATTCATACAGTGAGAATATTGGGAGTTTAACATCTAGGAGAGCTGGAATTACAGCAGTTATTTGGCTGTTGGGGCATAGTTTGATTTATTTTGCAAATATGTAAGAATCTAGTGACATTTGACATACCCTATGGTGTGCTGCTGAATTCTAACTTCTGGCCAAAGCCACATGTGCATGCTCAGGAATGTAAGGGCATCTCATGAAGACAACTTTAAAATAATGTCAGTGCATGGAGAAGGGAGAGTAGTGTTAGTTCTTACCTCATTTCTGTTAGGCTGGTGAGGGTCCAACTACCATGGACCAATTTTGGGATCCCTGCAATTCAAGGAAAATGTGGATGAACTAGAGAGGTGCTTACCAAGGCCTGCTAGGATGTGAAGATATGACTCAGGGTATATGAAGCATGAAAAGTTATTGGGTTTGCTCAGTATGGGGTTTTGGAGGCTGTGCTGTGGTCTAACAGTGACAAGCTATAAAAAGGGGATAAAAACAATGATTTGCAACTCAGTAGCTGCTATTTAGGCCATTAGATGTGAGGTCAGAGCAGTGCTTAAGCAGCTTCTCTGAGAGATTTTAGTACCTCTGACATTTTCAGCTCTCAGCTAGACCAAGGCACAGCTGATGTAACAGAGACATGGGCAGAGTTGTGCTATAAAAATATAAATTATAAATATATTCACATGTGGAATAGCGCACCCAGCTCTTGGCTCCCCAGTGAAGAGTGACATGGATCATGTGCAGAGCATCCATTCCCTGGATAGAACTGAACATATTGCTTAAGGTTGAAATCTGCTCTGTGGGTACCTACAGCCAAATTCACTTCCCTAAACATCCATTTCTGTTGGATTCCACAGACTTTTCCATTTAACATCCAGATCAAAGAATCATACAAAAACTTGGGTTGGAAAAACAGCTTTAATTCCAGAATATATTAACTCACTCTGCTGTCACAAACATATTTCAGAGTGGTCAGGTTTTTCAGGGACTTGTCAAGTCAAGCTTTGCAAAGCTCAGAGATTTCATGACCTTTCTGGGGCTGTGTTGTGGTGCTTCATCACTCTATCTTATCTAAATTTAATTGGTTGGAACAAGTTCCTGTTGCTTTTGTCTTTTCAGTCATGCCCAATTAAGAATTGCCTCTATCTCCTCTCTAACCCTCTTCAGGTGGTGGCAGACTGCAGCTAAAAACCTCCTCAACGTGGTCTTTTCCAGACTTAAAATACTGCTCCCATCTGTCTCTCTTTGTGTGCTCCCACCCTTCTGTCATTTGGTAACTCTCTGCTGGAATGTCCATTTTGTCCTTCTCCTAGAGGGAAGTGCCAAACTGGACACAGTAATGTTGGTGTAATCCTGGGTAACAAACAGAGCCCAGGATCATTTACCACCAGGCCTGCTGGTGCAAGATTTTGTGTCTGTGTGTTAAATTACCTTCAAATTCTTCCTGACCCTCTCCTTTGAATGTTCCTTTAGCAAAGATCTGTGTTTAGGCTACTGATTGTTCTCTCAGTGCTTGTATCTCCTTAAGTAATGTAGAAGGACCACAGGAAAATAACATTTAAAAATCAGGAGGCTCATTTAGCATTTAAAATGGAAATTGAATGATGCAAATTAACTCTCTTCCTCAAAAGTAAATGTTTGGTTTCTGAATCTGAGCTACTTCCCAAAGTTTTATTTGAAGTTAATGAAGAAGAAACTTCTCAGTGGTGGTTCATGGTCTCCTATCACAGCTATCTAAAGTGACTGGTTTTATCTGAATTACTGAAGTTCCCATCCTTGTTCCCATGAAGAAAGTTGACCTAACTGTTTATTTGGTGTCTCAAGTTCTTGAATCCTAGTTTCGTATTTAGTTGAATCAAGGTCAGAATGCAATTTTATTCTTTGATGCATACAAAAAAAATACATTCAGAGAAGACAATTATGTTTATTGTCTTTTCCACTCCTCGGGAATGATGAGTGATGTGTTCAGTTAGAAAAACCTTTTACATTCACATAGACTCAGAGATTTTAGCTGAACATGCAGATTAACTCCAATAACCAATAACTGGAGAACCCCAATAACCCTTTCTGTCAAAGCAAAAATCTTATTAGGTTTTCATAGGATTCAGACACATTCAGCTGGAAGATCATCTCCCAAGCATTCATTAGTGATCAAAGGCAGAAACTCTGGAGAGAGCAGTCCTGCTACACAAGACCTTCAGTAAAGTGTCCTTCACCTCCTGGTTCCTCAGGCAGTAAATGCATGGGTTTAGCATTGGGGTGACAATGGTGTAAATGATGGAAACCAGCTTGTTGAGATCCCTGGAGCCTGCGCTCCTGGGCCTCGCGTACACGAACAGAGTGGCTGAGAAGAAAATGATGACCACAGCCAGGTGAGAAGCACATGTGGAGAAGGCTTTCTTCCTGTTCTGAGCCTTGGGGATGAGCAAAACAGTTCTGATTATGCAGGTGTAAGAAACGATGATGACAGAGAGGGGGATCAACAGAGTAAACAAGGCCGAGATGAAATCCACCGTCTCGGCGAGGCGCCGCTGGGCGCACGAGAGGTTGAGCAGCGGGCTGATGTCACAGAAGAAGTGGTTGATGACCCCAGAGCCACAGAAGGAGAGCTGGGAAATGAAGGAGACCTTGAGCACAGCTATGAGGAAGCCGAGCAGCCAGGAGGCCGTGGCCAGCTGCAGGCAGGCCCTGTGGCCCATGGCGAGGGCGTAGTGCAGCGGGGCGCAGATGGCCATGTAGCGGTCGTAGGCCATGGCAGCCAGCAGGACACACTCCGTGCACACCAGGGCGATGAAAAAGTACAGCTGGGCCATGCAGCTCGTGAGGGAAATGTTCTTGTTCCTCACCACCAAGGTGAGCAGCAGCTTAGGAACGGTGACTGAGATGTAGCAGGCCTCAAGGAAAGCGAGGTGGCCCAGGAAAAAGTACATGGGCTTGTGGAGCTGGGGGTGGGTGATGATCAGAGTGATGATGACCATGTTCTCGGTGACAGTCAGCAAATACACAGCCAGGAAAATGACAAACAGCACAGCCTGCAGCTCTCTGCTGGTGGGGAATCCCAGGAGGATGAACTCATGGATGTGGGTATCATTTTCTTGTGCCATGATGACCTTGAAGACATGGAATGTTGTGGTATTTACATTTTCTAAGAAATCCCTTTGCTCAGCATTTTTCTCCTGAGAAGCTGAGAAGCCTCAGAGAAAAAGGAAAACAATTATTATTTTATCTGCTTCTCCTGTGTTTTGCTCATCTGGAATGTGTTTGGAAATTGTTTACTCACAGGTGATTGTTTCATTGGATTCTGGTGTGAGTTGTTTTGACTCATTGGCCAATCAGTGCCAAGCTGTGTCGAGACTCTAAAAAGAATGATGAGTTTTCATTATTATCTTTTTAGCATTTGGTAAGTATACTTCCTGTACAATAATATGATATGATATGATATCATATGATATAATAATATAATATAATATAATATAATATAATATAATATAATATAATATAATATAATATAATATAATATAATATAATATAATATAATATAATATAATATAATATAATATAATATAATATAATATAATATAATATAATATAAGCCTTCTGAGAACATGGACTCAGATTCATCATTCCTCCCTACCACGAAAATCCCTGCAAATACAGTAGAATGTATGAGGAGCAAAAAGGAAAGAAATAAGGGAACATTTTGTATTATCTCCCCCAAGCATCCTCTTCACGCCTGACTTTCAAATATACAGTTTAACTAGACATTCCACACCAGTTATTTAATTGACATTCCTTATTATTTAACCATTCCTTATTATTTAACTTCTGATTTTATTTTTTTTTTGTGGCCTACAGCAGGATTGGTGATTCAGATCCTGCCTCCAAGAAAATATTTGGGCTTCACTGATTTCTTCACAGACCTTATCCTCACTTAAAACACAGTCAGAGGGGAAGAGACAACATTATTAAATGTGTATTTGATCTCAGTTTGAGCTACCCCCCAGACAAGCACAGTCCTGCACTCATGCACAGCAAACTTGGCTTGAGCTGTTTCACATCTCCCTTGCTCCTGAATATTTGCAGAAGAAAATAAGTGTTTGTTCTCCCACACAGAGCACTTTCAATAAGTTTGCTAGGGTTAAGGGATTTATGGATTTGGGGTTTTCTTTCGAAATTGGGAAGGACCTGTGCAGCTGAAAGTTTCTCTCATTTTCAATGGATTGACTAAAATAGGCCACTTCTCCCCCAGATAACAGTTTTTACATAGTTTTAGACTACAATAATTACAGTAGCCATCCATCATTTCTCTTTTGCATTAATTGATAGAATTAATCCTAATTTTTCACAAAATACCTGAAGTTTGATGTTTATGCCTCTTATTTCCGCTTCTTAGGGAAGATTTCAAACAACTTTTTTTTATCTATTCCTGCACATTGCTATCCAATACTCAACTGACTTTCTTGAATGATATTCAGTATTTGTTATTCACAAAATATTTTTCATATAAAACATTAAGAGAAAAAAATCCATTTATGTCCTGAAGAGAAGGAAATATCTATTTTTGTGGTATCATTATTCATTTGTCTTTGAGCTTCAAAATATTTATTTCAAATTAGGATTTTTCTCTTTCATATGGATAATCTGTGTAGAATCAATCTGATTACATAATTACTTATTTCATTACAAGTGCATCACTGCTTCCAGATAATAAAGTGACAGAATACTAAATACAATTTCATTTTTAAGGGTGGCTTTCACATCTCCCAGCCTTCCATGAGATTTAAGCTGTGGTAAATTCTGACAGGAAAGGCAGGTAACTCATTTTCCAGTGTAGCCAGTAGAGATTCAAGCAATACAAGGGAAAAACCTAATTTAAGTGATTTAGCATGTTGTACAATACAAACCATAATTGAAAAGTGCCTGAAGCAAAAGGATATGAAAAAGAGAAAAGAAAAATTATAGTTCCCCATTCTATTATAGGCTTTAAAAATTCCAGATCTACTTTAAAGTACCTTAGAATATTGACTGGCACTAATTTGATTTTAAATTAAAAGAATTTAAAGTGTCAGAATTGACTGACACTACTTTTAATTTTAAAAGGGTGATTAACTGGAGCATTTCAGGTTCCTGCCCTCAACTAACAGATCACTCTCAGGTGGCACAGAAAGAAAATTTCCATGTTTCAAGAATGAAGCTTTTCAATGTAAAAATAATGATGATTTTTTTACATTCTAGTCCACTGAAAGTAGAATAGAAATGCCTTTTTTTACCACCTAAACATGCTCAGAAGCACTGCTATTGCATAGAAAACACAGAGAGTGAGGGAAAGGTTATATTTAACTTATACTCTCAACAGAGGTTGTAAGATTTTTAAAAGCACATAAAGTACAATAAGAAATTTCCATATTTCTGGTCTTTTATTCTGTTAAATCCAGCTCTGCTTTCCTTTCCAAGCAATCCCTCTCTCTTCTCTCTCACACTTTAACAAACATGCCCATGTTTCTCTTGAAAAGTGCTCACAGAATCCCAGAATCACAGAATCAGAGAATCCTAGAGGGTTTTGGGTTGGAATAATTTTAGAGCCCATCCCAACCCACCCCTGCCATGGCAGGGACACCTTCCACCATCCCAGGCTGCTCCAAGCCCCGTCCAACCTGACCTTGGGCACTTCCAGGGATCCAGGGGCAGCCCCAGCTGCTCTGGGCACCTGTGCCAGGGCCTGCCCACCCTGCCAGGGAAGAATTTCATTCCAATATCTAACCTAAACTCACTCCTTTTCAGTTTGAAGCCATTCCCCCTTGTCCTGCTCCAATTCCTGATAAAAACTGGGGATGCCATTTCCAAGACACTCACAACTTATCTTGGAATTCTTAGAGCCCAGGTGAGATCAGATGAGAAGAAACACCTCTAACAAACCTAAAGAAAAAGAAATTAAAGGCTTTTTGTATCATATCTATGTTTTTCTCTCCTCCATTTAGCTAAACCTTACCCCTGTGCTGTTCTGCTTCTCTCCAGTGGCTGGAAGCTGCTTTGTTGGTGGCTGCTTTGTTAGAAGCAGAGAGCACAAACAGTTCCTGCAGGCTTTTGTCACTTCAGCTGAGCAGGGGATTTCCCAGGATGCTAAAATATCTCCCAGTACATTATCCTTCAAAGCCCCAGAGAGCTGGGAACAGAATTAGAGGGAACAATTTCCCCTCTTTTTTCTAAACATCATGGAAGGTGTTGCTCTGCTGCTGTTGGTTGTTTGCTTGTTAATTTTTTTATGTGCTAACTATTGTAGAACTATTCTTTTTTTTTTTCTCCCTTCTCCCAAGTCAGTGCTGTCTGTGTGACAAGGCATCAGAGCAGAGCTCAGGACATTTGTACCTTGCTGGTGGCTCATGATGGGGAGCTCTGACCAAACTCTTCACTCATCAGTGCTTTAGTTTCTCCATACATTAAATTGTGGAAGAGGTTTTACAGCAACTTCTGTGAGCCAGAGAGCAGCTGGATCAGAGGATCCATGTTTACCCCTGAAAGAATTTCCTACCAAGGTCACTGACACAGAAACCAAGAAAGAAAGAAGGAGAAATAAGAGAAACTTCAACTGCCTGTTCTAAACCTCATGGAAGGTGTTGCTCTGCTGCTGTTGGTTGTTTGCTTGTTAATTTTTTTATGTGCTAACTATTGTAGAACTATTCTTTTTTTTTTTTCTCCCTTCTCCCAAGCCACTGCTGTCTGTGTGACAAGGCATCAGAGCAGAACTCAGGATATTTGTACTTTCCTGGTAGCTCATGATGGGGAGCTCTGACCAGTCAAACTCTTCACTTATCAGTGCCTTAGTTTCTCTGTACATTAAATTGTGGAAGAGGTTTTACAGCAACTTCTGTGAGCCAGAGAGGAGTTTGAGAAGAGGATCCATGTTTACCCCTGAAAGAATTTCCTACCAAGGTCACTGACACAGAAACCAAGAGAGAAAGAAGGAGAAATAAGAGAAACATCAACTGCCTGTTCCAATGAGCACTTTGTTTGTCTCTGGTGACCAATGAGTAAAGTGTAAACTTATGAGCTTTGTAAGAATGTACAAAAAGCATCCAGGCTATAATAAAAAGAGCTGAAGCCTTCTGAAAATAGAGTGTGTTGCTTTGTGTTGTCTCTGTCTCAGCTATGAAATTAAATTATTATTGCACTGGTGTTGACTATTACTTGAGGTTCCACAGAGACAGTACTCAAGAATTAAGTATCAATAATATTTTAGGTGTGAAAGCCACCACTCAGAGGGGAAATCCAACTCCTTGAACGTGCCTCCAGCTTAGAGTGGGATACAGCCCAGAGAGAAGACACCCAAACATTTAATAAACACCTATATCCAATCAATAAAACCACTTTCATCCCCTTAATTTTGTCTTTTAGGTAACCCACAAATGTTTCAGTGTCAGAGAATAACTGGCTGCTGCAGGTTTCTTGTTGTTTCCCCATTGCTCAGGTGACAGCACTCCCACAAAAGGTGAGGATTTGGGTGGAGGTTCCTGCTGGCCCCGAGCCCAGGGCTGACACACACAGGAGGATCTGGGAGCTGGTTCTGGTTCAGCAGGGCTGGGAGCAGCAGAGAACAGCAGCTGCTGGGGTGTGAGCATTGGCAGAAACACAGGTAAGTGCTGGAACCCTGAGAATTTCAGAGTTTCTGTGCTGCCAGGCACTGAGCCCCAGGAGAACTCTGCATTGACCTGAGGCCATGGAGAAGCTTCCAAAATGGAGTGACAGAACTGGGATTGTGGGTGTGAAGTTTGAGTAGAAGTGTGCGACACCACAGGGTGGAAAACTTAGAGTCTGGGGTTTGTGAATATAGTAATAAATAAAGAGCAAGATGGAGGTTTTATGGTGGTGGCTGGTCCTTCTTCTCCTCCTCCTTTCTCCTCCCTCTTTCTTCTTCTCCTTCTTTCTTCTTCACCTTTCTCCTCCTTCACCTTCTCCTTCTTTCTTTCTTCTCCTTCTTTCTTTCTTCTCCTTCTTTCTTTCTTCTCCTTTCTTTGTCCTCCTTCTTTCTTCTCCTCCGTCTTTCTTCTCCTCCTTCTTTCTCCTCCTCCTTTCTCCTCCTTCTTTCTTCTTCTTCTTTCTTCTTCTCCTTTCTCCTCCTTCACCTTCTCCTTCTTTCTTTCTTTCTTCTCCTTCTTTCTTTCTTCTCTTTTCTTTCTCCTCTTTCTTTCTTTCTTTCTTTCTTTCTTTCTTTCTTTCTTTCTTTCTTTCTTTCTTTCTTTCTTTCTTTCTTTCTTTCTTTCTTTCTTTCTTTCTTTCTTTCTTTCTTTCTTTCTTCCTCCTTCTTTCTTCTCCTCCTTCTTTCTCCTCCTTTCTTCTTCTCTTTCTTCTTCTCCTTCACCTTCTCCCCCTTCTCCTCCTTCACCTTCTCCTCCTTCTGCCTCTTCTTCTCCTCCTTCCCTTTTCCTCCTTCTCCTTCTTCTCCTCTTTCCCTTTTCCTCCTCCTCCTTCTCCTTCTTCTCCTCCTTCACCTTCTCCTTCTTCTCCATGGGTTTGGGTGGTTTTGTGTAATTGGATCAAAAAATCCACATTGTGGGCCACAACTGGTTGGTTATTGGGTTAAAAGTAAAAATAATTGAGGTGTCATTTCTTAATTGGGTAAGTTTTTTTTTCCCCTAAAAGACCTTGTAGAGAGAGAGATGGGGCCATTTTGTAGCTTGTTAGTGAAATGCTGTAGAACTCATGGCTTGTAAGACTGAAATGTAATAAGAAATTAGGCTGAGAAAGGGGTGACAGCAGGAGGAGATGCTGAAAGCTGGGGATGGTCAATATGGACAAACAGAACGCCCCAAAGTCTTTTCAGAAGGCTGCACAAAGGAAGATGTGGCTGAACCCCAGCTGTGAACAGCCCCACAATGGATGGAAAAGCTGGCCCAGAGAAAAGGAGTGTGTGACCTTCAACTTAGGAAAAGAGTGAGGGGCAGAGTAGGAAACACAAGGAAGCAAGGTCATAAAGGAGAGCTAGACAAAAAAAATAAATAAAATAAAAGAGAGAAAGAAAGAAAGAGAGAAAGAGAGGAAGACAACAGAGAAGGGGGGGAGAGGAAGAAAGAGAAAAGGAAAAAGAAAAGAAAAGAAAAAGGCACTGTCTGGGAAAAAAAAAATAAAACCTGATTCAGAGAAAATCTGAAATGAGAATTATTGCTTTGAACAATTAAAAATGCTTTACTATGCTATTGTAAAATGAGAGCTCAGTGTTGAAAGATGTAGTATGTGTTATAAATACCTAGATGTAAAACTTTCCATCTAGCAAAACTAATTTTTTTCTGTATTATGTCCAAACCTGCAGTGCAAAACAAAACTTACCCAGTATTTAATAACTGCAGTGTTTGCTGCCTTTTTGGTTTTGTGTTTGTTTTGGTTTTTTTCCACTTTGCTCTCAATCCAGAGTTCACAATGGTTTTTTTTTGCAGCACTAAGGAGATGGGAATGACAAAATTACACGGCCTGGCTATTCTAGTGACAGCAGGGATCACTGGTGCAATCTGGTGGGTGTTTAACCTTTGATCATTATTCTCAACAAGAATTTCTTTCTCTTGCCCAGGCTGAGACAGGTTTCTTCTAACTAATGCAGATCCTATGCGAGCATTTACACAAAGCTAAATTCAAAATCCCCTTTTACATTCAAAAGATGAAAATAAGCAAGGTGTGGACTCTTTTAACCTCTTCTATGACATTCTAAAAGTCTGATTAATTATCTCTGTGTATTCCTGTGAGTCCAAATGTGTGTTTTCATGTTTACATCCCACACTTCTGTGCTCCAGACCAGCACAAGGATGCTGGAACTCTGTGCAGTGAATTTAGCTGTGTTTGATTTCGCTGTATTTATTTATCATGGTTGGTTTGAGCCTCCCTTGGTTGTTAAGTTTGCTGCAAGGATTTTTTAGTTGTTTCACTGGACTGTTCATTCTGAAAGTAGATTTTCTTCTTCTAAAATAAGGAACAGAAAGTGTGCATGAACAACCCCTCACCTGGATTTCAGGTATTATCAAGAGTAATATAAAGAAAAAATATATACATATGTATATAAAATTTTATTTATATATATATATATATAATATTCTATATATTTTTATATAATATTCTATATACTTTATATATATAATATTATATATATATATATATATATATATATATATATATATATATATATATATATATAAAATCAAGAATATTTCAAATATTCTTCAATCTACAGAAGTTGTTTCATGGTGGTTGCTTTCATGCCAATATTCAAATCTCAGCACTGATTGGTTTGACTACAAACTCCCAAAAGCTCACTTCCTTTCACACCAGGACAGGTGTGTATTCAGTGCTCTGGAGCCTGAAATCAGAGCAGGTGGGGTTAATTCACAGTTGGCTGGAACAATATTGGAGATCTGTTCCAGTTGGAGGAATTAGGAAAAGTTTTCAGCCACTCTTTCTCCGCAGCAGAGCTTTAAATGCTCAAATGTGAGCACAAATGCTCAAATGCTCACATTTCTGTTTAAAATTACACTGAGATCTCACAGACTGGCCGGAACAAAGTGATGCTGTGAACACCTGGCTTCAGGAGGGAGCTGCAGAGGAGTTCTGGCATCAGCTGAGACCGAGCTCTGCTGCAAAGCACCCACATTTCCTTTGGTGCAAGTAGTCCGGGGCAAATTAAATAAATCATTCACAGATCCTCAGAGCTGATTGACCTGCAGATAACTTTAGGCTAAATTCCTGGGGGAAAAACGCCAATCGCTCGCTTTTAAAATGTTAAAAGTTTAATAGTAATAAAATGGTTAGAAAAATAGGAATGTAATTAGAGTAATAAAAATTTGGACAATTAGGATTTAGGACAATATGAGATAATAAAAACAAAGAGTTACAGACAGTCCGGGTACCTTTTCTGGGCAAAATAAGCCTGAAAAAGGACCCACATTAACAGAGGATTAACCCTTAAAAGCAACAGCCTGTTGCATATTCATACACCTCATCCATGATGCATAAATTCCATTCAAACACAGGATTCTGGCTGGGCAGTGTCAGCTTCTTCCTCTGAATCCTGACTGAGTCTCCAGGACTGAGCAAGGCAGGAATAAGTTCATTTCTTCTGATAATGGAGCAATCAATTCTTTTTCTCTGAAAGATTCAGGTGTCCTGTGGCTGCTGAGTCCTCTCTTTAAAAAGTATCTTCCATAGCACAGTTTCTATTTTAACATTATGTTATAACCTAAAACTCTATTTAACACACTACTTAAGAAAATTAATACAGCATAACTTTCTAACATAACACATAATATTCATTTTAATATTTGCCAAAAGCCAATCATAAAATACAGATTTTTCACACCCTGTCTTGAAACAGCTGAGATTTGCAAATCCTCATCACCACACTGACCCCACAAATGTGTGCTCTGTTAGATTTGTTTTATAGTTTCAGTCACAAAGGAAGTGGAGGAGAGGCTGATTTTTGTTTTTTATCATTGACTCATTGTTTTCCTATCCTGTCCAAGGTACCACTACCCTTTCTCCCCAGCCAGAACTCAGGAACAAAAAGCCTCCCCTGGAGAGGATTCACTCCTGTAAGTTCATCCTGCAAAATAAAAAAGTAATAAAAGAGTTATGGACATGCTGGAGAGTGTCACGGACACATTTCATGAAAAATCCTTTCCTTAGGATCTTTTCTCCTGAGAAGCTGAGAGGCCTCAGGAACAAAATGTAACCAATGGTTATCTGCTGCTGTGGAATGCAACAGGTGGAGCTGGGATTGGGCTCATGTGGTTGTTTCTAATTAATGGCCAATCACAGTCCAACTGTCTCGGACTCTGTCTGAGACTCACAAGATTTTATTATCATTCCTTTCCATTCCTTTCAAGCCTTCTGATGAAATCTTTTCTTCTATCTTTTAGTATAGTTTTAATATATCATTTTCTTTTAATATCACATATATCATAAAATAATAAATCAGCCTTCTGAAACATGGAGTCAGGATTCTCATCTCCCCCCTCATCCTGGGCTCCCTGTGAGCACCCCCACAGGAGAGAGTTCACCAAAGGATCATTCCAGGCCATGAAGACAACACTCACCTAAAAGATTCATTTTTAGGCACCAGATCCATGCCCTGGAAGTGCTGATTCCCATTTTGATGGGAGCCATCCTGCAGGGCCCTGCAGGCTCAGGTTCCTGAGATTTCATATGGGGAAATGGGAATCCATCGATGCAGCTCCCCCAAAACCAAAACCATGCAGTGAAAAAGGAGCTCAATCCCACCTGGTCTGGACACCTGGGAGCTGCTGTCCCTGAACCAGGACCTCATCCAGGTTTCTCTGTATTAATTAAAACAATTTGGGCCCTTTGGCAGATTGTCTGTTCCCTCTGGTTTAGTGTTGCCCACAAACCTGATGAGAAAGAAGAGATTCCAGCCATGGAATTAAAAAAGAGTTTAATCTGGTAGTTCACCAGACTGAAACTTCCTGGGCTTTTAATGCTTGGTTTCATTTAACTGAACCCTATTTTACTATTTTCTTTTTTTTTTTTTAATTATGATTTGCACCTACAAATTACACTTCTTATGAATTCCACTTTTCTTATCCCCACTGCTTTTTTTACTGTGGTTTCCCCTCTTCATCACTTCTTTTAGAACACACACAGTTGTGTAATTCTGTAGAAATGCTGCTCTAAGGAGTGCAGCACATATGGCATGGAGAGAAATAAACTTTAATGCCAGTAAAGCAATATGACAAAAGCAATGCAGTCTTTTTGTAATTAATTTGAAACGTTTGCAGTATGAGAATTTTCATACCACCACCCTAAAAAAAAGAAGTTTATATGGCTAGATGTCCTTCTACATGTGATTCTTTTAATTTCCCTCTGTTAGCCTGTTTAATCTGATACTTTTAGTGAGTGTTTCCACCTTACAGAACCTGTTTTTCCTGGTGGAAAATCTGGGAATCAAGACTGGTGGGTTCCCACTCAGTGACCCATCCACAGGAACCTGCACAAGCAATGAGAATGGAGAGCAGTGACCTCTGCTCTGTGTCCTGTGGACATAAACCTGTCAGAAAAATACAAACTTGGTGCAAAAATATAAACTTGGCCTTACTGGACCAGGCTCTCACTGTGTGGAAGTAAAACTGGATTTTCCAAAGATGCACCAAAGAAAGAGACACGTTGAAAATAATTGTAAAGCTGATTAATTTGCATTCAGCTCTACTTCCACCAGCCTGTTAAATGTAGTTCACATTGTATATGAACTCATATCAATAATAAAATAGTGTTTGTGGTGGAGTCTGGATGCTCACTGACATTGAACCACACAGAGATCTCTTGTGGGGCTCATCTCTCAGAAAAAGAAAATCTGAAACTTCTGTGCCACGATGCCTTTATGCACCTTTTATCTCTCCCTATAGAATATTTCTAATATTTTTTAATTTTCATTTGCAGAAAAGCAGACTTAGATGAAACATCTCTGATGCTTCCATGGTAAGTGCACCTGCTCTGGTACAACGGAATATCATGACCATGAAACAGAAACCATCAAAAACGCATAGATGAAGAATCTGTAATTTGTTACTTTCAGAAAGGAAACCGAGAAATGATGGTGAATGTTGAAAATATTTTGGTTTAATTTTATCTTAATTCAGTTTTTTGCATCCTCTGTCACTACTCAGAAGCTAAAAAGCAAAAGGCCTTGGCTGACATTATTTCTAGTGGTGGCAGTCAGCATCATATATGACGTGTAAATGCCTGTGGAATTAACATTTTGGGTCACTGGGATAAATTATTTTTTGGAATTGTCTATCATAGAGCCATTTGCAGTAGGAAAAACAAAACAAAATAAAAAGTAATAAAAGAGGTATGGACATACTGGAGAGAGTTTGCTAAAGGACCATGAAAGGGCTGGAGCTTGTTTCCTATGAGGGAAGGCTGAGGGAGCTGGGACTGCCCAGCACAGAGCACAGCAATCTCCCATCTGCTCTGCAAAGTGTGGGAACAGAAAAACAGAAACTTACATCTATTTATATGATATCATTTTTCTATTTTTATACATTTTATAAAATATATAGATATATAAATATGAGTAAATAAATTTATTTATATAAATTTATTTATATAAATATATTTATTTATTTATATAAATTTTAGATAACGAATATATTTGTATGTTTACAATTATTATTATATATTATAATATATGCACATATATTATAATATATAGTGTAATATATATTATATAATATATAATATATAATATATATAATAATATTATATATAATATAATATATATTATATATTATATATTATATATTATATGTAATATGTAATATATTATATATGATATATAATATATATAATTATATGTAAAAATACAATACACAGACATTAAGCAGAAAAATCATAAATTTATATTTCTATAGTTGTAGGGGAGAATATGCCTGAAGTAAGGGAGAAACTGGACTGATAAGATGTTGAAGAGTTACATAAAATAAAAAGGGTGTGGTTGGGTAAAATAAGCTGAGAGTTTAGAAGTTATCATAGAAACCAATGTGTGCATGTGAGTTAGAGGCTGACTGAGTAAAAATATCCATAGTGCAGCAGAAGTGAGTAAAGGTGATAGGTTAGAAAAGCAAAATAAACCCTGTGGCAATTGTCTGTTGGGTTAAAAAGTTCTATATTGCCTTGGAACAGAGAACTTGTGACTACTTTGAGCTATGGCTGAATGGTTGCTCCTCTAAAACCTCACATCCCCTGAGACTGATGTTTGTCTGAGCAATAAATCATTCTGAGCTTGAAAATGGTCCCAGCCCTTCCTTTCTATCAGCAATAGCTGACCTTATCAGCAGAGCTGTGAACTCCATTCCCAGTGGGAAGGAGATGTTCTTCTGAGCTAAGCCAGTAAACAACAGCCTGGGAAGCATCAGGGAAATACCTGTCCATCATCCCAAAGGAATCAGGGAGCAAATTAGGGATCTCCTCCTTCTCCTCTTTCCAAAGGAGGAGGAGATCAACAGCCCAGCTGGAGAGTCTCCATCCACACTCAGGAAAGAGCAGAAACCTGGGCTATGATTTAAAGTGAGACTGGAATGATGAATTCACTCTTATATCTGGGTTCGTTTTGATGAATTTCCTGGGCCATCTCAACTCTGCCTTCATTCCCAACCCCTTGCAGGAGAAGGGATGTGCTGGTGCTGACACCATGGCTGGCTCCAATTGTCTGGGAAGGCACCTTCAGCAGGGACATCCTGGATGCTCAATATCTGCAGAAGAACCTGGTCACTGGAGTGGTCACTTTTGCTGTTGAAAAGTATTGGCTTGTCCTTTATTTCTTGTCAAATAGTTAAACCTCTCTGCAGTGCTGCTGGTGGAGACCTGTTGTATCTGCAGGGGATGAAGGCAGGAATGATGAATCTGACTCCATGGTCTCAGAAGGCTCATTTATTACTTTAGAATGCTATTATTATTATTATTATTATTATTATTATTATTATTATTATTATTATTATTATTATTATTATTAATAATAATAATAATAATAATAATAATTGTTATATTTATTATTATATTATTTATATATTCTATTATATATAATATTATTATATATTAATATTATATATTGATTATATTTTATATATTATATATTATATATTATATTATATACTATTACATACTATTACATACATACATACTATATACTATTACATACTATATGATATCATATATTATATATATTATATTATTATTTATATTTATTATGTTTATTATTATATTATTATATTTATTATTATATTATTATAACAATAATAATAATATCTATAGTTTAATATAGTATATAATAATTAATTGTATATATAATTAATTGTTATATATTATATTTAAAAATACTATACTATACTAAAGGATACAGAAAGGATACTTACTGAATGCTAAAAAGATAATAATGAAAACTTGTGACTCTTTCCAGAGTTGGCCCCAATTGCCCAAAGAGTCAAAACAACTCACACCACAGTAATGGTTGCCTCCTACACCAGGTCTCATCAGCTCTTGGAGATCTATTTCACACCCAAGATAGCTCAGCCACCTTTGGAGGCATAAAATCAGCAGGATGGCTTCTGTTGCAGTGGTGGAAATAAAAAGGTTCTAATAAAAGGCAAAATAACAAAGCTCTTTACAGAGAAAAACCCACCAAGTGCAAGAGGTTCTTGCTCCTGGTAAAACACCTCACAAAGGCCATTAGTTTCTTTGTTCTCTTCTTTTTCTAGTAAATTCTGTCCTTCAGTTTGAGGTGAAGTCCCCCAGGTCCTATGAGGTGTCTTCTCACCTAATTGAGGAGAGAAACTTCTGGGCTTGTTTCCTTTTTAAAGGGACAAAAAATAGTTTTGTCACTCTGTCAACAAGGAGCACATTCCTATAACCAGAATCCAATGGAACAATCACCTGTGGGTAAACAATCTCCAAACACATTCCACATGAGCACAACACAGGAGAAGCAAATGAGATGAGAATTGTTTTTCTTTTCTCTGAGGCCTCTCAGCTTCAAAGGAGAAAAACCCTGGGCGAAGGGATTTTTTCACAGAATGTGAATGCCACAGAGCACAAGTGAGAAACATTCCAAAGACTGAATGTGAGCAGCTGTAGACTGGGAGAAATGGGACATTGGCTGGGACATTGCTTGGAATAGGACCAAAAAAAAACCCCTTGGAAATATAACGAGCATTTTGGCCCAGTGAAATAAAAATTATAGCTGCTGCTACATTTCTAAGAAGAAGCTTTCCCTCTATCCTGCACTAAAAAATAGAAAAATTCCATGGAGTTGAGATTTTATTGGGTTTCTGTAAGAGTTTAAAGGTAAAATATTAGCTCTAGTAAAAACATTAATCAAGCTGTTACAGCTTGGGGTAGTTCTTCTTTGAGTTTCTGAGCTATACTCTATACCCTCTATCTCCATTGGCATCTTAGAATAACACAGCAACTTCAGCTAATCAAAACTATTTAATTGATAATTTTGACCCTCTCCTATGAGAACAGGCTGAAAGGGTTGGGGTTGTTGAGCCTGGAGAAGGCTCCAGGCAGAGCTTAGAGCCCCTCCTGTACCTAAATGGGCCATGCAGGAAAGGGGAGAGGGATTTTTTACAAGGCTGGGTGGTGACAGAATGGGGGAGAATGGCTTTAAACTGAAATAAGGCAGTTTTAGATCAGATATTTGGAAGAAATTCCTCACTGTGAGGGTGGGAGGCCCTGGCACAGGGTGCCCAGAGCAGCTGTGGCTGCCCCTGGATCCCTGGAAGTGCCCAAATCCAGGTTGGACAGGGCTTGGAGCACCCTGGGATAGTGGGAGGTGTCCCTGCCCATGGCAGGGGGTGGAATAAAGTGGTCTTTAAGGTCCCTCCCAACACAAACCATTCCATGTTTTCCTGTTGATTCTATGATTTTCTCTAGGAAGTTAAAATATTCCACTGCAGAAAGAGTGCCAGGGAGGGGTGAGAGGAAGTATTTCCATTATGGAGTGACATTAGAGAGCAGCACTGGGTGGAAGGCACCTGTTCTGTGAAAAGCTAAAATGTGAATTTAGTGAAAGCTAAAATGCAAATGTGCAGCAGCATGGGGAAGGTCTGAAGGGCAGCAGCTGTGTTAAATAAAGGGCACTAACATCATAAAAAGGAGCAACAGATAGAAAAAGACAAAGAAAATGAGTTTGAAAAGCTGTCATTCCTCAGCAGGAGGAGCCTCTCCATTCTTTTCCTTTCCATGTCTCTTAGCTATGTCCAGTTCATAGAAGGGTTCGTGAGCTCTGCCAACAAATACTTCCTTGCTGGGCACCCCGTGAACTTCTACCTGTTCACAGACTGTCCTGAGAAGATCTCCCACCTCCAGATGGCCCCTGAGAACCACCTGTTTGTCATCCCTGTCCAGGATGACCCCCGGTGGCAGGACCTCTCCAGGAGCCGCATGGGCATCCTCAGCTCCTACATCCAGAGGCAGTTCCAGCACGAGGTGGATTATCTGTACTCCATGGACATCAATGTCCAGCTCCTGGCACACATCGGCGTGGAGATCATCGATGCCCTGGTGGCCACCATCAGCTCCTGGCAGGTCACCCCACAGCAGGACAACAAAGCCTCTGAGACACAGCCTGGGTCACAATCTGCCGTCCCTGAGGGACAAGGGGACTTCTACTACACCGCCAGCTTCTATGGGGGCAGCGTGGCTGAGGTGTACAAGCTGACCAGAGCCTGCTCTGCAGGGCTGGTGGAGGACAGAGAAAATGGCATTGAGGGTCCCTGGCACCACGAGAGCCACCTCAACAGGTACCTCCTGCAGCACAAACCCACCCGGCTGCTGTCCCCAGAGTACTACTGGGACACAGAGCTGAGCTCCAGCAGCATCCAGGTGAAGAGGATGTGCCCTGTGCACCAGCACAGCCAGAGGCAAGCTCCTCAAACAAAGAGTGCCAGGCCTTTCTTCTTCACAGTGTAAGTCTGGGTGGGAACTCAGCACATCGCTCCCGATGTCCAGAGATGCCAGGAGAACCCTTGGGGGGCTCAGAAATCCTGGAATGTTGCCAGGAGTGTTTGGTGGCTTGATTTTGATCCATCCACAGAAGTGACAGCAGTTTGAGGACATGAGAATCACTTTAGAGTGAAGGGTGTAAAAGGGACACATGAGAATCACTTTAGAGTGAAGGGTGTAAAAGGGACACATTTATAGGGTGAAATATAAACTTTAAGGTTTTTGGTACAGGGGGGTTATGGAGACAAGATGGAGGGATCAGGGCGTGTCTCGTCCTTCTTCTTTCTTCTTCTTGTCTTCCATCTCCTGTGGTGATGTTGGCACTTGGGGATTGGTTCATGGTGAAGGTGCACTTGCCAACATGGGTGAAAAGTATTGGGAAATAAAAGTAAATATCATGTACGTAGATTTTAGTATAAAAAGACACAACCACCCCGTGGGTGGTCAGAGTGCCCTTGGCTGCCTTGCAGGTCAGACCTCTGCTGGGCAGACAGAAAATTTTGTAGATAAGGAACAATAAACAATCTGAAGATGGAAAAGCTGAAGAGTCCAGACTCGTCCTTTGAAACACGTCCACCCAAGAACCGCCCTGCCCGTGTCGGGGCAGAGACAGACAGACAGACAGACAGACAGACTGACCGGACAAGTCTGAAGTTTCTCTCATCTGCTGTTGGGAAGGATGAAAGTTTGACAAGGAAGTCTCACAGATATGTGTGCTTAGCAGAAAGATTTTGGAATGGAGAGTCTGATGAAGGAATAGAGATGGAAGCAAGTTTTGATAGAGAGGAAAAGAATTGCTGAGCCAGTCTCACTGGATAACCAAGGAGGCCAAGGGTATTTTATGTTAGTTCGAAGGGGTTTTTATGAATTAAAGCAAAGGATAAACCCACCCCAAACAAGAAGATGTTTTTACCAAGCAGAAAGAGAGCACAGGCAAACAAGTCAGCAAAGCTGCAAGTAGAAAAAAGGTCTCAGAATTTTCCACTGCACGAAAACTGAAAAACAACTTCTGGCTTAAACTGTGATGTACTGACTGTTAGTGATTGGAGAACAGTAACATGAATATGGTAATTACAGTAGTTATGATAGGCTATAGATAATAGTTAAGGTATAGATTGGTTCTACTGTATGAAGATGCCCAGCAAAGAAAAGTAAATAATGCATTGTGACCAAAAGAAAAGAATATAACGCATTTTAACCAAAAGAAAAGTAAATAATGCATTGTGACCAAAAGAAAAGTATAGAATGTATTTTAACCAAAAGAAAAGTATAGAATGCATTGTGACCAAAACCAAAGGGTCTCCAGGCCTGCCTGCAGCTGGAGCTGACAGCTGTGGGCACAGCTCTGTCACCCACGACCCTGGGCTGCTGTAACCTCTTGGATGGAATAAACTGCATTTTGGATACAATAAACTGCATTTTGGATACAATAAACTGCATTTTGGAGAGCTGCCTGGAGTCCTGCATCTCTCATTTTGGCTCTCACAATCTGCCTCGCGATGGTCATGAAAGGGACACAGATTGGGGACCACTGAAGAAAAAAGACCCTTGTCTGAAATTCTGGCCCTGTTGGAGAAGGTTGCTTGCCAAGGACCCTGAGGCCTGAGCACATTGCTGAGCTGTTGTTCACAGGTGTGTTTGCTGTATGCTACATGAACATGGTGAAAAGGAGGAAATTTTGCGATATTATTCCACGATAGCCCTGGAATTTTTCCCACCTCTCAGCTTGGCTGGACTTCTCCTGAGGTTTTGGGTGGTCCCCACAGAAGACCCCTCGCCTGTTTTCCATCACCATGACAGACAGACTGAGATGGGAGAAGCCTCTCCATCAAAAACCAAGACATGAAGTGTTCCCTATGTGAAAAGACCCCCCCCAAAATCTTTCCAAGGACTGGGACTGAAACCCCCAAGCTGGGGGAGGAGTGAGAGGGAGGAAAGCTGATCAAGGCAGGATGGATGTTGCAGGTGTGAGCAGTGGACCAAGAAGACCAATGGTTCTCATCCACTGCTGAACATGGACTGTGTGCACCCTTCCCAAATGCCATTTTTCCCCAGAAAATACAATAGGCTACTTTTGATTCGAGTTCAAGATTCATCCCCTTCCCCCATCAAAAAAGAGTATAATAAGAGTTGGAATTGATTGGAATTTCTGAGATCTCCCCTGATGTGACCTGCTGAACTCCATCCACATCAAAGGACTTTCCTGGTTCTATGTTTGGTAGCTACATTTGGTACCTTCCTTTCTCTTCCTCCCTTTTTTCCCTTATTTTCCTTTTTCCCCAATTCCTCCCCAAAGCATTTTGCTGTGGTCATTCAACAAAGGTGCATTTGGTTTTGATTATCATTGCAAACCCCTGTGCCGTGCTGGTTTTTTGCACTCTGAGATCAATTCACAAACCATCACAAAACCCATTTCTAAGGATGGAGGGTGACACACAGCCCCACCAAACTGAGCCTAAGGGGCAAAGGATTTCCCTCTGTTTGCAGGACACACATATTTTCTACATAAAGTGGGTCTCCTTAGTTAGAGACAACTAAACCCAGAAATTTCTTTTATTAGCAACTTTTACTGAAATTTTATTTCAAATTTTTAGTTTGCAACTGTCCTTTCTGCATGTTTACATGTGGTGGGGTTCACAGGGGTCCCAGGACGAGGGAAGAGATGAGAATCTTGACTGCATGTTTCAGAAGGCTGATATTATATTATATTATATTATATTATATTATATTATATTATATTATATTATATTATATTATATTATATTATATTATATTATATTATATTATATTATATTATATTATATTATATTATATTATATTATATTATCATATCTGACAAGGACATGCTCAAAATGACAGTATTTAGGATCTGAATAAAGTCAGTTTGCAAATTTACAAATGGTCCCCACTGATTAGGGTCTGCAATTATACTTGTCTTCTGCTGTCTCATATTATTTGCTCAAAAGTTGATAATTTAATATCATCTATTATGTTTCTGTTATGAAAGTGTTGTTCTTTGCTCCATAAATCTTGCTTGGCCTTTTCATGGTGTTATGTGTTTTATTGCAGTTGTATTCCTTAAGAGTGATTTCCCAGATTTGAAAGCAGAATAAGAAGACAACATCGTGCTCAAACCTGGTTTGTCCAAAGACTGGGCAGCAAAAGGTTACTTAAAAAGGGCCAGACAGGAGGAATCTGTGAGATAAGAAGAGTTTTCAGATAAAGATTGGTGTTCAGCTGAAGCATTCTGGGGAATTGAGTTAGCACGCTTAGGTGAAAGTAATTAAATAATTCTAGAATAATGGAACAGGACACAGATTTAGTTGTCAGAAAAAGTCAATTCTGGTATGAACCAGCCCTTTTGAATCACTTCAGAAAGCACAGATGACGATGGTCCCATGAAATCAGAGTGCTGAATTGGCTGAGGTGGTAAGTTAATCTTCATTTTTGCAGCATTTCCCCTCTGTGAGGTTTAATCCTCTGCTGCTATCTGATCTCAGTCTCTCTCTGCCACTGCTGAACAGGTTTAACCTGTGAAATTTGACCCCTTGGGAGAAGGACAGTGCAGGGCTCCCACTGCCATTTCCAATGCAGAACAAAGACCTGCACAGGTTCTGCAGCCCCTGGAACATCCTGGGCACTGGAAAATCTCTCTTCTCCTGGAGCTTCCCTGCCCAATGCCTCTGGAAACTGGAGTCAGGTTTCCCAGCACCTTCACAGACAGGAGTGAGCTCACAATGCACAGAGAGGAGCTGACTTGGTAACTCTGAATGAGGGCTACCAAATTCTCTGCCTTAGTAGCCCTCCTCTTACCAAGGTAAGAAAATTTGGCTGATCCTTGCACTGTGCAAATCCTTGCCTTGTGCTGGGGTCAAACCTGGCCAGGAAAGGGGGTTAATGGGGGTGGGTGAGGGCAAAATGTACTGGAACAGCATGAATGGGACAGACTTAGCACAGTTCTGTACCTGGGCCAGAGCAACACTATGCAGCAGGACAGATTAGGCCAGAGGAAATGCAATTTTCTGTTATTTCCCTTCAGTCAAACACCTGGCTGCAAGGGATGGTGTAATAGAGTCTGTGCTGAGTTGCAATTTAACTTTTAAGAGAGTATAAAGATTTGTTGTGAGATTTATCCTTATTAGCTTCCAAAATCTAGTCCCAGTGGTGATGAGAAATCAGTCTGTGAAGGGGAACAAAGGGTTTAGGCTCCTGGACAAGCTGAACACAGCACCAGGCCTGCTGCAATGCCAAGGCCTTCCATTATCAGAGCTGGAATGGGTTGTGCATTGTTGGATTAATCCCTTTTCTGACCCAGGGATGGGGTAACTGAGAGGTGTTTTGAAAACTTTTATTCCATTTTCAGTCTCATGAGAAGGGTGAAACAATACAGATGTTATAATTCACACCATCACAATCAAAAGCCAATATTTACTAATTTCAATATAAGTGTTTCTTGGCCTATCAGCTTTTGCCACACCATGCTGTAAATGCCTTAAATCCAATCATCTAAAATTACCCCTCGTGGGTCCTACTACAATGCATCTTACATAGTTCTATTTCTCCAAATTATCCAGTGTTATTTATAAAACCATCCTTTGAAACTTGTTTCCAGTTCCATTTCTCTCTCAGCAATGTCTGTCCTGTCCCATGGCATTTCCAAGTCACCATTTCTCATCTCCATGTTTGCACACAGATTCCCACTGTGTGAGCCTTCTGCCAGGCTTGGAGAATTCCCTACAAATCCATTCCCCACAGTGCATGCAGGAACTCACTGCTGTGGTATTTCCTACCCCTTGTACAGGAAGAGCCACAAGGACCCAGGAATGAGGATGTGACACTGAGTGGTTCTGCTTGAGAGGAAGGAACAAAGAACTGGCACAATCTGCCAGGCCAGGCAGTGAGCTGGGATGGCCCTTGTGGTGTTGTGAGATCCTCAGGATGAGGTGAGAGGTGAGAATTTGACTCCTTGTTCTCAGAAGGCTGATATTATATTATATTATATTATATTATATTATATTATATTATATTATATTATATTATATTATATTATATTATATTATATTATATTATATTATATTATATTATATTATATTATATCATCATATTATATCATCATATTATATCATATATTATATTATATTACATTATATTATATTACATTATATTATATTACATTACATTATAATGTATTCTAAAACTATACTAAAGAAAGATAAAGGATACATCAGAAGGCTAAACAAGAATGAATAATAAAAACCTGTGACTGGTTCCTCAGAGTCTGACACAGCTGGCCCTGATTGGTCATTACTTAAAAACAATTCACATGATTGGATAAACAATCTCCAGACCACGTTCCAGAGGAGCAAAACATGGAGAAGCTGAGGCTTCTCATCTTGCCAGGAGAAGAAATCCTGGCAAAGGGATTTTTCAGAAAATATCACGGTGACGGTCCCTGAGTTGCACTGAGATAATGGGGGAGAAAGAAGCCCCAGAAGAGAAAGTTACAGCAGTGCACAAAGTCCCCATGGCTCCTTGTGGGAATCAGAAAAGCAGAAACCTCCAGAGACACTGAAGGATTTGATCTGCAGCCTTGAAAGAAGCTTAGATTGATGTAAAAATACAATACACAGATATTAAGCAGAAAACAATAAACTTATATTTCTATAATATAAGACTGGTGAGAATATAATAAGGTGAGTATATGTCTTAAGTGAGAAACTGGACTGATGAGATGGTGAAGGGTTATATAAAATAAAAAGGGTGTGGTTGTAAAAACCACCATTACAAACTTCTTTATACTTGCAGGAATGTGAAATAGAAGTGGATTTGTAGTCAGGGAACAGAAAACAGGAATCATGGCCTGTTGCCTTCAGAAGTCAGGTTCACTCAATTTGGGGCATTAAATTAGTTCTGTTTCATACATAAGGTTGTACACTCTACTTAAAACCTTTACAAATCTATACAAATCCATTACAAACTTTCTTTTACTTGCAGGAATGTGAAATAGAAGTGGATTTGTGGTCAGGGGAAACAAGACAGGAATCAAGGCCTGTTGCCTTCAGGAGTCAGATTCACAAATCTATACAAATCCATTAAAAACATCTTTATACTTGCAGGAATGTGAAATAGAAGTGGATTTGTAGTCAGGGAACACAAGTCAGGAATCATGGCCTGTTGCCTTCAGAAGTCAGGTTCACTCAATTTGGAGCAGTAAATTGGTGCTGTTTCATACATAATGTTGTACTTAGAGCCTTTACAAATCCATACAAATCCATTAAAAACTTCTTTATACTTGCAGGAATGTGAAATAGAAGTGGATTTGTAGACAAGGAACAGAAAACAGAAATCAAGGCCTGTTGCCTTCCGAGTTCACTCCCTGGCAGACTCTGTCATGCGAGTGTCTGAAGGAAATTCAGGGTGATGCATCCACAAGAATTGCCAAGAATGAGTTTTGTCACTGAGGGACCAGGGGGCTGTGCATTTTCCTTGGCACCTGGAGGTGGCTGAGCCTGTCCTGGGCAGTGGAACCCTGGCAGAGCAGAGCAGAGCAGCTGTGAATGCAGAAGGACTGGCTGGGGGTGGGACAAGTGCCAAGCTGATAAGGTGGAGCAGGCCAGGAAGTCAGAGATGAATCAGGATGAAGTCTGGGATTACCTAAATTCTAGGATGGTAAATCACTGGTTCAGCATGGAAGTTATGGCCTCTAAATAGAGATTCAGGCTGTGGGTCAGGTTTGACAGGACCAGGGCACAGCATATCCACGCTTCTAAAAAAATTGTTATGGACATGGCTGAATAATGAGTGAAAATTGATGTACCAGAATAGGGGAGCAGTCTTTAAATTGGGGTAGTGGGGAAAATATGAGGCCAGAGCAGGTTGTGATGCAGAAGGGAATAGAGCTAAGGAGACAGAGGTCAGCCTTACCCCACTGTTCTCCACTGCTGGTGAATTTGGCAGCTCCATCTCCAGAAATGCCTGCAGCAGTGCTTGTGACACAGTTCTGGAGCTCTGCTGAACCACCCCCACACAGCCTCCCCAGCTCCTCCTCACACAGCAGCAGCTCCAGCAGCTGCCATTTGTCACCACATTTCTCCTCACAGAGAAGAGCAAGGCACGATTCTCCCCAAAAATATTTCTGGGTTTCACATTCTCTGAACCTCAGAGAAAGGAAACACAATTATTATTTGCTGTGCCTGTGTTTGTGCCAGAGTAGAATGCAACATGGAGATTGTTTACCCACAGTGATGGAGTTTTGTTTCCTTGGCCTGTCAGGGCCAGATGTGTGTGTGTGTGTCAGGACTGTCACTGACAGCCACGAGATTCTGGGCAGTGTGTGCAGAGTGAGTGCTTGGCAGGTTCAGTTTAGATGTAATGCTATATACTGTACTATAGTATAGAATAATATAGTATTTAAGTAATTAATATTAAGTAATTAATATTAAAGTAATCAATGTTAATTTTATTAAAATTAATACATTTTAATATTATTAAAATTAAAGTAATATAGTATTTTAAAGTAATTAATTAGCCTTCTGATAAGATGGAGTCAGATGCATCATTCCCTTCCCTCATGGGGGGAGGGAATATAGTGTAATATAGTAATAATATAGTACAATATAGTGTTATAAAGTGTAATAGAGTGTAATATAGTGTAATATAGTAATAATATAGTAATAATATAGTGTAATATAGTAATAACATAGTGTAATATAGTATAATATTGTGTAATATAGTGTCATATAGTAATAGTGTTATATAGTGTAATATAGTCATAATAGAGTGTAATATAGTGTAATATAGTATAGTAATATAATATAATAAATAATTAATTAGCCTTCTGATAAGATGGAATCAGATGCATCATTCCCTCCCCTCATGGGGGGGAGGGAATATAGTGTAATCTATATAATAATTATAGTAATTATAATAGTAATAATAATTATAGTAATTATAATAGTAGTAATATAGTGTAATATAGTATAATACAGTATAATATAGTATAATATAGTAATAATATAGTGATAATATAATATAATGTTATATACTCATAATAGAGTGTAATATAGTGTAATATAGTAATAATGTATTATAATATAGTGTAATGTAGTGTAATATAGTCTATTAATATAGTACAGAATAATATAGTCTAATAAAGTAATTCACTTTCCTTCTGATAAGATGGAGTCAGGTGCATCATTCCCTCCCCTCCTCGGGGGTTCTCTGTAAATTCCATTTGCATTCCTCTCTCCGGGTGATGCCTGCAGCACAAATCCAGGCTGCTGCTCCCATCTGCTGCCCGTAGTGTTCATTGCAAGCAGCAGCAGCTTGAAACAATCTTCAGGGGTGCTCTGCCCAAAGGAGAGCTTAAACAGAAGTTACACTATGGATGTGATGCCTCAGGTTTCAGCTTTTCTATTTTTCAGGTTCTGTGATGCCTTGGGAATAGCTGAGAATTAAATCAAGATTGCAAGAGGATCAAATCAGGTTTACTAGGAGAAGAAAATGACGTCAGACTTCTGCAAGCAAGAGATGTTTAAAATGTATAAGTTTGTTTATGTGATCTTTAACCCAATCATTGCAGTTAAAACATTACTAGCCTTCCTAAAATAGTATATAAGTGTTTGTATCCCACAATAAAATTGGATTCTGATCCCCAAATCAGTCTTCCCTGTCTCTCCTCACCCCTGACAGTTTCCTGCTCCTTCCTGGCCAGCAGGGCACTGTGAGGAGCAGGAAAGGCCTCGGCTCTGTGCAAGCACAGCTCAGCAATGAAAACCCCTGATGCTTACCTGGAATTCTGGGGAGAAAAAGGGAATCAGAATATTGTTAGGAGAGGAAATATCTTCATCTACTTCTTTATGTACTGGTGATGGTGAGAAAGAGGAGGTTTGGTCTGAGTGTTTGCAGGATGTTTTGCTATTACGGTGCTGGCCATCAAGGTGAAAATATAAAATGGTAATAAAACTACAAAGAGCAAAGGGTACAAATGAGAGATTCCAGAAAACCCCAGGAGTCTGAATTCACTCCATTTTACACTGTGAGGTACAGGAGGACATCCTGCCCTGCTTTTTCTATTACAAATATTTTTGTTTTACACCAGAGCATGTGCTTTTGAACTTTTGAGCAGTAGCTTTGGTTAGAGGAACTTGCACCAGCCAGAAACAGTACCCATGACCTGTCTCTTGCTGGGAAGTGATTCTTGCTGTCCTTTGGTCCTTGTTCCTGGGATTTGTTCATCTCTGGGCAGAGGTAAACCAGGCCTCTGAGGAGGCAGGTGCCTGTTGGCCTCATCAACACAATGCAATGTCCTGACAGCCCCTGGAGCTGTTCTGAAGTTTTTAAAACCTCCTCACTCTGTCCAGCTCTGATGTTACAAGGGTGTAGCACCAAAGGAGAGGAGTATTCCCAGTCTCATCTAGATTTGTGTTGATGGGATCCTGCCATTCCTTCAGAAAAGGAAACATTTGTGCTTGGTGAAAAGCTGGGAGCAATTAGCTGGAGTTAACAAGGACTTCTGCAATTAGACTGACTCCTGAGATTCAGAACTTTCCTAGCTGGTGATTTGCCCTCTCCCCAGTTCTCTACAGCCCAGTGTCTCCCCTGGGAGGGACCCAGCTAAACACAAAGGCCTAGTTAAAACTTGGTGAAACTCTGATGCCTTGGGACATCTGCACTCAGAGTCTTGGAAAGAAACTTCATGGAGAAGAGGGAATAGGCAGCCAGGGATGTGAGCAAGGGCACAGGGGAAGAGCTGGGGAAACTAAAAGCCAAATAAACTCAAGACACTTATAATATCAATGATGCAGACATGCTGCATTAGCTCCTATCTGTTCCAATTTAAAGTCAAAATAATCTGCTCATTAACACAAGAGTAATAATTGCCTTGTTTCAGAGCAGGTTTGCTGTGAGAGCTGAGGCCTCACAGCCATTCTGTGCAGGGCTGATGGCAGAGGGCAGCTCTGGGAGGACAAATGGGCTCTCAGCAAGGCCACAGAACCACAGAACCTCAGAGCTGGAAGGGACCAGCCAGGACCATCCATCCCAGCTCCTGGCCCTGCACAGGGCACCCCAAGGGTCACCACAGGTGTATGACAGCATTGCCCAGGCACCTCAGGAGCTCAGGTGGACTTGGTGCTGAGCCCAGGCCCCTGGGGAGGCTCTGCCAGTGCCCAGCCACCCTCTGAGGGAAAACATTTCCCTTGATATCCAACCTAAACCTGCCATAGTCAGCCCTCAGTTTCCTCAAGTCCTGTCACTGCCACGAGGGTGAAGAGATGGACAGATGGACAGATGGACACCTGCCCCTCACTGCCCCTTCAGGAGGATGGAGCAGACCACAACAAGGTCTGACCCCGGCGTTCTCTCCTCCAGGCCTACAGAACTCCACAATTTCAAGAATCTTCTCCACAGGAGTAGCACACATGACACACATGATCACAAATTATGTCATTGTCCGGTGGAGGGTCTCAAAGATGATGAGAATCCCTCTTGTGGGGCCAGGCTGAGGTAGCTGGGGCTGGTCAGCCTCCAGAAGACTGAGAGGGGACCTTATCCCCAGGTAAAAGTGTCTGCAGGGAGGTTGTGAGTGATGAGGAGAGACAGGGAAGACTGGTTTGGTGATCAGAATCTGATTTATTGTGGGATCCAAATGCTGAATCTGATTTATTGTGGGATACAAAGCCTTATATGTTGCAGGGTTGTGAAGGTCCCCAGGATGAGATGAGAGATAAGAATTGAATCCAAGTTCTCAGAAGGCTGATTTATTATATTATATTACATTATATTAAAAGAAAATGCTATACTAAAACTGTACTAAAGAAAGAGAAAGGAGACATCAGAAGGCTGGAAAAGAATGAATAATAAAAACCTGTGACTGACCAGAGAGTCCAACACAACTGGACTGGGATTGGTCATTAATTAAAAACAATTCACATGGAACCAATCAAAGATGCACCTGTTGGTCAGCAACCTCCAAACCACATTCCAAGCAATCAGATAATTATTGTTGACATTTCTTTTCTGAGGCTTCTCAGCTTCTCAGGAGAAAAATCCTGGCAAAGGGATTTTTCAGAAAACATCATGGTGACACTTATATACGATTTAGGGAGGCAATAATGTTTTTACTACAGTGAATGGGTTAATAATCACATAAACAAACATAGATTTTAAACATCTCTTGCTTGCAGACGTCTGATGTCATTTTCTTTCCCTGGTAAATCCATCTGATTTGATCTTCTTGCAGTCTTGATTTAATCCTCAAAGTTCTGTTTGCTGCTCCCAAGGCCTCCTGTTATCAAATCCCTTGTGCTAACCAGGTCCAAAGTTCACAATCAGCCTTGTGTCCCCCAACATCCCAACAGGAGGTTGTTTAGCAGGGCATTCCCCCCACAGGAGCTTTTCTGTTGTTTGTCAGATAAATCAAACAAATCCTCTTGTAGAGGGGTTCTTTGGGCCCATGGTTATTGCTTATTTTGGGGTTAATACTGATCTGGCATCTCCCAGCTGCCCCAAAACACCTTGCTGTTGGCATTCATGTTCTTAACTTTCCAATATCATTCCAGTTTTGAGGATTTAATACAAAGAATTTTATTAACAGTTACAGAGCTTTACAGTGGTTAGGTTCTTCAAATGCCTAGACTTGGTCTAACATGTTTAAAACAATTACTCTAAAATTAAAGGAATACCTTTGAGGCAGTGGGGCAGGAATGCAATTTTGCACGCCTCTTTTCTTTTTTCCCCAATAACAATCTCAGAATTAATAATCAGTACTCATTAATTTCCTGGGCTCCACATTATAGCCTGAATTATGTCCTCTCCTTTCCCCAAAGAAATTTACTAAACATTTTCAGGAAATAAATGCAAATGGATGAAAATGTATTCTTGTCAGTTCTTTCAGTAAAATCAGGCTCCTGAATGTTACACTTCTGTTCAAAAAGTCAGAAGTATGTAAAACACAATTTTAAAGTTTCTGAAAAATAGCAAGGAAAAGAAATAAAAAGAAAAAGATAAAAGAAACAGAAAAAGAAACGAAAAAGAGAAAAAAAAAAAGAAAAAGAAAAAGAGAAAAAGTTTATTTAGTTAAGAATTTCTTAAGTATATGGAAGAAGTTTCCTTCCAAAATGTTAACATAGCTTCTAACACTCCCTCTTAATGCTGAAAATCTCCACTCTTCTCCCTCTTTCTTTCCAAAAGCTGAAGTGAATCTGGAAATTCATTTCACTGAACGAGAATTTAGAGTGAAAAAATAGCAATACAAACGCCTGAAACACCCCAAATATTCCATTTCATCTCCACACTAAATTAGTTTTTCTCCATTTTTTCTTCAGGGCTCTTTTCACCTCCTTATTCCTCAAGCTATAAATGATGGGATTCAACAGAGGAGTCAGCACAGAATAAGAGAGCGAGAGGAATTTATCCACAGCTGCACAGTAGGTGGATTTTGGCCTCAGATATGTAGAGCCTGCAGTGCCATAAAACAAAGCCACGACCAAGAGGTGTGAGGAGCAAGTGGAAAAGGCTTTCTGCTGGCTCTCAGCTGATGCCATGTGAAGAATGGTGGAAATGATATGAATATAAGAATAAACGATCAGTAAGAAAGGGCTGAGAATAGCAAAGACAGCCACCAGAATGACCTGGAGCTCTCTCGGGAAGGTGTTGCCACAGAGCAGGTCCAGCAGGGGCTGAATCTCACAGAAGAAGTGGTCGATGGCAGAGCCACACAAGGGTGAGCTGAAGGTTATCAGGGTGTGAATGAAGCCCACAGCAGCCCCACAAATGTAACAGCCAAAAACCAGGCTCCTGCAGACCCTGCTGCTCATGATTATTGTGTAATGCAAGGGGTGGCAAACGGCAAAATAACGATCGAGGGACATGGCGGCCAAGAGGAAACACTCAGCAACCCCAAAGAGAAGGAAGGAAAACATTTGCATGGCACATCTTGCCTTGGAAATACTTACTGTTCCCACCATCAGGGTCTCCAGAATGGTTGGGATCATGACTGATAAATAGCAGATATCTAGACAGGACAGCTGAGTGAGGAAGAAATACATGGGGGTGTGAAGGGTGCTATCAGTGTTTATTGTGAAAGCTATCACTGTGTTAGCCACCAAGGTGAGAATATAAAGAGATAATAAAATTACAAAGAGCAAAGGGTGCAAATGAGAGCTTCCAGAAAAACCCAGGAGTCTGAATTCACTCAGTCCACTGAGGTTCCCAAGGATCATCCTTCTTTGTTTTAGATGAAGCTGCAAACAGCCAGGCAAATCTGCAATCAAAATACAACTGCCTGCTTGAACAGACAAAGGGACGGCTGGAATTTATGTGAAAAGATCTTCTGAACAGATTATAAAAGTTTCTAAAGAAAATAAGGCAGCCTTATGCCTTTATTTTTATCTCTATTTTTGATAGATTCTTCTTTCACAGCATTGCCTTCAAAGCTTGCACATTCACCACTGTCTTCAAATGCTCAGCTAGCATTTTCACCCTGTAGAAAAAGAAAAGAAAAAAAAATTATGGCAGATATCTTTTTATGGACTAATCAATTCAAGTCCCAAAATCATCAGTGGCAACATTTGAATATAACAAAGGTAATTTCTCTGTTACCTGTTTTGGAGTGTGGTGGAAGAAGAAGAAGAAGGGAAAAAAACCCCTAAATTGTGAGGTCTCCAGAAAAGCTTCCAACTCTGAGCACTCTGCAGTGAAGCAGAAGAGAGGCTTTTCCACAGCTCTTTATAATGTATTTATATGTATTTAAAAAGTCCACAGAGACTGGCTAGTGCTGATGGGAGCAATGAGGAACAGTTGTTAGTGGTTGGATAAATATGATGCATTTGTTTGAGCTGACTCACAGCCACCTCTAGTTTTACATAGCTTGGAAAGCATTTCTATATAAACCCAGATTCCTACAGAAATATCAAGATCTGATTTTACTTTGCAGTAATTACTATTATTTTAATGCAGCCAAATTAATGATAGTTACCACACAGGCTTACAATACCTCTGCTTTCTCAATAAAATTTGAAGATGAAGCAAAGATGCAGTCCACATTCTTTTGGAGATAAGGGACAAAAGATTCATTCATGAACAATGTTAATTTTATTGTTTCCTATTAAAATATCTTTTTTATTTAGCTGTTGTTTGGTTTATTGTGTGGCTTCTTACTCAGATCCATCATCACCCCACATTGTCTCTGTCATCACAATGTCCTTTTCAATGCCAAAGAGATTGATTAAAAGTTGAATTGCTGGCTGACACTCCTATTTCCAGTGCTAAGACAACTCATTCAGTCTGATCATTTTTCCCTTGGCTGTTTTTGCCCACTTTTATCCTTAATCACTGACTTTAGAGTGACCTCTGCATCACAGTCCTATCCTGTGAACAGCAAAAAGTGATTTTCTAGGGAAGAACCCCCTCATGTGATGTGTCTTCTGTACGGTGACAGCTTGAAAGTGCAGTGTCTTGGTTTAATTAAACAGGAACATGATAAACACAGAAATTATTATCCACAGAGGAAAATCTCTGAGAAATCTGAAGGGCCTATCTGCAGTGGTTCTGCATGTGTTCTCCCATGGCAGGCCTTTCCTGCACCATTAATTAGAAAATAATAAAACCAGAGTTAGACATGAGTTATTATGCACATGTTCTTTCCTCCTGCAAAACCTTTAAAGCCATTTTCCTGTTGCTCTTTGTAGTTTGTCTCCACATCAAATTTTTATCCCTTCATTCAGGCAAGATCAGGCCCAAGATCATGAAATGCCAAAACATAAGAGATTAAAATAGATATGCAAGTGCTCTGTAGGTCTTTCTTTACAGTTTGTTCTAACAGGAGAAGCAAAGAAAGATTGTGCTGTACCCAGATTGTGCTGTACCTAAACAATGAGAAGAAAATTACTGACTCCCACAACTGCAGCAGTCAATACCCACCAGCCTCTTTTCCTCTGGGAACACAGATGAAAATGCTTCAGATTTGTGATGTGGCTTCTCCAAAGAACATTAACCACAGATTTCTCCTGGCGGCTGAGCTACTTTATTTTATTTCATGTTTCTGTCTCTTCTTCCAGATGCTGGTGTCCTCTGGCACCTACACAGGTAGGACTCCTCTTTCAGGGAGACTTACAGCCTATGAAGTAAAAATGGATTATTGGAATAGAAGATCATTTCAATAGAAGATCAGTTCAAGACATTTTTGTATTCTTGCAAAAAAACTGCTACACCTGAAACATGCCTGGGACAAATGTTATTTCCTGGGGTGCAATCTACACTATTTAGCATTTTTTTGCATGTTACTGTGGAGAATATGTGGGATTGTCTGTGTTCATTAGGGAATTCTTCCCTGGAATGGACCCCACCCAGAGAATGACAGCCTGAACTCAGATATTAAACTGTGGTTTAGGGGTATTTATAAAATCTCTCTATTATCCATGTGTGTTGGGTGTGTAGACAGCTTTGTCCCATGGGATTAAAGATGGCAAAGCAAATCTATTTCTATAAATAAAATGAAGTATTTATTTAAATTTATTGCAATGATTAAGCAAAATAACTTGATCAGAATTATTTGCTACATAGCACAGGTAGCCATAACTACTAGTATAGTATAGAGCACTATTTTTGAAGGAATAGAGAAGCAATTGTATAAAATTTAGAAAAACAATTATAAAGTCGATATTGATGTTACCCATACAACAACCATGAGCAAACCTATTTTGCTCAGCCTTGAGAAGTGACCTTAAGGGGCTTCCCTACTCAAGGGAGGGATCTTCACCCACCTTAGGGTGATATTCTAAGAGTTCTCACCATGCAAAAGTGGGACTGCCCTGCTACAGCATAACAGGATTGGCTGCCAGTCTGATACATTTTTAGATTTTGTTTTGTCAGGTTTATTCAGTAAAATATGCTGTTCTGCTGAAAAAGGTGTTAGAAGTGTGACACTTGTGACTCTCACTTCCCTGTTAAGGCCTGGACATCCCTGCTGCTCCTGCCCTCAGATCAGGGAGGATCTGTTTGGCAATTCTATAACTTTACAAATACCTTTTCTAATGAATTGTTTTAATTACATTTTCTAATTACTTGTTTTAATTAATCATAACCAGTGTAATTTTCCACTCTGTCATAGCCAACATTCAGCAAGGTTTGTCATAAGCTGCTACAGTGGAAACACAGCTTGGGAAAATTCCTGAAGCATTTAAGTTTTGCTAAAACAACTGTAATCAACCTTGATATCCTTCAGTGGTCTCAGACCTGGAAGAGGGATTTATTGCTGAAGCTGGACACAAGGAATGCAGAATTTATGAGCCATGAGGCCATTGTGCAGAACCCTGAAAGAGGGAACAGACAAAGACAATTTGCTGTAATCCCATTGTCCTAGTTTCAGCTAGGGTAGAGCCAATTTCTTCTTTAATTTCTTCTTTAATTTCTTCTTTAATTTCTTCTTTAGCTGTTGCAGTGCTGTGGTTTGGATTTGGAATGAGAATGGTGTTGATAACACACTGAATTTTCAGGTTTTGCTAAGTCAGGTTTATTCTGAGTCGAGGACTTTTTATTTCCTCATCTTCTGCTCTGCCAGTGAGGAGGTTCCCAAAAGAAACTGGGAGAGAACACAGCTGGGACAGGGGACCTGAACTGCCCAAAGGGACACCCACACCCTAGAGCATCATGCCTGGTCTATAAACTGGGAGGAATTGCCTAGAAAGGCAGCTGATCTTGGTTTGGGAAGGAGTTTTGATTGCTCTGGTAGTGTGCAATTGCATTGTGCATCACTTCTTTGGTCCCTTTTCATTATCATTATTAATTACTATTATTGTTGTACTTGACTTTATTTCCAAATATTAAGCTGTTCTTAATTCAACACACAAGTTTTACTTCCAATCTCCTCCCCATCCCACCAGTATGGGGGGGAAGAGGACGTGGTTGAGCAAGCAGCTGCGTGGTGCTTGATTTCCAGCTGGCTTTAAAACACGATACCTCTCTCTATCTGGGGAAAAGATAATAAAAAGACTGAAAATGTGGACTGATTAGCATGAAAAGCAAGAAGTCAATAATTAATAGAAAACAGAAAACTAATTAATGAAGAGTATTATGCAATTTACAGCCAATGAACATTAATTGCTAAAATGTATAAATAGTGCAAAGTTTTGAAAGAGCATGTGCATGTTTAGAGGAGCCCTTTAATAAGGGAATGTGTACTTTCTGATACTAAAAGTAGCATTAGAGAGCTTCATTTATCCTGATGTTTTCAGTGACAGTGTGATAGTTTGCTCAAGCTGCTCTCAGTGTTCTTTAACACTAAAAACAGGAGACCCTCCTTGCTCAGTTCCTGGTGAGGGGTAAACAGCTGGAGCTGCTGTGTCCCTGCCCAGACAGAGCATCCTGCTGCAGCTGGCTCCCTGACAGCCCAGCCCTCCAGACTGGAGAACCCTGTCCCACCCTTTAGCAGGACACACGCCCTACTCAGAGTGTGGAGATTCCTCCCTCCAGTGGGGACACCCAGCAAGGTTTCACTTGAGACACAGAAAAAGGGACTTGTTCAGGGCCCTTGGGAAGGGTCAGCATTGTCAATCTCTAATTAACATTTCTTTTTCTACCTTCAACATAATTACTTCAATATTGCTTCCAAATACTGAGCTATATTAGTAGCAAAAAGTATCTACACTGTGGGTAGTTATTGCTACTAATATAGCAATTATAAAGCATTATATAAAGAATAATAAAGAATTCATTATAATAAAGAATTCTAATTAAACCCTTTTAGTCTAGCCATTAGCATCATCATCCATGTAAATAAAACATTCCCTCATGTGTGAGAAGGTGTGTAGAAAACAAGGACACCTTTGCTAAAAGCCACAGTGCTAATCTTCCATTCTGCTTCAGCTTCACTTTAACACCCTCCCTTCTCAGAGTGTGGAGATTCCCCCTTGAGTGGGGACACCCAGCAAGGTTTCACTTGAGACACAGAAAAAGGGACTTGTTCAGGGCCCTTGGGAAGGGTCAGCATTGTCAATCTCTAATTAACATTTCTTTTTCTACCTTCAACATAATTACTTCAATATTGCTTCCAAATACTGAGCTATATTAGTAGCAAAAAGTATCTACACTGTGGATAGTTATTGCTACTAATATAGCAATTATGAAGAATTATATAAAGAATAATAAAGAACTAATTATAATAAAGCATTCTAATTAAACACTTTTAGTCTAGCCATTAGCATCATCATCCATGTAAATAAATCATTCCCTCCTGTGTGAGAAGGTGTGTAGAAAACAAGACACCTTTGCTAAAAGCCACAGTGCTAATCTTCCATTCTGCTTCACTTTAACACCCTCCCTTCTCAGAGTGTGGAGATTCCCCCTTGAGTGGGGACAGCCAGCAAAGTTTCACTTTGAGACTGAGAAAAAGAGACTTGTTCAGGGCCTTCCCTTCATTGGGAAGGGTGAGTAATGTCAGTCTCTACTTAACATTTATTTTTCTACCTTTAACATAATTGCTTCGCTATTGCTTCCAACTACTGAGCTGTATTAGTAGCAATAACTATCTACACAGTGGAATAAAGAATTCTAATTAAAACCTTTCAGTCTAGCCATTAGCATCATCATCCATGTAAATAGATCATTCCCTCATGTGTGAGAAGGCGTGTAGAAAACAAGGACACCTTTGCTAAAAACCGCAGCGCTAATCTTCCATTCTGCTTCAGCCAGGGCCATAATCTGACTGCAGCACTCCCAGGGTGCTCGGAGTGCTTGTCTGACACGCATCTCTGGGCCATGGAAACCCTCCTCTTCCTCGCTGGAGGCTGGTGGGTGCAGAGCACAAAGCGGCTGCGGAGATCATAGCCCGGCTGCGGGGATCTTCTCTGCTCTCTCAGCCTGGCTCTGGATGGCTCCTGAGCAGCCCTGAGCATGGCAGCTTTCTTCAGGCTGCTGTTGTTGTCCACTGGGGCTTTGTCACAGCGTGGAGGGCTCCTTCTCCCCCTGTTCCTCCTGCCCAGAGAGGGGTGGTGGTGTGTGCGCTGCACCGAGCGGCCGCGCCGGCCCCAGGCCCATCTCCTCTGCTCCCTCCACCTCGGTGGGGTTTGCTCTCTGAGTGTGGCAGCCTGCCTCAAGCCGGTGCTGGAGGGCTCTGGAGCTGCTCTGTGGACACGGTCATGGCATGGAGGATGTGTTGTCTGCCTCCTCCTCCTCCTCCTCCTCCTCGGTGAGGGCTCTGCGTGCTGCACGAAGCGGCTGCGGAGGTTGTAGCCGCCGCGCACGGATCTGCTCATCTCCCTGTGCCTCAGCAGGGTTTGCTCCAGAGCAGCCCTGGGGGCACCAGCCCACTGCAGGCTCCTCTTGGAAGGCCCTGAAGCTGCACCATCCCTGGGAGAATGGCCATTACTGGGAGGGTTTGTTCTCCTCCCTGCTAAGGGCTCACAGCCCGTGGTGTCCACAAAGCAGCTGCGGCCATCCCTGTCCCACAGCAGGGCCCTGCTCCAGGCCTGCTCCCCGCCAGCATCTTCCACCTCCAGCACCGTGTCCTGCAAAGAGAGCCGTGGAGAGTTCCTGCCCTCCTCTCCTGGAAGGGCCTGAGTCAGCGGGGAACCCCCAGAAGTTCTGGGAGGGGACATTTCAGAGCCTCCCAAAGGCTCTTCTGGAGGCTGCAAAGGACAAAAGTGCACAAAAGGGATGGATCCGGGTGGGATGTTCAAGAGGAAGCAGCATTGTGGCTGTGAAGAAAGCTGCAGGGTGGGGGGACAAAAAGCAGAAATGCTGAGATCTGTCAGAACCCAGGAAATGCCTCTGGCTGCCCTGGAGGGCTCCAGCCCCTGCCCGGGAGGCTCAGAGACCTTGGCACAGAGCCCAGGACCCCTGAGCCCTTGATTTAGCCCATGGAAAAAACAATTACCAGCCTTTATATGAAGAATTACAAGTCAAGAAAGTTTAAGTAGAATAATAGTTAGTTTGTCACAGGGTGAAAAATAGATTTTTTGGGGGTTTTTAGAATGGGGGTTCAGGAGGCAAGAAGGAGGGATTATAATAATAATGTTTGTCACGGGGTGAAAAATAGATTTCTGAGGTTTTTAGAATGGGGGCTCCCAAGATGGAGGAATTTGTGCGTGCCTTGTCTTTTTTCCTTCTTCTTCCTAGCCTCCATCTTCTGGGTGATGTTGGCATTTTTAGATTGGTTTAGAGTAGAAACTCACTGTCTAACATAGGTGATAGGTATTGGGAAGTTATGGTAAATAATGTACACGTAGTTTTTAGTATAAAAAATAACACCAGTGTGCCTCTGTCTGACCTGCTGAACGGACCTTGGCAGGTCAGAGAAAGAATTTTATAGGTAAGAAACAATAAACAATCTTGAGAAGGAGAATAGAAGAGTTCTGACTCCTTCTTTGACTGCTGGGCTGGGCAAAGAGACTTTCAAACACATCTCTGACCAGCAGAGATTCTGAGAGAGATCCTAGAGAAAATCCACTGCTCCTCTGGTGCCCTGACCCTCCTCCCCAGAGTTACCTTCCCCCTGCCAGGCAGGCCCTGTGGGCCAATGGACGCCACCTCCTTGCTGCTGGCTGCCCAGTGACTGAGGAAGGAGGGGGCACGTGGTGGTGTCAGAGAGGAAGAAGGAGCCCTCTCTCCAATCTTCAGATCAGAGCATCTGGAGGAAAAAGAGAGATCTCAATTTAGGGCTGTTGTTGCAGCTTCCTCTGGGTGATTTTCTTGGAGAGGTTCTATGACAGAGAGAGGACTTAACCAAGACCACTAATGGAGATTTCAGCTTGTCTTCCCACCCAGTCTGTCCCAGCAAAACCTCATTTTTGTACCTTCTACGGCCTCCCTTTCATAAATTCACTGACTTGTTTGGGTTGGAAGGGATCTTAAAGCTCATTTTGTTCTGTTATACAATAGAACAAGTTTTTTTTTCCAAGCCCTGTCCAACCTGGCCTTGAACATTTCCAGGAATGGGGCACCCACAGCTGCTTTGGGCAGCCTCTTCCATTGTCTCACCACCCTTACACTGAAGAATCTCTGCCTAATATTTAATGTAGACCTGCCCTGGTAAGCTGAAAACTGAGAGCCTTCATCCTGTCCAGCCCTCTGACAAAAGAGTCCCTCCCCATCTTTCCTGGCAGGCCCCTTTAGGTTCTCTTGCTCTTCTCTACATAAGTCCAGACAAATACCAGGTTGACAGACATGGGGTAGCACAGGTTTCACAGCACTGGATGATGCAGGCAGTAATTGCATTCAGTGAGAAAAACACTCTGGAGTATGAGAAGCAAAACAATAAACAGGGAAAAGGAAACATCTTCTGAGCAGATCTGAATGCTGGTTGTTACCTGGCATAAAAGAGCAGGTAGGCTTGCTGCCTGAGAGCTGTGTCAATGCAACGGAGCTCCACGGACTCATCATCCATCTCGTACCACAGCCCATTGCTGGCCTGGGAAAAAAGGAAAAAAGGCAATTGTGGTGTTTGTGAGGTCCCCAGGATGAGGTGAGAGATGAGAATTTGACTCCATGTTCTCAGAAGGCTGATTTATATTATTATATATTAATTATATTATATTGTATTATATTGTATTATATTGTATTATTAGAAATTATATACTAAAACTATACTAAAGAAATAGAAAGGATACATCAGAAGCCTAAACAAGAATGATAATGAAAACTCGTGCCTGACTCCTCAGAGTCTGACCCAGCTGATGGTGATTGGTCATTAATTCAAAACAATTCACATGGAACCAATCAAAGATGCACCTGTTGGTAAACAATCTCTGGACCAGATTCCAAAGCAATCAGGTAATTATTGTTTTCATTCTTTTCTGAGGCCTCTCAGCTTCCCAGGAGAAGAAATCCTGGCCAAGGGATTTTTCAGAAAGTATCATGGTGATAGGCAAGGAGCTCTGCAGGGCTTCTCTCCAAAAACACAGGCAGAAAACTACCAAACAAAGAGTATGTCAAAACAAATCCAGTCTGTGGCATTCACATTCTCTGAAAATTCCTAGGATTTTTCTCCTGGGAAACTGAGAAGCCTCAGAGAAAAAGGAAAACAATAATTATCTGATCTGCTTCTCCTGTGTTTTGCTGCTTTGGAGTGTGTTTGGAGATTGTTTACCAATAGGTGATTGTTTCATTGGTTTCATGTGAATTGTTTTGACTCATTGGCCAATCAGGGCCAAGCTGTGCTGGGGCTTTGGAGAGAGCCACCAGTTTTCATTATTATCTTGTTAAGCCTTCTGTCTGTATCCTTTCTGTATTCTTTAATACAGTTTAGTACAGCATTCTTTAATATAGTATAGCATCATAAAATAATAAATTCACCTTCTGAGAACATGGAGTCAGATTCATCATTCCTTCCTTCCTTCCTTCATCTGGGGGCAACACAAATACAAACCAGCCCAGCCCCTAAGGAGACCTTCTGCCCCAAACCCTTGGAAAGTTGATCTCCCCCAGGACACATTTTCCCCATTGGGGAAGGAGGGAAGCTGCTGCTCACCTTTGTGTAGCAGAAATAGTGTCCTCCATGGCAGCTGACACCACTGTGCACCAGGACAGCATACAAGGAGTACTGGAGGGGTTCTCCATCTGCCTGGGACATGTAGGGACGCAGGTCCAGGTACTCGGGGTACTCCACAACCTACAGGGACACCAGCAGGGCTCAGAAGTGACCCTGACCTGTGACACAGCATAGCCTGCCACATCCAGGGACCACGGGTGTGTAAATGCATCTTTGGGGCTCATGAACAGCTGGTTTTCCATAAAGCAGCGTGTAATGGTTTGGGTGGAAAGTGTTCTTGGCCAAAGCAGCTCTTGGAGAAGAGTGCTTGCCTGTCTTCCCAAGGGAATTTTTCCCTCCTATGGAGGGGGCCAGATCTGTGTAAATGCATCTTTGGGGCTCATGAACAGCTGGTTTTCCATAAAGCAACATGGTTCGGGTGGCAGGAAACTGTTCTTGGCCAAAGCAGCTCTTGAAGAAGAGCGCTTGCCTGTCTTCCCAAGGGAATTCTTCTCTCCTCTGAAAGGAGCCAGAGGTGGGAAATACATCTTTGGGGCTCATGAACAGCTGGTTTTCCATAAAGCAGCATATAATGGTTTGGGTGGAAAGTGTTCTTGGCCAAAGCAGCTCTTGGAGAAGAGTGCTTGCCTGTCTTCTTCCCTCCTATGAGGGGTTTGACAGCTGGCTTGCAAGTAAAGTTAATAGAAAAAATAACAATTGATGATTTTGAGTGGTTTTGAGTGTATTTATAGCAAGGAAGAAGACAAGATTATTAGCATGGAAACAGAGAAACAGATATAGAAAAGATACATGAAAATTTTTGTAAGTTAGATTATGTGTATAAGTAGCTGTGCATATGTGTTTTATTAAATGTCTGTAAAACTTTCGCCAATTGTATTGATGCTCGTTGTTTTGCACCAATGAATATAATAAGTTATTGTGGTATAATTAAATCTCAATTTAAGATTAACTTAAATTCACACTCTATTAAGAGTACATAAGCTGGAAAGCTGCAAAATAAAAACTTTTTTCTCCTTAAACCCCGATCACGTGTGTGTATGGTCACGTCCAACCTAATGGTGACACTCTCCCCAGAAGGGAACAGGATGAGTTCCTAACACAACCCAACACGAGTGGCTTGTGCCAAGCCCCAGGAAATTGGCTCCAGGAAGACAAAGCTGCCCCCCAGCTGTGTACACACCTTGCTGATCTTCCCACCGGTGAAACAGTCAAACCTTTTCAGGCACACCGTGAGAATCTTGGGTGCACGATGGACTGTGAACCTCTTGGAGGCAGCAACATTCTTCTTGCACCTTGAAACCAAGCACAGAGCCCGGGGCTGAAATGCACCCAAATCCTCCCCCACGGTGGCCATGCCACCGTGATATTTTCTGAAAAATCCTCTTTGCCCAGGATTTCTTCTCCTGGGAAGCTGAGAAGCCTCAGAGAGAGAAGTGTGAACAATAATTATCTGATTGCTCTGGAATGTGGTCTGGAGATTGTTTACCAACAGGTGCATCTTTGATTGGTTCCATGTGAATTGTTTTGAATCAATGACCAATCACCATCAGCTGTGTTGGAGTCTGAGGAGTCAGTCACGGGTTTTTATTATTCATTCTTGTTAAGCCTTCTGATGTATCCTTTCTATTTCTTTAGTATAGTTTTAGCATAATATAACATATAATTATAATATAATTATAATATAATTATAATATAATATACAATTATAGTATAAACATATACTATTGTACATTAATATAATATATAAATATAATTACAATATATTATATTAAGTATAATATAATATAAATAATGTAATATGGTAATGTAATGTAATATAATATAATATAATATAATATAATATAATATAATATAATATAATAATAATATAATAATCAGCCTTCTGGAGTCAGATTCCTCATCTCTTCCCTCATCCTGGGGACCTCACAAACACCACAGTGGCCAGGCAACCTCTCCTGTCTCACACAGCTTTTGCTATTCACTGCCAGGTTTTTAAAAAGCTGCATCTCATCTGTGTGCAGGAAACCTCCACGAGAAGATGACTTCTGCTCAATGACATGCAGCCCCCTCAGACAGGATTTTGTGCTAATATGTTCTCAGTCATCATCTTACTTGTCACATTTAAAGCAGTTATCACCATCCAGGTGCTCGGGTGTCACAAATTCCTCCAGAGCTGCAGTGAGGGACGAGGCTGCCTGGAGGAGTGAGAAATGAGCACGCTGAGCTGCAGGAAATGCCCTCAGCCCAAATATTTCCCAAGCAAACCCCCGTGGCTGATGCTGAAGAGACCCACCATGAACCTGTGCAGAAGGAGGCAGGCACAGACCATGGTGCTGAACGTTTCCCTGCGTCCCAGCAGCTCCTGGAGCCATCAGGAGCTCCCTCCCTGTACCACTGCTCAGTTCAGCTAATGCCACTGTGCAGGGGCACCAGTGGTGCAGACAATGCACCCCATCAGCCTGGGAGGCAGACAGGTTGGTGGGAGGGCAAAGGGAACAAGGATGAGGATATATCAAGGGTGCAGAGGGGATAATGCTGCTTGTCCAGCTTAAAAACAGCACCTACAGGGAGATCAGTGCTGTGGCCTCTCCATTCCCCTTCCCACCCACCACCAAGGTCTCCTGTGTACACAGTCTACATTTTTAAGACAAATGTGTTGGCTCTGGAAAGCTGCAGGGGCCTTGGGATGTCCTGAAGCAGAACTGCAAAGCCTCTTACTTTGATATCCAAAGGAACATCCAGGAAGGCCTCGTAGGAGTCAGAAATGGCTTCACAGCTGAAGCAGGTGACTGGAAGGAAAAATCCAAATTTTGAGCAATGGTGAGCTGAATGACATTGCCCATTTGCACATTGCACCTGCCCCACCAGTCCCAGGACCAACTGGCAGGCACAGGCAATGCCAAAGAGAGTAACAGTTGTGCAAACGTACCTCTGGATCTCAGAAAGCCCCCAAATATTTGATAGACAATGGTAGTGGATTGAGAAGAGAGGTCCAAGCTGGAAACAAGTGTTAAGACAAAGCATTATCTCCTCCACGGGTTTTGCTTGGCCTGAAAGCCCAGGGTTTAGGTTTTCCCTTTTTGGGAGCACATCAAGCAGCCCAAAGGGCTCAGAATGCTGTGAGGGCGATTTGCTTGAGCTTACTCATTGCTTGCACTCAGACAAGCTCTCTGCATGGCATTGACAGTACAGCACAGGAAATCGTGGGCATCTTCCTCCCTGCCAGGCTGGAAATGCTCTCCTATGCCTAAGAAAGAAGAAGTTTGTGCTTCTCTCATGCAAGGAGGGAAGGAAACCTGTCAAAGTATCTGGCAGGACTTACGCCTGAAAACCTTGAGGACAGCCAAGGGCAGGATGGCGCTGACAGGGGAGTGCAGGACCTTGTTCACGTGAGCTTCCATGATGCACATCATGCAGAAACCTTGCTGGTGACCTGAAGAGGGACACAGGGAAGGTCCTGGCGTTAGCAAAGTGTCCACAGCAGTGGGCAACTCCCCCTCTTCCACTCCCACTCCAGCCATCCCAGGGTGTCACCGTGATATTTTATGGAAAATCCCTTCACCAGGATTTTTTCTCCTGGGAAGCTTCAGCTTCTCCTTGTTTTGCTGCTTTGGAATGTGATTTGGAGAATTGTTTACCCAGCACGTGAATGGTTTTTAATTAATGACCAATCATGGTCCAGCTGTGTCGGGATTCTGGTCAGTCATGGGTTTTTATTATACATTCCTTTCCAGCTTTCTGATGGATCCTTTCTCTTTCTATGGTATAGTTTTAGTATAGAAATAAAATATTATATATAATATAATATAATATCAGCCTTCTGAGAAACATGGAGTCAAATTCTCATCCCTCACCTCGTCCTGGAGACCTCACAAACACCCCACCAGGGCATTTTAGAAAGAGGGATTTTATTCCAGTGATCCCAAGGCATTTTAGAAAATGTTCTTAAGAGGGCTGCTAAACTGACAGTTTTCTGTGCAGTGAGCCAAGAGGGTTTAACTTGCAGGAATTAAGACTTGGAGCTACAAAGAGGTGTTTTCATGAAGGGTAAGGCAGCATGGTAGGACAAGTGGCTTCTAGGCTTGAGTGCTCAAAGAACATAAACTCATGGGGTTGACCAAGGGCTGCTGTTCTCCTGTGCAAACCCAGGGCACCCAGGGAATATTTCTGTGTCTGCTCTGGGGTGCCCTGAGCCCCAGGGGAACACTGACTTTGACCCTCATTCATGGAGAAAGTTTCCCAGACTTTGAGATAGACTGGAATCCACAAAAGTGTGAAACAGATTATAGAGAGCAGTGTGGGTGTATCACTTGGTGAGAAATTGAGGTTTTTAGGATTTTTAGTGTGTTGTGGATGGAAGCAGGATGGAGGGCACAGGGTGTCATCCTGGGTTTCTTCTTCATGCTTCTTCTTCCTGGGTTTGGGTGGCATTTTGTAATTGGGCAGAAGAGTCTACATTGGGATCATTTATTGGGTTAAAAGGGAAAATAATCGAGGTGTTGGGTCTTAATTGGATAGTTTAGCCTTAAAAGACCTTGTAACAAGAGATTGTTGGCCATTTAGTGCCTTCTAATGAAAAGCTGCTGAACTCACAGCAGTGAGACTGTTTTACTGACAAGAAACAATAAACACCTGAGTCTGAACACGAATTACTGTGTCAAATGCCTTCAATCCAGACCCGGAGAAACCCACAGCTGGTACCGCCACGTTCTCCCTAAACCTCACTCCAGGTTCTGGGGCTCTCTGGGGTTTGCCTGGCGGGTTTCAGGGAGGTGTCCCCGGCACTCACAGGCCCGGCTGTGCTCTCGGGACAGCAGGTAGTTGGCCAGTGGCGGGGTGTAGGTCAAGCACTGCAGCACAGAGTTGAGGAAGCAGGTGTTGCCCACGTTGAAGAGCCCGGCCCCAGCGCGCTGCCTCTGCTGCCACACCATGCAGATCTTCTCTGGTGGAAAGAGGATCCTTTTTGGAGGAGCTATTCCCTCAGCAATCACTGCAGAGAAATTCCATTTTGGAAAGAGGTGAGATGAGGAACAAAAGCGTGTTTAAACTTTGAGCTCCCCACACAAGCAGTCAGGACAAGCAGCTTGAAGCTTCAGCTCAGTACCAGGGGAAGCCTAGCACTGCCTTTGAATTTACTGCTTTGGAAAACTCTGCTCCCCTGCTTGCTTTGCCAAGAGTCCAGCAAACCCCAACTCTGATTTCTGGGCCCCAAGGTACCTTCCTTTCTCATCACAGTTGTAGATTGGTTTATCAGGTCAAGCTTTCCCTGATTGTAACTTATTGTAACTTATTGAAAACAAGAAACTGAACACAAAAGGTAACTCATGGATGAGATGAGGAACAAAAGCATATTTAAACTTTGAGCTCTCCACACAAGCAGTCAGGACAAGCAGCTTGAAGCTTCAGCTCAGTATCAGGGGAAGCCTAGCACTGCCTTTGAATTCACTGCTTTGGAAAACTCTGCTCCCCTGTGTCACTGACACATTTTATGAAAAATCCTTTCATTAGGATCTTTTCTCCTGAGAAGCTGGGAAGCTTCAGCTTCCCCATGTTTTGCTGCTTTGGAATGTGATTTGGAGAATTGTGAAATTGTTTTTACTTGATGACCAGTGACAGCCACCTGTGTTTAGACTGTGAGCAGTCACAAGACTTTATTATTATTCTTTTCTATTCCTTGCTAGCCTTCTGATTAAATCCTTTCTTCTATTCTTTTAGTGTAGTTTTAGTATATCATTTTCTTTTAATATAATATATATAATAAAATAATAAGTCAGCCTTCTGAAACATGAAGTCAAGATTCTCATCTCTTCCCTCGTCCTGGGACTCCTGAGAACACCACCACATTTGGTGACCCCGAGTGAGGAACAATCCCACACCCCTGCTCTCTTTGCCAAGAGTCCAGCAAACCCCAACTCCAATTTCTGGGCCCCAAGGTGCCTTCCTTTCTCACCAGAGCTGTAGATTGGATTATCAGGTCAATCTTTCCCTGATTGTAACTTACAGAAAACAAGAAACTGAACACAAAAGGTAACTCAAGGATGTCAGAGCTCTCCGTGAGCAGTGATGTTTCAAAGTCTTGTGCATAGTGAAAAAGGGGAGACAAAAGGTGTTTTGTGACTAATCACAAACACCTGGGTCAGTCTGGCTGCTCTCAGGAAACATCCCAGAGCTCACAATGGGTCGTGAGCTCATCATTCTGGGACCTGACCGCCAGTCCCATCCATTGTCTGTGGGGATTCACCAAGTCCAAACCTGCCAGTGAAGCTGTTACTCACAGAAATCGTTCCCTGTTGTGGCCATTGCCTCTCTCAGGATCAGAGGGCAAAGCTCTGGATGACCAAGGACATCAGGACATGCTCCAGAATAGAGAGATCTGTGTCAATCCCATCACCTGATTGCAAAGAAATTACTGTAGCTCACTAAAAGTACAAAAACTCCAAATAAATACAACCAATAGAACAGCATTTGCCATCCAGAGTTTCCGTGGTGCCTGTACCAGCTGAACTCACACCTTTGGGATCAGTGGCAGAGCCCCACAGGAGGCTCAGAGGCCCCTCTGGAGTGCTCCAGGGCACGTTCCCTTCTCTGCCACAGCATCAAGAGCAGAGCTCTCTGGCTTTTCCCACCTCCCCTGCAGGAGTGGCCAGATTTCAGCCACTAATTTAACTCCAATTCAACTCCTGCCTTTGCTGCTCTCCTTTTTCTGTCTCACTCCCTCTGCAGCAGCCAGGGTGGGCTTTGTGCCACTCTGGGCTGAGCCCTCAGACCATAATCACCCCCTACTTTCCTATGCCAGGCTAAAGAGAATCAGCAAAGAAGAGCTCTAGCCTGGCCTGTGTATGGGCAGCCTACAAGGTACAAACCAGCCCAGACTTTTATCCCATATCTCCTTCCCCTGTGAACTATCTCAAGAGTCAAATCACAATTACCTTAGAGAGGATGAAAGTTGAGGAGGACAGTAAACAATAAATTTGTTTAAAAGGCAGGCACATGAGTAGCAGAGGAAGAAGCTGAGTTATCCTGCAGGCCAGCTCTTCCATTAGCCTGCCCTTAGGACACCCAGCATTGGGCAGGTGAGGTCACAATCACTGCAGAGGCGCCACATCTCTGCCCCTCTGTGACACAGGGCCACACACGCAGGGATGTGTCCCCTTGAGGCCACATGGGCACAGGTGTGGTGGTGTTCATAGGGGTCTTATGTTGAAGGAAGAGATGGAGATCTGACTCCATATTTATGAAGGCTTGATTCATTATTTTATGATATATATTACATTAAAACTATACTAAAAGAATAGAAGAAGAGGTTCTCCTCAGAAGGCTGGCTAAGCTAAGAATAGAAAGGAATGAATAACAAAGGTTTGTGGCTTGGGCTCTGTGTCCAAGCCAGCTGGGCTGTGATTGGCCATTAATTAGAATTAATTAGAAACATCCACATGAGGCCAATCCCAGATGCACCTGTTGCATTCCACAGCAGCAGATAACCATTGGTTACATTTTGTTCCTGAGGCCTCTCAGCTTCTCAGGAGGAAAAAATCCTAAGGAAAGGATTCTCATAAAAGATGTCTGGACACACAGGAACCCACCTGGCTCCTGTCATGGTGGAAGCCCCTGGGACTCCCCTGTGCTGCTGGTGGAGAGGGGCTCATTGGAAGGAGCTGCCACTCCTTCCCCAAACCACAGAGCTGAACGAGCACAGGGCTGCCAGAGCTGGCACAAGCCTGGTCACAGCCCTGCCTGGCCAGGTCACTGGGGATTTCTGTTCCACTGGGAAAACACCCAGGGCCCTCACAAGGTCATTTCCAGTTGTGGTAAATAGGTATGATTCATGCTGACAAAATTGAAACAGTAATCAATGTGGATACAGCAATTAATATTTGGAAATAATAAAGCAGTTAAAAAGTGTAATGCCAAGAAAGAAAGGGAGAGGAGGAGTTGCACACCCCCACCCCTTTTCTGCAGATGTTCGGCAGGAAAAAGCAAGAGATAACAGTTACTAAAAATTAACAGAAAGAAAGAAAAATCTGGTTGGGTCCCAGGAAAATGCCAGTTATAAGAGATTTATTGCTTTGATGCTTTAATATAATATTATGTTAGTCTTGGCTTACATTATACTGGCTTGGTGTGCATGTGTAACCCAAGGGTGAGTTGAAGGACATTGAAGAAGAGGAGAGGCCTTCATCAAAAACAACCCCCAAAGACTTGTGTGACCACCAAAACGAGTGGTGGAGCATGTGCAGTAAAGGTGGCGATGAGGGCGGAGGTAGAAGTGTGATGAATCAAAAATGGGAGGAGATGGCATTGACACAGGGCATAAAAGGGGGAATCTTCACTTGGCAAGCTCGTACGTGAGGTGGCAGGGGACCAGAGCCCTGTACTCCATACCCCATGGTTATCTTTTGCTTATGTGCCATTGTTGGAACCAAATCATCCCTTATTTTTAATCAAACTATATTGTCAATATTTCAAGTGTATCCAATTTTATATATTTTCTAAACTATTCAAATAAAATTGCTGCTACCTCAAATATGGTTTGGTTTTTTATGATGGGATAATTGGGCAAACATAACACTTTGATGCTTAAATGTAATATTATGTTAGTTTTGGCTTACATTATACTAGCTTGGTGCGCATGTGTAACCCAAGGGTGAGCTGAAGGACATTGAAGAAGAGCAGAGGCCTTCCAAAGACTTGTGCGACCACCAAAATGAGTGGTGGAGCATGCATTGCAAAGGTGGTGATGAGGGCGGAGGTGGAAGTGTGATGAATCGAAAATGGGAGGAGATGGCATTGACACAGGGCATATGAGGGGGAATCTTCACTTGGCAAGCTCGTACGTGAGGTGGCAGGGGACCAGAGCCCTGCACTCCGTACCCCGTGGTTATCTTTTGCTTATGTGCTATTGTTGGAACCAAATCATCCCTTATTTTAATCATATTATATTGTCAATATGTATTTTCTAAACTATTCAATTAAAATTGCTGCTACCTCAAATATGGTTTGGTTTTTTATGATGGGATAATTGGGCAAACATAACACTTTGATGCTTAAATGTAATATTATGTTAATTTTGGCTTACATTATACTAGCTCGGTGCGCATGTGTAACCCAAGGGTGAGTTGAAGGACATTGAAGAAGAGGAGAGGCCTTCATCAAAAACAGCCCCCAAAGACTTGTGTGACCACCAAAACGAGTGGTGGAGCATGCGCGGTAAAGGTGGTGATGAGGGCGGAGGTGGAAGTGTGATGAATCGAAAATGGGAGGAGGTGGCATTGACACAGGGCATATGAGGGGGAATTTTCACTTGGCAAGCTCGTACGTGAGGTGGCAAGGGACCAGAGCCCTGTACTCCATACCCCACAGTTATCTTTTGCTTATGTGCCATTGTTGGAACCAAATCATCCCTTATTTTAATCAAACTATATTGTCAATATATATTTTCTAAACTATTCAATTAAAATTGCTGCTACCTCAAATATGGTTTGGTTTTTTATGATGGGATAATTGAGCAAACACAACGCAGTGAATTTTATCAGCCCTCAAGGTACCCCCAGGCTGACCCGGGCCAGCCCCACCAAAGGGGCCCTGCAGAGCCTGAGCTGGGTGAACTTGGCTGCCAGGCCCCCACCCAGCTGCTGCCTCTCCTGGGCAGCTTTTCAGCAGCTTCACATGGACTCCTTCCTCCAGGCTGGGTTAGGCTGGGTTGGATCAGACTCAGCTTTAGCCAGATTCCCACTCAGGACAGCTGGAGGCAGTTTTGCTCCTGCTGCATTTGATCCATGTGGTTTGAGCCGTGCTCTGGTGTTCTGAGCAGCCTCTGAGCAGCAGTTGGTGTTCCTCGTGCTCCAAGGAGGCTGCTATTCACCCCTGATGCCTTCAGATTTTAGCTTTTTGTATTTTTCCTCTATTTATAATCCTGCAATTCTTTCCTGTATAACTCTAAACTCCATACACAGAGTGAGCTGCTGCTTTCCCATTCTGGTCAGACACAACAATTCCTCTCCAAGGACACCTCACTGCCTCAGGCCATGAGAGATGTGAGCAAAAGTGAGTTGGGGGGAGCAAACTTGGGGTAAATGACTTCATTAGATGCATCTGTAATTGTAACCCCCAAAAAGCAAAAGGACCAAACTTATAAAAATATAAAAATCCATGACCCATGGTCCATTTTTGGGTGTAGCACCTGGGGGAACTTCACCTGCCCAAAATGCACCTGAAGGCCCTTCAATAAATAGAACCACTTTTTATTCCCTTAATTGTGTGTGGCCTCTGTGTTTAGGTAGTCCCAAAAGGCATCACCCCCACCTGAGCTGGGGTTCAAGTTCTGTCACAAGGCTGTGAAAGCAAGGATGGATTTTTGGAGATCAGGGCCCACCAAGCACCCTCCTGCTGGGGAGAGTCTGAGGCACAGGCAGGAGGGGCCAGAACCACCACAGCACCACCACAAACTCTATTTACATTTATGTTAATTTAGCAATTAGGTTCTTCTTCTCACTTCCATCCAGTCAATAATTGCCCTTTTTCCCTGCAAGCCCCACAGCAGCCCCAGATCAGGATCCAAGAAAAGGGAACTATTGTGTGAATATTAAAAAAGCTTTAGTGATATATAGTTCTGTTATAGTAGTTTAGATGTCCTCTGTTCTCCCAAGTTTGTCAAATGCTGCTATCCCTAAGAAAGAAGAAATGTGTAGTTCTCACATTAATTGTGACCACTGCTACAGGGGGGCATGGCAGATTTTAATCTAAAAACTTAAAACTACTTTTAATTAGTTTTAATTCACTTTTAACTTCGGGAACAAAGTTTGGAAAAATTACTGGAAAAATTACCAACACTCAAAAGTTTTATTAAACCAACCTTGACATGCCTCAATGAACAAAGTCTGAAGAGAGACAGAGATATATTGCTGAAATGGGACACGAGGAATGCAGAATTTAAAGCTCTCAAGGACATTGTGCAGAAACCAGAAGATAAAGAAGTACATGACAGAAAACTCAATTGTTATATTGTGACTGTTGTATCCATATGGCCGGCCAAGGATTGGGATTTTCTCCAGAGGATCCAGGTGATGGGCACTGTACCAAAACTGCTCCCAGCAAAGGTTTATTCTGCTCCCTCTGAGCTGGGGGGAAGCTGCAGTTTTAGGGGAGGAAGATCTGCTTTCTGCACTTCATTTTGATGCCTCATCAAAACCACTGCAGATTTAGATAAAAATCAAAGGGTAAGTGCCCAGGAAGGTGCCCTGACAGCCTTAAACAAAACAGAATTTAGATCCCAATTGCTCCCTAAAAGAGGGAGAACCTGGGTGTCCCTCTGCTCCTTTTTGGGAACCTGTGTGTCCCTCTGCTCCCTCAGGGGAACCTGGGTGTGCCCCTGCTCCTTTTGGGGTACCTGGGTGTCCCTCTGTTCCTTCAGGGGAACCTGGGTGTGCCCCTGCTCCTTTTGGGGTACCTGGGTGTCCCTCTGTTCCTTCAGGGGAACCTGGGTGTCCCTCTGCTCCTTTTGGGGTACCTGGGTGTGCCTCTGCTCCCTTAGAGGAGCCTGAGTGTCCCTCTGCTCCTTTTTGGGTACCTGTGTGTCTCTCTGTTCCTTTTCAGGGGAACCTGGGTGTCCCCCTGCTCTCTTTGAGGAACCTGGGTGTCCCTCTGCTCCCTCAGGGGAACCTGGGTGTGCCCCTGCTCCTTTTTGGGTACCTGAGTGTCCCTCTGTTCCTTCAGGGCAACCTGAGTGTCCCCCTGCTCCCTTTGAGGAACCCAGGTGTCCCTCTTCTCCTTTTGGTGAACCTGAGTGTCCCCCTGCTCCCTTTGAGGAACCCAGGTGTCCCTCTTCTCCTTTTGGTGAACCTGAGTGTCCCCCTGCTCCCTTTGAGGAACCCAGGTGTCCCTCTTCTCCTTTTGGTGAACCTGGGTGTCCCTCTGCTCCCTGGGGTGAACCCAGGTGTCCCTCTTCTCCTTTTGGTGAACCTGGGTGTCCCCCTGCTCCCTTTGAGGAACCCAGGTGTCCCTCTTCTTCTTTTGGTGAACCTGGGTGTCCCTCTGCTCCACTGGGGGAAGCCTTTGGGGTGACTCTCCCTTCATGCCAGATTTTTCTGCCCATGATCTCATTTTGCAGGCACGGGACCCCTTTTTCGTTGCACAACCTCCGAGGTCCCTCCCAGCCCAAACCACCTTGTGTTTCTCTGAGGCTGTGGCCTTTCCCTGCCCTCTGAGGCCACCATGCCCAGAACCTGGAACCACCCAGTCTGTGACATCAGCCCCAGGGCTGCAGGTGCCAGGGGCAGTGCAGCTGCTGCGGGCACTCGGCTCAGAGGCTGCCCTGGAAGAGACAAGATTTTGTTTCTTTCAGCTGGCAGTGATGAGCCTGCTGTACCTCCTCATCCTCCTGGCTGTGTACACACCTGCACATGGCACCTGGGACAACTGCAGGTATGGCCCCAGGCTCTGGGAGGGGGCTTGTCCCCCATTGTCACACCCCAAACCCCATGTGGGAGGGGGCAGAAGGAGCCAACAGGAGCAGCAGCAGCTGCTGGGCAGGGCAGTAATCACAGAATAACACAAAATTCACAGAATTTTGGGTTGGAAGAGACCTGCAAGATCATTGAGTTCATTCCCTGATACCTCAACCAAACCCTGGCACCCAGAGCCACATCCAGGCTTTGTTAAACACACCCAGGGATGGTGACTCCACCATCTCCCCAGTCCCAAAATTCCCAGAATTCACAGAATGACCAGGCTGGAAAAGACCTTCAAGATCATCGAGTCCAACCCAGCCCCAACACCTCAACCCTGGCACCCAGAGCCAACCCAGCCTTGTTTAAACACCTCAGGGCAGTGCCCACCTCCCTGGCAGCACATTCCAGTGCCCACTCTCTCTTTCTCTGAAGGATTTTTTCCTCATGCCCAGCCTAAACTCCCCCTGGCACAGCTGGAGGCTGTGTCCTCTTGTCCTGGTGTCACTGCTGAGCCCTGCAGAGGAAATGACCTCGTGGGAATGGTGTGAGCACAAAGAACAGAACAGAATGACCAGGCTGGAAGAGACCTCCAAGATCATCGAGTCCAACCCAGCCCCAGCCCCTCAATAAACCCTGGCACCCAGAGCCACATCCAGGCTTTGTTAAACACCCCCAGGGCTGGCACCCAGCAGAGCTGGGGGAAATCACAGAATCACAGGATTGGAAGAGACCTTCAAGACCATCGAGTCCAACCCATTCCCTGACACCTCAACCAAACCCTGGCACCCAGAGCCACATCCAGGCTTGTGTTAAACACATCAGGGATGGTGACTCCATCACCTCCCCGGGCAGAACATTCCAGAACTTGATCACTCTAATGACTTTGTCCTTCCAGAGGGACCTGTGGGCAGCGGCCCATGGCTTCTGACTACAACTCCATAGCTGCTGACTACAGAATCATGGCTGGCACAGGCGCCCTGCCGGGGGCCTGGCCCTGGATTGTCAGCATCCAGGACCCCAGGAAAGATGGCAGCGGCCACACGTGTGGAGGGTCCCTCATCAGCCCACAGTGGGTCCTCACAGCAGCCCACTGCTTCCTCCAGGCCAGGTAAGGAGGAGATATTGGAATAATTACCAATATTGCTGGACAGGATGTGCCTGAGCTTGTCTGGCCCTTGGTGCTGAACCAAACAGCGGCACTGTGGTGTTTTCACCCCACAGACACTTTTGGCTGCCTGGGTGTGTGGTGTTTCACCCCACAGACACTTTTGGCTGGCTGGGTGTGTGGTGTTTCACCCCACAGACACTTTAGGCTGCCTGGGTGTGTGGTGTTTCACCCTACAGACACTTTGGGCTGCCTGGGTGTGTGGTGTTTCACCCTACAGACACTTTTGGCTGCCTGGGTGTGTGGTGTTTCACCCCACAGACACTTTTGGCTGGCTGGGTGTGTGGTGTTTCACCCCACAGACACTTTAGGCTGCCTGGGTGTGTGGTGTTTCACCCTACAGACACTTTGGGCTGCCTGGGTGTGTGGTGTTTCACCCTACAGACACTTTTGGCTGCCTGGGTGTGTGGTGTTTCACCCCACAGACACTTTTGGCTGGCTGGGTGTGTGGTGTTTCACCCCACAGACACTTTAGGCTGCCTGGGTGTGTGGTGTTTCACCCCACAGACACTTTGGGCTGCCTGGGTGTGTGGTGTTTCACCCTACAGACACTTTTGGCTGCCTGGGTGTGTGGTGTTTCCCTTTTTCCTGGCTGGGTGCTGCAGTTGGGCACATGGGGACAAGTCCAGGCCTGCAGGAGCTCTGGTGGTGCTGGGATGGAGCTTCCCCCCATAACAGGGGCTGCTCCTGGGGTTTCCCTCTGGCAGAGAAGCTTTGAGGGGATGGTGAAGGAAAGGAGTTGGTTCTGAGGGAGGGTTTGGATCCAGAGCTTTATTCTGGCCCTCAGGCCTCTGAATGCAGCACCAGCTCCCACAGAACTCCCTGAGCCCGTGGCTGCTGCTCCTTTGAACCCCGGGGAGAGGGGCAGGGAAGGGGCAGGGAGGCACCAAGCAGGGACAGGAGGGGAGGGACAAAGGGACAAAGGACACCTGGATGGCCCAATGTCCCCCAGGGGTAGAGGGCATCCTGTGAATCTGCCAATCACTCGAGGCCCTTCTGGAATGCCAGGACTGACAGACAGTGCTGGGAGGGGAAAGGAGAGGTGACTGACACACCTGGCAGGGAATGATCAGGGCAGGGACCCGAGGTTCCGAGGTAAACCCTGAAATCACAACACAACAAGGAGCAAGGAAGGAATGAGGGTATCCTCAGCACACAAAGAGTTGCCCGGCCTGCAGCACCACATCCTGCTCCCCTGCTGTTTCCTTGCAGTGTGCCCAGTGCCTTGGCTCTGCAGAGCCCATCAGAAGGTTGGGCTGGTGCCACTGCTGCCCAGGAGCCTCCAGAGTGGCATTCCTGGGGCCTAAGGCGTGCTAGGGCAGTCACACTCCTTCCCTGCTCAGAAGGCAGGAAAGTGCTGAGCTACCACAGTGATGCCCTTTGGGACTACCTAAAAACAGGCCAGACAAGGGATAAAAAGTGGTTCTATTTATTGAAGGGACTTCAGGTACTTTTTTTGGGCAGACAAAGTCCCCTCATTATATTATACATTAGAGGGAAATCAAGCATATCAATCAAGCTTTGGTATCAAGCATATCGGGAAGTCTGTACCTCTCAAGTACCTCAGCTAATGGGGAAGAAAAACCCCAAATTCCATAAGAATTAAAATTTAAAAGGGAGGGTTATACATTAGAGGGAAATCTTTGGTATCAGGCATACTGGGGAGTCTGTACTTCTCAAGTACCTCAGCCAATGGGGAAAGAGAGAAGGGAAATTGGGATAAAAAGGCGGCTGCATCCTCCAAAAACTTGAGAGATCCCAGGGGAATGCCCCATGGCCTCTCCGTTTATTGGAATAAAGCAAAAGGACTCCTCTGTCTCCTTTTTGGACATAAACATCTGGTGTTTGTGGATTAATTTTCCTAACACCAGAACTCTCCTTTGGTATGCCAGGATTTTCATCAGGTGAGATTACTGTAGCCTCAGCACGAATTTACACACATCATCTATTACATGCAGGATTACAAATAGATGAATGTCACAGACATCTTTTATCAAAAATCCTTTCCTTAGGATTTTTTCCTCCTGAGAAGCTGAGAGGCCTCAGGAACAAAATGTAACCAATGGTTATCTGCTGCTGTGGAATGCAACAGGTGCATCTGGGATTGGGCTCATGTGGTTGTTTCTAATTAATGGCCAATCACAGTCAGCTGGCTCGGACTCTATCTGAGACACAAGCCTTTGTTATCATTCCTATGAAACGCAAGTAATAAATGACACGATTATGAAGGTTTCTTTTTGGGTGAACAGAGAGGGGGAATTGTGGGAATCCACAAAATTAGAGGGTTTTGGGAAAGCTGCAAGATGCAAGCCTCAGATACAGCAGAATTGTGAGTAGAGCTAAAGAAGCAGCCATGAGATAGGCCAGCAGAAGAAATATTTAAACTGTAGAAAAGCAAGAGCAAAACGAACAATGGTCTATGTATTAACGCTTGTCTGAATAGCTCTCTAAGCTGCAGAAAGTTTATCTAGCAAGATATTAAGAAAGTTAAAGCTTAATAATGGAGCTCTGTGCATTGTGTTTTAAGGCTTACAAGTGGGTATTGTATTTGAAATAAGCAAGCATTGTTGTAACTAAAGGCACGTGTGCTTATGGTGATTGGATAGAACCACTGTCAATGTGCTTTTGCTTTGTGGGATTGGTCAAGAAGCTTATAAAGTGAGTTGTAATATGAAGTTTTTTGGTCTGCTGCTTTAGCTCTACTCACAGTTCTGCTGTATCTGATGCTTGCATCTTGCAGCTTTCCCAAAACCCTCTAACTTTGTAGATTCCCACAAAATCCTTCCTTCTATTCTTTCAGTATAGTTTTAATATAATATATAGCATAAAATAATAAATCAAGCCTTCTGAAACATGGAGTCAGATCCTCGTCTCTTCCCTCATCCTAAGACCCCTCCGAACACGGTCACAGATGGAAAACACCAAAGCTCAAATCCCAAGGCACCACCAGCACCTGGCTCTGCTCCCTCTCAGCCCCGTCTCTGCCCTGCAGGAACGTCACCAAGTGGCGCGTGCTGATCGGGGCCACCCAGCTGAGCCACCTGGGCCCCGAGGCTCAGGTGCGCCACGTCAAGAGGCTGCTGGCCCACCAGGAGTACACGGCTGACTCCCAGCAGAATGACATCGCCCTGCTGGAGCTGGACCAGCCCGTGGAGTGCAGCGACTACGTGCAGCTCGCCTGCGTGCCCAACGCCTCGCTCACGGTGTCGGAGCTGAAAACCTGCTACATTGCTGGATGGAGTTCTGCCAGTGCTAAAGGTGAGCTTCCAAAAAGGGACCTGAGGGTGAGCTGGGCACGCCCTGGGAGGAATCCAGGCAGCAGAGACCAAAGTCAGGCTGTAGGATGTATGTCTCTGGAGAGGAGTGCCTGGTCTGCTCCCCAAAGGCAGAAAGGTAGAAAACCTCCTACATTGCTGGCTGGGGTTCTGCCAGTGCAAAAGGTGAGCTCCCAAAAAGGGACCTCAGAGTGAGCTGGGCATACTGGAGGAATGGGCTGGGCTTCCTGACAGCAGAGACCAAAGTCAGTATGCCTCTGGAGAGGTGTGCCTGGTCTGTTCCCCAAAGGCTGGCTGGAGTTCTGCCAGTGCTAAAGGTGAGCTCCCAAAAATGGACCTGAGGTTGAGCTGGGCTGTCTCGGTTTGGAAAGCCAGGTGTCTGCTAAGGAAGGCAGGAGCCTCCCCTGAAATGGAGAATGTGAACCCTCCCCACCCCTCTGAATCGCTATGAATTTTAAATTAAGGGGCTCTCAGGCAAAAAAAAAAATGGGAGCAGGAAATAACAGTTCTTTATAAGGGAAAGAAAAAAAAATAAAAGGATAAAATAAACAATGCAGTACACCAGAACAATAGTGACAGAGTCAGAACCCAGCCTGACACCCTGTGGGGTGTTGGCAGCAGTCCCATTGGAATTGTGGCTCAGCCCTCCTGCAGTGTCAGGGCTGGCTCTGTTGGAGCAGGGATCCTGTAGAGAAGGATGGATTCTGCCTCTGAAGATCCAGTGGAGGAAGAGGCAGCTGCTGTTCCTCTGGGGAATCCCATGGAGAAGCTGTGCTGGTGTCTCAAAACCTCTGGATTATATCTGGGTAGCAATGCTTGGCTCCTCCCTCTGGGCTCACATCTGCCAATGGGATGCTGTAGTTCTTATCAGCCATGCAGGGACATTCCATAGCTGTTATCAGCAGTGTCCCCTCCCGAGGGAGGAGTGATTGTGGTCACTCCAAGAGAGAGATAAGGCAAACTGCCCACTTGACAAAGATAATCTGCCATACCGATGGTAATGGAAAACATCTTGCCTGCAATCTTCAACATGGGCGCACCCTGGGAGGAATGGGCTGGGCTTCCCCACAGCAGAGACCAAAGTCAGGCCTATGCCTCTGGAGAGGTGTGCCTGGCCTGCTCCCCAAGGGCAGAAAGGGCAGTGAAATGTGATTCTCCCCGAGCCAGGTTGTTGCTATAGAGCTTGACACCAAGACCCCCATCAGAAAGGTGTGTAAGAGGGATTGATTATAGCAAATGTTGCTTTTATAGTTTTTCAAGATATTTACATTTACTTAGCAGACACGTTCACTGCCCATTGGTCATAAGAAAGAAACACAGTTCTCAGTAGGTGAACAAGGAGCCACGTCATTCTGTGAGCCAGCCAAAGTCTGTATCTCAACATTCTATCCTTCATCACTTCTCCATGGTGACAGCCTTGGTGTCTTCCTCAGGAGAGATATGGGGCTTTCCTTATCTTCAGGAAGCCTTGGCTGGCTCACAAGAACAGCACAAGATGCCTTTCCAACACCAGGTCTCATAAGCTCTTGGAGATCTATTTCACACCCAAGATAGCTCAGCTACCTTTGGAGGCATAAGATCAGCAGGATGGCTTCTGTGGTAGTGTTGGAAACAAAAAGGTTCTAATAAAAGGCAAAATAACAAAACTCTTTATAGAGAAAAACCGAGCCAGGTGCAAGAGGTCCTTGCTCCTGGTAAAACACCTCACAAAAGCCATAAGTTTCTTTGTTCTCTTCTTTTTCTAGTAAATTGCTCAGACAGGATTTTTTGGCTCCTGTCCAATTGGCCATCCTTAAGTTTGAGGTGAAATCCCCCAGGTCCTATGAGGTGTCTTTTCACCTTATTGAGGAGAGAAACTTCTGGGCTTATTTCCTTTTTAAGGAGACAAGGGAGAGTTTTGCCACTCCATCAACATGGGGCACATTCCTATAGGGTACAGCCCTTCAACAGCTGCTCCAGAGGCAAAGCCAAGCCCTGGGTGTGGGAATCCACAAAATTAGAGGGTTTTGGGAAAACTGCAAAAGGCAGGCTTCAGAGGCAGTAGAACTGTGAGTAGAGCTAAGCAGCAGCCATGAGATAGGTCAGCAGAAAAATTATTTAAACTGTAGAAAAGCAAGGACAAATAGAACAATGAGCTGTGTATTAACGCTTGTCTAGAATAACTCTCCAAGCTACAGAAAAGTTTATCTAGCAAGATATTAAGAAGTTTGAAGCTTAATAATGGAGCTCTGTGCATTGTGTTTTAAAGCTTACAAGCAGGTATTGTATTCGAAATATGCAAGCACTGTTTTAACTAAAGGTACCTGTGCTTATAGTGGTTGGATAGAACTACTGTCAAAGTACTTTTGCTTTGTGTGATTGGTCAAAAAACTTATAAAGTGAGTTGTAACATTAAGTTCTTGGTCTGCTGCCTGGGATGTGAGCTGGTGGCATCTTCCCATTGTCATAACCATATATTGAGACTGATGCTGGAAAATACAACAGCTCCAGGCACGTTCCACAGCAGCCCTGTCCCGTTTGTGATTTGTACATTGTGTACACTTGTACATTGTGTACATTTGTACATTGTGCACATTTGTACCTGGTGTGCATTTGTACATTGTGTGCATTTGTACATTGTGTACATTTGTACATTGTGTACATTCTGTACATTGTGTGCATTTGTACATTGTGTACATTTGTACATTGTGTACATTTGTATATTGTGTACACTGTGTACATTTGCACATTGTGTACATTTGCACGTTGTGTACATTTGCACGCTGTGTACATTTGTACACTGTGTACATTTGCACATTGTGTACATTTGCACGCTGTGTACATTGTGTACATTTGTACCTTGTGTACATTTGTACATGGTGTACATGGTGTACATTTGTACATTGTGTACTTTTGTACGTTGTGTACATTTGTACACTGTGTACCTTATGTACATTTGTACATTGTGTACATTTGTACATTGTGCACATTTGTACACTGTGTACATTTGTACATTGTGCACATTTGTACATTGTGTATATTTGTACATTGTGCACATTTGTACACTGTGTACATTTGTACATGCTGTACATTTGCACATTGTGTATATTTGTGCATTGTGTACATTGTGTACATTTGTACATTGTGCACATTTGCACATTGTGTACATTGTGCACATTGTGCACATTGTGTACATTTGTACATTTGCACATTGTGTACATTTGTACATTTGCACGTTGTGTACATTTGCACATTGTGTGCATTGTGTACATTTGCACATTGTGCACATTTGCACATTGTGTACATTGTGTACATTTGTACATTGTGCACATTTGCACATTGTGTACATTGTGCACATTGTGTACATTGTGTACATTTGTACATTTGCACATTGTGTACATTTGTACATTGTGCACATTTGTACACTGTGTACATTTGTACATTGTGCACATTGTGTACATTGTGCACATTTGCACGTTGTGTACAGCCCGCAGCCAGCGCCAAAGGGGAATGCCTTCACCCCAGACAGGGGCATGGAGGTGGCAGGGAGCTGCTGGGTGCTCATTCCTTGCTGTGCTCCCAGCTCAGGGTGCCAGTGATGTCCTGCAGGAAGCCAAGGTCCGGCTCCTGGATGTCCGGCTGGTCAACAGCAGCCGCTGGTACGCTGGGGCCATCCACACCCACAACCTGTGTGCTGGCTACCCCCGGGGTGCCATGGACACCTGCCAGGTAGGACTTCACTTTTTTGTTGGTGAAAAATGTGTATTTTATGATTTTCGCAAATATTAAAATGAATATTCTGTGTGTTATGTTAGAAAGCTGTATTAATTTTTTGTATTAATTATATATTGCTGTATTAATTTTCTCAAGTAGCGTGTTAATTATAGTTTTAGGTTATAACATAATGGTAAAATGGAAACTGTGTGTGTGGGATATTTTTTTTAAGAGAGGAATGAGGTACTCACACCAGATAGCAGCCACAGGACACCTGAATCTTTCAAAGAAAGAGGATTTATTCCTCCCTTAGAAGAAACAAACTTCTTCCTGCCTTGCTCAGCTCTGAAGACGCTGTTAGGATTCAAAGGAAGAAGGTGACACTGACCAGACAGAATCCTGTGTTTTAATAGAATTTATGCATCATGTATGAGGTGTATGAATATGTGTGAAAAATGTGTATTTTATGATTGGCTTTTGGCAAATATTCAAATATTATATGTCTTGTGTTAGAAAGTGATGCTGTATTAATTTTTGTAAGTAGAGTGTTAAATACAGTTTTAGGTTATGATATAATGTTAAAATAGAAACTGTGTATGTGGGATATTTTTTTAAAGAAAGGAATGAGGTACTCACACCAGATAGCAGCCATAGGACACCTGAATCTTTCAAATAAAGGATTTATTGCTCCATTATCAGACGAAATGAACTTCTTCCTGCTTCACTCAACACTGAAGACACCTTAGGGTTCAGAGGAAGTTGATGATGACCAGACAGAATCCTGTGTTTTAACAGAATTTATGCATCATGTATGAGGTGTATGAATACACAACAGGTTATTGCTTTTAAGCTTTTAATCCTCTGTTAACATGGGTCCTTTTTCACGCTTACTTTTCCCAGAAAGAGGTACCCCGACTGTCTGTAACACTTTTTTTTTAATTGTCTCGTATTGTCCTAATCTCAATTGTTCAAATTTTTATTACTCTAATTATATTCCTATTTTTATAACCATTTTATTACTATTAAACTTTTAAAATTCTAAAAACAAGTGATTGGCGTTTTACACAGTGACAGTAAAAGATTTTAAAATCACAGAAAATTCAGAGAGTTAGAAAGAAAGCTAGGCCTAGTAGGCCCTGGGAAAATGTTAAAGGTTAGGAAAATGTTAAAGGAAAATGTTAATGTTAGGCCTTGTGTTTGCTAGATCATGTGAAACTGCACCTGTGTAGTCAGTGTATGATAAATTATATAATTGTTAGATGTGATGATTGCTTAGTAATTAGATATAATTATTGTTTAATCATGAGAAACTATGTTCAAGGGCTTGAGGGGGATCACAAGAAACCCATGCTTGGATGAAATCAATGTATAGAACAATGTAATAGAACATTGTATTGTGATATTGTAGTATCAATAGAACAATGTAAGTTTAATAATTAAGATGTAGTTATATAATGATAGAATATAAAACACGTTCATCCCAAACCCGTGGTGGGTCAGATTTGGGTCTGTGGCCCTGGCACCCAGAGCTCTCCATAAAAGCACCTGCACAGAATCATTCTGTGATTGTGTTCCTGCTCACCAGCACTGGGCGCCAGCCCCCAGCACTAAAGGTACCTGGCACCATGGGCTGTGCCTGGAAAATCACTTTCCCTCCTCTGCTGGAGTTTCCTTGCCAAGGGCTCGTGTTCCCCAGGCCTGCCCCTCTGCCCAGAGAGCCCATCCAGAGCTCTCAGCAGCACAGAGGTGCAGATTCTGGATTATCCATGCTCTGCTCATCCAGGATCACCGTGCAGACACAAGAGGGGCCCTCACACACACCCACCCTGATCCCAGCTGAGGTTCTGGAGACTCCAGCACCTGAGCAGAGCCTTTTTGTGTCGTGAACACAGCTGGGGCAGGGGCTGCAAGAGAAAAGCAAGCCTCTGGTGCTGAGAGCATGTTGGGAAGGATGAAAGTTTGACAAGGAAAGTCTCACAGATGCTTAGCAGAAAGATTTTGGAATGTAGAGTCTGATGAAGGAATAGAGATGGAAGCAAGTTTTGATAGAGAAGAAAAGAATTGCTGAGCCAGTCTGACTGGATAACCAAGGAGGCAAAGGGTATTTTATGTTAGTTCGAAGGGGTTTTTATGAATTAAAGCAAAGGATAAACCCACCCCAAACAAGATGATGTTTTTACCAAGCACAAAGATAGCACAGGCAAACAAGGCAGCAAAGCTGCAAGTAGAAAAAAGGTCTCAGAATTTTCCACTGCATGAAAACTGAAAAACAACTTCTGGCTTAAATTGTGATGTACTGACTTTTAGTGATTGGAGAACAGTAACATGAATATGGTAATTACAGTAGTTATGATAGGCTATAGATAATAGTTAAGGTATAGATTGGTTCTACTGTATGAAGATGCTCAGCAAAGAAAAGTAAATAATGCATTGTGACCAAAAGAAAAGTAAATAATGCATTTTAACCAAAAGAAAAGTAAATAATGCATTGTAACCAAAAGAAAAGTATAGAATGCAGTGTAACCAAAAGAAAAGTATAGAATGCAGTGTGACCAAAAGAAAAGTATAGAATGCAGTGTAACCAAAACCAAAGGGTCTCCAGGCCTGCCTGCAGCTGGAGCTGACAGCTGTGGGCACAGCTCTGTCACACACGACCCTGCACTGCTGTAACACCTTGGATGGGATAAACTGCATTTTGTATACAATAAACTGCATTTTGTATGCAATAAACTGCATTTTGAAGAGCCACCTCAAGTCCTGCATCCCTCATTTAGGCTCTTACAAGAGCAGCCACCCAACAGCACCCTAATCCTCCTTCCTGTGTTGCAGGGTGACAGTGGAGGGCCTCTGGTGTGCAAAGATAACCGTGCCAGCTACTTCTGGCTGGTTGGAGTGACCAGCTGGGGAAAAGGCTGTGCGAAAAAAGCCAAACAGCTGGGAGTCTACACCTCCACTCAGTACTTCTACAACTGGATCCTGATCCAGATGGGCGCGTGCCCACCTGCAACAGCCACGGAGCCACCCTGCATCTCAACCCCTCTTGAGCAGCCAGAGCCAACACCCACAGAATCAGGCTGCTCTAGTCCCACTCTGTGTCCGCTGCCAGCTGAAACAGAGGCTCCAACGCCAGAGCCAACCTTCAGCTCAACCCCTTCTGAGGAGCCAACGCCAACGCCCACAGAGGCAGGCTGCTCTACTACAGCCAGCACTCAGCAGCCAACTGAAGCAGCCATGCTAGAGGTAGCCTGGACCTCAAATTCCTCTGAGGAGCCAATGCCAACACAACCTCTCTTTCCCACTCCGCATCCGTACGAGATTCTGCAGCAATTCCTAACCCAGGTGCACCAGATGCTGCAGAGCCTCATGGGGAACAGGACAGAAGCAGCAGGATGAAGAAGATCCAGTGCAGGCTGCAGTGGACCATGACCACTTCACACTGGGCCAGTGCCTGCTGATCCAAAGGCAGCCTCAGGGTCAAAGGTGTCCCCTCTCCTGCCCATCTTCCTCCTCTGCATGCACACAAATGCTGAAATTGATTTAGTTGTGGAAATAAAGTTGCCTATAGCCACTGTTAGCACGTGTGTGCAGTCCAGTCCAGTCTCCTGTGCAAGACAAGGAGTCCCAAGCCAGGCACCAGCAAAACAGAGCTGTGATGGGAGAAGGGAGCACAGGTCACAGGGGCTACAGCTCCTGGGGACAGCAGTTGGGAACATTGTTTTATGCTGCCCATCAGGGGGATCATCCCTGGGTGTGGGACTTGAAACTGGGCTCTGTCATGAGTCAGGAGATGTGGCCACTTAGCACAGTCAAAGCAGCCTGAGCTGGCACTGGTGCCAGCTTGGGTCTGGAAGCATCCTGAGCACTGCGGAATTTCAGGAACCAGCCAACCACAGACCCCCAAACACCAACCTCAGCCCTTTTCCCTGGCAGAGAAAACTCACCAGGCCAGGGTCCTGATGTCTGTTTGCAGGAGCCACTTTACCCTACCAGGGGAACCATAGGGGTTTTTTGCTGCTGCTTTGGCACCCTAGATATGGGCTCCCCTCTCCTAACCCTCACCTCCTCCCCTCACTCCTCTTCTACCATGGCTCCCCTTTCACCCCTTTACTGTACCCACATTTCCACCCTTCACCTGCCCTTCACTCCTCCCCAGCCCTTCCAGCAGGTGAGGCAATGACCCTAATGTTGGAACAACCCCAAAATCCCTTCCAGTGGGTGCAGGCAATGACCCTAATGGTGGGACAGCCCCAAAATCCCTTCCAGCAGGTGAGACAAGGACCCTAATGGTGGAACAGCCCCAAAATCCCTCCCAGCAGGTGAGACAATGACCCTAATGGTGGAACAGCCCCAAAATCCCTTCCAGCAGGTGAGGCAATGACCCTAATGGTGGAACAGCCCCCAAATCCCTTCCAGCAGGTGCAGGCAATGACCCTAATGATGGGACAACCCCAAAATCCCTTCCAGTGGGTGCAGGCAATGACCCTAATGGTGGAACAGCCCCAAAATCCCTCCCAGCAGGTGAGACAATGACCCTAATGGTGGGACAACCCCAAAAACCCTTCCAGCAGGTGAGGCAATGACCCTAATGGTGGGACAGCCCCAAAACCCTCCCAGTAGGACAAGACCCCCTGCAAAAGGGTAGGGATGACACCTTCTGTGGTCTAGAGAGTGACAGGAAGGGTTTGGAGGCTGAACTGGTTTTTTTAGGTTTTGATCAGGGCTTTTAAAGGATATTTTAGGGGTTTTTTGTAGGAGTTTTTTAGGAATTTTCTGGAATTTAGGAGTTTTCTGGGAATGTTTAGGATACTATTAGGACTTTTTCAGGGCTTTTAAAAGAGTTTTTTTCAGGGTACTTCAAGGGCTTTTTTAACTTCATTTTAGAATTATTTAGGGTTTTTTAAGGTCTTCTTGGGGCTTTTTTAGGACTTTTGAGGGTATGTTGAGGACTTTTTAAAGACTCCCGGTTTCCCCCATTCCAGATTCCAAATCCTAGATCCAGTCCTGGTTTTCCCCCATTCCGGATTCCAAATCCCAGATCCAGTCCCGGTTTTCCCCCATTCCAGATTCCAGCCCAAATCCAGTCCCAGTTTTCCCCCATTCCGGATTCCAGCCCGGATCCAGTCCCGGTTTTCCCCCATTCCAGATTCCAGCTCAGTTCCAGTCCCAGTTTTCCCCCATTCCAGATTCCAGCCTGGATCCAATCCTGGTTTTCCCCCATTCCGGATTCCAGCCTGGATCCAATCCCGGTTTTCCCCCATTGCGCATCCAGTTCCGGTTTTCCCCCCTTCCAGATTCCAGCCGGGATCCAGTCCCGGTTTTCCCCCATTCCGGATTCCAGCCCGGATCCAGTCCCGGTTTTTCCCCAGCCCGGATTCCAGCCCGGATCCAAGTTCAGTTTTCCCCGTAATTCCCAGAATTTCTCCATACAGAGAATTCAGCCCAGGGGAGGCTCAGGCAGGCCCAGATTTCCCCTGAGGAGTTCCTGTGCGTGGTCCCTCACCCAGTGCCCACCCCTTCTGCTTTTCCAGGCCTTGGTGCTCCCACCCCACATTCCCTGCCCAGCACAATCTCCCACATCCCACAGCAGCTTCCCAACCTTCCCCTGAAGGATTTGGGCAGAAGGAAGGCTGGTGGAAGAGGAAAAGGAGGAGAGAAGAGGAGGCACCTGGAGGTGAATCAGGGAATTCTTGCTCTGCAAATGCTCTCCTCTCCCCCCGAGCTACGCCCCCTGCTTCCCATGGGCATTCCCAGCAGGAATTCCCTGCTCTTGATCCCAACAAAGTTCTGCTAATTAATCCCAGGACAAAATCCACATCCTCCCAAAATCCTCCTCCCTTTCCTCACCAACTCCCCCTGCTGCTGCTCTGCTGGGAATCAGCACGGGGCCTGCACACAGCTTGGGGGGAAAACCTGGGAATTCCGGGCTCCCGATCACATTTTTGGGGATAAAAAGACATAAAAGGGAGGGGGCACCCGGATTTGAACCGGGGACCTCTTGATCTGCAGTCAAATGCTCTACCCCTGAGCTATACCCCCACCTGTGCAGTGTGGCCAGGTGAGGCTCCTTGTGGCCAGGTGAGGCTCCCTGTGGTCACTGACGTGGCTCTGTCACATTCCAGGGATGGCTGTCACACACCAGCTGCTCCCAGCCCTGCCTGGCACACCCAGCCCTCCCTCACTGCCCTCACACCAGGGCTCTCACCACGCTCCTGCTAAGGCAGGTACTGAATTCCCACCTGATTCCCTCTAAAAAGCCCCAAACGTGGCCAAAGGAGAGGAACATTTCCAGCACTGACTTCAAAATGTCACCACAGGCTCTGTTTGGTCTCAGGGTGTGCCCAGCCTGGCTCAGGAATTACTGCAACACCAAAAATCCCCCCCAAAATGTTTCATCCAACTCAGGAAGCCGTGGAGAAATCCTTCAAAAAGCAGGAATGTTAAAACTGACCCACAAGAGCAGATTTATTGGGGTTTTATTTGGTTCCTTACATGGAGCAGGTCCCTGTGATGCCTTGAGAAGGCTTAGCTAGAACTGAGGCCAGAATAAAGCAGAATAAAGGGATTAGAGTAAAGCAGAATAAAGGGATTTATTCAAAGCATCTCCTCCATGGATCCACCTTGGGCAGCACAAGAGCTCAGCCAGGGCTACACCTCAAGTGAAACAAAATAGTCACAAAATGAACTCAAAATGGTCACAGAATGAACCCAAAAGGAACCAAAGTGGTCACAAAATGCCCCACTGGTCATGGGGTCTCTCACTTTTAGAAGTTTTACTCCATTTGCATATTGGAGTTCATTGTCCAATTCCAGCCCATCCTTCTTGTTTTTCTCTCTCCAGCCCACGTTGTTTGTGCTCTTGGGCTGAGATTTGGATCATTTGTCCTTGGTCCCCAGCTGGAGCAGGAATTGTTTCATCTCCCTGCTCTGTGCACAGAGCTCACCATCCCCTGATGTGAAGCCCAGACCCACCCACTAAAGCAGCACAGAACCTAAAAAAATATATAAAAATTAAAACCTGATGCATCACCTGCACCTCTGGATGACGGTCACTGCTTGGGAAGACAGAAACCCCCTCCAGCTGCAGGTTTGGGGTGCTGGGATCACCCCCAGAGCAGTGCTGGGCCCTTGCAGGGCTCCACGTGTGCTCACCTGCTCCAAAACCCCGTGGAGAACAGAGGCAGTGACCCCCGGCATGTGCAAATCCTTGGCCAGGTTTGCTCCTGCTGCCCGCACCCGGCTCTGGGACAGCCAGGAATATCCAGGAATATCCAGGAATATCCAGGAATGGTCAGAGAGGTTTAAAAACCCCGCCCAAAGCGGGGATTTGTGCAGCCTTCCCTGGGATGGTGCTGCCCGATCCAGGAGGTGTCGCTGCCTTCCCGCTGTGACCGCGGCGCGGAAACGCCGGGAGTGGCACAGGAACGTCGGGAATGGCAAAAAAGGCATCGGGGATGGCACAGGAACATCGGGAATGGCACAAAATTATCGGGAATAGCACAAAAGGCATAAGGAATGGCACAAAAGGCATCGGGAGCGGCACAGGAACATCGGGAATGGCACAGAAACGTTTGGAGTGGCACAAAATTATTGGGAATGGCAGAGGAGGCATAAGGAATGGCACAAAATCATCAGGAATGGCACAAAAGGCATCGGGAGCGGCACAGGAATATCAGGAATGGCACAGAATCATCAGGAGTGGCACAAAAGGAATCAGGGATGGCACAGAATCATCAGGAGTGGCACAAAATCATCGGGAATGGCACAGCAATGTCAGGAATGTCACAAAAGGCATAGGGAATAGCACGAAAGGAATCGGGGATGGCACAGAACATCGGGAATAGCACAAAAGGAATCAGGGATGGCACAGGAACATCGGGAATGGCACAAAAGGAATCAGGGATAACACAGGAACATCGGGAATGGTACAAAATTATCGGGAATGGCATAAAAGGTATTGGGAACTGCACAGGAATATCAGGAATGGCACAGAAACGTTGGGAGTGGTACAAAAGGAATCAGGGATGGCACAGGAACATCGGGAATGGCACAGGAATGTCGGGAATGGCACAAAAGGCACCGGGAGCAGCACAGGAACATCATGGGTGGCACAGGAATGTTGGGAATAGCACAAAATCATCGGGAATGACCCAGAATCATCAGGAATCTCCAGAAGTGCAGCAGGGAACAGCTGGAGGTGGGAATTGCCCCCTTTTCCAGCCCCATGATTCAGGGCCAGGGCAGGCATTCCATGCACTGGGGCCCCCAAACCAGAGTCCCAAAGCCACCCCACTGTCACCTGTGGGCTCAGGGATGAGGTTCCCCCATCCTCTGGACCAGGAAATCCCAGCTCCCACCCAAACCATTCCTCCTTTTGCTCCAGGACCACCACAAACAGCCCAAGCTCTTCCCTGGACATCCCTTCCCACTCTGTTCCTGACGGTTCCCAGCTGACCCCGGGCTCAGCCCAGGCTCTCCAGGTGCAGTTGGCACCGAGGCCTCAGCTCCAGCCACTCCCCAGGTGACAGCAGAGCCTCCCCATGTCCCCAGCCCTCAGCTCCCTCTGTCCTGCAGCTCAGCCTCAGGCACTGAGGAACAGCCCCAAAATCAGACACAGTTTCACTCTGAACAGGTAAATTGCCCATTCTGGAAGAAAATTCTGGGAATTCTCCAATTCTGGGAGCTCCAGCACAAAGGCACAGACCCCTCCCAGCTCTCCTCACACTAAAATTTAAACCACCTGAAAACCAGAATTTCAATCCCCCAATCCCATTTTCCAGCTGGAGCTCCATAAAATCACCTCCCAGCACACCCCTGCTCCTGTTTGGAATGAAAACACCACGGAGTTGGTACAAGGAGTTTATTTTGTGTCCCTGGCCAGGGGCAGGGCGGGGATCAGGCGATGCTCCCGGCGTTGGAGGCGATCCTGGGCCACAGATCTGCACATTCCTTGGCCACGGGGCCTGTGATGGCTGAGCCTGGAAAACAGGGACAACACCCCAGGGTCACTGAGGCTCACCTGATCCCTGAGATGCAACTCCCAGAGAAGCTGTGGCTGCCCCTGGAAGTGTCCAAGGCCAGGCTGGAGCACCCTGGGATAGTGGGAGATGTCCCTGGGATGAGCTCTGAGCTCCCTTCCAACCAAACCATTCTGGAATTCTGTGATTTAGAGCTCACAGATGGTTCAGGGCAGCATTTCCCAGCCAAAATCCCACTCTCTGAGGGGAATCTTGAGTCCTTTTTCCCTTTTTTTCCCCCATGGGACACAACTGCCAGGCTCACCTTTCATTTCCCCTTTGTTATTTACAATCACTCCTGCGTTGTCCTCGAAGTACAGGAACACCCCATCTTTTCTCCTGTAGGATTTCCGCTGCCTGATCACCACTGCTGGATGCACTGGGAGGAAAAAGTGTCACAGCCCTCAGGAAAAACACACATTCCACACAGATCCCACAGGAATCAAACCCAGACTCAGGGTGGGGGTTGTTTAGCACCTCGTATTTGTGGTGTTTTACTAAAAAAAGTTACACTTTATAGTCAGCAGTCTCCTTAAAACTGATCATTAAATACTTGCAGCTGCATCTACACTTGGAAAATCCAGTGTTTTCCCACTTTTGCACCTTTATTTTGAAGTAAATTATTAATTCACAAACAATAGCCAGCAAAAAGTCCTCTGGAGTAGGAGCAAACCTATGGCAGGAGGTGGACCTGGATGAGATTTAAGGTTCCTTCCCAACCAAATCATTCCAAAACTTTTAATTTTATAGATCCATGTGACATCACTCTCCTTTTACTGATGGACAGCTGGGCTCAGGAGGGGATTTAGGGAAGGGATTCCTCCCTGGCACAGGTTACCCAGAGCAGCTGTGGCTGCCCCTGGATCCCTGGAAGTGTCCAAAGCCAGGCCTTGGAGCCACCTGGGGCAGTGAAAGTGGGATTGAAGGTCCCATCCCACCCAGCCCATTCCAGGATTCCCAAACCCTGTGTCCCACCGCTGATTGAAATCAACAGCACCAGCAGCTGCCACTTCACCCAAAAGCGGCGCCTTTGCTCTGCCCTTCCACGACAACTCCCTGAGCCACGGCACGGACCCAACGAGTGCTTTAGAGAAGGGGGGGGTGACTCGGGGGCTCTGCGGGGACTCTGTCCCCGATTCCCGCGACAATTCGGGACGCCAATGGTGCCACTCACCCTTCTTCCTCAGCTCCGGCTTGCCCTTCTTCACCGTGGCCATCACCATGTCACCCACGCCGGCCGCCGGCAGGCGGTTCAGGCGGCCCTTGATGCCCTTCACGGAGATGATGTAGAGGTTCTTGGCCCCTGCGGAGAGCGGCGCCGCCGTTATCCCGGGATACCGGGGAGATACCGGGGAGCAGCACCGCCCTTATCCCGGGACACCGGGGACGTGTCCCACTGCAGGGACACCCCACAGCGCTGCCACTACCACGGGCCCAGCCAGAGATTCCAGAAGGAAAACGGAGGTTTGGGAACTCACTGAACACCTCACCCTGGGATTACTGAGGGCGCCTTTCCCGAGGGCCTCCCCCGGTTCCCGAGGGCCTCCCCCGGTTCCCGGGCCGTCCCTCCCGCCGCCCCGCGGTCCCAGCCCCGCACTCACCGGTGTTGTCGGCGCAGTTGATCACAGCCCCCACCGGGAGACCCAGCGAGATGCGGAACTTGGCCCCGGACGAACCTCCGCGTCCTGCGGGTCGAGAAGAGCGTTAAGAGCCCGGTACCACCTCACGGAGCGGCCGCGTCCTCACGGGGAGGGCGACGGCGCCATCGCCCGCGATATCCGCTCCCACCCGGGCTCAGGCGCCTCTCCCCGGGTCCCCGCTACGCCGGGGAGGCCAGGGGGACGCCGGATGGCGGCGGATGGAGCCGGATGGCGGCGGAGAGCGGAGCCCGCCTCACCTCGCTTCGACATCTTGGCGGCGGAAGAGGCGGCGGATGTCACGTGACGTGCCCGCCCCGCCTCGCTCGACGCGTGGCGCCCCCTAGCGGCGGCGGGAACCGCGACACCCTCACCGGTACCGGGAGCACCGGGAGCGGCCGGCGGGGACGGAATGAGCGACCAGGGATAATTGGGGCGAGAATACTTGGAATTATGGGAGAAATTAAGAAAAAAAAATAAAGCAAAACAAGGGGGCACCCGGATTTGAACCGGGGACCTCTTGATCTGCAGTCAAATGCTCTGCCACTGAGCTATACCCCCACTGGCAACCACCTCTCGCTGGGTGATATTTTACCACTTGCTCCACGACTTTCTGCCTGTGGAGTAAAAGCTGAGCGTGCGTACAAATACGACCTGCCTGCCTCAAACCCCCCCCCCATCCCCCGGAAATACCGACAAAAAAACGAAAAAAATGGGTAAAAATACTAAAAGCAACCTCCGAGGGGGCACCCGGATTTGAACCAGGGACCTCTTGATCTGCAGTCAAATGCTCTACCACTGAGCTATACCCCCGTCCGCCGCGTGCCTTCCCCAGGAATTGCCTCTACCCACGCCTCGAACCCGAAGGTCCCTGGTTCGAATCCCGCCGCGCCTTCAATGCGAATTTCTTGTGGGTTTTACGCCGTTTTTAGCCCTTTTTAGGGGTGTTTCAACTCGGCGCTGCCTCCCTGGGGGTGTGCACCCCGCTCGCACGCGCGTTACGTGTGCGCGCACGCGTAGGTGCGCGCCCCGCCCCCGCGGTCCCTCCCCTTTCCTTTTTCCCACCGCCTCCTCCCCTTCCCGACTATTTAAAGTCGCGACATCGCGGGCGGCGGCTCAGTGGAAGAAGAAGAAGGCGGCGGAGGAGGAGGGTGGGAGTAATTTTTTTTTTTTATTTTTTTCTTTCCCCCTTCCTCCACGCGAGTTTTCCGCCATGAACCCCAACTGTGCGCGCTGCGGGAAGATCGTGTATCCCACGGAGAAGGTGAACTGCTTGGATAAGGTGAGCTCCGCACGGTGGCACGTGGGGACTGGGACAAGGATTTGGGGCTTTTCCCACAGGATCGCCTCTGCATGGGATGGTTTTTCCCCTCACCCCCATTCCCGGGGGGGGTTTCCCACGGGATTTTGTTGTTTTGGGGGGTCTCTGGTTGGATTCCTGCCTCCCCCCCACCCGCGGGTGGCACTTCCTTATGGACGCGGCTCTCCCCCCGCCCTATTCCCGGCAACATTTCCACGGTTCCCACTCCAAACCCCGCTTTTCCCGGGGGGATTTCCACATTGGATCCCCTCGTGGGGGGACCCCAGGGGATCTGGGTCCTTCCCACCCCAATTTCCCGGGGGTATTTCCACGTTCCCCCGCCGTGTCCCGGGGGTCCCTGGAGCCCCCGGTGTCCCGGGGGTCCCCATGGGGAGGGGACAGGGTCGGGGCTCTTTGCGCTGGGGGCTCCGGCAGCATCCCCAGCTCTTCCTTCCATAGCAAATATTTCTATTTATTGGAATATTTCCCATTCAAAGGCGGCACAGCCGTGTGGAGGCCCAAGGAAAGCAACAGTTAACGCTTCCCTGAAGCCGGGAACCTCATCTGGTTTCCATTATCGAGCTTTTTCCCCTTTTTTTTTTCTCTCTTTTTTTTTTTTTTTTTTTTCCAAATCTTCCATCCCAGTTGCTGCTTCCCTGTTCCAAAATCCCGTTCCTCCACTCTGGGGCTGCCTCCCTTAACCTGGAATATTTTTTTTTGAACGTTTTCCTCTCAAAACCCAAGCTCTGGTGGAAGCTGGAGGTGAGGAAGGTGATGGTGGGGCTCCATTCCCTCTGCTCTTCCCATGGGATTTCCTTTACTCTCCTCCCCCTCCTCTCCCAGGCTTCTGGGACAACCAGTTTAGGGACTAAAAAAAGTAACTGGGAAGAACACTCCGCTCTCCAGCGGCATTCCTGAGCTCCGGCAGACCCTGTTGCTCGCATTTTTAAGGGATGATGCTTCTTCCTGAGGCTGGGAATGGCTGGGAGCTGAACTATCACCCCTGAATCCTGGGATTTGGGGCTGTGAGTGACTCTGGGCCCTGGGAGCCTCCAGGAGCTGCTGGGTGTTGGGACCGGGGACAATAGGAAGGGAGAAGGGGTTGGGGGATAACTGGAAGGGAAGGGGGGTTTGGGATTTGTGGATATTTAGAAGGGAAAAGGGTTTGGGGGCTGTAGATATTTGGAAAGGAAAAGGGGTTTTGGTATTGTAGATATTTGGTAGGGAAAGGGGTTTGGGGTTGTAGATATTTAGAAGGGAAAAGGGGTTTGGGATTTGTGGATATTTGGAAAGGGAAAGGGGTTTGGGGGTTGTGAAAATTTGGAAGGGAAAGGGGTTTGGAGGTTGTGGATATTTAGAAGGGAAGGGTTTGGGGATAACTGGAAGGGAAAAGGAGTGCTGGGGCTGGGGATATTTGGAAAGGTTTGGGGATTGTGGATATTGGGAAGGAGGAGGAGTGTTGGGGTTGGGGCTGACAGGAAGGGGAAAGGGGTGCTGGGATTGGGGGTAACTGGAAGGGAAAAGGAGTGCTGAGATTGGGGATATTTGGAAAGATTTGGGGATTCTGGATATTTGGAAGGGAAGGGGGGTTGGGGACAACTGGAGGGGAAGGGAAATGTCAGGATTGAGGCTGACCGGGAGGGAAGGGGGATCCCAGGATTGCCGGCAGGGAAGGGGATGAGCCGGGGCTCCCTGAGCTCCAGGGGAGGCTCTGATCCAGCTGTGGGGAGCAGGGGAGGCTCTGATCCAGCTGTGAGCTCCAGGGGAGGCTCTGATCCAGCCGTGGGGAGCCGACAGGAGCCTGCAGTCACCATCTTGTCCTCCTCGGGCTCCTCAGCCACTTCCTCTTCCGAGGAGCCGGGGCTCGGCCGGTTCGTGGTGCGGCTCACCCCGCCCCGGAGCGCCTCCGGCTGCCCTTTTCCCGGAACGCTGCCCCAGTTCCCATAAAATCCTGGGCAGGCCTCGGAGTGCCTCTGGCCCTGCTTGGAATGCCTGTATCCCTGCTTTTCCTGACCCTTGGAATTCCTGTATCCCTGCTTTTCCTGACCCTCGGAATTCCTCTATTCCTGCTTTTCCTGGCCCTTGGAGTTCCTCTCTCTGTCCCTGCTTTTCCTGGCCCTTGGAATTCCTTGATCCTTCCTTTTCCTGGCCCTTGGAATTCCTCTATCCTTCCTTTTCCTGACCCTTGGAATTCCTCTGGCCCTTGGAGTCCCTCTATTCCTGCTTTTCCTGACCCTTGGAGTCTCTCTATTCCTGCTTTTACTGACCCTTGGAGTCCCTCTATTCCTGCTTTCCCTGGCCCTTGGAATTCCTCTGTCCTTGCTTTCCCTGGCCCTTGGAATTCCTCTATTTATGCTTTTCCCAGGCCTTGGAGTTCCTCTCTTCCTCCTTTTCCCAGCCCTTGGAATTCCTCTGTCCCTCCTTTCCCTGGCCCTTGGAGTACCTCTCTCTTTCCCCAATTTTCCTCTATCCCTGCTTTTCCCAGGCCTTAGAGTTCTTCTAGTCCTGCTTTTTCTGACCCTTGGAGTGCCTCTGTTCCTGCTTGGAATTCCTCTATTCTTGCTTTTCCTGGCCCTTGGAGTTCCCCTGTCCCTGCATTTCCCAGCCTTTGGAATTCCTCTATTCCTGATTTTCCTGACCCTTGGAGTTCCTCTGTCCCAGCTTTTCCTGGCCCTTGGAATTTTTCTGTCCCTGCATTTCCCAGCCTTTGGAGTTGCCTCTATCCCTGTTTGGAGTTCCTCTCTCTATCCCTGCTTTTCCCAGCCCCTCGTGTCCCTGTCCCTTTCCTGTCCCCGTTTTCCCAGGCAGGGTCCGAAGGGCAGCCGGGCCGTGCTGGCAGCAGGAGGGCACAGCCCCAAACCTTGGTGTGTCTGGGATGTGCTTTTCCTTCCAGAACCAGGGAAACCCTGCTTCCCTTTGGGATTTATGGAAAACCCAGATGCATCACCACCTCCCCAGCGCCCTGGCGTGCCCCAGGTGGCTTTGGGGACATCGCTGTCCCTGCCCCCACGGGGACAGTGCCACTGCTGGCTCTGGCTTCCGCAGGGGAAGTGACACCCGAGGGCTGGGCTGGGCTTGCCCTGAGCTGAGCCTCACCCTGGGCTCGTCTCCTCCAGCCCAGGGGGTTCCTCTGGGGGTTATCCTCAAATCCTGGGGCCCCCCGTGTTGTGGGGTTTGTCCCCCAGGTGTGGGGTTTGTCCTCAGGGTGTCTGTGGGGTTTGCTCCCATGTTATGGGATTTGCTCCCCAGGGTGTGTGTGGGATTTGCTCCCCAGGGTGTGTGTGGGGTTTGCTCCCCATGGTGTGTGGGGTTTGCCCCCCCTGTGTTGTGGGGTTTGCTCCCCATGGTGTGTGGGGTTTGCTCCCCATGGTGTGTGGGGTTTGCTCCCATGTTATGGGGTTTGCTCCCCAGGGTGTGTGTGGGATTTGCTCCCCAGGGTGTGTGTGGGGTTTGCCCCCCAGGTTATGGGATTTGCCCCCCCCTGTGTTGTGGGGTTTGCCCCCCCCTGTGTTGTGGGGTTTGCTCCCATGTTATGGGGTTTGCTCCCCCTGTGTTGTGGGGTTTGCTCCCATGTTATGGGGTTTGCCCCAGGTGTTTTGCAGAGGCTTTGCCTGGTGGGAAAAGAGAAGCAGTGGTTGCCCCTGGATCCCTGGCAGTGCCCAAAGCCAGGCTGGACAGGGCTTGGAGCACCCTGGGACAGTGGGAGGTGTCCCTGCCATGGCAGGGGTGGCACTGGATGAATTTGAAGGTCCCTTCCATCCCAAACCATTCCATGATTATAAATCTTAAAGAATCCTTTATTTCCCCAGCATGGATTACCTCTGTCCCACTCACCTGGATAACCTGGAAAGCTTTAGAGCTGTTTTCCTTTAAATCTGTGATTTTCCACTGAGGTTACGTTGGTCAGAAGAGTTTCCAAAACTTAGAACTAAAATCCTGTCCAGCCTGCTGGGATGTGGGGTCGCCTGGGATCCCCTCCAGGCTCAGGATTGGGAAGCACAGGGAGTTCATCCTCCCTTCAAACCCCATTTGGATCCTGTCCTCTTTCCACAGCGAGCAGAACGTTCCTGGAAGCTGAAATAACTCCAGCTCCCCTGTGTCCAGCCCTGCCCAGCCTCCTTTTAGTGCTGCCTCAGATTTTGTGGATCCAGCATTAATTCCACTCCATTTGTGAGCCAGGGAGCGGTGGCAGCGAGGCTGGGGACGGGAAAAATGCTCCATGGACACTTCCCAAAGGATCCCAGATCCCAAATCTCTTCCCAGATCCCTTGGGAGGAGCCTCAGGCTGGGAATGGCCCTGCTGAGCAATTCCTGGTGGGAACTGGGGCAGGAATGTGCTGGGAATGCTCTGCATTGGGAGCAGAGCCTGCCTGGGAGCGTGGTCCTGCTGAGGGGTGGGATTGGGATCAGAGGGATCTGCTGGTGTTCCTGGATTTGGGATTGGGATTGTTTCCCTGCTGGATCAGAGGGGTTTGCTGTTCCTGGATTTGGGATTGGGATCAGAGGGATCTGCTGGTGTTCCTGGATTTGGGATTGGGATTGTTTCCCTGCTGAATCACAGAGATTTGCTGTTCCTGCTCCTGGAGCAGGGATTGGGATTCTTTCCCTGCTGGATCCCAGGGATCTGCTGTTGTTCCTGGATTTGGGATTGGGATCAGAGGGATCTGCTGCTGTTCCTGCATTTGGGGTTGGGATTGTTCCCCTGCTGGATCAGAGGGGTTTGCTGTTCCTGGATTTGGGATTGGGATCAGAGGGATCTGCTGCTGTTCCTGGATTTGGGATTGGGGTTGTTCCCTGCTGGATCCCAGGGATCTGCTGCTGTTCCTGGAGCTGGAATTGGGTTTTTTTCCCTGCTGGATCAGAGGGATTTGCTGTTCCTGGATTTGGGATTGGGATCAGAAGGATTTGCTGCTGTTCCTGGAGCTGGGATTGGGATCAGAGGGATCTGCTGGATCAGAGGGATCTGTAGCTGTTCCCACATTTGGGATTGGGGTTGTTTCCCTGCTGAATCACAGGGATTTGCTGTTCCTGCTCCCAGAACTGGGATTGGGATTCTTTCCCTGCTGGATCAGAGGGATCTGCTGCTGTTCCTGGTTCTGGGATTGGGATCAGAGGGATCTGCTGCTGTTCCTGGATTTGGGATTGGGGTTGTGTCCCTGCTGGATCCCAGGGATCTGCTGCTGCTGGATTTGGGATTGGGGTTCTTTCCCTGCTGGATCAGAGAGATTTGCTGTTCCTGCATTTGGGATTGGGATCAGAGAGATCTGCTGTTCCTGCATTTGGGATTGGGATCAGAGAGATCTGCTGCTGTTCCTGGTTCTGGGATTGGGATCAGAGGGATCTGCTGCTGCTCCTGGATTTGGGATTGGGGTTGTTTCCCTAATCCCAGGATCTGCTGCTGTTCCTGGATTTGGGATTGGGATCAGAAGGATTTGCTGCTGTTCCTGGAGCTGGGATTGGGATCAGAAGGATTTGCTGCTGTTCCTGCATTTGGGATTGGGATCAGAGGGATCTGCTGCTGTTCCTGCATTTGGGATTGGGGTTTTTCCTCTGCTGGACCCCAGGGATCTGCTGGCTGTGCCAGATCCTCCTGGAAGCTGGGACATTCCTTAAGGAGAGGGCTCTGGGGTTGTGCTGCCTCCCTGCAGACCCATGGTGCCATCCCTGGCAGCTCCTGCTTGGGAAGGGCTTGCAAAGGGCCCTTCACCCCCCAGAACAGCCCCAAAACTCAGGCTCCAGCTGCTGATCCATCCTGCAGGAGCCCAAAAAAACTGGGAAAGGGGCAAAACCACCCTGGGAGAGAGGATAGAGGAGCAAAACCCCTGCAGCTGGAGGAACTGCTGTGAGCAGAGGGGAGGAACAAATCTGTGTCTGAGAGCAATGAAAAGGAGGAGGATTGTCCTCTCCAGGGCTGAGTCACGTCCCCAGAGCCTGGCAGTGTTTGTGCACGGGGTGTGGCACCTGGGCAGGTGACAGCAGGGCTTGGTCCCTGCGGGGACACAGATCCAGGCTGGCCTTGGAGAGGGGGATCGGCTCCTTGCAGGGTTTCAAGTGGAAATCCCAGCAAAAAGCAGCAGCTGGGCACTCTGGGTGTGGTGGCTGAGTGTTAAAGGACACTTGCCTGTGCTCTAATTAGGGCTTGGAGCTGCTAATTGGGCTTTTGGTGGAGTTTTCTCTGATTTTTTGGGGGCTTGCCCTAGGGCAGGACCGGCTGTCAGGGGTGAAGGTTTTGCTCCAGGCTGTGCTTTCCCTTTTTCCCTGCTCCAGGAGGAATTTCCCATTCTTCTCTGGGCCCTGGGAATTCCCACCAGACCCCACAAATCCCCGTGGAAAAGAGGAGTCCGGACTCTGGCAGGACTTTGAACTCAGTCTGTGTGAGCTCAGAATCACAAAATCAGAATAATTTCACTCCCAGATCATCAAATCCAACCTTTAACTCCAGCTCTGAGCTGTTCTCAGGCTCCTCCCAGCCTGGGCCCAGCTCAGAGCCAGGTGGGAATAATTTCTTTAGGAGCAGCCCTGAAAAAGAACCTTCAAATTCTCCTTTAGGGTTTGTCACAGCCCAGGCTGTGGGGTCAGGGTCTGGCTTTTTTTGGGATTGTGTCTTTCTTGTGGGTCTGTGTCTGCTTCCCATGAGAACCTTTTCCTGCTTGGCTCGTGCAGCCTCACCTGACCTGCTCTTCTGGCTGGCACTGAGCAGAGAACAGCAATAAAATAAAATAAAAAAATAAACCCAAAGCAGCAGCTTTGAACCTCCAAACACAGCTGTTCCCTCTGCTGAGGTGTCACTTGCAGAAGGAGCTTTTCCTATCCGTGAATTCCTGGTTTTATGGAAGGAAAAAAAACCTCCCCTGGCACTTGGGAAGATCAGGAGAGATGGAATTTTATCCTAAATTAACCAGGATATTCCCTGTGCTCATTTAACCAACCTTTTTTTTTTCCCCTTATCCAGAAGGATCCTGATTTGTGCTTCCCTTTCCTGGCTGGTCCTGAGCTCTGTGGACCCAAAATGTTTCTTAATATCTAAAAAGGAGCTTGGAAATCCCGTATTTGTAGCTGCTCCTTATGCGCTGGCAATTCCTAGAAGGAAAATTTGGTTTTCCTGGGGTCACAGGTGGCACTGCTGCCATGCTGGGTGGGAACTGTGGGGTTCCAGCGGGGGTTTGGGATCCCTGGTGCTGATGGTTGGGGTTTTTTGTGTTGCAGTTCTGGCACAAATCATGTTTCCACTGCGAGACCTGCAAGATGACCCTGAACATGAAGAACTACAAGGGCTACGAGAAGAAGCCCTACTGCAACGCGTGAGTGTCCTCTGAGGGGGTCCTGGGGGCTTTTCTGGGGGATCCCTCCTGTGGGGACCCTCCTGTGTGGGATCTCCTGTGGGGATCTCCTGCTGTGGGATTTTCTGGGGGGATTCCTGCTGTGGGGTCTCTTCTGTGGGACCCTCCTATGTGGGATCTCCTGTGGGATTCACTGGGGGTCTCCTGTGCTGTAGGGGGGGGATCATCCTGTGTGGGATCTCCTCCTGTGCTGTGGGACCTTCTGTGGCTCTCCTGCTGTGTGGGGTCTCTCCTGTGGGACCCTCCTGTGTGGGGGTCCCCTTCTGTGTGAGATCTCCTGTGTGGGACCCTGATGTGTGGGGGCCTCCTGTGGAGTCCACTGAGGGTCTCCTGTGCTGTGGGGATCCTCCCCTGTGGGGTTTTTGGGGCTGATCCCCGCTGGGGTACTCCCCTGTGTGTGAGCCTGCTGTGGGATTTTCTGGGGGGGATTCCTGCTGTGGGGTCTCTCCTGTGGGACCCTCCTATGTGGGATCCTCCTGTGGGATCCACTGGGGGTCTCCTGTGCTGTGGGACCTTCTGTGGGTCTCCTGCCATGTGGGGTCCCTCCTGTGGGACCTTCCTGTGTGGGGGTCCCCTTCTGTGGGGGACCCCCCTGTGGGGATCCTCCCATGGGATCTCCTGTTGTGGGGACCCTCCTGTGGGGTCTGTTGGGGGTCTCCTGTGCTGTGGGGGTCTTTCCTGTGGGGATCCTCCCATGGGGGTCTCCTGTGCTCTGGGGATCCTCCTGTGTGGGGCCCTGTTGTCAGGACCCTCCTGTGTGGGCCCCTCCTATGGGGGTCTCTCCTGTGGGGATCCTCCTTTGCTGTGGGGGTCTCCCTCCTGTGCTGTGGGACCTTCCATGGGATCTCCTGTGGGGTCCACTGGGGTCTCCTGTGCTGTGGGGCATTCTCCTGTGGGGGATCCTTCCATGGGGTCTCTCCTGTGCTGTGGGGGATCCTCCTGTGTGGGCCCTTCCTGTGGGGGTCTCTCCCATGTGGGGCCCACTGGGGGGATTCTGTGGTGGGGGACCCTCCTATGGGGGTGTCTCCTGTGGGGAATCCTCTTGTGCTATGAGGGGTCTCCTGTGCTGTGTGAGACCCTCCTGTGGGGATCCTCCCATGGGATCTCCTCCTGTATGGGATCCTACTTGTGTGGGGCCCTGTTGTGGGGATCCTCCTGTGGGATCCATTGAGGATCCTCCTGTGCTGTGGGGGTCTCTCCTGTGGGGCCTCCTCCTGTGTGGGACCCTCATGGGGTCTCTCCTGTGGTGGATCCTCTTTTGGGGCCTCCTGTGGACTCTGCTGTGGGATTTTGTGGGGGATCCTCCTTTGGGGGATCTCCTGTGCTGTGGGAGTCTCTCCTGTGTGGGGTCTCCTTCTGTGTGGGATCTCCTGTGTGGGATCTACTCCTGTGGGGATCCTCCCATGGGATCTCCTCCTGTGTGGGATCCTCCTTGTGCAGGGCCCTGTTGTGGGGATCCTCCTGTGGGATCCATTGAGGATCCTCCCGTGCTGTGGGGGTCTCTCCTGTGGGGCCTCCTCCTGTGTGGGACCCTCATGGGGTCTCTCCTGTGTGGGGATGTCCTGTGGGATCCTCCTTTGGGGCCTCCTGTGGAGTCTGCTGTGGGATTTTGTGGGGGATCCTCCCATGGGGATCCCCTGTGCTGTGGGAGTCTCTCCTGTGTGAGGCACCCTTCTGTGGGGTCTCCTTCTGTGTGGGACCTCCTGTGTGGGATCTACTCCTGTGGGGATCCTCCCATGGGATCTCCTCCTGTATGGGATCCTCTTTGTGTGGGGATCCTCCTGTGGGATCCATTGGGGATCCTCCTGTGGGATCCTCCTTTGGGGCCTCCTGTGGAGTCTGCTATGGGATTTTGTGGGGGATCCTCCCATGGGGATCCCCTGTGCTGTGGGAGTCTCTCCTGTGTGGGGCACCCTTCTGTGGGGTCTCCTCTGGGGTATCTCCTGTGGCATTTTCTGTGGGGTCTCCTGTTGGATCTCCTGGATATTCCTCTCTCAAACTCCACTCCTCACCCTGGCATGGGCTCTGTAGGGCATCCTGAGCTCTCCAGGAGCAGGAATTCCAGAAATTCTGCAATTTCTCCAGAAATTCCCTCTGTGCAGGGAACAGGCCCCGAAATTCCCTTTTTGCTGGGAACAGGCCCCAAAATTCCCTTTTTGCTGGGAACAGCCCCTGAAATTCCCTCTGTGCAGGGCTCACCAGGCCAGGCTGGGCTGGGTGCAGCCACCTGAATTTCCTGGCAGGGAAAGAATCCCAAGGTAAATAAACCTGGGAGGTGAAAGCCTTAGTGTGGGGGATGGAGGCAGGGCAGGGTGGAGCAAGAGCTCACGGCCCTTTTTTTTTTCCTTTTTTTTTTCCTCTGGGCCTTTTTTTTTCTGGGTCTTTTTTTTTTTTTTCTGGGTACTTTTTTTGTCCTGAGCCTCTTTTTTTTCCCTTGAACCCTTTTCCCTCTCCTTTTCCTCTGGGCCTTTTTTTTTCCTCTTCTTTCCTTTTTTTTTTTATTTTGTTTTTCCTCTGGGCCCTTTTTTTCCTGGCCTTTTCCACCTGTTCCTGAGCACTGGATGTTCCCTTCCAACCTTTTTTTTTTTTTTCCATTATCCAGAAGGACCCTGTGGACCCAAAATACTTCTAATATCTAAAAGGCAGCTTGAAAATCCGATTTTTTTAGCTGCTCTTTATGCACTGGCAGTCGTTAGAAGGAAAACTAGAGAATATAATTAATGTAATTAATTCCTAAGTGCTGGATTAGGGGGTTCTGATCACAGGGTGCTTTAAAAATGCTGATCCTGACAAGATCCCTGTAGGAGTCAGGGAATTCCAGGGTGATTTGGGTGGGAAGGGACCTTAAATCCCATCCAGCCCCATTTTCACCATCCCAGGGTGCCCCAAACCCATCCAACCTGGCCTGGGACACTTCAGGGATGGCACAACCTGTGAAAGACCCTCACAGGGGGGAATTTCTTCCCAATATTCCTGATTTTTACTCTTAAAGTTCTTACTTTTGCTCTTTAAATTTACTCTTCTGAGTTACACGGAAAGGAGAAGTGGTGAGAGCAGAGCTTGGCCAGACCCTCCCATTTCCGTGGGGGTTTTTTAGGTTGTTTTTTTTTTTTTTTTTTTTTTTGCTGGGGTTGGGTGCTGGGGGTGGCTGTGGCTTGTCCAAAATCCAAGAGTTCAGCTGGGCTGAGAGGAAATTTATTAAATTCCAATTTGGGCAGGGAATGGCATTTCTTGGGGGTCTCACCGGGGTGACAATGCAAATAACGGGCTGAAAATAAATTGATTTATTTGTGGGGGAACAGCACTGTTGGAGCTCCAGTTTTTTGGGGGAAAAGCAGGAAATTTTGAGGTTTTTTTGGGGGAAGACGTGTGTGCTGAGGCAGGTGGGCTCTGCCTTTGAGGGGGTGATGATTTTGGGCTGGGGAGGGTCTGCCCTGGCTGAGAGCTGAGCCCCCTGAGCTGTTCTGAGTGTCCTGACCCAAAATTTCCCCCCCTGGCCCTGTGGGATTTGCCCATCCCCAGGCTTAGGGTCCTGTTCTCTGCTCTCCCTGCCAGGGAAGTGGGATAATAATGGGAAATTCCTGACATTCCAAGGAGTCTGCGCAACCTCGGGTTCTCACCCCCCTCTCTGGGGGCTCCCTTTGATGCCGCTGCTGCTTTAACCCTTCCCAGCCCAGCACTGAGCACAGAAACTGCCCCCCAGAATCCTTCCTTCTCCCCATTTTCCTGGTCTGAAAGCAAAGGGAGCAGCTGGAAGTTGCTGGAGGATTTTCCAGTGGCTTGGGATGTGTGGGGAAAAAAAAGGGAAAATTCCAGGCTTGGATTTGGGGTTGGTTCTTTCTCAGCTGCTCCCAGGAGTATCCTGGGACAGCAGAAACTCCAGGAGAGCTGGGCCTGGCTGGGGACATCCCAGGAGGAGCCCAGCCTTCCCAAATTTCCTGGATTTGGAGGGAAAAGGTCCTCTGATCCAGGAGAAGGGGGTGGAAAAGCAACGTTTATCCTGGCAGGGAAGAGGCTGCTTTTCCAAACAGGGTCCTCTCTGTTCAAGCCCGTGGCCCCCTGCCAAATTCCTGAGTTTCTTTCTTCTGGGAGAGCAGGAGGAAGAGGGCTGGGCTTCCTCCAGTCCTGCCGTTCCCCCAGCCAGAAATCCAGCAGAAATCTTTGGGAATGGCTGGGTGGCAGATGGGATGGTGCCCACCCCCTCCCTGTCCCCTCCCTGGCCCCAGCTGGGCACTGGCAGGGACTGGTGGCTCACTGGGAGTGACAGTCAGGGCTGGGCTGGGCTCTTGGCCTGAGCACTTGGAGCTAAAAGTTGGGAGAAGGGAAAATCCAGGCAAGTCTGAGACTTTTCCCAGATGAAAAGTGGGGAAAAGTTGGATACAAGAGACAGGCAAGGCTGGAGTTCCAGCTCCAGCTGCTCCCAAACACACGATTTTTAGAGATTTTATATTAAATGTATATTTTATAAATACATAAAATATTTTGTATCTTTATTATATATATATAAAATATATTTTTTTTTTATATTAAACTTGCTGTGCTGAAGCTGAGGGAGCAGGGATTGGGGTTGTTTCCCTGCTGGATCACAGGGATCTGCTGTTCCTGGGGCTGGGATTGGGATCACAGGGATCTGCTGTTCCTGCTCCTGGATTTGGGATTGGGGTTGTTCTGTGATCAGAGGGATCTGCTGCTGTTCCTGGATTTGGGATTGGGGTTGTTCCCTGCTGGATCCCAGGGATCTGCTGCTGTTCCTGGATTTGGGATTGGGGTTGTTTCTGTGCTGGATCCCAGGGATCTGCTGTTCCTGCTCCTGCATTTGGGATTGGGGTTGTTCCCTGATCAGAGGGATCTGCTGCTGTTCCTGGATTAGGGATTGGGGTTGTTTCTGTGCTGGATCCCAGGGATCTGCTGTTCCTCCTGCTCCTGGATTTGGGATTGGGATTCCTTCCCTGCTGGATCAGAGGGATTTGCTGCTCCTGGATCTGGAATTTGGGCTTGTTTCCCTGCTGGATCCCAGGGATCTGCTGCTGCTTCTGGATTTGGGATTGGGGTTGTTCCCTGCTGGATCACAGGGATCTGCTCTTCCTGCCCCTGGATTTGGGATTGGGGTTGTTTCTGTGCTGGATCCCAGGGATCTGCTGTTCCACCTCCTGGATTTGGGATTGGGGTTGTTCCCCTGCTGGAAATTGGGTGTGAGATTGGGGATATGGGATGGGATTGGTCCTGCTGCACCCAGAGCTGGTGAGCAAATCCCCGTTCCCATTGCTGGCCCCAAACCAGCCCTGGCATTGGCCTGGCCGTGGGATTGGCCTCTCCTGGTGCCAGCCAGGACACTGGGACAAATCCTGGGGAAATCCTGTCCTCCACAGAGGTGCTGGGCTCTCTGGGAGCAGCTGGCCCAGCCACCCTGGGAGGATCCCAGCCCTCCCCTGTGCCCGTTCCCGCTGGGATCTCTGCAGCCTGGGGCTGATTTTGGTGCTGACAAAGGCTCAGTTTATTTTTTAAGCTCGTCCCCAGCCCTTTGAAAGGCAGGATGTGACCTCGGAGCCTCCTGGCAGAGCACAGCCAATTGCTTCCTTTGTTTAACTCTCCTCTGCTGAATCCTCCCCAAATGGTTCCCAAATCCCTGAGCCAGCTGGGGGGTGGCTGTCACCCCTGGGAGCTGCAGGGACAAGGGAATGTTTGCATCCAGGGCTGCTCCTGGATGCCAAAATCTGCTTTAAAGCCTCAATATAAGCAACACTCACAGCTCCCGAGGTTTTTCCAAACATTTACATCATCCATGGGGGGTTTTTTTGGGATCAGACTCAGGGTTGGGGATGCAGGGTCTGCTCCTGGGGCTCCCAAATCCCATCATGCTCAGAGGGATGAATTTCCATCCCCTGGGAATTGCTGGGCTCCTGAAGCAGGAGGGATGAATTTCCATCCTCCAGGAACTGCCAGGCTCAGCCTCTTCCTTCTCCCAGAGGGATGAGTTTCCATCCCTGGGAATCTCCATGCTCAGAGGGATGAATTTCCCTCCCTTGGGAATCTCCAGGCTCAGGGGGATGAATTTCCATCTCTGGGAATCTCTGGGCTCAGGTGGATGAATTTCCATCCTCTGGGAATCTCCATGCTCAGGGGGATGAATTTCCATCCCTGGGAATCTCCATGCTCAGGGGGATGAATTTCCATCCCCTGGGAGTCTTCAGGGTCCGAGGGATGAATTTCTATCTTCTGGGAATCTCCAGGCTCAGAGGGATGAATTTCCATCCCCTGGGAATCTCCATGCTCAGGTGGATGAATTTCCATCCCTGGGAATCTCTGGGCTCAGATGTATGAATTTCCATCCCCTGGGAATCTCCATGCTCAGGGGGATGAATTTCCATCCCTGGGAATCTCCATGCTCAGGGGGATGAATTTCCATCCCCTGGGAATCTCTGGGCTCAGATGGATGAATTTCCATCCCTGGGAATCTCCAGGCTCAGAGGGATGAATTTCCATCCTCTGGGAATCTCCAGGCTCAGGGGGATGAATTTCCATCCCTGGGAATCTCCAGGCTCAGATGTATGAATTTCCATCCCCTGGGAGTCTCCATGCTCAGAGGGATGAATTTCCATCCCCTGGGAGTCTCCATGCTCAGGGTGATGAATTTCCATCCCCTGGGAATCTCCAGGCTCAGGGGGATGAATTTCCATCCCTGGGAATCTCCAGGTTCAGGGGGATGAGTTTCCATCCCCGGAATTGCCGGGCTCAGCCTCAGCCCTCCCCTAATGCCGGCGCCAGACGGGAGCTGAGCCCGGGGAGATTCCTCTGACCTGATTTAGCAGCGCCACAAAAGCTGCCTGCTCTGGGCTGCTGGCAGCAGGAGATGGGGTTTTGTGGAATTTTTGGGGTTTTTTTGGGGGTTTTGAGGGTGGAAAGGGGTCCCTCCTGCTGTGGGATGCTGCCTGTGAGGTTGTGTTTGGGGTCCCCGCCATGCCCTGTGCTGTTCTCTGTGGAATGCTGGAATATCCTGAGTTTTAGGGACCCCCAAGGGTCATGAGGCTGACCCCAGACAGCCCCACAATCCCAGCCTGTTTCAGGCACATTCCTGGAGCTCACAGGGATCATCCATCCAACCCCAGGCCCTGCACAGACACCCCAAAATTCCCCCCTTGTCCCCTCTGTTGTCCAAACCCTCCTGGAGCTCTGGGACTCACAGGGATCATCCATCCAACCCCAGGCCCTGCACAGACACCCCAAAATTCCCCCCTTGTCCCTTCTGTTGTCCAAACCCACCTGGAGCTCTGGCAGCCTCAGGGCCATGCCCATTCCCTGGGCAGCTGGGAACCTTTCCCAAAATCCAGCTTGAGCCTCCCAGGCACAGCTCCAGCCCTTCCCTTGTCCTGTCCCTGTCCCAGAGATCAAAGCTGCCTCTCCACTCCTCCTGTGAGGAGCTGCAGCCCCTGAGGAGTCTCCCCTGACTTTTCCAGCTGCATCCAGAGGTGGCTTTTCCTGAGGTTTCCACCTGGGCTCCTGGTGAGCTCAGGCAGGGTTTTCCTGTTCCATCCCCTGCAGGGAGCAGCTCCTGCATCCCTGTGTGTGCCTGGGATCCACGGGACAGCAATTCCAGCAGGGAATTGTGTGCAGACTGCAGGCAGGGAGATGAGGGAGGGATGGATAGAGGGATGGATAAAGGGATGGGAGGGATGGATAAAGGGATAGGAGGGATGGATAAAGGGATGAATAAAGGGATGGAGGGATGCCAGCAGTGAGGAGAGACCCCAAGGTTCCCCACCCAGTCCCCCCTGGCCGTCTGTTGCTGTCCTAGCAGACAGATCCCTGCTGCCTGCTACCTCAGGGCTGAGCAAAAGCTGCCTCAAATCCTTGCGAGATTTCCTCAAAATCCAAAGGAAACCTAATCCCAGCTTCATCCCTGGCTGTCTGCTGCTCCCCCAGGCTGGGCTGGAGCAGGACACAGCTCTGCATTCACTCCAGCCTGGCTGCTTGTTGTTGTTTTCCAGGTTGTTTTTAATTCCCTCCTCCTCCTCCCGCGGTTTTCCCGTTCTCCTGAGCTGCCCAGGGATGGATTTCTGCCTTTCCCAGCCCTCCTGGCCAGCTGGGGCCTGATCTCCTCCCTGTTATCAGTGCCCAGGGCAGGATGCAGTTGCCATGGCAATGGGAGATCCCGGCTGGAAGGGCGGGGATGGATCAGGGATGGTGGGGCCAGCAGGAGCAGGGGGGGTCGTTGTTCCCCTGGATTTGTCACTGGTGAGGCCACCCCCCAATTTAGGAGGGGCTGGAGCATGTCCAGAGGATGCAACGAGGCTGGTGAGGGGTCCGGAGCACAAACCCTGTGAGCAGCACCTGAGGGAGCTGGGGGTGCTCAGCCTGGGGAAAAGGAGACTCAGGGGTGCCCCCCTCACTCTCACAGCTCCTGAAAGGTGCCTGGGCTCAGCTGGGGCTGGGCTCTGTCTCCAGGAACTGACAGAACCAGAGCACACAGCCTGGAGCTGCACCAAGGGAAATTTAGGTTGGATATCAGGGAAAAGGTTTTTTCCAGAAAGGTGATAAAGTTCTGGAATGTTCTGCCCGGGGAGGTGGTGGGGTCACCATCCCTGGGGGTGTTTAACAAAGCCTGGATGTGGCTCTGGGTGCCAGGGTTTATTGAGGGGCTGGGGCTGGGTTGGACTCGATGATCTTGGAGGTCTCTTCCAGCCTGGTCATTCTGTTCTGTTCTTTGTGCTCACACCATTCCCACGAGGTCATTTCCTCTGCAGGGCTCAGCAGTGACACCAGGACAAGAGGACACAGCCTCCAGCTGTGCCAGGGGGAGTTTAGGCTGGGCATGAGGAAAAAATCCTTCACAGAAAGAGAGAGTGGGCACTGGAATGTGCTGCCAGGGAGGTGGGCACTGCCCTGAGGTGTTTAAACAAGGCTGAGTTGGCTCTGGGTGCCAGGGTTGAGGTGTTGGGGCTGGGTTGGACTCTATGATCTTGGAGGTCCCTTCCAGCCCTGTAATTTTGTCATTCTGTGAATTCTGTGGATGCTCTGGGCTCTGGCTGAGCTGCTCTCAAAGGTTCCAGAGGAGCCTCTGCCCTTGGCTGGGCCCTGTCCCTGTCCGTGCCTTTCTTGGGGGATATTGGGGTGCTCACATTGGGAATATCAGTAAAAAACAATGCTGAGCCACAGGGAGAGCCCTCAGGGTTTGTTAAAACCTGGGGCAGAGGTGCTGGGAATCACCTCACAGGGCTGGGAATGCTCTGGGATTCCCAGGGGGAATTCATGATCTGGGATCTTCCAGAATTCCAGGAAAGGTTTGGGCTGGCACTCCTCACAGGGCTGGGAATGCTCTGGGATTCCCAGGGGAATTCATGATCTGGGATATTCCAGAATTCCAGGAATGGTTTGGGCTGGCACTCCTCACAGGGCTGGGAATGCTCTGGGATTCCCAGGGGGAATTCATGATCTGGGATCTCCCAGAATTCCAGGAAAGGTTTGGGCTGGCACTCCTCACAGGGCTGGGAATGCTCTGGGATTCCCAGGGGGAATTCATGATCTGGGATCTCCCAGATCTGCTCCAGGTCAGGTTTCCTCCCAGGGCTTTTCCTGGGAATCCTGGGGCATGGAGGGCTCTGCCAGGCTGGGAATGCTCCTCTGGCTCCTTGGGAGTGGCACAAAACCCCTGGAATGGTCACAACACCTGGGTGTGACCCTTGGGGACACAGGTTTGGGGGGACACAGGTTTGGGGAGGACACAGGTTTGGGCTCCATGATCCTGGAGGGCTTTTCCAGCCTGAAAGACTCCACAGTTCCATGGTGGGAATTGCTCTGCTGTGCCTGAACACCTGGGCAGGTGGGGACAGGGGGCTGTGGCATTAACAGGGGCAGGGGACAGTGACATTAACCCTTTCCTTCCCTCTGCAGACACTACCCCAAGCAATCCTTCACCATGGTGGCAGACACGCCCGAGAACCTGCGCCTAAAGCAGCAGAGTGAGCTCCAGAGCCAGGTGAGCCCTGAAAATTCCCAAAATTCCCATGGGAAAACCCACCCTGACCTTTCCCTGTTCTGTTTCTGTCTCTGAGGGTTTTGTGTTTTGGGATTTCTCTGGGTGCCCCTCAAATTCCCAAATTTCCCATGGGAAAAGCCCACCCTGACCTTCCCCATTGCATTTCTGTCTCTGAGGGTTCCATGGTTTGGGATTTCTCTGCATTCCCTCTCCAGAGTGGCCCTTCCAGCCCTGAAAATTCCATGATTTTCTGTGTGCCCCCCAAATTCCTATGGGAAAAACCCATCCTGACCTTCCCCATTGCATTTTTGTCTCTGAGGGCTCTGTGTTTTGGGAGTTCCCTCCGTGTCTGACTTCTGCAGGTTCCTGGATTAATGCTGGGCAGGATTTCCAGAGGGGCCCTTCCAGCCCTGAAAATTCCATTGTTTTCTGTGTGCCCCCCAAATTCCCATGGGGAAAACCCACCCTGACCTTTCCCTGTTGTGTTTCTGTCTCTGAGGGTTTTGTGTTTTGGGATTTCTCTGGGTGCCCCTCAAATTCCCAAATTTCCCATGGGAAAAGCCCACCCTGACCTTTCCCATTGCATTTCTGTCTCTGAGGGTTCCGTGGTTTGGGATTTCTTTGCATTCCCTCTCCAGAGGGGCCCTTCCAGCCTTGGAATTGGCAACTCCAAGTCAATTGGAATTCCATGATTGACAATTCCATGATTCTCTGGCTGCTTCCCAAACCCCTCCCTCCTAAGTCCTACTGCAATACACCTTTCATAATTCTACTTCTCCAAAGTATCTATAGTCTTAATTTTAAAAAAAACCTCCTTTAAAACTTATTTCTAATTTCATTCCTCTCTCAACAATATCCATCCTATTCCATAACATTCCCAAGTCAACATTTTTTATCTCAAATAAGAAATAAGCTTATCTCAAATAAGCTACAAACTTTGTAAGCCTTCTGTCAAACTTTACAAATTTCCTACAAATCCATTTCCAAACCCCTTCCATGAGTTCCTGCTTTTTCTGGGAAGGGCAGAGCCTGTGGGACAGGCTGCTGGCCAGGCTTTGTCCCCTGCAGGTGGCCCTGGCTCAGCCATTCCCTGCTGGGTGTGGGCCCAGGGATTGTCCCTGTGGTGATCCCGGATTTCCTTCTGCCCCAGAACTCTGGGAAAAGGGATGGGAGCTTCAGTTTTGTAGGAAAACTGCTGGAAGTGCAGGAATGGGCACGGAGGGAGATGTGACCCTGCCTGGGGAAGTGGCTGAGGGAGATGGGGAAGGGGCTCAGCCTCTGGAAAAGGAGGATATGGGGGGGTCCTTCCCAAAATCCCTAAAATCCCTGGAAGGAGGCAGGTGGGGGTCAGGCTTTTCCCCAAATTGTCAGGGTGAGAGGAAATAGCCTCACCTTGTTCCAGGGAAGGTTTAGGGTGGAAATCAGGGAAAAACCATTCACTGGAAGGGTTGTCAGGCATTGCAGGGGGCAGTGCTGGGGTCACCATCCCTGGGAATGTCCCAAATCCAGCCTGGGGACGTGGGTTAATGGTGAACTGGGGCATGCTTGGACTCTGAGCTCACAGAGCTTTTCCAGCTGTGACAATTCCACGTTTCCCTGGGCTCTGGCTGTGCTGGAGCCTCCCCTGAGCCGTGCTGGGAGCTTTGATGTCAGCCCTGCTCACGAGCCGAGCTCACTGTGCTGGAAAAAATCCCATCCAAGGCAACCCTGTCTGCCAGGAGAGCTCCATGGGCAGCTGCCCTGCCATTCCTGCTCCCAATTCCCTTTTTTCCTTGGAAAAGGGGCCCTAGGACAGCCCAGGGTGCTGGCAGCAAGGCCTGCTGCCTCTCCTGGGCTGGGAATTTTCCCTGCTGGTTTCTGGGATTTTTTCCCTGCTATTTTCTGGGATTTTTCCCTGCTGGTTTCTGGGATTTTTTCCCTGCTGTTTCCTGGGATTTCTCCCTTGCTGTTTCCTGGGATTTCTCCCTGCTATTTTCTGGGATTTTTTCCCTGCTGTTTCCTGGGAATTTTTTCCCTGCTGTCTTCTGGAATTTCCCCTGCTGTTTTTTGGGATTTTTTTCTCTACTGTTTTCTGGATTTTTTTCTCTGCTGTTTTCTGAGATTCTCCCTGCTGGTTTTTGGGATTTTTCCCTGCTGTTTCCTGGGATTTTTTTTCGCTGCTGTTTTCTGGGATTTTCCCTGCTGTTTCCAGTCATTTTTTTGGGACTGGGATCAGATCCCTGCCTGCTGTGCTCTGAAGGATGCTGTGACCTTCTTCCTTCTCTTCCCATTAGCCTGAGAGTGCCAGGAGCTGAATCCTTGGGAATTCCTCTGGGAGGATGGGGGAGCCTCACCTGCAGGACCAGGGCCACCATGGGGTCCCCAAAGCTCAGCTTTTGTCCCCAAAGCTCAGCGTTTCCCCCAGCCCTGGCTCAGGCTCCGAGCTGAGCCCAGCCTGGGGCTGCATTTGTGTGCACGCAGCGATGACAGGGACAGGGGGGTGACAGGGACAAGGGGACACCGTGGCTTTTCCATGGCAACCACGGAGCTGCTGCTGCTGCTCTGGAGTCTCCAGGCTCTCCCTGGGTTGTTGCTGATGGAAGCAGAGCCAGGGGAGGGGGGTGAGCTCTGCCTGGGCTCTCCTGAGCCTGGGGGGGACTCGCAGCCCCTCACGCTGGGTGGGGCACGGCCCTGAAGGGAGGGGGGAGCTCCTGTTCCATGGGTTGGTGACCACAGCTCAGCCCCTGTGCCATGTGCCCTGTGCCAGCTGTGCCCGGCTCCTGGGGCCTGCCAGGCTCGGGGACACTGGGGGGACAGGGATGGGGTGACAGGGATGGAGTGGGGGTGACAGGGATGGTGTGGGGGTGACAGGGATGGGGTGACAGGGATGGGGTGGGGGTGACAGGGATGGGGTGACAGGGATGGAGCTGGGGTGGGGGTGACAGGAATGGGGTGCTGGGATGGGGTGGGGGTGACAGGAATGGGGTGGGGGTGACAGGGATGGGGTGGGGGTGACAGGGATGGGGTGGGGGTGACAGGGATGGGGTGGGGGTGACAGGGATGGGGTGACAGGGATGGGGTGACAGGGATGGGGTGCTGGGATGGGGTGGGGGTGACAGGGATGGTGTGGGGGTGACAGGGATGGGGTGCTGGGATGGAGCTGGGGTGGCTCAGGAGTGGAAGAGCCTCCTGCAGGGCAGGGCCAGGGCCTCCTCAGGGTCACATTCCCAGCAGGATGAGCTGCAGAGGGGATTCTGTGGGTGCTGGGCAGGGAACAGCTCTGGGGGTGGGAGAGACCCTGCAGAGGGGCTGGGAGGGGTGGGATACAGAAAGGGTGGGGTACAGGAGGTTTGGGATGCAGCAGGAGGGGGATATCAGAAATTTGGGATGCAGGAGGAGTGGGATATCAGAAATTTGGGATGCAGGAGGAGTGGGATATCAGAGGTTTGGGATGTAGGATGTTTGGGGTAATGAATGAGGGGATATCAGAGGTTTGGGAGCCAGGAGGGAGGGGATGCAGGAGGTTTGGGATGTAGGAGGTTTGGAATAGCAAATGGGGGGATATCAGAGGTTTGGGATATCAGAGCTTATGGGGTAGGGTGACAAGGACGAGGAGCTGGGTGGGGGTGACAGGGGTGGGGTGACAAGGATGAGGAGCTGGGTGGGGGTGACAGGGATGGAGTGACAAGGATGAGGAGCTGGGTGGGGGTGACAGGGATGGGGTGCTCACCACCCACAGGGATGGGATGACAATAATGGGACAATGTGCTGGGCACCTGCAGGGATGGGACCCTGGGCACCTGCAAGGGGGGATTGAACAGGATGGGGTGACGAGGACAATGAGCTGCAGGGATGGGTGCCAGGGACAGGGGGTGGCAGGGCCAGGCCACAGCAGTTCCCTGTCACTCCTCCGTCCCCTCTATTTGTGTCCCCAGGAGGCGCCTCCCGTTCCGCTCACGGGAAGCTGCTGGATAATGATGTCCTGTCGGGCCAAAAGTGTCCCCAAAGTGCCACCCTGGTGCCCACAGGCTGCTTCTCCCAGCCCACGTGTGGCAGGGAAATTGCAGGTTCCCATCCTGGGGCTCCTTTTCTGAGCTTTTCCTGGGGGGAGTTTGGGCACAGCCCTTCCTGCCCGAGGGTCCCGTGTGGGGGTGGCAGTGCCACTCCTGTCCTGCTGTGTCCCTCTGGGAGCACTGTCACCCTGGTGCTGGTGGCAAAAAGGGGAGGGTTTGATGTGTGAAGGGTTTTTAGTGTTTGATGTGTGAAGGGTTTTTTGAAGGTTTTTTTTTTCTGGCTCCCTTTGATAACTCATGGATGCACTCGGAGTCACGGCATGGAGGGAGCAGCTCCCCACAGGAAAATTAATTGTGGGGTTCATTAATTTGTTAAATTATTCTCATCATCATCATGGGGATGCTGCCAGGTGGTTTTTTAGGGCTGAATTCTTGTGTCCTGAACATCAGCAGGGTGAAAAACCAAAGGAGATGGAGCAGGGTGGGATTTAGGAGGGTAAAACCACAGGATTTATCAGAGGATCTGCCCTCCCTTGGGACTGGCTTCTTCCTCAGTGATTCCTTGTCTTTCCTGCCTGGAATTCTCAGGGATGTTGAGGGAGGCTCAGGGATGTTTAGAGATGTTAAGGGAGGCTCAGAGATGTTTAGGAATGTTCAGGGAGCCTCAGGGATGCTCAGGAATGTTCCAGGAATGCTCAGGAATTCACTGGGGATGTTCAGGAATGCACTGGGAGGCTCAAGAATGAACAGGGATGCTCAGGGATCTGCAGAGATTCACTGGGGATGCTCAGGGGTGCACTGGGACGTTCAGGGATGCTCAGGGATGTGCGGAGATGCATTGGGAGGCTCAGGAATGCTCTGGGAGGCTCAGAGAGGTGCTGGGATTCACTGGGGATGCTCAAGGAAGCTCAGGAATGTTGAGGGATGCTCAGGGATGTGCAGGGACATACTGGGATGCTCAAGGATGGACAGGGTTGCTCAGGGATGCATTGGGAGGCTCAGGAATGCTCAGGGATGCACTGGTTTGCTCAGGGATGCATTGGGAGGCTCAGGATATTGAGGGATGCATTGGGATGCTGAAGGATGCATTGGGAGGCTCAGGGATGCATTGGGAGGCTCAGGGATGTTGAGGGATGCTCAGAGATGCTGAAGGATGCACTGGGATGCTGAAGGATGCATTGGGAGGCTCAGGGATGCATTGGGAGGCTCAGGGATGTTGAGGGATGCACTGGGATGCTCAAGGATGGACAGGGTTGCTCAGGGATGTTGAGGGATGCTTTGGGAGGCTCAGGGATGTTGAGGGATGCTCAGAGATGTTGAGGGATGCACTGGGATGCTGAAGGATGCACTGGGTTGCTCAGGGATGCATTGGGAGGCTCAGGGATGTTGAAGGATGCACTGGGTTGCTCAGGGATGCACTGGGTTGCTCAGGGATGCACTGGGTTGCTCAGGGATGCATTGGGAGGCTCAGGGATGCTTTGGGAGGCTCAGGAGTGCTCAGGGATGCTCAGGGGTGCCCCTGGGTGAGGCAGGAGCCCTGGCAGGAGCTGCTGCCCTGGGGCAGCCCTGGGTGTCAGCCTGGGGCTGGGCCCTGTCCCTGCTCTCCCCCCTGCTCAAACCCCTTCATCTTCCTGCGCCCCCAGATCCGCTACAAGGAGGAGTTCGAGAAGAACAAAGGGAAGGGTTTCAGCGTGGTGGCCGACACCCCCGAGCTGCAGAGGATCAAGAAGACTCAGGATCAGATCAGCAACGTGAGTGGCCGCTGTGACACCGCTGTGACACCGCTGTGACACCGCTGTGACACCGCTGTGACACCGCTGTGACCTGCAGGGGCAGCGGGGAGGGCGCAGCTGCTGCAAACAGCGCCGGGCTCAGCGGTTCCTGCAGCCCCGGCACGAATCGGCCTCTGTGAGGAGGAGAGGAGGGAGCGGTTCAGTGATCAGAGTCGGGGGATAGAAATGGGTATAGTGATTGGGCATTAATAGTGAGTTTTAGGGAGATTTCATAGCAATTTTAGGGAGATTTCATAGCAATTTTAGGGAGATTTCATAGCAATTTTAGGGAAACTATTCATTATTTAATAGTCATTTTAGGGAGGCTTAATAGTAATTTTAGGGAGATTTCATAGTCATTTTAGGGAGATTTCATAGTAATTTTAGGGAGACTATTCATTATTTAATAGTCATTTTAAGGAAATTTCATAGTCATTTTAGGGAAATTTCATAGTCATTTTAGGGAGACTATTCATTATTTAATAGTCATTTTAGGGAAATTTCATAGTAATTTTAGGGAGACTCTTCATTACTTCATAGCAATTTTAGGGAGATTTCATAGCAATTTTAGGGAGACTATTCATTATTTAATAGTCATTTTAGGGAGACTTTACTATTAAGTCTCCCTAAAATTACTATGAAATTTCCCTAAAATTACTATTATTTTAGGGAAATTTCATAGTAATTTTAGGGAGACTATTCATTACTTCATAGTAATTTTAGGGAGATTTCATAGCAATTTTAGGGAGATTTCATAGCAATTTTAGGGAGATTTCATAGTAATTTTAGGGAGACTATTCATTATTTAATAGTAATTTTAGGGAGACTTAATAGTAATTTTAGGGAGATTTCATAGTAATTTTAGGGAGAATATTCATTACTTAATAGTAATTTTAGGGAAATTTCATAGTAATTTTAGGGAGACTATTCATTATTTAATAGTCATTTTAGGGAGACTATTCATTATTTAATAGTAATTTTAGGGAGACTATTCATTATTTAATAGTAATTTTAGGGAGACTTTACTATTAAGTCTCCCTAAAATTACTATGAAATTTCCCTAAAATTACTATTATTTTAGGGAAATTTCATAGTAATTTTAGGGAGATTTCATAGTAATTTTAGGGAGACTATTCATTATTTAATAGTCATTTTAAGGAAATTTCATAGTAATTCCAGGGAAATTTCATAGTAATTCCAGGGAAATTTCATAGTAATTTTAGGGAAATTTCATAGTCATTTTAGGGAGAGTATTCATTATTTAATAGTAATTTTAAGGAGATTTCATAGTAATTTTAGGGAGATTTAATAGCAATTTTAGGGAAATTTCATAGTAATTCTAGGGAAATTTCATAGTAATTTTAGGGACACTATTCATTATTTAATAGTCATTTTAGGGAGACTATTCACTACTTAATAGTCATTTTAGGGACACTTCTAATTACTTAATAATAATTTTAGGGAGACCATTAATTACTTATTAGTCATTTTAGGGAGACTAGTAATGTTTACTACAGTGATGAGGTTAAAATCACACACACAAACTGATGCATGTAACAACATCTCTTGCTTGCAGGGCTTAATGAGGTTTCCTGGTAAACCTGTCTGATTTAATATTCCTGCAATCCAGGTCTGATTTGCAAAGTTCCATTTCCTTTTGCCAAGGGTATCAAAATGATCAAATCTCTTGATCAAATCTCTTGATCAGATCTCTTACAGGGATGGGCAGGGATAGACAGGGGTGCTCAGGGAGGCTCTGGGATGGACAGGGATGCTCTGAGGTGCTCAGGGATGTTCAGGAATGCTCAAGGATGGACAGGGACGTTCAGGAATGCTCAGGGAAGCTCTGGGATAGACAGGGAGGCTCAGGAATACTCAGGGATGGGCAGGGGTAGACAGGGATGGTCAGGAATGCTCTGAGGTGCTCAGGGATGGACAGGGATGGACTGGGGTGCTCAGGGAGGCTCTGGGATGCTCAGGGAGGCTCTGGGATGCTCAGGGAGGCTCTGGGATGTTCAGGAATGTTCAGGGAGGCTCTGGGATGGACAGGGATGCTCTGGGTTGCTCAGGGATGGACAGGGAGGCTCAGGGATGTTCAGGGATGCTCTGGGGTGGACAGGAATGCTCAGGGAGGCTCAGGGATGTTCAGGAATGCTCAGGGATGTTCAGGAATGCTCAGGGAGGCTCTGGGACGTTCAGGAATGCTCTGAGGTGCTCAGGGATGTTCAGGAATGCTCAAGGATGGACAGGGATGTTCAGGAATGCTCAGGGAAGCTCTGGGATAGACAGGGGGAGGCTCAGGAATACTCAGGGATGGGCAGGGGTAGACAGGGATGATCAGGAATGCTCTGAGGTGCTCAGGGATGGACAGGGATGGACTGGGGTGCTCAGGGATGTTCAGGAATGCTCAGGGAGGCTCTGGGATGTACAGGAATGCTCAGGGGGGCTCTGGGAGGCTCTGGGAGGCTCTGGGAGGCTCAGGAATGCTCAGGGAGGCTCAGGAATGCTCAGGGAGGCTCTGGGATGTTCAGGAATGCTCAGGGAGGCTCTGGGATGGACAGGGAGGCTCAGGGATGGGCAGGGATAGACAGGGATGCTCTGAGGTGCTCAGGAAGGCTCTGAGGTGCTCAGGGATGGACAGGAATGCTCAGGGAGGCTCTGGGATGGACAGGGAGGCTCTGGGATGTTCAGGAATGCTCAGGGAGGCTCTGGGATGGACAGAAATGCTCAGGGAAGCTCTGGGATGGACAGGGAGGCTCAGGAATGCTCAGGGAAGCTCTGGGATGGACAGGGAGGTTCAGGAATGCTCAGGGAGGCTCTGGGATGGACAGGGACATTCAGGAATGCTCAGGGAAGCTCTGGGATGGACATGGAGGCTCAGGAATGCTCAGGGATGTTCAGGAATGCTCAGGGAGGCTCTGGGATGGACAGGGAGGTTGAGGAATGCTCAGGGAGATGGTCCCAGGAGAAGGGAAGGGGTTTGCAATGCAGGGAGATGGTGCCCACGGCAGGAGCTCACACAAAAACCACCCAGTGGGATTTTTATTCCCCCTTTTTCTGCTCCCATTTGTGCATCCCCAGGGTGTGATGGATTCACCAAACCCCAGGCAGGGAGTGGGGTCCAAGCTGGAAGATTCTCCCTGGGGCAGCTCTGAGCTTCACCAGGGCTGGGTTTGGGGCCATGAAATGACAGCACAGAGCTGCCCTGGGCCCAGCCCCCGTGGCCCTGCCCTGCCCCTCACCCTCTGCCAGCGTTTCCAGCAGCTCCCGTGCCTGGCTGCCAGCCCGGGTGGCCCTGACCCACTTAGGGAGCCACAGCCACCAGCGCTGTCCCCAGGGCCAGGGGAGGTGGGGCCAGCCCGGCCCTGCCCCAAAACGGCCTCGGGGTGGGGACAGGTGGGGAAAACCCCTGGGAATGGGGCTGGGGCATGGCCTGAGCCCAGCCTGGGGCTGCTCCTGCTCCTGGGGCATGGCCTGAGCCCATCCTGGGGCTGGGGCTGCTCCTGGGGCATGGCCTGAACCCAGCCTGGGGCTGCTCCTGCTCCTGGGGCATGGCCTGAGCCCAGCCTGGGGCTGCTCCTGCTCCTGGGGCATGGCCTGAGCCCAGCCTGGGGCTGCTCCTGGGGCTGCTCCTGAGCCCAGCCTGGGGCTGCTCCTGCTCCTGGGGCTGTTTCTGCTCCTGGGGCTGTTTCTGCTCCTGGGGCTGTTCCTGAGCCCATCCTGGGGCTGTTCCTGCTCCTGGGGCTGTTTCTGCTCCTGGGGTTCTTCCTGGGGCTGTTTCTGCTCCTGGGGTTCTTCCTGGGGCTGTTCCTGAGGCTGTCCCTGTTCCTGTTCTTGTTCCTGGAGCTGTCCCTGCTCCTGAACCTGGGGCTGTTCCTGAGGCTGTTCCTCATCCTGAACTTGTCCTGGGGGCTGCTCCTGGGGGCTGCTCCTGGGGCTGTTCCTGGGGCTGTCCCTGCTCCTGAACCTGTCCTGGGGCTCTTCCTGAGGCTGTTTTGGGGCTGTTCCTGTTCCTGAGCCCATCCTGAGGGCTGTCCCTGTTCCCAGATCTGTCCTGGGGCTGATCCTGATTGTTCCCAAGGCTCTTCCTGGTGCTGTCCTTTATCCCTTATCTGTCCCTGGGCTGTCCCAGCCTCCCAGGGGTGCCCAGGTTCTCTCTGCCCCAGCCATGCCCAGCTCCCAGTGCCCTCCAGTCCATCACTGTTTAACCAGGGCACATTGCCAGGCTCCAGCTGCTTCCCGGTGGGAATGCACTCATTAACAGCAAGGAGTTAATTGGTAATTTTTACCCTCACACCCCCGTGGTTGGGTTAACCCTTCCCTCCTGGCATTGGGGGTTGCACACCAGAATTCCCAAAGGGGATTTTGCTCCGTGTTCCCCTGGTTTGGGAGGTGCATCTGGGGCTCAATCTCATCCTGAAACAATTCCTCTCAGTTCCTCACCCCACCCACAGGGCACAGAAAGCTCCTCCTGTCCTGTCCTGTCCCGTGTGTGCCTGGAGCTGCTCTGAGCAGAGGGGGAGTGGGGAAGGAGCCTCTGGGGTTTGCTGGGGTGGCAAAAAGAGCTGAGCTGGGATGAGGGGAAGGATCCAGAATCCTTCAGGCTGGAAAAGCCATCGAGTCCAGCATTAACCAGCAGCCCATGGGCTTTCAACCCTTCCAGGGACGGTGACTCCCTTTTCTGAAGGAATTCTCCCTCATTTCCAATCCAAACCTGCCCCGAGGCCATTTCCCTGTCCCAGCCCCTTTTCCCTGGAGCAGCTGCTGCAGCAGGGCCGGGCTCTGAGCTGTGCCCCCCTCCCTGCAGATCAAGTACCACGAGGAGTTCGAGCGGAGCCGGATGGGGCCCAGCCCCAGCGAGGGCTCGGAGCCGGAGCGCCGGAATTCCCCGGAGAGCGGCGCCTACCGGAGAGCAGAGCAGCAGCAGCAGCACGGCCAGCCCGGAGCCACAGGTGGGGTGGGCACAGCCCCGGGGCTCCTCGGCATCCCCCGCATCCCAAAATCCCAGTGCAGGATCCGTCCTTCCCTCCAAACCCCAGTGCAAGATTCTTCCAAATCCCAGTGCATGGATCCACTCACATCCCAGTGCATGGATCCACTCACATCCCAGTGCATGGATCCAGCCAAATCCCAGTGCAGGATCCATCCTTCCCTCCAA